>NC_064642.1:184585333-185224791 GCF_023864345.2 Schistocerca serialis cubense
CCTTATGTTCTTGGAGTACCTTCTGCACCAGAGTCTAGGATATCAGCCTTGGCTCTATCCTTTATTTCTTTAATGCATTTATTTATCCTTTCTTGCTCCTTTCTCATGAAATGAGTAATTAACCTTATGCTACTTACTTGCAATGACAGGTCTTGCACTTGTTCAGGTAGATCTTTGTATGGTGTTTGTAGCCCATCGGTGGTACCTGTGAGTGTGTTTATGTTCTGGCACAATATTGTGACTGGTCCTGCTGCATTTTTGGCTGAACCTCAGATGTTTCCATCACCTTTTCCATGAACTGTTGTTGTGTCTTGCCTACTGATGATACTTTTTGGCTTAAATTATCTATATATTGTGATAAATCATTGAGAAATTTTGTTTTTAGATCTTTCCCCATGTTTACAAGTTTATCCAATAATTCATCTGAAAGATCAGCATGCGAATCTTTTGCCAAGTTATTGAACTGTTGTATTATGTTGGTTTTGAAAGCAACAAGAGCTTGCTTTTGCTGTTCAAGTAATTTCCCTTTATGTATATGTCTGTTGTTTTCAAAACTCATTCACGCTCTGTTTAAATAACTATTGTAACATATGCATCATGATTGAGGTTTCCAGTGTGCATAATGCACCATGTCCAATCACGCCTGCATTAGGTGTAAGTGTACCAGGCAAAGAATGATCTAATAAGATTGTATTGTTGTGCATTAGATTTTCACCAGAGGAAAAAATACTCCCTGGAGAATATTGTTACCTTGTCTCATCTACAGTCATCATTGTATCATTTTGAATGATAATGTTACTATCATCTGTGTCCATGTTAACTTGAAAATGTAATTGGTTGCTGTCACTGTGACCAACATTATCAGTTCCGATTTCAAACTGTTGCCACGTCCATTTCAGCAAGATCCTGTGCCTGGCTATCTGGCAATGGACTGGCAACAATGACCCTATCGTATGCACTCATTTTCTGATACTTTTACAAAATGAGAAAATAAATGAATGCTTTTGAAAATTAAATATTCTGTTTAAGATTATGAGGGTACCACTACAAAACCTATTCAATGGTGCCTCACTAACATTTATCAGAATATGTTGTCAGCATAACTCAATTGTGTGCATGCATTTTGTTCTCTAAAATTAATTTTCTGTCCAATTGTCTACGTATTTTATGAGAATGTTTCAATTTGGGAATTGGATTAGGAAAGGTACTGCAATCACTATTGGCAGAGACACTAATAAGCACAGTCATGCACACAATGATTGTGAATTTTCCTACCTTTTCATTGGCTTTCTTGCTACTTTCAGAATTTATTCTCCAATTGATTATGTTTAACCTTTTGCACATCATGTGATTTCCTTTTCATTTCTCTTTGCAATAGCAAAGTATCCCAATAATGAAACAGAGAAAGACAACAATTAGTATAATAGAAAATTTGCAAAATTGTTTAATTATTTTAAATTACTAGAAATGTGCTAACTCTCCCAATGGTGATGTCCTTCCATGGGTTGCCAGATGTATTTGTTGGGGAGAGAGGTAGATCCATCAATTATCAGGAAGTCACACCAAAAATTGTCTGCCTAGAAATGCAGATAGATGTATTCTAAAACATTAAATAAATGTCAATCTTGTAGTTTTAGTGTGTGGCTTGGTAATTTACCTTTGCTCCCAAATGACGTACAACAACACTGGGGTGGCTACAGAGGCCATTCTTCTTCAAGTTGACTTCCTCTCCAAAGGGATGAATTTTAAAATGCAAGTTCTAGTCACATCAGGAGATTAAAATTAGGACATATCTTGGTTTGCAACTCCCATATATTAGAACTTTTACTTAACACAATACTGAGACAACTTGATTACATATGTCTTTCCTGCACCAGCTAAGAAGACTGACAGACAGTGAGATCACTGAAAAAAGAGAAATGAGTTACATAAAAAATTTGCTATTTATGTTCTTCAGTTTTCTGTCAAGTTAGATATAACCATACATTCCTTTGATATCTTTGCCATATGGAGATGGTGTGAATATTTATTTGTATGTGTAGGCCATTTAAAGAACTTACACCAACTGGAACTGAATTCATCAGTGATAATGAACCTGCATTTGAGGTTATACTCCAAGAAATCAACAGAAGTGAAAATTTTGCTTAGAAAAAATTGGGCAAACAGAGGTTAAAAGACTACTGTGACATGCTAACATACTTCAGTATTTCTGAAACTAAAACTGAGCAAAAGGCACCAAAATGATGGGAAAGAAGGAGCAAAACAACATGTTAAGAAACTTGCCACAATCTTTGAGTTGTATTGGACACTTGATCACTTATTGAAAGAAGATCAGACAGTTCAATACATAAAAAGTAAAATTTGAGTGATGAATTTAAAAGACAAGGATGGAGGTGGAGGTGGAAAATCTTTGGCTGTAAACTAATTCTTGGCTGTAAACTAAAATTAAAGCCATTACAAGCTATCAGGAGCAGTTATGCCATGGGTATGGCAAACAAAGACATTTACATTCAAAGAGGGACTGTAGCTAGTCAGTAACAAGCAGAGATTCCTCAACACATGGCAGATATCATCAATGACACAGGTGCAGCAGTTGGTGATATAGGCAAAATTGACACCACAGCAGCATTAACAACAGCTGGTCACTTGGTGGAAGTAAAAAGTATAGTTCGGGAGGAGGTCATAATCCAGAAGTATGATGATATCAACACGATGCACTCAGCATGAGCAGTTTTGTAGTGGAGGCACAACCTACAGTGGAATGCAATAATTTTGAGACACGCAACACTTTATAGATTAACTGGTTTTTAGACAGTGATTGTACATAACATGTTGTTACTGATGACAATTACTCTTCTGTGTGTATCTTTCTGTGAATGTTAAAATCGTGGACAGCAATATTTTTCAAGCCACAAAAATAGTATATATAATTAGTTACTTATCAGTTTATTATCACATTACAGCTGAAATGGAAAATGTGTTACATCAGAAACATGGATATATCTTTGATTATCTATGGTAAAGGCACAGAAGAACAGAAAATTGTATGTGTAGGCAAAATCTCAAAAGTTTTTCATACAGGTGGGTTGCCAAATTTAGAATTAGAGTTTATGAATTAGAGTTTGTATGCAAAATAAAATGCAGAATTCAGCTTTTGAAAGAAATTAGACCCACTTAAATCACAAATAGAATTTACAAAAAACAGATTAATGTAAATAGCATCAGGAGTGAAGATGCTCTTTCAGCAAAGAAGCAAAGTCATTGTACACTCAGCCATGTAAATTTTAACCATTTGAATACACTGCATTAACATCAGTTACAAGGTGGGTTGCCAAATTTAGAATTAGAGTTTATGAATTAGAGTTTGTATGCAAAATAAAATGCAGAATTCAGCTTTTGAAAATAATGGAAGCAAAGCAAAAGGAAAATTAATAATGATCTGAACAGGTCGCAATTGAACTCATGGTTAGCATGGGGAAGGTAATTCTCACTTTTATTGATGATTATAGTAAAGCAGCTGGAGTGTACACTTCAAATCTAGAAATCAAGTTTATGATGTTTTGTGGAATATGTCAATGAAATTGTAAATATAACTGGTAAAATCTATTAAGAAATAGAGACGTGACAGTGGGAGGGAAACAGGTTGGTTGTAATTAAACTTTTACTAATTGAGCCAGCATGAGTGTGTGGGGATCGAGATATTATGTACGGTAATATCAAACCCAACATTAAGTATTTGCTCGTTTATAATGAATTAACTTTATTTTGATCATGTCGGTACAAACACATCAGCTCGAATACAGAGTTTGGAATACACTGAGATCAACAGTTTTCAAAGAAGTTCGTTCTCAAAGATGAGGCGGTTGACTCTTGCAGTCGATAACCACCACAGAGCCACTGCCGGTGTTGTGGAACATGGTAAGGATGATGAGAGGCATGTGTGCACCCGGCTGGCTGATGGCGCAGGTGTGCGTGACCAATCGTGTCATGGCAGGCGCTAGTGCGACTCACGCCTCGTGCTACCTTCCAAACTTTACAGAAGTTCTCCTGTGAACCTTCTGCTAGTTCTTCTAGGTTCGCAGGAGAACATCTGTAAAGTTTGGAAGGTAGGAGACAAGGTACTGGCAGAAGTAAAGCTGTGTGAACAGGGCGTGAGTCGTGCTAGGGTAGCTCAGTTAGTAGAGCACTTGCCTGCAAAAGGCAAAGGTCCCGAGTTCGAGTCTCGGTCTGGCACACAGTTTTAATCTGCCAGGAAGTTACATGAGGCACATGATTTGGAAGTTCAAATTAACTCTTGATTCTGGAATTGCTCCTGGAAAATTTGACAGATGATTGCACTACAAACTCTACATCTACATCTACACCTATACTCTGCAAACCATCATGAGATGTATGGCAGAAGTACATCCCATTGTACAGGTTTTCTTCCGGTTCCATTCACATATGGAGCATGGAGAGAATGATAGTTTGAATGCCTCTGTGCATGCAGTAACTTTTCTAATCTTATCCTCATGATCCCTCTCTCAGCGATACATAGAGGCTTGTAGTATTCCCTTGAGTAATTGTTTATAGGCGGTTCTTGAAACTTTGTTAGTAGGGTTCCTCAGGATATTTTATGGCTGTGTTCAAGAGTCCACCATTTCAGTTCCTTCAGTATCTCTGTGACAGTCTCCCATGGATTAAACAAATCTGTAGCCATTTGTGCTGCCCTTCTCTGTATGCATTCAATATCCCCTGTTAGTCCTATCTGGTACGGTCCCACTCACTTGAGCGATATTCTAGGATGTGTTCCATGAGTGATTTGTAAGTAATCCATTTAGTAGACTGATTGCACTTCCCAGTATGCTACCAATAAACTGAAGTCTGCCACCTGCTTTATCCATGACTGAACCCAAGTGATCATTTCATTTCATATCCCTACAAAGTGTTACAACCAAGTATTTGTATGAGTTGGCTGATTCCAACAACGACTCACTGATATTATAGCATACTAAGTTTTTTTTTTCATTTTGTGAAGTGCATTTACATTTCTGAACATTTAGAGCAAGTTGACAATCTCTGCATCATGTTGAAATCTTATCAAGATCAGACTGAATATTTATGCAGTTTCTTTCAGCTAGTACTTCATTACAGATAGCTGTATCATCTGCAAAAAGCCTGATTTTACTATTAATATTGTGTGCAAAGTCATTAATATACAACATGAACACCAAGGATGCCAACACAGCTCCTTGGGTCAGACCCAATGTTACTTCTACATCTGACGATGACTCTTCATCCAAGATAACATGCTGTGTTCTACATACCAAAAAGGATCTGTCTAGTCACAAATTTAATTTGATATCTGATATGATCATATTTTTGACAATAAGTGTAGGTGTAGTACTGTGTCAAATGATTTTCAGAAATCAAGAAATGCTGCATCTACCTGGTTGCCTTGATCCAAAGCTTTCAGTATGTCACGAGAGAAAAGTGTGAGTTGGGTTTCACATGACTGATGTTTTTGAAAACCATAGAAGATGGAATTGAGAAGGCCATTCTGTTCAAGATACCACATTATAACTGAGCTCAGAATGTGTTCTAAGATCCTGCAACAAATCAATTCAAGGATTTTGGGCAGTAGTTTTGTGGATATCAACAACTACCCTTCTTTTAGATGGGTGTGACTTGTGCCTTTTTCCAAGAACTGGGCATGGTTTTTTGTCCATGGAATCTACAGTAGTTTATAGTGAGAAGAGGGGCTAACTCAGCTGCAAACTCAGTATAGAGTCTGACAGGGATTCCATCAGAGCTTGGCACTTTGTTGAATTTTAACAATTTCTGCTGTTCTCAGCACCATTGACATTAATACTTACTTCATTCATCTTTTCATTGGTACAAGGATTAAAGTGGGGAATTTCACCTGGGTAATTCTTTATAATGGAATATTTGAAAATGAAGTTAACCATTTCAGCTTTTGCTTTGCTTCCCTCAATTTCAGTTCCATCTCATTCCCTAGTATCTGGACACTAACTTTGATACTGCTAACAGACTTTTCAAACAACCAGAATATCTTTGTATTTTGTGAAATGTCATTTGACTATATTCTGCTAGAGTAGCCATTGAAGATATCATGCATTGCTCTCTTGACAGCCAAACATGTCTCATTCAGCATCTCTCTATCTATAACCATATGTTTTGTTTTTACACATACTGTGCAGGAATCTCTGCTCCTTTAGAAGTTTCTTTACAGTGACTGTATACCATGGTGGTTCCCTCCCACTAAGAACTGTTCTACTAGGAACATATCTGTCCAGTGCATGGTCAACTATTCTTTTAAACTTGAGCCAGAATTCCTCTACATGTTCCTGACCTGTGCTAAAAGTTTCAAGTTCCTCATTGAGATAAGACATTACTGACTTTTTATCTAGTTCACTGAATATATATGTATCTTTATCCTTGTTTTTGTTGTGCTTTATACTTTGGTAATCATTGTTGCCACAACTTCATTATGGTCATTGATTTCAGTTTTGATGTGGACATCCTGAAAAGGCTCAGGTCTCTTTGTTGCCATTAGAACCAACATATTTCCATCATGAGTAGGGTTCATAACTATCTGTTCTTGGCAGTTTTCAGAAAACACATTTAGTAAAGGTTCACAGGATGTCTTATCATGACCACTACTAATTAAACTGTAATTTTTCCAATAAATTGTTACATGATTAAAGTCTCCACTGATGACTACAATATGAGTGGGAAACTTACGTACAAGTGAACTGAGCTTTTCTCTGAAATTTTCAATTACATCAGGCAGTGAGTCTGGTGGGTGATAGAAGGATCCAGTTATTATTTTATGCCCACCCCTGCAACTGAGTCTTGCCAAACAATCTCACATTCAGCTTCAATTTCTATCTCAGTGGATTTGAGTTTTTTCCCTGCTGTGATGAATACACCACCTACATTTCCCATTTGCCTATCCCTTTGATATGCACTTAAATTTTCACCAAAAATCTCACTGCTGCTAATTTCAGGATTCAACCAGTTTTCTGTTCCTTGTGTTATGTGAGCTTTTCTGCTTTTCATGAGCACTTCAAACTCTGGCACTTTGTTATGTATGTTTTGGCAGTTTACCATTAGGATTTTAATACTATGACCTGTGGAAGGCATTTCTTTTGATCTTACACTGATAATACTCGGTTTCCTACAGCCATCATTATCTGGATTGGATGGAGAGTCACTTAATCTAAAAGTCCTCATGTGCATCCGACTCAGCCAGCTACATGAGTAGCAGTCTCTGATATGTAGTGTACACCCGACCTATTGTTTTAATTCTCTGTTGTTGAAGAGGTTGCCACTGCCAAGGCTGAGAATGTTGGATGCAATGTGCAATCTTCAAGCAGTTGTAATCTTACCCTCCCACACATCACTAGTTTATTTTGTCTCTTCATAAAAAATGATTCGTTTCATAAGCTTTGAGAGGAGTAGGATGTACAAACAACTTTTCTATTTATCTTCATTTTCTCGTTGTTGGCTGCAGTTCAACACATCTAGGGGTAGATTCTTGGGCTGAAATTTTTGACTTTGTGAGTTCCAGGTGACTTGATGACAGTTAAGTAAGTGTGCTGTGTTATTTCTGTTTCTATGTCAATTTTAATTTTATTCCATTATTCTACATGACATTGTGTTTACAGTCTACACTTTAAAACAGAAATTTACATAAAAACATGTCTGATTCCATCAGAAGCATGCCCACTACTACATCATTCTGCAGTTCTAACAATATTCCAAAGAGTTTACAAAACAAAAGAGTTTACACACATCCTTGACAAAAGAAAAATCTTTACCAAGTGCTCTCATTATTTTGTAAATGAATCAAGAAATAAAATTAATGATTAGCATCAGATTGCATAGTTAATAATAGGAATTTTAAGTGTGCCAGATATTTTGTAATTTCAATTATTTCTAAAAGAAGCATAATTTTACCTGTACATTCCGAGTAAGTATCGATTGTAACAAATTAATTTCTTTACATACATTTTATCCTCAAATATAATGTATTCTACACAAAATCATGTGAAATTCATTTATTTAAACAAGTCAGGTAATTTTCACCTTTATACAAGATTTGAAAATATTCCTGGTATCAACTATTTCTATTAAAGAAAGGTAATGCAGGAGGAAGATCTCCTATTACAGTTTCCCCTCACAAAATTTGAGAACAGTTTGTTCACAGTATTTTGTGTCAGACAATAAGGTTTGCCAGACAGTGTACAAAATGATGCCAAAAGTTGGAATACTGATGTATAGAAGTATCTGATACATAACATATCACAGAAATCATAAGAAAAAATCTGCTATACAAGTCATACATATATATCACAGTATGACATTCAGATTTTCAGATCCGTGGAACGTTCTGTCACAAGACAATTGATACAATGTCAAAATTACAACATTGCAGTACTAAACTATAGAAATAAATACAGAGACAATGTAAACTATAAGAATTACTAATTGTAAGTTTACATCCATAAAATCACTCGTTCAAAATCTTCAAAAGAGAAGAGGAAATTTTCAGAACCTAAGTGTATAATGAGTGAGCCGACTTGAAAAACTCGCAAGGACAAACACAGACCAGAATAATATAATCAATCACGAGTAAGAATACAGTACAAAATCAGTCTGCCACATAAACCAGAGTATTTAAGGATATGTTGGCTCATGAAAGGACAAAATAATGAAAAAATATTAGAGCCTAAGGTTACGATGTGGGGACCGACCAATGAATCCAACCCACACCAGGTACAAAGCAGCTTGAAATGTTTCTACACAACAAAATGAATAAAGCTCATAATTATATCAATAAGTTCAATCATACACAAAGAGTAATTTAAGAAACATCTAGCCTCAATCAATGGTTGTATGCACCCCTTGAGCGCACACAAATACACAATGTTGATGACCACAGATAACCAAAACAGAGTTAGGCATGTGTCTGTCCATAACTCAAATTCCTATCAGATATGACATTGCAATATTGAGGACAAATACAAGTAAACAGAGTCATAGTTAGCTTTGAATGATGACATACTCAAGTAGCTTGAGGACCCAAATCCATGTATGAAAGCAGACATGTATACATTTTGTTATATTGTCTACACTAGTAAATGTCTTCCACGCTATTTGCTGATTTTCCAAACAAACTAACCAACATACATAAAAACATAGAAGATAAATTTACAATTGATATAAAATGCACACTGATTTAAAGTTACATAATGTATTGGAAAGTTAATCCTCCTACTTGAAAAAACATACATTTATGTGAAATAACACTGTCTTTGGCAGTCTTTGCAAACAATTTACGTATCTCAGTCACAATGCTGGTTTAGTTAACAGATGCTTGAGTACATTACTCAGCACGTCTGATCTCTTGCAAGTTGACTGGTCCAACAGGGTACAGCCGAAGAGCAGTGTGGGGAGTGGATCTATGTTTAGGGTCTGAGTTAGAGAACATGTAATCTAGATTGGAGAGGATGGAGTCTGCAGTGAAGTGTCAAACACAGAGAATGCTAAAAAAATACAGAGAATGGTAAACAAATAAGAAATGGATTAA
Source organism: Schistocerca serialis cubense (assembly GCF_023864345.2). NCBI lineage: Eukaryota > Metazoa > Arthropoda > Insecta > Orthoptera > Acrididae > Schistocerca > Schistocerca serialis. The sequence goes on from NC_064642.1 coordinate 184,594,929, forward strand.
CTGAAGCATAAATTTCTTTGACTAGCTTGGTCACTAAAATAAACAGTAGGGTCAGTCACGTTAAAGAGGAACATTCAGTTGAAATGATGGTAATATTCTTGTTATCAAGGAAACTTGTGTTGACGAAACCTGTAGATGAATACAACTTCAGACTATTCTTACAAATTTATCCAGAGAAGAATACTCAGAAGTACATGTGAAATAAAAGCAGAACTGTACATTGAATTAATGATTGTATTTTAATTTTACAGTAATTCACAATAATGAAACACTACCCATAGTAGGTTTTTGTGAGGATTTTGCCTTCTGTAATGGTTCAACAAACTTACAAGCTGGAATATTGAAAGGTGTGTGTGCTGCTTATAACATGTTTATGTGCACATGTACAAAAGATACAACTTGAAGAAACCTTAGGTTTTGATATTGGGAATATGTGATAAAAGTACAAAATTGAGAAGTGACAACACTGGGAGGATCACAAACTCTTTTTGTGGTGTGTGGCAAACCCAGGGCTCCAATGGTCATGCAGAACAATTTCAGAAATTCCTTTTTCCATGTTGCATGCTTTCTGCAACACATCTCTCTCTAACTATTCACTGTTATCTTCAACTATCTTCTTTTATTTTGAATAAATCACGCCGTAGATACATACAGGTCATATGATAAAAAAATAAGATCACAATGTCAAGAAAATTTGCTATTTAATGTTATATTACAAACCCCAAGCTCAGGAGTTGTAATATATCAGAATGACCAAGAGATATATTTTGGGGTACAGGGATGACTCACACCAAAGCATGGAGAGAAACACAGGCAAGTGTGTCATTTACTTTATTACATCGAAGGTACGCAGTGGGTCTTGTGCTGAACTTGGCGATGGTGACGCACGTGTGATCATGTGTCAGTGTCACCTTGATACTGGAATCTGGAGAGTCTGCATCCAGTAGCCCAGCCTTGCAGACATAGCACTCCTATTCACATCATGACTACATGGCCACTATGCATATTGATTGTGCCTGTTGTCTGGAACATGTCTCCCCCAAGTGCAAACTGTGGACCCCATGTAGAGCACCAAAGGGAAACAGCTAAGTGCTGTTGATGCAGTGAGCATTATCAGCTCTGGCCATCCACCCAGGGCAGCACGTTCAGTGCCTACAGACAGATCTGCACCCAGGAGGCAGCTGATTCATGCCCCAGCTTCACCCCATGCAGATGGGTGCTTGCAGTCTGCTGGGCGATGCCACCCAGAAAGCAAAGTCTAGCAGCCCTTTCACTCCTTGCATCAGTGTAGTTCCAAGATGCAGTGTGCCACAGCACAGCAATGATATGTTCATGCAGTGGAGGTTGGAGGTAGCTTGAGAGGGCCAGTTGACCATTGATATTAACCACCAAAAGTTCCTTGTGATTGACCAGCAACTTAAACAATTGTCATTCTCACCTGTGCTAGGCACTGACAGAAAGGCAAAACAACTGCCCATTTGAGCCTCTGGGCTCACTTATTTATATGTCATTTCCCTACACCTCTGATGTAGTTTCTCTGGAGGGGAAAAGTGGAGTGCTCTTTGATAATTACAGTGTCAGCTTTCCTCAGCTCACTTTGGCCCCTACATACAGGCTACTATGAAATTTCGTAACTGCTATGTACAGGCTCTTCACAGCATGTCAGTGCCCTGTGCTGTCCTGATTACTTAACATTTGTATACAGTTCCCCCTGGGCCATGACTCCCCGTGTGCAAGCAGTTTCGTAAATGTGGATCGCAGGATCTTTGGCAAAATATCAACATTGTCTGTGCCTGCCATTCAATATGCCATTTGGTCCCTTAACAGCATAGAGCATACAACCATGGATTAAGGCTGGATGCTTCTTACAATTACTCATTGCATATAATTGAACCCATTGATATGATTATGACCTACGTTCATTTTGTTGAATTGAAATTTTTTGCTGGTTCATAACCAATGTGGTATGGATTCATGGGTTGGTCCCCACATCATAAACTCAGGCCCTAGTATTTTTCCATTATTTTTTTCTTTCATGAGTCAACATATCCTTGAATACTCTGGTTTATGTGGCTGACTGATTCCTACTCATGATTGAGTATACTTTTGCTGGTCACTACCCATGGTTGTGACTTTTTCAAGTTGACTCACTCGTCGTACACTTAGGATCCGGAAATTTTTCTCTTCTGTTTTGAAGATTTTGAAGGTTTTATTGTATAAATATTAACTTAAAATTTGTAAATTCTAGTAACTTACATTGTCTCTATAGTTTGGTGATGTAATGTTGTAATTTTGACTTTGAATTATTTTTCTTATGATAGTATGCTCATCAGATCTGAAAATAGGAATGCCATATCCTGATATATGTATAGATGTTGACTCATGTAGCAGATATTTTTCTTATGTTTTCAGTAACATGTTACACATCAGATACTTCTACACAACCATCTGCTATCCTGGGCATCATTTTGTACACCATTTGGCAAACCTTATATTCTGCCACAAAATATTGTGAACATTCTGTTTCCAAATTTTGTGATGGGGATATTATAAAGGGTCACCCTTCTCTAACACTACATTTTTTTATAGAAATAACCAATGCCATGTATACTCTCAAGTCTTTTATAGGTGAACATTCTCAACTGTTTAACTGAATGAGCTTCACATAATTTTGTATATGATGTATTATATTTCAGGCTAAAATGTATAAAATGAAATTAATGTGCTACAACTGATATGCACTAACAGTTAAAATTTCTCTTCTTTCAAAAATATCTGAAATTACGAAATTTCTGGCACACTTAAAACTACTATTATTAATTGAAGAATCTAATGCTAATTATTAAATTTATTTATAAAATAATGATATAAATTTGTATAGCTTCTTCTCCTGTTGAGAAAGTTTGTAAACTCATTTGTTTTGTAAACTCTTTGGAAATTGTGAGTACAGCAGAATGTAAGAAGTAGTTGGTATGCCCCTCATGGAAACGCATGTATTTTGGTAAACCTGTCAACAACAACGCAATTTTTGGTTTGATAGAAGTGAAAATTGTAAATTCGGTGGGATTTAGAAGAATGGGATAAAATAAAAGATATTCATAGGAACAGGCAAATCTTCATCAGTTATTTCGTCTTCAAGTACCCGGAACATTATTAAATTTGAGCTGCAAGTATGTACCCCTAGACGAGACTTGGAGCCAACAACAACGAGATAATGAAGATAAGTAAAAAGTTTTTCTTTTGTATATCTTACACCTCTCAAAGCTTTAAAAATTTGTGCAAAGACAGAGAATAATAATAGTGATGTGCGGGAGGGTAAGATTATAAGGGGCAGAGCATGCTTGAATGAACACTGGCTGACAAAGGATAGTATCAAAATCTTAAATAACCATGATAATTTTTATGTTGCCAGCAGCTTTTGTAGGAGTAATTTAACACGAGGAGGATTATGCATATTTGTGGAATGATCAATGGAATATAGAGCAAGATTCAATTTCAAGACCCATAATGAAGAATGTATATTTGAAAGCTGCTGCGTACAGTTAGGGCAAAATAGAGTAATTTTATCTGTGTGTAGAATCCCAGTCACAGATTTAACGAAACATGTTTTTCTCGAAATTCCCATGTGTATTCCAAAAACTTCTGAAAGAAACCAAGTAAAAGAGTCATAATAACTGCTGATATCAACCTAAATCTAGCTAGTGAAGCTAACAGCTCTACAAAATTTATCGATAAGATTCAAACATTGAGTTTCAGTGCAAATTTCACTGATTTTATGCGAGTAAATGAAATGTCTCCAACATCTATAGATAATATTTTAACCAATTATACTTATAATGAGACAAATAAGTTTAATTTGGAGTCAGAGAGAGACAGAAACTATGGCAGGGGTAAATTCCCATACATCAGCCACTTACACATCGCCACTCCCGGCTTTGGTCTACTGCCTCTCCTCATACATCGCAATAACTTAAAGCAACTCTGCAGTTCCCTGCCTGGCTGTTGCTCCACTCCAAACAAATCATACATGCAATATGCCGCTGCAGCTCTGTGCCATGTTTAACCTGCATGACCTACCGACTATTACCACTCACTGTGAATTTTGCCAAAATTCCCCTTTCCTACGACCAAGACTAATACTACAGCAGCACTTTATATCTTCCTCTAGTAAAATATTCTCTTACTACATCTTGATTTTTAGGAATGAAATCATAGAAAATTAGAAGTGAATTTTCTTGGCATTGATCTTGTGATACAATGTCATCATTGTTTTCAACAAATATAGTAATCTTCTCATTATTTTTGTCTTCAAATGTTTTACACATTTTTATAAATTCTTGATATTGTGGTTGAGTTAAACCTTGTGAATAAACATACAAGCAATTTATCTTATTCTAAGTCAGCCTTCCTGGAGACAAAATATAACTGTCAGTCATTAATGTTGTTTTTCTACATCCAGTTTAACCTATTATACCACATCAAACAGAAGTAGGTAAAAGCTTAATGTGTCTATTTTTTGATGCCTTCTCAGGAATTCTTATTTTTGCTTCACAACCCGCTAAGTAAATAAAATTTTATTAAAATCAAATGAGTTACCTATTTCAATCAAGTGTAAATCTCCTGTAAGAAAGACTGACTGCACCTATACAAGAAACTTGCAGCAATTTTGCACCAGTTGGTTTTTATACATTTCTAACTGCAAACATTACACAAAAAAATAGTACATTATACTGTGATGGCACAAATGATATAAATTCCTGTTGGCCAATATAGTTTGAAAAGATTGGAAAACATTACTCATTGAAAAAAGCCAAATATTCACATTTAAGCAGATGAAATTTTAAATGGAATTATTATTGAGAATGATGTCAGTACAAATTTTAATAAATTTTAATCTAGCTGAAGGAATGTTTGTGAAACATGCTGATCATTTTCATCGAGAAACTAATATTATTGCTTCATTCAGACCTAATGCTGAATTTGGCCGACCAATAATTCATGACCCATATTACCCTGTATATATTCCAATTTTTGATACTATACAGGAATTAGAGATTACTGTAACTGATGAAAATAATAATTTGATTGACTTCAGTGGTGCTATTCTAACATTTAGTTTAGAAATGGGTTAATAAATTTTTGTCTTTAATAAATAATGAACAAAGTAAAGAACTATCAGTTCTACAAGTTCCATCATAATGTGAAAACAAAAAAAATCCAAATATTTCTAACAAGGATACAGGAACTAACATACATATAGGAGATGAATAGCTCCATCCCAAACATGGTAAGTTGTATGAGCTTCAGTATTATTTGAGCTGATAATGCAGATTATCAAACTTATGACAAAAGATCTAATAAAATATTGCTTGATGATTATTATTTGATTGTGTAACTATACAAAGGAAATAATGATATGTCTAGAATAGAGCCTCCTCTTTTTTCATCATCACTTTTGTAGTATTTGACTTCATGTCTTGATGATAAAAAAGTATGGAGGGACATACACTTCATAAAGAGCAAGAGTCAAGAGTAAGAAAAATGAAGAGCTTTATCCACTGAATATGCTAGGTGGTTTCCTTAGGGACTATAAAGGAACTTTATGGGGAGGGTATCTTGCTGTAATTTTTACTTGGAATTGAAGTGCTAGAGATGCTCTTGTTAGATGATTGACTACAATGATGCTGAAGATGAAATAAAAAATGCACTTTCAAAAGAAGTGGAAATTTGTGTACCTATTGTTAAATGTGAACTGAATTATGTGCTGGAAAATCCTAAAATTCCACCATATTTCTATGAAATACGAACAGTTGAGGCAGCAGGATTAAGTGGAAGAAAATTTCAAGCTAAGTATCACGAATTATTATAATTCAGAAGAGTTTGATGTGCATTAATTTGTTTCTGTTGTGTTTCAAACTAATCATAAAAGTAACAGCTTGTTAGTTGTGATCAGGTTAAACTTCATAATATTTATATTAGAAATGGAAGAAATGAAATACATCCCTAAGAAATTTGGATCTGGATCAATCAAATAATTATCTGAAGGCGTATGGTGCATTTCTTGATTTTAAATGAGTTACCGAGTTAAATGGTAAACTATCTTATCTATGTGATAAACAAGACTTTCAGGAAGAATACTGTTACCACTCAGAGGGCTACTATGTAATTATATGCAACCTTCAATGATAAATTGCCAAATGACTCAGTCACCTAGATAATCATGCACTGAAATAAGAAGCTCACATTTGACATACAACGCAGAATACTTACCGAAAATTTTTAAACTGCAAAATTTCGTTTCTAATCATATCCAGTTTTATTCATTATTATTTTTCTGAATAACATTTTTCATGTAGAATGTGTTAACATTTTGAATTTTTAAAATTGGTTAATATTTGGCAAAGAACTTAACTAAAATCTATCCATTCAGCAGACCGACTGACAGGAGATATTTTGTATCTCCTACCTCTAGAGAGACTCGCAACTGATTGAAGTATTTATTGCTATGCACCGTTGCCAGAAGGTCACGCCCTCCTATTAAACCACAGTTTTCTGGATGGCTGTAGCAGCCACAACTAGTTTATAAAACCACTAACAGATGGCTCATTTTTTTTTTCTTTCTTGAAGTGACTTTGTTCCTCAAATACCAACTATACATACAATTTGTGAGTGTTATTTCCTTGCACTACACGGCACAGCTGATTGGCTACATGATTAGTTTGACTGTTATTTTTCTTATTTGACTACCGTTATTTGTTACTGTTGTCCAATGCTCGAGCCAATCTGGAGGAAGGTGAGAACATCTGCAATCACCAGCTTTACCATGTACACAAGCTGTGACCAAGCTGCTGCCAGAAGAAGAAAGAGAAGATGGGTGGACAACAGTTAGCATCCAAGTCAAAGTCCAAGAGTGACATTCAGAAAAAAAAAGGGAAAAGGTGGTGTGAAACGAAATGACGAGGGCACAATCAGAAAAAAAGCCCATCAGGTTTCCTTTAAAAAGAAGCCAAGAGGTTTTGCTGGTTTTCTGTATAGTTTTGTGCCTCAAATTATTTTTTTTAGTTAATTTTAGGGAGCTCAAAATTGGCTTTGATTTTATATGTAGTAGTAAGTGGGTACATTGAGTGTGTTAAGCACTCTTGGCATGGTTTTAGTGCACAAACGTGTTTTACAAATTAATCAAATTAATTAAATTATACTGTATAAAATTCCATATGATAAAAAATCGTAAAAGTGTTTGTGCATGGGAAGTGCACTCAACGTAGCCACTTACTACTAACAAAGAAATTAAAAATTGTAGAAACTAGGACTACATTGCAAAAATAATTTTTATTTCCACAGGGAGTCACAGAGCCTGATAAAAACGGCTAAAAAGTGAAATTTTCTAGATCTAATAATTTTCAAACCAACAAGTTCTAGTATAAGAAAGCTTTTCTTAACGAGAAAATTTGTAGCTGCAAAACTATAGTACTGTACCAAGTTTTGGGAATAATCATTACTTAAGATTCAAACTTTCTGTAACATGAAGACTTTGAATTCTGGAAAAAGTAAGATGTTTGTAGAGAAGATAAGAAGGAGCAATTCAAAAACAAGCAACTGCTATACCAGTTCAGCCAGAAACATTATTAGCCTACTGAAATTTTCTTCTCCACGTTTTCTTTATAAGTCTTAAATTGTGGGTGGTTTCTCATAAAATGTATTTCACCATAAAATAATCAGTCTGTTGGCTTCAGTAATCATAAAATTAAATTATGAATAGAAAAATTTTATGACAGCCTGCTAGAATAAGAAAGTAACTGATTTGTGTGGCAGTCCTATAAGTGTCATTCATAAAATGAGATCAAATGAAGATTACTTTATGTTGACGTCAGCAGCGATTCAAAAACAAGTGTGATGCTTCCACCTTACTCTGTTATAAAATGAGAGCAGAATTCTCGAACAGATAAACTACTGCCTGCTTTTGCAAGATGGTGAATGGTCATTTCGCTCAAGAAACAGTGGCTGTTTTACCAGGAGAGTGACTCACACTATTGAAACCATTTGACATCACAGACATCACTGTGCCCTTAGCCCTGTACACCAGATAATACACTAGAAAGAATTCGTACATTGCTATATTTTCACCTGTAACATCATGTGACTTGCCCCTATAACTATGCTTAGATATATCATGTGACACACTTCTTCAAGCTGAACAGAGGTCTGTAGAAGACAATCAGTGTCCAGCACAAGCTACACTGATGATGAAACTGACTTCCACACACAGAGAGCTGATGGATCTCTAGCAAATATGACAAGCCAGACACATTATTACTTCATCCAGCAAGCCGTTACAGGGAAACTGATCAATCCACATACCTCTTGCTGTGTAGGATGGTGAGAGAGGATGGTTGGATCTGTCAAATGCTACCTGAGGATCTTTTTAGGTGGCTATAGTTGGATAAGAAATGGCTCTACACAAACTCAGCCAGCATAATAGCTGCACAAAATTCAATATCAATTAAAAGGGGAAGAGGAACCTTAATCTCATTTCCTTGTAGTTTATAAGTTCACAACATTGTCAATAGTTCCAGAACTAGCCATTAGAAGACATTTCAATAACAGCAGAAGGCAGTAAAAGATTACTAGAAAAGAAAAAAATGAGTTGGCCTTCTGATTAGTGCTCCAAGCATCCATGACTTTTATCCATCAAGGACAGGTTCTTGAAGACTCTCGCTCAGTCAATTATTTTTATGCAGGATAATGTTTGCCCACATAGTACGTGGAGGAAGGCACAGACAGAGGCTCTATATGAACAAAGAGATGAGAAGGTACTCTCTCTAATCCTACAAATTTCAGAAAGTTCTAATTCTGACATTCACTTCAACTGGTTATCCCTCTAGAGCAGAGGTTCCCCAACTGGGGGGCGCGCCCCCCTGGGGGGGGGCGTGATGTTTCAAGGGGGGCGCGGGTGGAGCTAGCGGTATGAACCTAATATTTCTTTTTAATATCGATATTTTAATAAAAATGAATGAGCAGGTATTAATGATAGATTATGGTGCTAAATGCAATCTTTTGGCGTCCCACTTCCCGCAATCCTATCTCAATAACCTATCCTAGAACATACAGCTTTTGAAGATCACGTTTAGAATGTCACGTTTAGAATGTCACACACAGAAACTCACAAAATTACGAAGGCGATATGCGTTAATTCCAATATATCAGATTTGTAAACAACTTACTTCTGACAATTGGAAAACAGAAAAGTCAGGTAATAACTATTCTGTACATTTGTACACATGAACTGAACGTAATCATGTTATAACTTTTAGCCGTAGTAGGCTATGTTCAACAGAGTAATAACCACTTATACTGCGTAACTGCAAAAATGCCGTTTTATTACCTTGTCAACCCGCGGATCCCCGTGTGATGCGATTACAGTGACTTTAATAGACTGTATACACTTCAAATGAGCTGGCGCGTTCGTAATTTGGACGCCAGGGTTACGCCCTTTGTCTCCAGAAAAATGTGCACGACGTGAATGCGAAACCAGTACAAGTGTTCGTTCTGAGCAGAGCACTTCACGCCGTTCTGGAAACATTGTCGTGACTGCTAACAATGAAATATAACCCAGCTAGGTAGACAATGAAGTCCATTAGTGAGGCTATTTTTTTTTTCGAACGGTCAGTACTACAGCTCTTTCATTCGGATTACTTATCTGACAAAACAGTTATTTTTCTTCTGTCTTTTTGAAATACGGCATAATTTCGTTTGAAATTAGTGTACGTTCTTTGCTGCGACAATGGCTTCTTTTGGTACGAGTACAGATGTAACTGCTTGGCACTGTGCACAGTTTCCAGCGATGTGTGGGGTGTATCCATGACCTTACTTAATTGCTGTGAAATTTGACAACCAATTCATTGATGTTATCTCAAAACTTATAACGTTTCGTTTATAAGTAACGAAAGATAGGGGCACGAAAACGATTTTCGCATAAAACCCCTAGCTGCACTGCTCAGAACAGCACCGCAGAACAGGTAGCAAATTCTTAGGATGCCTGTGGGCTGTTTTCGCCCTAATCTGGGAAAAGCTCGTTTCTTCCAGCAAGAGCCCTGCTCGGCCACCAGGTCGCAGACAGACAGCCTCACAGGTTGTCATCTGAGGTGCCGACAGACGACAGTAGCTTTCCTTTATTTAAGTTGGTTGCTTGCAGTTGTTGACACATCTGATGTATTGGATTTTGCTGAAATCGCGTTGAATCTTTCACAGTTGTGCCTCAGTAAAATCAGTGCTAGTGCGAAATTATAGTGTTAACTTCTTGTTTTCTTTTTACTTCACCATGAGTGCCATGAAAAAACGTAAATATAATGATGATTATATCAAATACGGTTCTGCTTCTATACAAAAAAATGATGTTGACCAGCCGCAATGAGTTATTTGCTATGAGGTATTGAGCAATGATTCCATGAGACCTTCTCGTCTGGAACGCCATTTGTGGGCAAAGCATGGTGCATTGAAAGAGGAGCTGAAGGAATTTTTTGCTGCAAAATGTGATAATTTGAAACGGATGAAGTTGGACACTGCTGGATCCTTCGCTCAGACATCAGAAATGGTACTGGAAGCCTCGTATGAGTTATCGCTACTTATTTCAAGGACCAAGAAAAGTCATATTATCGGAGAGACACTAGTCAAACCTTGTTTGTTGAAAGCTGCTGATATCGTTCTTGGGTCAGAAAGCAAACAAAAACTTTCACTAATACCACTTTCTGACAGTACTGTGAAACGTCGGATTGATGATATGGCCGAAGACATACAAAATCAATTAGTTACGGCCGTCAAACAATCGCAGTTTTTCGCAATACAGTTAGACGAGAGTACCGATGTTGCGAATTGTTGCCAACTGGTAGCTTTCGTTCGCTACATTGAAAATGAAGCAATTAAAGAAGAGTTGCTGTTTTCTACAGAGTTAAAGACAACTTCAAAAGCAATTCATATAATGGCAGCCGTCTCTGAATTCTTTTGTAGAAATGAGTTATCATGGCAGAAACTGATAGGCGTATGCACAGACGGCGCCCCATCAATGCTTGGATGTCGCTCAGGATTCGTGCAGATGGTCAGAGAAAAAAAACCCTAGTGTTATTGCTATCGACTGTGTAATACACTGTCAAGCATTGGCAGCTAAGACACCTCCAAAGGAACTCCATGTCGTCTTGAAATTGTGCATCAAAATCGTGAATCATATTAAAAAGAGTGGTTAAATTCCAGGTTATTTACGGCTCTTTGTGAGGACTTGGGAGCAGAGTATAAAACACTTTTATTTCATACAGAAGTACGCTGGCTCTCAAAAGGAAATATGCTAGGAAGATTATCTGAACTTCGAGACGAAGTGATGCAGTTTTTGGGAAATAACAAACAATCTGAATTGTATGTGGAATTGAGAAAACCCAGTGTTCATGTTGCATGGGCTTATCTGTCAGATATTTTCTAATCTTTAAACACATTGAACTTGAAATTAAAAGGTGGAGAGTCAAACATAATTTTTCATCGGGAAGCCATCAAAGTGTTTACTGATATGTTGCAACTGTGGAAACGTAAAATTTTAGCCTGCAGTAATTCCTGCTTTCCCAGATTGTTTGGAATCCTGGAAGAAGCCCGATTTCAAAACTATTTTAAGGATACCGATACTAAGAGTAAAATATCGAACCATTTGCAGCACCTCATTGATGAATTCGAACGATACTTCCCTAACAGTTGTGATGATAAAATTTATTATAGGTTAGCGACGGATCCATTTCACGTTAACGTGGATGTGTTGCCAGACAGACTACAAGAGGAAGTCTTAGAAATTAAAAATGATTCTGCAGCGAAGTATGACTTTGAGAAGATGGATACGCCTTTATTTTGGGTGAAATATCTCACGGTGTATCCCAGCACAGCAGAACCAGCACTGAAACCGTATTTACAATTTTCAAGCACTTATTTGTGCGAAAGAGCATTTTCAGCGGCAGTGGCGATAAAAAATAAAGTTAGAAGCAAACTCAGTATTGCCAATGATTTACGTTGTGCAGTTTCTACTATTCAGCCAAGAATTCAAAATCTTGTAAAAAATATGGAAGCTCATCCTTCACATTGATTGATTTGTTTGTTTCTTGCCATATGTTTGTGGAAATAATATTTTTATAATAAATACATTATAAGAGAACTTGTTATTTTCCTCCTAACTATCCTTACATGTAGGTGATACTGTAAAATAATAAAAAACTATTTCGAAGAAACAACATAAAATAGACATAGTGAATCTGATTTAAATATAAATACTGCGTTTGACCCTTATGGATTGTGATGTTACGTGTGGTATGTTATTTCAACTAATAATAATATTTCTTCTGGATGAAGACACAACGAAAGTTTATCCTAGATATGGCAAGCGAAGAGTAGTCCTAAAATCGTATACTGGTGAAGAAATGGTGTGCAGTAAGGGAATGTAATCAAGGTAAGGAAGTTGTTTTATTCACAATTTTTAAAGTTCTGTGTAGTCTGCAAAATTATTTCGTAAAACTTATTTTTTATTTTTTGTCTGGTTCTGGGAACTGGGCCTTTGTCGCCGTTAGGTAACTGTCGTCGTTGACATAAATGCCAACCTTGCGCAATGACAATGGGGAGCGCTATAGGCTTACAAATCAGTGATGTTTGTTAACACCGTGACTGAGTGACTATTTTTGATACTGAGAGAAAGTAATAACCTACACTCAACTTAAAATAGTGGCCCACATCCACTAATCTGCAAAGGTCGCAAATATTTTTCCTTGTTTACCAAGGACTTTCTTTACTTTAGGAGTGTCTTATAATCACTAGACTAGACTGATGACGTAATAACGGCGACTCGATACATTAACAGCCCACGATGTTACATGACGTCACCATCACAAATTATTCAGTAGTTTCTTGATAATTAATAAAAATCTCTATTTTTTTTAGGGGGACACGGAAGTTTTCTTATCGGCAGAAGGAGGGCATGACAAAAGTTTGGGAACCTCTGCTCTAGAGATTGACTGGGTTATGCAGTATGTTCAATGAATCTGTCTGTTGTAAGCTCTGTGGTGTAGGCTACATCCAATTGTGAAAAAATGAATGTTGTGTTGCACTAGAAACATAGTGTTGTGTGTCTGTAATACATTAAAGGTCTTTGTTATTTGAAACAATTATAAGCACGTTGTATGTCCTTCAACTCTACAAGAAAAGAAAATGTCATGTGAGGCCCATTAGTCAGTAATCTTAAAATATGAAGTGAATCTGGTATTTTTCCTTTAACTTGTTTGACAAAGTTGTACCTCAGTTCACGTCCAGTTCGATATTCTTCTCCATCTCCAATGGCCCTGCCATGAACTGGACACTGACCTCTAACTTTCAGCCCTCTGCATCTGTACTTATAAAGCCACCAAATGGTTTGGACAGTAGGAGATCTTAACCAGTTGACAGTATATTAATGGTCACTGCATGCTATGCAACTTAGAGCAAGTAATGAATCAGTTTTTCTGCAAACGAAAAAGTGAAAACTGAGTATGTAACAATGTTTTAAAATACAAGCAAATCCCATTGACATTAGCAAACAACAGTAAAATGATGTTAAAAAATCAGTAATAATGAAAGATAAAACATAATTCTCCTACATAAAAAATAATTCACTTAAATCATAGTTTTATGGGTGCTGCATTTAGCAAGCAGCAACTATAACTGCTATATTAAATTAATGAATGATAAATAAATGCAATATTTCAGACTCATGTTTCGTAGAGCAACTTTTTATGTCTGCTGAAAATGTTTTAAGTGATTCATCATCCATATACTTGATAATTTGTATACATTGGTGGAAAATGAATATAAAGCAAATTTTTCAGGTTCTAATAGTTCACTTTGGCAAGGCAGTATGCCATACAGAAGCATTAGATTTTGATCAATGGTTGTGGTCTTTGTTCTTTGGGATTGGTGTTCTTGTATGGGCACAGATCATCAGGACACTTCCTACAAGTTGTGTTATACCTCAAACACTGTGAGTAAACAAGGTTCTCTATATTTCTTTTTAAGTGTATGTGACTAGACTAGAAATAAATGAATAATTAGAATAACTTTTAGAACATTGCTTTCAGTAATATCACCTAAAAAAGACTAAAATCCTTAAAGCATACCCATTTATTGAAACAAGCAATTAATTTTTAATGATAACTTACTGAGATAGCAGGAACTCTCAAGTTCCCAAGTAGTTTATTTGTTTTAGTACAATGTGACAGATGTAGTCATTAGAAATAACAGTTTTTTAGATTGTATCTTGTTCCACTTGTTATACATTACAACAGTTACAGATCTATACTTCTGTAGTATTTCAAGTACTCACATACCTAATAGAAGCAGTGGTGGTTTAGAAATTGTTGAACATATTTCAAAAGCATTAATATTTAGCATACATCTTGTATCACACGACAATTTACTGCATAATTTTATTTTCATGTAGCATGTACTTTTCTGATACAGACTTGTTATGACTGGGAATAAATAAAAGTTATCTTTCAATGTAGTATTGTGATTGTGTAAATAACAATTTTTTGTACTACTGATATCATATCCAGCTGTATTTATTTTAAATATACATTAGTGCGGAAAAAATATGTGTGCTTGGTAGTGGTAGCACTTTCAGTGTTTTAAATGTTATTTAAATGTTATTTAGCTGTTAGTGACATTCGGGTAAGGGGTGAGAAAGAAGAGGAAGCGGGAGAATACAAGGTCTACCTGTCAGGAGTCAAAGCAGGAATAGCACAATGGGGTGTAGGGCTTTACATCAGGAAAGAAGTGGAACCCAGTGTAGTTGCAATAAGGTATGTAAATGAACGACTGATGTGGAAAGATTTGACAGTGTCTAGCAAGAAAATTAGGATTGTGTCAGTATATTCGCATTGAGATGGGACAGATCAAGATAAGATGGGTAGTTTTTATGAGGAACTCAGTGATGTAGTTGTTAGAGTAAAGGACAAGGACAGTGTTCTGCTCATGGGTGATTTTAACGCCTGGATTGGAAATCGAATAAAAGGGTATGAATAGGTTATGGTTAAATTTGGAGAGCATATGGAGGCCAACAGGAATGGGAAACAACTCATGGATTTCTGTGCCAGTATGGGCTTAGTAATCACAAACTCCTTTTTTAAAGATAAGAACATTCACCGGTATACTTGGGAAGGCAGGGGAATCAGATCTGTCATTGACTATATAATAACAGATCAGGAATTCAGGAAGGCTGTGAGGGACACACGTGTATTCAGGGGATTCTTTGATGACACTGATCATTATTTAATCTGCAGTGAAATTGGGACTGGGAGGCCGAAAGTGCAGGAGGTCAGGTGCATATGTAGGAGGATAAGAGTGGAGAAACTTCAGGATAAGGAAATCAGGCACAAGTACATAACAGCGATCTCAGAAAGGTACCAGTTAGTTGAATGTAGTCAATTACAGTCATTGGAAAAGGAATGGACAAGGTACAGGGACACAGTACTAGAAGTGGCTAAAGAATGTCTTGGAACAGTAGTCTGTAAAAGTAGGATGAAGCAAACAGCTTGGTGGAATGACACAGTCAAGGCAGCCTGTAAAAGGAAAAAGAAGGCGTATCAAAAATGGCTACATACTAGAACTCAGGTAGACAGAGAAAGTTATGTTGAAGAAAGAAACAAAGCCAAACAGATAATTGCAGCATCCAAGAAGAAATCTTGGGAAGACTTTGGAAACAGGTTGGAGACTATGGGTCAAGCTGCTGGAAAACCATTCTGGGGTGTAATTAGCAGTCTTCGAAAGGGAGGTAAGAAGGAAGTTACAAGTATTTTGGACAGGTCAGGAAAACTGCTGGTGAATCCTGTGGATGGCTTGGGCAGATGGAAGGATTTTGAAGAGTTGCTCAATGTAGGTGAAAATGCGATCAGTAATGTTTCAGATTTCGAGGTAGAATGGGATAGGAATGATGATGGAAATAGGATCACATTTGAGGAAGTGGAGAAAATGGTCAATAGATTGCAGTGCAATAAAGCAGCTTGGGTGGATGAAATTAAGTCAGAACTCATCAAATACAGTGGAATGTCAGGTCTTAAATGCCTACACAGGATAATTGAAATGGCCTGGGAGTCGGGACAGGTTCCATCAGACTGGACAAAAGCAGTAATCACACCAATCTTTAAACATGGAAACAGAAAAGATTGTAACAACTACAGAGGTATCTCTTTAATCAGCGTTGTGGGTAAAATCTTCTCAGGTATTGTTGAAAGGAAAGTGCGAGTATTAGTTGAGGATCAGTTGGATGAAAATCAGTGTGGGTTTAGGCCTCTTAGAGGTTGTCAGGACCAGATGTTTAGCTTGTCGCAAATAATGGAGAAGTGTTATGAGTGGAACAGGGAATTGTATCTATGCTTTATAGATCCATAAAAGGCATATGACCGGGTTCCTAGGAGGAAGTTATTGTCTGTTCTACGAGATTATGGAATAGGAGGCAAACTTTTGCAAGCAATTAAAGGTATTTACGTGGATAATCAGGCAGCTGTTAGAGTTGACGGTAAATTGAGTTCATGGTTCAGAGTAGTTTCAGGGGTAAGACAAGGCTGCAACCTGTCTCCACTGTTGTTCATATTATTTATGGATCATATGTTGAAAAGAATAGACTGTCTGGGTGGGATTAAGATATGTGAACACAAAATAAGCAGTCTTGCATATGCGGATGACTTAGTTGTGATGGCAGATTCGATTGAAAGTTTGCAAAGTAATATTTCAGAGCTAGATCAGAAATGTAAGGACTATGGTATGAAGATTAGCATCTCCAAAACGAAAGTAATGTCAGTGGGAAAGAGTTATAAACGGATTGAGTGCCAAATAGGAGGAACAAAGTTAGAACAGGTGGACGGTTTCAGGTACTTAGGATGCATATTCTCACAGGATGGCAACATAGTGAAAGAACTGGAAGCGAGGTGTAGCAAAGATAATGCAGTGAGCGCTCAGCTATGATCTACTCTCTTCTGCAAGAAGGAAGTCAGTACCAAGACTAAGTTATCTGTGCACCGTTCAATCTTTCGACCAACTTTGTTGTATGGGAGCGAAAGCTGGGTGGATTCAGGTTACCTTATCAACAAGGTTGAGGTTACGGATATGAAAATAGCTAGGATGATTGCAGGTACTAGCAGTTGGGAACAATGGCAGGAGGGTGTCCACAATGAGGAAATCAAAGAAAAACTGGGAATGAAAACTGTAGAAGTAGCAGTCAGGGCGAACAGGCTTAGATGGTGGGGTCATGTTACACATATGGGAGAAGCGAGGTTACCCAAGAGACTCATGGGTTCAGCAGTAAAGGGTAGGAGGGAGTTGGGGCAGACCAAGGAGAAGGTACCTGGATTCGGTTAAGAATAATTTTGAAGTAATAGGTTTAACATCAGAAGAGGCAACAATGTTAGCCCTGAATAGGGGATCATGGAGGAATTTTATAAGGGGGGCTATGCTCCAGACTGAACGCTGAAAGGCATAATCAGTCTTAAATGATGATGATGATGAATGATGATTATGTGACTGACTAGCTCTTCTTCCTGTAATAATTCTAATGACTCTTTTTTGGATTTTGGAGGTCTCCAGAGCTGCTGTTGAATTTCCTGAGAATAGGAGTCCATATTTTAAATGTTTATGTCTACATTACATCTACATGGATAATCTGAAAATCACATTTAAGTGCAAGGCAAAGGGTTCATCGAAACACCTTTACAATAATTCTGTATCATTACACTCTCATACAACATGTGAAAAAAACAAACGCCTATATCTTTCCATGCAATATCTGATTTCCCTTATTTTAGTATCGCACTCCCTATGAAGGTTGGCGTTAACAAAATATTTCTACATTCAGAGGGGAAAGGTGGTGATTGGAATTTTGTGAGAAGATTCTGCTAGAAATAATAGTGCCTTTGTTCTAGTGATGTCCACTCCAAATCCTGTACCATTTTGGTGACACTCTCTCCCCCATTTTGTGATAATACAGAATGTGCGGCCCTGTACATTAAAATATGTGTTGAACTACAGATTGGGCAATATGTTCGATAGATTACTGGTGTTGAAATCTGTGGCCTGTGTTTCACTGGTGGAGGGTGATGATAAGGCAGTCAGAGGATATCTGAAGTACAAGAAGTAAGCAGTTTGTTGTTCACAATAACACGTTTTCTTTATTATGTCTGTTATTTCATTTCTTATGGCAATGGAAAATGTTTGCTTGGAATATAAATAACGATAGGAACTTGGATGAAATTGAAATTTATCCATGCACTGGTAGTGGGATTGATTTCTGATATCAATGGAATTATCAGTTTTGAACCACTTAATATTATAATGGTTATCTCTTCAATTCTAGAAGGGCATCAGAATGCTAAAATGAATCGGGAGGGGAGTTGTACCAGCGTTGGCAGGTTGGCACAAGTTCTCCCTCTTGTTGTAGTTGTATATGGGTAGGAGTGCAGGTAGCTGAGTCATCAACAGATACATAAACAAACAAGCCTGAGAACTAAGTTCTTGGATGAATTCTTAAAGGGTAGGAGAATAGACACATACCATTTAAAGGCACATTTGCAAGGTGGGCGTGGATATATTACAATAACGTAGATATAAGTTCAGAAGATAAATAAAGAATTACTCAAGAGATTAGTTCGTACAAGCAGGTGTATCGATTGTGGCGTGTAACCGCTGAAACATTAAAATAATTACGCAATTCAGTTGTCTGGCCAAGAAGACGGCACCTTTTTTGTTCTTGAAGCAGTCCAGATCAGATGCATGTGTGCCATCGCTGCAGATAATTATTTGGCGCACCACCATTATTCTATTTTACTGAGACGCAATCTCGCTAGGCGTACTCATAGTTACACACAGCATCAGAATAAACGTGTCTATGTAATTTAATTTAGTGTAATATTTTCTGACTACAGTGATATTATTTAAGCTTGTGTTTCATTTATGTTGCAAGCTATTGTTCCAGTTAAACAGCTAAAGATTCCGTGTTACAAACCTTATGAATAGTTCAGCATGAGCCAAAACTTGGGAATTATTCAGTCTATAAAGTCGATAAAGAAATATTTTCAGAAGACTCAATCACAGTCAAACTTACAATGAATGGAACTTACTCAAAAAGTCTTCAGTAAAAATTTATACTCTGATCACATATTACATCTACATCTATACTCCGCGAGCCACCTTACGGTGTGTGGCGGAGGGTACTTATTGTACCACTATCTGATCCCCCCTTCCCTGTTCCATTCACGAATTGTGCGTGGGAAGAACGACTGCTTGTAAGTCTCCGTATTTGCTCTAATTTCTCGGATCTTTTCGTTGTGATCATTACGCGAGATATATGTGGGCGGTAGTAATATGTTGCCCATCTCTTCCCGGAATGTGCTCTCTCGTAATTTCGATAATAAACCTCTCCGTATTGCGTAACGCCTTTCTTGAAGTGTCCGCCACTGGAGCTTGTTCAGCATCTCCGTAACGCTCTCGCGCTGACTAAATGTCCCCATGACGAATCGCGCTGCTTTTCGCTGGATCATGTCTATCTCTTCTATTAATCCAACCTGGTAAGGGTCCCATACTGATGAGCAATACTCAAGAATCGGACGAACAAGCGTTTTGTAAGCTACTTCTTTCGTCGATGAGTCACATTTTCTTAGAATTCTTCCTATGAATCTCAACCTGGCGCCTGCATTTCCCACTATTTGTTTTATGTGATCATTCCACTTCAGATCGCTCCGGATAGTAACTCCTAAGTATTTTACGGTCGTTACCGCTTCCAATGATTTACCACCTATGGCATAATCGTACTGGAATGGATTTCTGCCCCTATGTATGCGCATTATATTACATTTATCTACGTTTAGGGAAAGCTGGCAGCTGTCGCACCATGCATTAATCCTCTGCAGGTCCTCCTGGAGTACGTACGAGTCTTCTGATGTTGCTACTTTCTTGTAGACAACCGTGTCATCTGCAAATAGCCTCACGGAGCTACCGATGTTGTCAACTAAGTCATTTATGTATATTGTAAACAATAAAGGTCCTATCACGCTTCTCTGCGGTACTCCCGAAATTACCTCTACATCTGCAGATTTTGAACCGTTAAGAATGACATGTTGTGTTCTTTCTTCTAGGAAATCCTGAATCCAATCACAAACCTGGTCCGATATTCCGTAAGCTCGTATTTTTTTCACTAAACGTAAGTGCGGAACCGTATCAAATGCCTTCCTGAAGTCCAGGAATACGGCATCAATCTGCTCGCCAGTGTCTACGGCACTGTGAATTTCTTGGGCAAATAGGGCGAGCTGAGTTTCACATGATCTCTGTTTGCGGAATCCATGTTGGTTATGATGAAGGAGATTTGTATTATCTAAGAACGTCATAATACGAGAACACAAAACATGTTCCATTATTCTACAACAGATTGACGTAAGCGAAATAGGCCTATAATTATTCGCATCTGATTTATGACCCTTCTTGAAAATGGGAACGACCTGCGCTTTCTTCCAGTCGCTAGGTACTTTACGTTCTTCCAGCGGTCTACGATAAATTGCTGATAGAAAGGGGGCAAGTTCTTTAGCATAATCACTGTAGAATCTTAAGGGTATCTCGTCTGGTCCGGATGCTTTTCCGCTACTAAGTGATAGCAGTTGTTTTTCAATTCCGATATCGTTTATTTCAATATTTTCCATTTTGGCGTCCGTGCGACGGCTGAAGTCAGGGACCGTGTTACGATTTTCCGCAGTGAAACAGTTCCGGAACACTGAATTCAGTATTTCTGCCTTTCTTCGGTCGTCCTCTGTTTCGGTGCCATCGTGGTCAACGAGTGACTGAATAGGGGATTTAGATCCGCTTACCGATTTTACATATGACCAAAACTTTTTAGGGTTCTTGTTTAGATTGTTTGCCAATGTTTTATGTTCGAATTCGTTGAATGCTTCTCTCATTGCTCTCTTTGCGCTCTTTTTCGCTTCGTTCAGCTTTTCCTTATCAGCTATGATTCGACTACTCTTAAACCTATGGTGAAGCTTTCTTTGTTTCCGTAGTACCTTTCGTACATGATTGTTATACCACGGTGGATCTTTCCCCTCGCTTTGGACCTTAGTCGGTACGAACTTATCTAAGGCGTACTGGACGATGTTTCTGAATTTTTTCCATTTTTGTTCCACATCCTCTTTCTCAGAAATGAACGTTTGATGGTGGTCACTCAGATATTTTGCGATTTGTGCCCTATCACTCTTGTTAAGCAAATATATTTTCCTTCCTTTCTTGGCATTTCTTATTACACTTGTAGTCATTGATGCAACCACTGACTTATGATCACTGATACCCTCTTCTACATTCACGGAGTCGAAAAGTTCCGGTCTATTTGTTGCTATGAGGTCTAAAACGTTAGCTTCACGAGTTGGTTCTCTAACTATCTGCTCGAAGTAATTCTCGGACAAGGCAGTCAGGATAATGTCACAAGAGTCTCTGTCCCTGGCTCCAGTTCTGATTGTGTGACTATCCCATTCTATACCTGGTAGATTGAAGTCTCCCCCTATTACAATAGTATGATCACGAAACTTCTTCACGACGTTCTGCAGGTTCTCTCTGAGGCGCTCAACTACTACGGTTGCTGATGCAGGTGGTCTATAGAAGCATCCGACTATCATATCTGACCCACCTTTGATACTTAACTTAACCCAGATTATTTCACATTCGCATTCGCTAATAACTTCACTGGATATTATTGAAATCTTTACTGCTATAAATACTCCTCCACCATTGGCGTTTATCCTATCCTTGCGGTATATATTCCATTCTGTGTCTAGGATTTCGTTACTGTTCACTTCCGGTTTTAACCAACTTTCCGTTCCTAATACTATATGCGCACTATTTCCTTCAATAAGAGATACTAATTCAGGAACCTTGCCCTGGATACTCCTGCAGTTTACCAATATTACGTTAACTTTTCCTGTTTTTGGTCTCTGAGGACGGACGTTCTTTATCAACGATGATAATGTCCTCTCTGGTAAGCCGTCAGGTATTTTATCGTTTCGCCCAAGGGGGGGTCCCTCTAACCTAAAAAACCCCCGTGTGCACGCCACACGTACTCTGCTACCCTAGTAGCTGCTTCCGGTATTACTATCATTATGTACTATTATTTATCTGTTCTCTACTATTCTCGAACCAGACCGGAAAAATCAGACTGGTGACTTCATGTCTGGACCTTTTATTGTGTTTGCTACATTGTTTTCCTCTGTTGCATGGATAATGGGATCATATCAGACTAGCCAATGAATATTTGTAAAGTCCAAATAAAAAGACCAATCATTGAAATTGTTGCTGAAGCCTTGAATCGACATTGCATACTTGGATCCAAGGTAAAACATCGCATTTTTACATAAGCACACTAGTCCAAGCGCTTTCAGTAATTGTACCTTGCTTCCTAGCTTTGTCAAAATTTTCTATATCGGAACAGTCATTTTTGCGCAAGATCGCTTATTCCAAATTATTTTTATTATACAGTTTATTGAGACAATACAGTCATACCATTCCACAAAATGGTTGAATCGTGTCATGAGCACCGTAAAATGGCAAGCAGCCATTAATGTTAATTATTTCACCATTAATTGCAATTATTGGTCAGTAAAGCCAACATTGGTGGCATACGAAATTAATTTCATGAATTCATTCTCAGTCCTGTTTAAAGATTTTTCTTGCAATATACATTATGCATAGTATGGTGGTAACTCGTAAACAAATAACAAAAATGAAACACGACAGACAACAGATGCAAACCGAAAACGACTTGGACGTTGAACAAAAAAATGACAATGAATCCAGAGTTGACTCCAGTAGTAACGAACAATCAGCAGTTAACATGTCTAGTGACGCAAAATTACGTAAATATGCCGACCACTAGTCAAATAGCTAAATCCAGCTCAGAGTCCATTCTTTTCCGTGACGTCACGTCAAACGACGTGGCGGGGGCAGAACAGTTTCAGTTGACAAATATTGCTACCATGTTTGTCGCTATTATCAAGAAAATTACTGAAAACAAAAAAGACATTGACGAAGACGACAGTTTTAGAAACGGGACATGATGAGATTAAGGCTGAATTAAGAGCACTAAAAAGTTGTAAAGACACTCTGTGTGATAGAGTAGACGTGATTAACACGAGACTGAGCGGACAAGAGTCCGAAATTTACTCAAAATTTTCCGAATTAGACTAACAGCAGCAAAAAGCCACACAAGACGTAAAAGATATTGAAACTGAAGTCAAACATTTAAACGCTACGTGCGAAGCTGTTGCTACTCAAGTCAAATGTTATCCGTCAGTTCATGACTCAATAAAAACACATATTACAGTAGTTGAAGGCAGTGTTAACACTGTGGATAAACAACTTACAGACAAACTGCAATTAGTCACTGATAACCACTTTACCAACATAAATACAGAATTTCATGACTGTATTGATCATACTAAAAGGTATCAGATAGATTATATAATCGAAAGACAGAGATTTAGGAACCAGGTTTTAAATTGTAAGACATTTCCAGGGGCAGATGTGGACTCTGACCACAATCAACTGGTTATGACCTGTAGATTAAAACTGAAGAAACTGCAAAAAGGTGGGAATTTAAGGAGATGGGACCTGGATAAACTGAAAGAACCAGAGGTTGTACAGAGTGTCAGGGAGAGCATAAGGGAACAATTGACAGGAATGGGGGAAAGAAATACAGTAGAAGAAGAATGGATAGCTTTGAGGGATGAAGTAGCGAAGGCAGCAGAGGATCAAGTAGGTAAAAAGACGAGGGCTAGCAGAAATTCTTGGGTAACAGAAGAAATATTGAATTTAATTGATGAAAGGAGAAAATATAAAAATGCAGTAAATGAAGCAGGCAAAAAGGAATACAAACGTCTCAAAAATGAGATCGACAGGAAGTGCAAAATGGCTAAGCAGGGATGGCTAGAGGACAAATGTAAGGATGTAGAGGCCTATCTCACTAGGGGTAAGATAGATACTGCCTACAGGAAAATTAAAGAGACCTTTGGAGATAAAAGAACGACTTGTATGAATATCAAGAGCTTAGATGGAAACCCAGTTATAAGCAAAGAACGGAAAGCAGGAAGGTGGAAGGAGTATATAGAGGGTCTATACAAGTGCGATGTACTTGAGGACAATATTATGGAAATGGAAGAGGATGTAGATGAAGATGAAATGGGAGATATGATGCTGCGTGAACAGTTTGACAGAGCACTGAAAGACCTGAGTCGAAACATGGCCCCCGGAGTAGACAACATTCCATTGGAACTACTGACGGCCTTGAGAGAGCCAGTCCTGACAAAACTCTACCATCTGGTGAGCAAGATGTATAAAACAGGCGAAATACCCTCAGACTTCAAGAAGAATATAATAATTCCAATCCCAAAGAAAGCAGGTGTTGACAAATGTGAAAATTACCGAACTATCAGTTTAATAAGTCACAGCTGCAAAATACTA
The DNA here is from genome assembly GCF_023864345.2 of Schistocerca serialis cubense. Lineage (NCBI taxonomy): Eukaryota > Metazoa > Arthropoda > Insecta > Orthoptera > Acrididae > Schistocerca > Schistocerca serialis. The sequence goes on from NC_064642.1 coordinate 184,619,457, forward strand.
ACACGAATTCTTTACAGACGAATGGAAAAACTAGTAGAAGCCAACCTCGGGGAAGATCAGTTTGGATTCCGTAGAAACACTGGAACACGTGAGGCAATACTGACCTTACCACTTATCTTAGAAGAAAGATTAAGGAAAGGCAAACCTACGTTTCTAGCATTTGTAGACTTAGAGAAAGCTTTTGACATTGTTGACTGGAATACTCTCTTTCAAATTCTAAAGGTGGCAGGGGTAAAATACAGGGAGCGAAGGGCTATTTACAATTTGTACAGAAACCAGATGGCAGTTATAAGAGTCGAGGGACATGAAAGGGAAGCAGTGGTTGGGAAGGGAGTAAGACAGGGTTGTAGCCTCTCTCCGATGTTGTTCAATCTGTATATTGAGCAAGCAGTAAAGGAAACAAAAGAAAAATTCGGAGTAGGTATTGAAATTCATGGAGAAGAAATAAAAACTTTGAGGTTCGCCGATGACAATGTAATTCTGTCAGAGACAGCAAAGGACTTGGAAGAGCAGTTGAATGGAATGGACAGTGTCTTGAAAGGAGGATATAAGATGAACATCAACAAAAGCAAAACAAGGATAATGGAATGTAGTCTAATTAAGTCGGGTGATGATGAGGGAATTAGATTAGGAAATGAGTAGTAAAGGAGTTTTGCTATTTGGGGAGCAAAATAACTGATGATGGCCGTAGTAGAGAGGATATAAAATGTAGACTGGCAATGGCAAGGAAAGCGTTTCTGAAGTAGAGAAATTTGTTAACTTCGAGTATAGATTTAAGTGTCAGGAAGTCATTTCTGAAAGTATTTGTATGGAGTGTAGTCATGTATGCAAGTGAAACATGGACGATAAATAGTTTGGACAAGAAGAGAATAGAAGCTTTCGAAATGTGGTGCTACAGAAGAATGCTGAAGATTAGATGGGTAGATCACATAACTAATGAGGAAGTATTGAATAGGATTGGGGAGAAGAGAAGTTTGTGGCACAACTTGACCAGAAGATGGGATCGATTGGTAGGACATGTTCTAAGGCATCAAGGGATCACCAATTTAGTATTGGAGGGCAGCGTGGAGGGTAAAAAAGTAGAGGGAGACCAAGAGATGAATACACTAAGCAGATTCAGAAGGATGTAGGTTGCAGTAGGTACTGGGAGATGAAAAAGCTTGCACAGGATAGGGTAGCATGGAGAGCTGCATCAAACCAGTCTCAGGACTGAAGACCACAACAACAACAACATTGATCATGAAAACAAAGATTTTGACCAATGTACAGAAGAAAAATTACAGACTGTTTTGAACGACAGCGTAGATGAATTAGGGGAGGAAAAGGACCACCATGGTTCAACAAACATACTAGGGTCAACAGGTCAATGAAAGATTCTTTTAACGAATTTGAAAGCAATATTTTATCTGCAGATTCAAAAATAGCCCCAAAAAATTTAGCTTGTACGTAAAATCTATGAATGCCACAAATAATTCAATACCTACTCTTGCTGACATTACAGGTAATGTAACGGATGATGATAAACAAGAGGCCGAAATTCTAAACCTAGCTTTCAAAAACTCGTTTACGGAAGAGGACTGCAGCACCATTCCCCCTTTCAGTTATCGAACAAACGCAAGGGTGGCTAACGTAGTATTTAGTGTATCTGGAATTGCAAAGCAGTTAAGATCCTTAGACGCCAGGAAGGCATCTGGCCCAGACGGTTTCCCCATAACATTTTATGTTGACTGTGCTACAAACATAGCACCAATCTTATCCATCGACTGTCAGAAATCATTGGAACAGCGGAAAGTCCATGGGACTGGAAGAAGGTCCATGTCATAGCAATCTATAGAAGGGAAGAAAATCGGATGCACATAATTACCGGTCGATTTCACTGACATCGATTTGTTGTAGAATCATAGAAATTATTTTTTGTGTTTTGTGTCCAGACATAATAACCTTTCTAGACTCTGAGAAGCTCATCTGCAGAAACCAGCACAGTTTTAGGAAACAACAGTCATGCGAGACACAGCTGGCTCTCTTCGTGCATGATATAGAACAGGTAGATACTGGCTCCCGTGTTGATGCCATATTTCTCGACTTTCGAAAGGCGTTCGACTCAGTTCTGCACTGTCGCCCCAAAAAGTGCGTGCTTACAGTCTATCCCATGGCATATGCGGCTGGATAGAAAGCGTTCTAACGGAGAGAGAGCAGTATGTCGTCCTGAATGGGGAGACTTCAACAGTAACAAGCGTAACATAAGGTGTGCCCCAGGGCAGCGTAATAGGTCCTCTACTTCTCACGATTTACTTTCGATCTGGTTGATGGTATTGACAGTGGCATTAGACTGTTTGCCGATGATGCTGTAGTCTACAGGAAAATAGTATCACACGAAGCTTGTGAACAGATCAATGAGGGACTGGCAGGTATCTCTCAGTATTAGTAAGTGTAAACTACCGCGTATAACAAAGCGAAAATCCCCATTAATGTACGAGTACGATATAAATGCCCAGTTTTTGGAAGCGGTAACATCCGTCAAGTATGTGGGTGTGACTGTTCGAAAAGATCTCAAATGGAACGATCAGATAACACAAGTAACGGATAAGGCGAACTCTAGATGGCGGTTTATGGTAGAATCCTGAAGCGATGCAGTCCTTCAACAAAGGAAATTGCTTACAATACTTTAGTTTGTCCAGTCTTTGCGTAGGGACCCCTACCAGGTGAGTCTAATTCATGAGGTTGAGTAGGTCCAAAGAATGGCAACATTCGTGACTGGTACATTTAGCCATCGCAAGAGCGTTACAAATCTCACAGAAAGTTTGAGGTGGGACACACTTGCAGTAGACGACGCGCTAAACGGAAGGGGCTGCTCACTAAAGTCCAAAATACGATCTTCGACGAGGATGTAGGGCATATGTTATTACCACCAACTGCCAAATCACGCGATGATCACTATTCAAAGATAAAGGAAATTAGAGCTCGTACTGAGGCGTTCAGACAGTCGTTTCTCTCTCGCGCGAACCGCTACTGGAACAGAGGGGACGAAATATGACTTTGGCGCGAAGGTGCCCTCCGCCACATACCGCTTGGTGGCTAGCGGAGTATGTAACTGCCAAAATAAGAAAATGGTAAAACACCGGACCTATGCTCTTGACGCACAAAAGTTTTGAAGACAACTCCATGGGTGGAGGTATTTTGAATGGGACTTCAGGAAATGTAATTGCCAACATCCTAGTGCATACCGTTTGCAGAATCCAAAAACAAATAGAATCATTGGGTTTCATGCTAATCGAGACTTACGTATTTCATTTTAAGCAGTAAACGCGTATCTATAACTAATGAGTAAGTAAATTGTGTATTTATGAAACACACATACCTCTCCCCCCCACGAACCATAGACCTTGCCGTTGGTGGGGAAGTTTGTGTGCCTCAGCGATACAGATAGCTGTACCGTAGGTGCAACCACAATGGAGGGGTATCTGTTGAGAGGCCAGACAAACGTATGGTTCCTGAAGAGGGGCAGCAGCCTTTTCGGTAGTTGCACAGGCAACAATCTGGTTGATTGACTGATCTGTCCTTGTAACACTAACCAAAACGGCCTTGCTGTGCTGTTACTCCCAACGGCTGAAAGCAAGGGGAAACTACGGCCGTAATTTTTCCCGAGGGCATGCAGCTTTACTGTATGGATAAATGATGATGGCGTCCTCTTGGGTAAAATATTCCAGAGGTAAAATAGTCCCCCATTCGGATCTCCGGGCGGGGACTACTCAGGAGGACATCGTTATCAGGAAAAAGAAAACTGCCGTACTACGGATCAGAGTGTGGAATGTCAGATCCCTTAATCGGGCAGGTAGGTTAGAAAATTTAAAAAGGGAAATGGATAGGTTAAAGTTGGATATATTGGGAATTAGTGAAGTTCGCTGGCAGGAGGAAGAAGACTTTTGGTCAGATGAATACAGGATTATAAATACAAAATCAAATAATGGTAATGCAGGAGTAGGCTTAATAAGGAATAAAACAATAGGAATGCGGGTAATCTACTACAAACAGCACAGCAAACGCATTTTTGTGGCCAAGATAGACACGAAGCCCAGGCCTACGACAGAAGTACTAGTCTATATGCCAACTAGCTCTGCAGATGACGAAGAAATTGAAGAAATGTGTGATGAGATAAAAGAAATTATTCAGGTAGTGAAGGGAGACGAAAATTTAATAGTCATGGGTGACTGGAATTCGGTAGTAGGAAAAGGAAGAGAAGGAAACGTAGTAGTTGAAATGGATTGGGGGTAAGAAATGAAAGAGGAAGCCGTCTGGAAGAATTTTGCACAGAGCACAACTTAACGATAGCTAACACTTCGTTCAAGAATCATAAAAGAAGGTTGTATACATGGAAAAAGCCTGGAGATACTGACAGGTTTCAAATAGATTATATAATGGTAAGACAGAGATTTAGGAACCAGGTTTTAAATTGTATGACATTTCCAGGGGCAGATGTTGACTCTGACCACAATCTATTGGTTATGAACTGTAGATTAAAACTGAAGAAACTGCAAAAAGGTGGTAATTTAAGGAGATGGGACCTGGAAACTGACTAAACCAGAGGTTGTACAGAGTTTCAGGGAAAGCACAAGGGAACAATTGACAAGAATGAGGGAAAGAAATACAGTAGAAGAAGAATGGGCAGCAGAGGATCAAGTAGGTAAAAAGACGAGGGCTAGTAGAAATCCTTGGGTGACAGAAGAAATATTGAATTTAATTGATGAAAGGAGAAAATATAAAAATGCAGTAAATGAAGCAGGCAAAATGAATACATACGTCTCAAAAATGATATCGACAGGAAGTGCAAAATGGGTAAGCAGGCATGGTTAGAGGACAAATGTAAGGATGTAGAGGCCTATCTCACTAGGGGTAAGATAGATATTGCCTACAGGAAAATTAAAGAGACCTTTGGAGAAAAGAGAACCACTTGTACGAATATCAAGAGCTCAGATGTAAACCCACTTCTAAACAAATAAGGGAAAGCAGAAATGTGGAAGGAGCATATAGAGCATATACAAGGGCGATGTACTTGAGGGCAACGTTATAGAAATGGAAGAGGATGCAGATGAAGATGAAATGGGAGATATGACACAGCGTGAACAGTTTGATAGAGCACTGAAAGACCGAAGTCGAAACAAGGCCCTGGAAGAAGATAACATTCCATTAGAACTGCTGACAGCCTTGGAAGAGCCAGTCCTGACAAAACTCTACCATCTGGTGAGCAAAATGTATGAGACAGGCGAAATACCCTCAGACTTCAAGAAGAATATAATAATTCCAATCCCAAAGAAAGCAGGCGATGACAGATGTGAAAATTACCGAACTATCAGTTTAATAAGTCACCGCTGCTAAATACTAACGCGAATTCTTTACAGACGAATGGAAAAACTAGTAGATTCAGTAAAAATATGAGAACACGTGCGGCAATACTGACCCTACGACTTATTTTAGAAGCTAGATTAAGAAAAGGCAAACATACGCTTCTAACATTTTTAGACTTAGAGAAAGCTTTTGACAATGTTGACTGGAATACTCTCTTTCAAATTCTGAAGGTGGCAGCGGTAAAACACAGGGAGGGAAAGGCTATTTACAATTTGTACAGAAATCAGATGGTAGTTATAAGAGTCGAGGGACACATGAAAGGAAAGCAGTGGTTGGGAAGGGAATGAGACAGTGTTGTAGCCTCTCCCCGATGTTATTCAATCTGTATATTGAACAAGCAGTAAAGGAAACAAAAGAAAAATTTGGAGTAGGTATTAAAATCCAGGGAGAAGAAATAAAAACGTTGAGGTTCGCCGGCGACATTGTAATTCTGTCAGAGACAGTAAAGGACTTGGAAGAGCAGTTGAATGGAATGGACAGTGTCTTGAAAGGAGGATATAAGATGAACATTAACAAAAGCCAAACGAGGATAATGGAATGTAGTCGAATTAAGTCGGGTGATGCTGAGGGAATTAGATTAGGAAATGAGACACTTAAAGTAGTAAAGGAGTTTTGCTATTTGGGGAGCAAAATAACTGATGATGGTCGAAGTAGAGAGGATATAAAATGTTGACTGGCAATGTACGTAAACAACATCAGCCTAAATTTTAACGCAAATGTTATGATGATATTTATGCAAGTGCGATGAAAGTATTTTTGAGACAACGTAATTGACTAACTGTAGTGTTGGTCAAGGAGTATTCATGACTGACTGACGTGCACACAAAACCACACGACAACCAAGCACTATCATCTAGGAATGGATTAGATGCACTTCATACTGCATAACACCTGTCTATGAGAAGCCACAGCCATCTTCATACTCTACCACACTCGGAACGTGAGAATTTTGTAGGTTTGATTTTAACGTGTTGCTTTAGACTTTAGTCCATAAGTATATGACCGCTCGGGCTTGCTTGCTGATGTGTCCAGATGTTGTGTCTAATATTTCCAACTGCAGGTGACATCATTCGCGAATGCAAAATTTGGTTAAAAAATCTGTAATGTCTCTAAGATTACGTAAATTTTTGTATTCCATACAAAGCCGAAATGTAATGTATCTATGTGTAGTTATCTATATTTATGTAAAGCAAAATGTAATATGGTGGTGTGTAAATGTGGTCAGAATTTGTCATATGTATAAAAACTGTGTGAAATCACGAGATTTATGTGAAAGAGACTGCTATAATGACATTTTACATACATCGCAATGCCTGAAACTGCGATGGAGTATGTGTGCAAAATTATTAAAAACTATTCTACGGTAATGATCGCGATGAAATTTTTGTGTAAAAACTTGTTAACGAACAATATTTGTACATCGCCAGGTAAACTAGGAGCGCGATAGAACTGTGCATGTGAAGTGCAATAACATTTGTAGTCCATCGTCTAATGGAATTTACCGCGATGCAACCGTGCAAAATAAGAAGCTGGTAAACCACTGAACCTATGGTCTCGACGCACAAAAGCACTGAAGGCAACTCCATGGGTGCAGGAATTTTGAATGGGACTTCAGGGAATGTAACGTTCTCGGAGTACAATGGCCACTCTCACCTGGAAAAATCATGGCTCTCGAAAGAACGGTGTTAAGGAGGATTCACACTTAACGGAACGTCACCGTCACGTTTTGGACCGTCGACGGTCAGAGAAATTTCTGAACATTCACACTAGATGGCACGTCAACGTCGACACAGCGTCGTGTGATGGTTCATAATACATTCGCCAGAGGCGCTTTTGTATTCTATTGGTTTATTATCGGCATAGTTTCGGATCTTCATAAAATGACAAAATTTGTTAATAAAGTTGTTAATAAGGAGCTTACCTGGATTCTTGTTTCACTTAGATGAAGAAAAAAATCACGTTCTTATTCCTGATACAGGTATTACCAAAAAAGTTTCATATAAAATATCAGTGAGCTATTCATTCATTTACTATGATGCTGTTCTCCATAGGAAACATGTATAACAGGATACACCAGATTTTGGCTGCCTACAACACAATTGAAATTTTAAATCGAAATAGTATAACCAGATAAGCTTCTGTTCCTTCATATGTAACAGTAGCTCTCGTTCAGAACAGTAATTCATATCATAGTAAAATATTGGTTGTCATTGTAAGGGCTTAACATGATTAATAAGTATATATTCATCTCTCACCTCCTTCCTCCCCCCACTCCCCCCCCCCCCCCACACACACACCATAAAAAAATGAGAAAGCGTAGCCTAACCAAAGCCCTGAAAGAAAATTTCCTATTAATTTCATGTTAAGTCACCTCTGACTTGGCTGCTTGGTTCTCTAAAATTCTAGTCATCAGCATAAATAAGTCACAAACACAACAAAAAATACTTTGGGTGTAACAGGTGATTGTTTACATTATTTGGTTGTTAAGACAAAACTACACTGTGAAGAGACGTTTTATTTAATCAAACTTATACATAGAAGTGCTTCCAAACTGTGTAACAAACAGCACTGTTCACGATGTATCACTATTAATATTTTCACACACTTGATCCCTTTCTAGATCAGACACTATTCTGTAAATTTCGTCTTTAGCTTGTATTTGCCGCAATGGGGACAGTCTTTTTATACTGGCACATATCCCTGAAAGAAAACTGTCAATGTGATCTTCCTTTGGCTGTGTCGCTAGAATATAATTCATCAGAGAAGTAGATGCAGAGTCTGTATTTCTCCTCTTATTGCCACTTTGACTACGCTTTTGCATGACAGGCCTGCTTGTCTCTGACCTCAAATCACTGTTATTTTCAGTGTCCGGAATAGGTGATGACACCTCACTGTTTGATTCATCCTCTGAACAAATATCAACAGTTATGATAGAAACTGTTTCTCGCTCCAGGCGCAGGAAAGCCATAATCTCCTCATACTTCAATGGCTTCTTGGGTATGGCAGCTTGTCCACTATTTGTTTTTTTAATAACACATTTTCCAAATTGGTCTCTCAGTGACACCTATCGTCGCTTGCATTCAGGGCCTGAAATAAGACAACATATACAGCTCTTAATAGAGTGCATGGAGTAGTCTAACGCTTTTTTAAAAAATAATTAGGGACTTCCCAAACTTTTAACGGGGACACAAACATGGTTTGCTTTCATTTATTTTTACAACAGCTTCCCAATAATATGAGGTACTTTTAATTTGCTATGCTGTTAATCAGCACATAGGCAATCTACATCTACATCTACATTGATACTCCGCAAGCCACCCAACGGTGTGTGGCGGAGGGCACTTTACGTGCCACTGTCATTACCTCCCTTTCCTGTTCCAGTCGCGTATGGTTCGCGGGAAGAACGACTGTCTGAAAGCCTCCGTGCGCGCTCTAATCTCTCTAATTTTACATTCGTGATCTCCTCGGGAAGTATAAGTAGGGGGAAGCAATATATTCGATACCTCATCCAGAAACGCACCCTCTCGAAACCTGGCGAGCAAGCTACACCGCGATGCAGAGCGCCTGTCTTGCAGAGTCTGCCACTTGAGTTTATTAAACATCTCCGTAACGCTATCACGGTTACCAAATAACCCAGTGACGAAACGCGCCGCTCTTCTTTGGATCTTCTCTATCTCCTCCGTCAACCCGACCTGGTACGGATCCCACACTGATGAGCAATACTCAAGTATAGGTCGAACGAGTGTTTTGTAAGCCACCTCCTTTGTTGATGGACTACATTTTCTAAGCACTCTCCCAATGAATCTCAACCTGGTACCCGCCTTACCAACAATTAGTTTTATATGATCATTCCACTTCAAATCGTTCCGCACGCATACTCCCAGATATTTTACAGAAGTAACTGCTACCAGTGTTTGTTCCGCTATCATATAATCATACAATAAAGGATCCTTCTTTCTATGTATTCGCAATACATTACATTTGTCTATGTTAACGGTCAGTTGCCACTCCCTGCACCAAGTGCCTATCCGCTGCAGATCTTCCTGTATTTCGCTACAATTTTCTAATGCAGCAACTTCTCTGTATACTACAGCATCATCCGCGAAAAGCCGCATGGAACTTCCAACACTATCTACTAAGTCATTTATATATATTGTGAAAAGCAATGGTCCCATAACACTCCCCTGTGGCACGCCAGAGGTTACTTTAACGTCTGTAGACGTCTCTCCATTGATAACAACATGCTGTGTTCTGTTTGCTAAAAACTCTTCAATCCAGCCACACAGCTGGTCTGATATTCCGTAGGCTCTTACTTTGTTTATCAGGCGACAGTGCGGAACTGTATCGAACGCCTTCCGGAAGTCAAGAAAAATAGCATCTACCTGGGAGCCTGTATCTAATATTTTCTGGGTCTCATGAACAAATAAGGCGAGTTGGGTCTCACACGATCGCTGTTTCCGGAATCCATGTTGATTCCTACATAGTAGATTCTGGGTTTCCAGAAATGACATGATACGTGAGCAAAAAACATGTTCTAAAATTCTACAAGAGATCGACGTAAGAGATATAGGTCTATAGTTTTGCGCATCTGCTCGACGACCCTTCTTGAAGACTGGGACTATCTGTGCTCTTTTCCAATCATTTGGAACCCTCCGTTCCTCTGGAGACTTGCGGTACACGGCTGTTAGAAGGGGGGCAAGTTCTTTCGCGTACTCTGTGTAGAATCGAATTGGTATCCCGTCAGGTCCAGTGGACTTTCCTCTATTGAGTGATTCCAGTTGCTTTTCTATTCCTTGGACACTTATTTCGATGTCAGCCATTTTTTCGTTTGTGCGAGGATTTAGAGAAGGAACTGCAGTGCGGTCTTCCTCTGTGAAACAGCTTTGGAAAAAGGTGTTTAGTATTTCAGCTTTACGCGTGTCATCCTCTGTTTCAATGCCATCATCATCCCGTAGTGTCTGGATATGCTGTTTCGAGCCACTTACTGATTTAACGTAAGACCAGAACTTCCTAGGATTTTCTGTCAAGTCGGTACATAGAATTTTACTTTCAAATTCAATGAACGCTTCACGCATAGCCCTCCTTACGCTAACTTTGACATCGTTTAGCTTCTGTTTGTCTGAGAGGTTTTGGCTGCGTTTAAACTTGGAGTGGAGCTCTCTTTGCTTTCGCAGTAGTTTCCTAACTTTGTTGTTGTACCACGGTGGGTTTTTCCCGTCCCTCACAGTTTTACTCGGCACGTACCTGTCTAAAACGCATTTTACGATTGCCTTGAACTTTTTCCATAAACACTCAACATTGTCAGTGTCGGAACAGAAATTTTCGTTTTGATCTGTTAGGTAGTCTGAAATCTGCCTTCTATTACTCTTGCTAAACAGATAAACCTTCCTCCCTTTTTTTATATTCCTATTAACTTCCATATTCAGGGATGCTGCAACGGCCTTATGATCACTGATTCCCTGTTCTGTACATACAGATTCGAAAAGTTCGGGTCTGTTTGTTATCAGTAGGTCCAATATGTTATCTCCACGAGTCGGTTCTCTGTTTAATTGCTCGAGGTAATTTTCGGATAGTGCACTCAGTATAATGTCACTCGATGCTCTGTCCCTACCACCCGTCCTAAACATCTGAGTGTCCCAGTCTATATCTGGTAAATTGAAATCTCCACCTAAGACTATAACATGCTGAGAAAATTTATGTGAAATGTATTCCAAATTTTCTCTCAGTTGTTCTGCCACTAATGCTGCTGAGTCGGGAGGTCGGTAAAAGGAGCCAATTATTAACCTAGTTCGGTTGTTTAGTGTAACCTCCACCCATAATAATTCACCATTTCTTGGAAATCATCCAAGTTTCTATAAAAACATACTTTTGTTCAAAAATTTTCATGAGTAAACACACTCTACAAAATGTTCAATTACAGCCTACACAAAGCTGAAGACACTTTGTAAGCCTTATCTAGTATTTTACAAAACTGCTAACAAACATATTTGTATCCTGTGATCTTTATCTAGCTCAAAATATATATGAGAATAAGGTAAGAGATTCTTTACATACTAAGTACAAGAATGACTGTCCATTTATTTCCTTTTCACATGAATCAATGTAGTAAGTGATTGTATATTCTGTCATCCCATTTAAAGGTTTTTTGGTAATCACCCAGTCACAATGTGTCTGTTTTACATAAAGGAAGTGTTGTTTCATTCTGATCAAACGTATAGAGCAATAACACTTTTGTAATTTAAAGAATACGAGTGGCCCAAGTGCATTGCCAGATTTTCTATATGATGTGTTATTTACATAAATATTAAATTAGTGCAATATTTCGAAATTATAGCAACAGTGTTACATTAGATACGATGTATTTTACTTTGAGGCTTTATACACTGCACAGCACAAAAGTGTCTGCTAAATTACTTTGTGCTACTCCCTCAGATTAATACTGGAAATATACAGCCCAATAAAACTGACTGGAACTATTATCCATTACGTGTATACAGCATCCACGTGCAGTACATATTTTAAAGATCCTGAAATGCTAGGTGCACGTCAATACAACATAAATTCGGTCAACACCAGTGTATTTACATTGCTGGAGTTTGTAAGTTTTAAAAAACACCTTGTACAGTATATAATGTTTTTTTTGTGGAACGCTGCACACGGTACTCCATTCAAATATTCATCGTCATAGCGAAAACTTTCGCACATACTAACTACGTACCATTTAACAATCTTTAGTAGAATGTAAAATTAAATTGCGTTTCATTTACCTGGATGCCCCATCTCTTCTCCAATTTCCTTCCACAGTGTTTCTTTCCAAACGGAATCACTATATCTCCTATCAGTCATATTATATAGCTCTCAATGAGAACGAACCAATTCAATCAAATACTCTTCGAACTCCATTATCTAAACAAAATAATAAATACAATAGAAAACACCGGAACTTACTTGTAATTAGAATAAATAACAAAGAGAAACTCGGAACTATAAAAAATTGATTCTTACATGTTAGGTACAAGCAAAGTTTTCGAACCACTTCTACCTAACCTCCCGCTTTCCAAAATATATAAACAGGGGCCGAGCAAAAACATGGAGGCAGTCCTTCGAGAACCAGAGATTTACATCACGTCAACTCACCATCATAACGGGAAACATTCTCCGAAAGAATGCGTGACGTTGACGTGACGGAGACGTTCCGGGACACAGACGTCGAGTGTGAACATAGCCATTAGAAACACAGGGAAGAATGTTTTGACGTGACGGAGACGTTCCGTTAATTGTGAATCGACCTTTATCAGTGAAAATAAACAGTGCAAGAAGTGAACATGCCCATATATCGATTGGCAAATCTGTGAATAGTGACGTCGACATGCAATAACATTTACGTTGTGCAAACTACCAAAACAAAGCTTACCTTTGCGTTATTATTGTAAGCATTATGAACATGAACTGCAAAGGACGACACGTCGCACAAGGACAGCTAATGCAATACTTTCCATGACACACAATAATCAATAATGAAATGTATTTTGCTTTAACATATATAGTAGTTTTACATGTTAGTTTGTAAAAACTTCATGGAATGTCACAGTGATGCCTTGCGAACATGCACATACGAACTGTGTACAAACTGTGATCACCATGTCTCGAATTCAACTAACACTCTAACGGCAACTGCAACACTGAAATACGCGCAACTGCACATGTGTGGGCCGGCCGTTGGTGGCCGAGCGGTTCTAGGCGCTTCAGTCTGGAACTGCGCGACCGCTATGGTCGCAGGTTCGAATCTTGCCTCGGGCATGGATGTGTGTGATGTTCTTAGGTTAGTTAGGTTAAGTAGTTCTAAGCTCTAGGGGACTAATGGCCTGAGATATTAAGTCCCATAGTGCTCAGAGCCATTTTTTTTGCACCTGTGTGGCAGCCGCGATACAAACATTCATGGGCCTCATTCAAATAGTGTACAACATAAATTGTACTTGAATATGTGTGTAAATATTGTACTGAATATGCTTTAGGGTGAACTGCTTGCCTGAAGATGCGTCCTTTGCCATGCAATTCAGGGGGCAATTTAAAGGCGCATTTGTAGGGTGGGTGTGGATATGTTGAAAAACGTAGATGTAAATTCAGAATATAAATACAGAATTGTTTAAGATATTAATTAGTATAAACGGTTGTATCGATTGTGGCATGCAACTGCTGAAACATTACAATAATTAGGCAGTTCGGTTGTCTTGCGGAGATCACGGCATCTTTTTTGTTCTTGAAGCGGTTCATATCGGACGCATATCTGCCATCGCTTCAGATAATTATTTGGCACGCCACCATTTCTATATTTTGTTGAGAAACAATCTCACTAGGTGCACTCATAGTTACAAACAGCAACAGAATTAATGTATGGTAAGTGCCTATGTAATTTAATTTATTATAATATTTTGTGAATACAGTGATATTATTTAACCTGGTGTTTCATTTATGTTGCAAGCAGTTGTTCCAATTCAACGGCGTCTCAGCATGGCAAAAGCTTCCATGTTACAAACTATATGAATAGTCCAGCATGAGCCAAAACTCTAGAATTATTTCATTTATGAAGTCTGATAAAGAAATATTTTCGGAAGAGTCACTCACAGTCAAACTTACAATGAGCGGACCTTACTCAAAAAGCCATTGTCAAGCGCCAAGTTTGTATTACACACCATTAAAAATTTATACTCTAATAACATATTACTATCATTACCTAATATTATTAGTCTGTTCTCCGATATTCTCAAACCAGGCCAGAAAAGCCGATAAATCAAAATCAGCAAAGCTACAGTGTCTCAGCTGATGTTGATTGGGATGATGGAATAAAGGAAGTGGAAAGCAGGAGGGGTATTGAGGTGAAAAAAGCTGTCAGCTGTCAGGGGGAGGAAACAATCCCACAGGACAGGTATGTGACACAAGTGAAATCACTCTGGCACAGGGAAAAGAAGCTTCCCGTGGTGCTCAACAGTTTGGGGCAGTGAAATGGTGAGTTGGGAGGGGAAGATAGAACAGACAAAGAGAAGATTTTGGAGAGAACACCAACAGTGCAGAATGACTGAAGAAGTGTGGGAGAAAGGGCGGGGGGAGTTGGGGGGGGGGGGGGGGGGGACGGGGAGGGCTACATAGGGACAGAAATCAAAATGGATGTGGGACAGAGGCTTGAAGATATTATGGCCATCTGTGTATTTTAAGAGACACCAGTGGATCCGGATAGTATGAGTTGTGAAGTAGCCAGTAATGCAGAGCACATTGATTGTGCTCAGCAGTATGTTCCACCACTGATTGGTCCACTTTTTGACTAGGTAAACAGCTGATTGTTGGTTACATGCATATAAAGGGCTTGCAGAAGGTATCTCTAATTATCTCATTATGTTTATTTTATTTCTTATAATGCTAGCTGAAAATAAAATACACAGTGTTGAAGGGGATGCATAAATTGCTGCCAAAAACCTCTCATATATTTAAATAACTAATTCTAATGCCATGTGTTTTTCTTTGATGTCTTTTTGGAAATGTTTTGGTTAAGATATGTTTCCTAAACCGTAATCTTAACAACAGAAGAAATATTTCATAAGACCGTATTTCAACAATGTAGCTCATACACTGGGTTTTAACAGAAAATAAACAAAAATGCATTTCTTTCATTGGGAGCACAGAAAATGACTACAAATATAGAACTTCAATCAAAACACACATACGAAAATCCCTTTGTCAATCAAAAAAAGCAAATACATAAGTGATAGACGCAGTGAAACAGCAACAGCCGTGCAAATAAGATAGAGAACTTTGCTAACGTTCAAGTGAATCGTTTTTCAAGTTGGGGTACAAATACGTATGATAGGATGCTGATAAATCTTTGGTTTTATAAAGAAAATTGCTGCTATTGTTTTGAAAAAGTTTATTTACGCAATACATTCCCTCTTGAGATCAACACGTTTATGGCATCTTTATTCTAGCTTCTTTATCTCATATAAAAAAATGTTTGCAAATGGTCTTCCCTTAAGATCTTTCTTGAGATTCGGGAACCGATAATTGTTTGTAGGGGCTATATCAGGTGAATATTGAGATGTTTGGCGATTCAGAAGTGAAGACTAGACAATTTATATAGTGTAGTGGCTACCTTGACAGGAGGGGCATTGAGCTACAGAATCAAGATTCCTTTCTCAGCTTTCCTCAACATCTGGAGACCAGTGTTGCACCAGTTCATCAAGAAGTTCAACATAGTCAGTTGCTGTGGTGTTTTACAGTGATGCAAGTAGTCAGTATGTTGCATTTCTTCTTTATCTCAAAATGTAGATGTGGGATACTTGTCTGCTGATCTTCGCATGTTGAAGTTCTTTAGACAAGATGAAACCCTGTTTCTCTATATTTTAAACTGTTCTTTGGTCTCTGGATCACAAGAGTGTACCCATGTTTCATTCATGCTGATGAGGCAATCCAAAAATTACACAGGATCCTGGCCAAGTAATGACTCATGCATGTTTTTGATCTGCTTTGAGACATATGGGAATACATTTGACAGGGAAGTTTCTCATGTCGAAAATCTCATGAACAATGTGACCTACATGTTTTTAGGAGATTCCCAGGGCTCTGCTGTCTTTTTAGTAGCTATCCTCCGATGATACAGGCTCATGGGATGAACAGTATCCCCTGTTTATGGAGCTGTGACTTAAGTTGGCCTTCCAGGACACTCTACATTTTCAGTTCTGAAATGCATTCTATTAAATGCAGCTCAGTTCTAGATAGTGGAGTGGGAAGTGCAGGTACTATCCAATGTACCAGACATATCACAATAAATTTGTTTGGCCACCTTCTCTTTATCTTATAAAAAATACGCTTAATCATAAGCACCACTGTGTTTGATTTGAACTCTCTATTTACTTGCACCATCTTCACTGCACAGAAAAATAAAGCCAATGTTATTGCTATATAACTGCTGTCACATAGAATGTGTAGAAAAGGATCAGCTTTAAATAGAAAAACCAAGGATTTATCAGCATTCCTTCATATGCACACAAGCATGATGCTAAAGCCTGTAGTGGTGGTTGAATACCCTATGTTGGGATTGCAATTCTGGAGTTTCATTGCAGTGTGGTGGTGTGTCAGATTGAGTGGGAGAGGGGAGAGGGGAGAAAGGAGGTGGCTACTGGGGCAGATAGCTGGAGTAGTGTGGCTGACAGCTGTGACAGCTGGGAAAGATGCAACAGGTGCACAGGATAAGAGTGTAACATGAGAACCAGTACTGTGAGTTAATGCTGTACATGAAGATTAAGATGATGTGGAGTAGTGGATTGGGAGGAGGTGCCAGAACAGAGAGGGAGACTGTAGGAGAAGGGGTGTGCATACAAACATCCTTATATATGTCTCATTAAAGCACAAAAATGAACTGAAACTGTTGACATAAAGACCTTTTTTTTTAATTTAAGGAACAAATAGAAAGTAGTTTAAATCACACCACACACAGCAGATTTATAGTCTTTTGGAAATATAAGAATCACATATTAATTCATACTCTGATTAACCTCTAGATAACATGCTCAATATTCTCACTCTAAATAGGATCATATGAGAGTAACATCATATAGCCAAGTAAGTACAATGTTACCAGCAGCTTATTCATTGTAAATGTCTAGCAACCAATTTCGATTGTTTATGCATGTTAATACAAACTGTGAGGTGGGAAATTTCTCAGAAAGATATCCAACAGTCTTTGATTTTATGTCATGGAATTAAAAGCTCTCATTACAGTGCACATCTTATTCAAATTATATTGAATTCTTAAAGACAGAGATCATGCACAGTTTTTTATTACAAACATTTCTACATTGTCACGTAATCAAAGAATGGTATCACTGCTAGTGATAACCTGCAGGATTTCATAACAATAGGGACAAAACATTTTTTCCATACATGTGATTCAGAAATTTTAACGATATTGTTAGCTGTTCATTATTTTCTCCTCTTGTTTTCTATAGCCCACTTTCAGTTCTACACATGATCAATGTTTTAAACATGAAATTGTTAACAGTTCCTTTGTAGTAAAACCTGTTATTACATTCCGAGATTTTATGGTTTTTGACATTTATGCTACTTTCTGTTGACTGCATTATAACCCCTATTCTCGCAATTGTTTCTGTGACATGAAAATTTTTGTACGGATAAAATTTCCCACATTTTATGCATTTAAATTACCATCAAAAGTTCCAACATCAATCTTCTGATTGATTTTTGGTGTAGTAGTTGTAGCAGTAGTACCTTTACTCATCCGTAGATCTCTTTTTACAAGGATATAGGACATGTCAAAGTATTTACAAGTTTAGGTCAATTTTAAATAAGCTAATTCATATACACATATATTTACAGACTTCTAGTTAGAGAAAATCATTAGATTTACTCCTGGTATACAATACTTTTTTTACAAACAAACTTATTAAATAATGTAATGCCACACTGATCACTCACATCTCACTATCAGTCAGTGCACACACTATTCATACATTGTTTCATAACACTTCACTCACTACACACACGAAAACACACACACACCCACCCACACACACACACACACACACACACACACACACACACACACACACACAGTGGTGACCTCTGGGCCATTTTCTGTACTGTAACTTCCCATTTGCTATCCCAAAAAACTGAGTCAGCATCGTTCCATAATGAGTGAGATGTTGAGCTCAAAAGGAGGAAGAGTTGTTAGTATTGTGTTATGCATAGCTTGGGGGAAGTATTTCTACAAAGGAAAAAAAGAGGGAAAAAATACATGAAGTGAAGGTTTCCAGAATGAGGTTTTCACTCTGCAGCGGAGTGTGCACTGACATGAAACTTCCTGGCAGATTAAAACTGTGTGCCCGACCGAGACTCGAACTCGGGACCTTTGCCTTTTGCAGGCAAATGCTCTACCATCTGAGCTACCGAAGCACGACTCACGACCGGTACTCACAACTTTACTTCTGCCAGTACCTCGTCTCCTACCTTCCAAACTTTACAGGAGCTCTCCTGCGAACCTTGCAGAACTAGCACTCCTGAAAGAAAGGATATTGCGGAGACATGGCTCAGCCACAGCCTGGGGGATGTTTCCAGATTTCCACTCTGCAGCAGAGTGTGCGCTGATACGAAACTTCCTGGCAGATTAAAACGGTGTACTAGTAATTTTAGATTTCAATGTCATTGTTCATTTGTAAACAGGAACCCAATTAGTAACTTTCACATTAAGCAGATAAAAAATGCATATAAACTAGCGAAACATTTATATGGATTAGGTTGGAAATATTTTAGACATTTAATTCTGGAGTAATTATCGTCCTCATCAGAACATTGTAACTAAAGTAGAGCCCCATATTTTGCCAAACTAGACAGCATAAGTCAACAGTATGGTGAAGAGGTAAGTTCCTACTCATCATATAGTGGAAATGCTAAGTCAGAGACAGGCATAACAAAAAGTCTGACACAAGTATCGCTTTCTACCAGTGAGGCCTTAGTCAAAATTAGACAACAGTAAACACATATATACACACACATGCAAACACAACTGACACATACAAGCATTTGTGTGTGCATGTGTGTGTGTGTGTGTGTGTGTGTGTGTGTGTGTGTGTGTGTGTGTGTGTGTGTGTGTGTGTGTGTCTTATTGGTCATGAGCTATATTTGTGACAGTCTTTTTGTTGTGCCTATCTGTGACTCAGCATCTCTGCTGTATGGTAAGTAGCAACTTTCTTTTTCACAACCAAGCGAGGTAGCGCAGTGGTTAGCACACTGGACTCACATTCGGGAGGACGACAGTTCAATCCCGTCTCCGGCCATCCTGATTTGGGTTTTCCGTGATTTCCCTAAATCGCTTCAGGCAAATGCCGGGATGGTTCCCTTGAAAGGGCACGGCCGATTTCCTTCCCCATCCTTCCCTCACCCGAGCTTGCGCTCCGTCCCTAATGACCTCGATGTCGACGGGACGTTAAACACTAATCTCCTCCTCCTCCTCAATATTGTTACATTCCATTCTGGATTATGCATTGTTTGATTTTTTCCAGATAGCATAATTCAATAGAAGTTATTGTTGTATCTAAAGGTCCTAGTTGAAACGAATATTTCTCCATTATTCAGTTAATAAGGAATATAAAGTTCTAACTGTGACTTGTAGAAGGCAAGTGAACAACAGCAGATAATTGTAGCTCTAATTATTTTAACCTTATAAAAGGGAGCCTGCTGGAAATCATTTTAGCCAGTCTTCAGAAGGTTATGGTACGTAAGATCTATGTCTGCTGATAAGGAGAAATGTGCAATAGATGGGACAGCACTAATTATATCTTGTACAATGTTTCAACTTTTATCTTTAGTTCACATTTGGTAGATTATTATGTAATTTTCTGACTGTTTTCAGTGACTAACTGAACAGGGAATATTTAATTGTTATTATTATAGAGGACTGTATGAAACTTCAGTATTGATCTCTGTGGTAATAGATGCAGAATGTCAACAGTGTATGATAAAGCAGGTTGACACACGCTATTGTATGCAGTCTTCATTTCATGTACTGATACCTATGTAAAATTTTCACTAACTTTCTTTTCAAAATTGTGTTGTTAAATTTTCCACCTTAAGCACATAGTGTGCAAATCATGAGAATTGAAGAAACAAATTCCACCCACAAAACTTTATTATTCCTATCGTTCAGTCTGTTGTCCTGGTTGCAATGAGATAATTAATTTTGCCAAAAATGATGGCAGTCAAAAGCTTTTGCAATTATAAAATTTTGTATATTGAGCCTTAGGAAAATGAGTTAACAGGTAAATTCGGATGGGAAGGTCACTTCCAAATTAAAGATCCATTGTAGCCTTTTCAGTGAAGTATTTACATTAACCAAAACTTAAATAGTTAAAAAGACATTTTTAATTTAGGATTCCGAATGCTCCAAACTTACAGAGTCATGAAGGAAAGTGTAAACTGCGAGGGTGTTAACTCTACAAATATAAACGTAATTTGAACGAAAAATGTACAACATACGTAAAAATCAGTAAATACTGCAATTTTAAATGCATTGGGCATGATATTATAACTCAAGTGTCCGGAAATTCGGACTAGAAATATTGAATTACTGGTATGTATATGAAGCCAAATGAAATGGCTCACGAGTTCACAATGTTCTACCACACAATGTTCTACCACACGGAAATACAGCTGTTGAAAGTGAACATATAGCATGTAAAAACAGATATTGAATATTTAAAAGAGTCTAACATAAGTATGTAAGCAGCGATTAACACTTTAAAGAATGATCTAGCGAAACTTCGAAATGAAAATACTGAACTGTTATGTTATCTGAAATCGAGTGCACCAATCAAAATAAAACCTACAAAAACTGTAAAAAGAGAGAAAGAGAAGCAGAATGGATCAGAAGCAAAAATACTACAGCGAAAGACCCAAGTGCTTGTGTTATGAAGTGCCCTTATAACACCAACAGCGTTAACACAAATAAAAACTGTAAAAAAAAGCGGTCGACCAGTGCCGCAAAAAATGATACACAGTGAAAACAAGAGACAGAACATATTAATTCTTTCTGACAGTCATGGTCGTCACTGATCAGTTCACAAAATCAAAAATACGACATCTCTTCTGTAATAAAACCTAACGCACACTTAAAGAACGTGGTTGATAACATAAATGGGAAGACAAAAGAACATACGAAAAATGACAGTGTCATTATTTTAGGTGGGACAAACGACATCCTAAAGAAATTTCAGGATTTCAAATTTGCCTTAACAGATTATCTTAATAAGACAAGCCACAAAAAAGTTATTATGCGCACAGTTCCGTACAGATACGATGTACCAAAACTGAACAACAGAATCTATGCTGGAAACGAATTCTCAATGAGGACTGCAAAAAATTATGAGCATGTAATGGTAATGGACCTTAATACATTCCTCAGTAGAAGCTATTAAACGAAGCATGGACTTTACTTGCGAGTGGAAGGCAAAGATAAATTATGTAGACATTTACAGCTAGCAGTAGGTGCCAATCTGCAAATACCAGCTCTACACATTTACAATGTGAAGAACTTTCAGCAAATATGACATAGAAAACACAAGAAAACTCAGCAGCAAACACGGACTTATCCAACTCGATAGTTATGAAAGATAAACGAGGAGTCGCAAAAAAGAGTTGTACTGCACCTTCATCACTCAAAGAAGACACAGCAAAACAAAACTACCATCGACTAAACCAGGCTGTGATACCGGCAAAAGCATCTAACCCAAAAAACGCAGCTGAACCAAGTTCCACACCCGAAGAAAAAAATGGTTCAAATGGCTCTGAGCAATATGGGACTTAACATCGGAGGTCATCTGTCCCCTAGAACTTAGAACTACTTAAACCTAACTAACATGCCCGACGTAGGATTCGAACCTGCAACTGTCACGGTCGTGCGGTTCCAGACTGAAGTGCTTAGAACCGCTCGGCCACTCCGGCAGGCACACCCGAAGATATTCAAGATACAACAAGAAGAACTGGGCACTGGAAACTGGAAGCAGTACCCACAGGAGACCCACTATGGACATCGGCAGATCCAGTCTCAAAAGTATCACCAAGGACATCTAATTTTACATGTATCAGTGAACGCCAACAATCAACTACTACCACCCCAACAACAGGAGGAAGTTAAGCAATTCCAGTGACAAGAAATGTAAGGCGACCATGTCATCTACAAGATTTTTTATTCCCAAAGAGTCTCAAGATCAAATTAGGATAACTAGTGCATTTATCAACACTACCTCCAGTAACAGTCCTTACAGCAAAAACAGAAACCACCTCAACATCGACCACACAAGGAAAATGGCCAAAGTGATGGAGAACTGCCCCCTTTCACCATAAGGACATTTTCTTATGACCAATGGAAAAAACCAGCTCACACGTCTAGATGAGAATGAAGATTTCCCACATCATTTAAATTCAGGAATAAAGGTAAGTGGCCAACCAAGTACAATCAGAACAAACCTAAAATCTCACCAGGTCATACTTCTTCATCAGAATATACGGTCACTTAGGAATACAGTAAGAGAACTTCAAACTTGCTATCAAGTGAACTCAGATATGTTAATATACTTTGCTTAACTGAACACTGGTTGAAAGAAAATGAGTTAAAGACAGCGAAAATAACGGATAATGTGTTAGCAGCACAAACTTGTATAAACCAGTTTACATGTGGAGGGAACTGGGTTTACATAAAGGAAGATATCAAATTCAATAACTTAGACAATGTTGAATCCTTAAACACTGAGAAAGGTTTTGAAATATCAGGCATAGAAATTCCAGCACTCAAGTTAATTGTAATATGTTTATATAGATCTCCAGATACCCAGCCAAAAAAGTTCAACACTCACCTTGATACTTTACTAAATAAAGTAGTAACAAATCGAAAAACAGTTCTTATATGTGACGACCTAAATGTAGACTTTAATAAGTGAAGCAATTCAAAATCTGAGCTGATGAACGTATTAACAGCCAATAATTTGGAGATTTGAATCCACTCCCCTACATGTGAAACGAATCGTTCTAGTACTTCTATAGACCCAATAATAATTAGCTCCAAAACAAAATATAAATCAGTTGTAAGCGTTTGTGTAAATACTAATCCATCCTATAATTATATTAGGAAGACTACACATATGGGCAGAACTTTCAGTAATACTGCAGTAGAAACATTCTAAAATTATCTCCAACAAGAATCATGGGAGCTAGTGTATAGTACAGAAAATATTTCTGATACGTTCCAGACATTCATGAATATTTTTAAATATTATTTTGATCTTGCTTTCCTATTGAAAGCCAAAACAAACCCAAACTAAATGCAACAAGTGGATTGCTAGTGGTATAAGGAAATCTTGTGCTAGAAAACGGCGCCTTCACAATATTGCAAGAAGCTACAACACAACTCAGGAGTTTGATAGTTACTTTATAAAATATAAGTCTATCTTAAATAAAAAAATAAAGGAGGCAAAGAAACGAGACGATGACAAATACATAGAAGATGCTTCAAACAGAACCAAAGCAATCTGGCAAGTTGTAAAGAAAGAAACAGAATCTTACAAAAATAGAGTTAATAATATAGTATTAAAGGCTGCCTTGGAGAACATTAACAACCCACAGGAAGTAGCTAATATGTTCAATAACTATTTGATAAACGTAACAGAGAAACCACTACAACAGACCTCTAATAAAAATAGCATACACAAAACAGGGAGAAAAGTCTCAAGCAGATGAATAATTCTATACCCAACAAATGTAGAAGTACAGGATACAATAAAAAACCTCAAACTGAAACACACTGCAGGTGTAGATGATATACGTGATATTATAAAGAAGTGTGAGGAATTGACTACTGAGCCCTTAACCCAGCTATGAAACCTATCTTTTGCTACAGGAACTTTTCCTTCATGTTTGAAAATAGCAAAAGTAAAGTCATTATAAAACAAAGGAAACAAAGATGATATTTCCAACTACAGACCACTGGCACTTCTGTCTGTTTTCTCAAAAATAGTAGAAAGGCTTTTCAATAAGAGGCTAACAGACTTCTTAGAGGATAATGACATTCTGTCAGAATCTCAGCATGGATTTAGAGCAAACTGTTCAACTGAATCAGAAGTGCACTCCTTTCTACTAGAGGCACTGATAGCATTAGACAACAGAAAACTTATCATGGGCATATTTTTAGATTTGTCAAAGGGACTTGACACCATAAATCATGACAAATTGCTACACAAGCTAGAAAATCTTGGCATTAGGGGAACAGCTAACAACTGGCTCAGCTCTTATCTTAAGAATAGTGAGCAACATGTGGAAATCGATCAAGAAATGGACAATGCCGTTAGGAAATATAATTCCAAGCTACTGACTGTTAAATATGGAGTGCCACAAGGATCAGAAATGGGTCCTGTTCTGTTCTTACTCTATGTAAATGACCTAAACATAAGCAATGACAGCAGTAAAATATTTCAATTTGCTGATGATACGAGTGTTCTAATTCCAGGAAACTCAGATGAAACTCTTATAAAAAACATAAAAGAAGCCACTGACAGGCTAACATGTTACTTTCATGACAATGACTTAATAATAAACACTGAACAAGCTGTAGCTATGGATATACACGCAACACAAACAAACCTCTGATATCGCCCAATCTAGAGCTATATGGACAGACAATTGCCAAAATACCCTGTACCAAATTTCTTGGACTTCATCTACAAGACAATTCGAAGTGGAAAGCGCATATTGAGCAAATGAACAAAAAATTAAGTACTTCTTGTTTCGTGTTATATACATTAAAAAATACCAGCTGTAACGCCCTTCAGTGTGTATATTATGCAGTTGTACACTCTCACCTCAGGTATGGGATTATGTTCTGGGGAAATTCTGGAGATGCTGTCAAAACATTCAAAATTTAAAAAAAATTATAAGAATAATGGAAGGGGTAGGTAATCGCACATCATGTTGACCATTGTTTCAAAAAAGGATGATCCTGCCACTTCCATGCATATATATACTAGAAAATATAATGTATTTCAAGCAATTTTACATACAAGACAAAAATGGGATGTACATGTTCTAAGCGCCAACACAAAGTTGATTCAAAACAGCCTTATTCATCCTTGTATAAAACTATACAATGCCTTACCAGATACCATTAAGCACATAGAAAACATTGGTCACTCAAATCTAAATTGAAGTTGTACTTGGTTGATCACTGCTTTTACACAGTAAATGAATACCTACAAAAGTAAATTTTTCTATGTTGGCCCAATGCAGTCTCATTCAGAAGAAAATTTGTATTTTATCTCTCTGTATATAGCGTAACAACATTTATTTAAATATTCATCATTAATTAATATAAAAATGTGTGATGTTATGTTCAAAGGTATATTATATATAAAACTGTTAATAATAACATAAAAATCCAAATATCTCTAGCACATTGTGCAGCTGCAGATGAAAAAGGATCAATAAATCAATCAATAAACCCGTGCCAGTTATTACTGAACACTGTAAATATCTGAGGTTTGTTGATATACTTCTGATCGCTTATTTTTCTGAATGTATTGAAACCCATATTAAGGAGCCTGGGTGCCTTCATGAAATATTATTAAATTTTAGTAACTAAAAGTTTTGGAAACTTTATGAAAAGTGCACGAATTTTACATAGGTGATGAATTCATAAAAAAGTGATTTCCAAAAACTGTCCTTTGGATCACTGTGTGTGTCAGTAATAACATGTAATAATTGTACAATTAGAATTATACGTTTACATACAAGTAAATAAAGCCACCAATAATTGTAAATTGTAAATATACTTAATTAATATGTACATTTTCGTAATTTTAATCTAGCGTTTGTACATATGCATGTAAACAATTTTTCCAGTAACTATTTATTGATGTTTATAGGTGTATTAGCAACTGGAAGTGTACCTATACCAAAATGTACTTTTATTTACTCATGAAGCTGAAGTATTAATTGTATTTTACATGTTGACAAGACCAGTTGCATCAAAATATACTGAATGGTTGACAATAAACATTCTAACTTTCTAGAATTGATGAAGTGACTTTTGTGTGGAAAAACCTGCCTGAAATTACAAGTGGACAGTGAATGAAACAGTGACAATTTTTAATGGCGAATGGAAGCACTGATTGTTTGAATTGTGAGTGGAAATGGATGTATTACAGAGAAAAAATTCGACCTTTGAAAAATGCAGTACTGCCTAACATCATCAACACCAATTCCATCGTGGATAGCTGCCAACCAGTGTCAATTGATGTCACAATACAGAGCGTGATAGATGAATGACATGAAGTGGAACAGATGTAAATAATGGTGAGCTCATCTGAGACAGCAGTTATCAACTGAAGCAATTAGCAGACAATGCAGTGGCAGCCAGAATTGGAGCAGTAAATAATGAAGGTAAACTGACGTTGTTATTACTTGTAAAGATCATTGACAGTGACGTTAAAACAATTTGTTAAGCGCCAATGGAAAGAGAGTAAATGTTGATGACAGACACAAGGAAATTAATGTTTTTAGGGAAGAAATAGAAGAATTTCAATTGGTAGATGAACACAAAGAAGTAATTAATGATGAACATGAAGATGATATTCGATTTAGATCAAGGTTAAAGATGTTTTTGTATGACAGATTGTGTGACACTCAATCTATAGAGGCAATATCTGGGGGCTTACCCTACTACTCGTTGTTCTCCAGATGTAGAAAAGAACAGTACCAAATTGGTGGAACA
The DNA here is from genome assembly GCF_023864345.2 of Schistocerca serialis cubense. Classification (NCBI taxonomy): domain Eukaryota; kingdom Metazoa; phylum Arthropoda; class Insecta; order Orthoptera; family Acrididae; genus Schistocerca; species Schistocerca serialis. Next base: position 184,646,179 of record NC_064642.1, read on the forward strand.
AGTTTACAATGAATAAAAATTGCATGAAGAGAACAGTAGATTGCAGGATGTACCAGTAGATGAGAATTGCTGTCTCAAATGTTGAAGTTAATGAGATATTTAAAATAAGATAATAAGAACAGTTGTGGTAAGAATGACATTAATAGATTACATTCAAAAATTAATAGTTAAAATTCAACAATAAAAGCAAGTAGTAATGATCTTAAAGAAGATATTACAAAATTAACAGAGAAATGGAAGATGTAACAGACAGTTTTGATTTGAAATTAGAATCTTCCAATAATAGCAGTCTACTAAAAGAAAATACAATTAAAAACAAGTATGATAACAGAATGGGAGTTGCTGATTTTAGCCAGGATATTTTAAATGAAATAATGCAAACTTGTTCTTTTGATGATGCTAACGAAGTGAAGTGGTAATGGTGGGGGGGGGGGGAGCAGGTTCATTGGAGGTTGATTCAGACATTGATGCATTTGATGATGGTTGAACAGAATGTGTAGTCCTACAGGTATTAAGTGAAAAGGTTCACAAAACTGTTGTGGTGTTGTTGGTCTGCTACGTTTCAGACAGATATAGTTACAAATAATGTAACTCATGAGAGTTTTGTTAGTAATGAGGAACTGATAGTGGATACAGTGCAAGTAACTCATTTTAATGTTCAAGATCTGGTAGTTGATCAGAAAGTTGATGATGTAAATAGTGATGTTCTTGATGTGAAAAGGAAGTGTGTACATGTAGTAAATGAAAGTGTTAAAACAACAGCAAAGTTAACCCATTAAGTCCCAAATTAATTTTTTTTAAATTGAATTTTTTATTCCTTAATTATAATGTAAATAGTGTATGAACCACAATAAGTACAAAAATAGCCAGAGAATGTTTAGACATACTGATATAATGACCATCCTCAAAATAGGACGCTGGGATCTAACAGTATTGTATAGCGACTGTATTCAAGTCTTAACTATTTATTTCTTGTGAATTAATAATTTATTGTGTATTTATAAATAAATATGTGCTCCCAATAGTAGGTCATCCCTTGCAGTATCTTCTGGATCCTTTCCGCAGTATAAATCAAATATGAAACACTTGCTCCACAAAGAGACCACAACTTATAGCCAAATCTAATAGGCTTGCCTAAGATAAACTGTTTCAGCCCACTTCGTCCATAGTATTTGACTATCATTTTGTCAACTGACAAAATTTCCTCAAATATTCCAAATTTTTGAAAAGATTCATTTATCATTTTCAGGAGACGTATAGTTTTGAATCCACGATCGTGTTTGTTTTCATTGGCTAAGTTCAAAAATGGTTCAGATGGTTCTGAACACTATGGGACTTAACATCTATGGTCTTCAGTCCCCTAGAACTTAGAACTACTTAAACCTAACTAACCTAAGGACATCACACAACACCCAGTCATCACGAGGCAGAGAAAATCCCTGACCTCTCCGGGAATCAAACCCGGGAACCCAGATGCAGGAAGATTGGCTAAGTCATTATCTTGAAAATGATTTAATGTTTTCAACTTCTGATATTTATTCCTTGATGTAGCTGTCTTTATAATTGGTATTCCAACATCTTCATCCTCAGACCAGTATAGCTTCTCAGCAGGGAGCTTATGGTAGCCAGCAAAAAGAAGAAATCTGACAAAGACCCTCACTTCTTCAACTGTGAGGATAAAATCCTGCATATTCTTCATATTTACTGCATATCTCACAGTTTCTTTCACTATGAACTTGTATATGTTTTCGTTCATCAGTTCTTCAAACATCTCCTTCGGAGTCAAAGAAGAAAGTTGTTCCTTCAATTCCTCTCTCTTTGTGGTGATGTCATGCTCACTAGTTTGAGACAGCATTGTAAAAACTGGAGGTGTCTTTTTCCAATTGCTTTTCTCACCAGTAAGATGTCTCTTCTTCGATTTACTTCTGGAAACTTGGGATGTACTTGGCAGTGAAGTTTTATATACAGCATACAGTTTCTTTGTTATTCTCTGATGATGCAACATAATGTACAGCAACAAAATCTGGTAAAATTGCCACGTTCTAAAAAGAAAATACATCAGCAGTAGCAGAGTTTCATATTCGAACGTGCAGCAATACAAATAACTGAAATGATAACACGAAGTCCCAGTGTCCTATTTCGAGTACACCAAATTTTATAAGAATGGAAAACAATGAATATAACTCCAATTGAGCTAACAATGCAAGTAGTTTAAAAGACACGTTGTTGACTATAAATAATCACAAAGGATCTTTGCCACATATTTCAAATACTACTAAATTGTCGATAAAGTAAATACCTGTAATAATGAAAAGTGTGCCTAAGTATTCAATAATCAATTAATGGTGGGATTTATTGCTTTTAATTTCCTGTAAGCATACATTTGTTAGAAAAAGCATAAACAAATGACGTACATCAGTAATAGTTGCAAATTAATAATTTATTGTGTATTTATAAATAAATATGAGCTCTATCCTCAAAATAGGACACTGGTACTTAATGGGTTAATGATATTGCTATAAAAGTGTGTAAAATTTTGATAATTAGTTATAAGGTAAGAGAAATGCAATTAATAAACTTGAATGTAAGTAATGTTGTGCCAAAGTATGAACTAACTGAGAGGAGAAAAGTCATTATATTAAAGAAATCTGTACGCAGGTTATCAGTGGTGGATATTTACAGAACATTCTAGACAGATAAACAAGTAGCAGTTGGTGAGAAAGTGTAAAAATTCATTTTCTATGTAAATTTAAAAAAAAGTAATTATAAGTATCAGCTTTCCAAAAGCTTGTGTTTTGCAGTGATTTGGTAGTTGTTCTCAAAGAGAGATGTTAGTTTGAAATCAGTGGTGTAAAATTAGGTGGAAGAGCAGGGGCTCCAAGAAACTGTAAACCTGCCAGCATGTACCAGGTTTAATGCTTTCTATTGAATTTCTTATGTGGCATCAATGCTTACCCCAGCTGGATGACTCAGTTTTTCTTTTTACTGGATCATTCACCTCATTCACCCCCTCTTCTATTTTGTCCTTGCTTGTAAGTTGATCAGTAACTGCCTTCAACTTTTGTATGAACTGTAGTGTGGTAATACATTTCAGTAAAATTTCCTCTGTGCTGTTAGTTTATATTAGATTAATGATCATAAATAGTTGAACTATAAGAAGACAGAAGCCAGAACAGTACAAAATACATATTTTATATTTGGTGAAATTGATGATGTGAATCATTTCTTTTGCTTCTGGAGGTCATAACCAGTATAATTTTGTTTCATCATTAATAGATTTCTGTCAGCCTATAGGTAAGATGGATGAAAAAAATTTAGATGTGTGAAAAAGGTGAAAGTGTCTGAAAATCATATTTAAAATCTAAAGTAATCAGGTAATGAGTGAAGTAGGTAGGAATTTATGCAGCACTGGAAGTAAAGATAGAGAGAACACGTTGAATACATGGTTCAGTACTACTTATGGTAACATAGAAAAGTCTGCTCTCAGAGCAATTAGTTATGGAGATATTTGTCCATCTATGTTTAAATATGTCATGGCATAACCCTTCTCGTATCAGCAGACAGAAATAAACTTAAAGTACAGTTGTCTATAGTAATATCTGAAGTAACATAGCAAGGTTTGTATCTGTGTTGCCCTTCAGGCTTCAGTTAAAAAAAGTAATACAATGAAGTCATGATTTTTGCAAGTGAAATTTTGTCTGTTACATAATGAGAGTAAACTTCGCATATAACATTAGAATTTGCTATTGTGGAGTGGTTGGGTAGATCTATTTTTTATATATGAGGAAAGCAGGTGCTGATATCTTGGATAATGGAGTAATTAGGTATAATGATGCCTCAATGGAATAATGAAGTATTAAAGATTGTAATGAGAAATTTATTAGGATGGTAATAGTCAGAGAGTTTGTCTTTGCAGCAGGGTAATTGCTGAGAATGGATTTCTCTAGATAATGAGGTTAGGATTGAAAGGATATAATGGAAATAACAGACATAATGGAGTATTGTAATGCTAACTATGTACAGATATGTGATATTTTGTTATAGTGAAATTCTGTTTGAGCTAGGCATTGTTTGATACTATAGTGTGCGAATTGTGACACTAAAAAATGTAAATGTCGTGTGACTAAGGCATTCCATTGGATAGACCGTTCGCCGGGTGCAAGGCTTTCAATTTAACACTTCAGCGACTTGCTCGTCAGTGGGGATGAAATGATGATGATTAGGACAACACAACATCCAGTCCCTGAGAGGAGAAAATCTCTGACCCAACCAGGAATCTAACCCAGGCCCTTAGGATTTACATTCTGTTGCACTGTCCACTCAGCTACCAGGGGCAGACATTTGTGACACTGAAAATAGAAAATTGACAAAGGAGTAATACTTTGCTAAGTTATTTATATACTGATGCATATTTCGTTTTACATGCTGTTGAAAATTGCTATTTGTGTTCTGGGTAATAATTGTCATAATGTAATAATGATACAATGAAAGGTAAATATTTTTGATTGTGAATTGTGAATTGCTATTTGTGTTCTGGGTAATAATTGACATAATGTAATAATGATACAATGAAAGGTAAATATTTTTGATTGTGAATTGTGAATTGCTATTTGTGTTCTGGGTAATAATTGACATAATGTAATAATGATAAAATGAAAGGTAAATATTTTTGATTGTGAAGTGATAAAAATAACTGAAAACTAATCTGAATGTTCTGACAAAAGTGGTGAATCAGGTGACTTTTTGGGAATTTTATGAGGATTTAATTTTCTGGAATGTAGTACTCTAATTTGGGTGAAGTAAGTTAATGATCTGAAACAGTTTCCATCCCATTAGCTTGACTTAACTAGTAATGACATAACGATATTGTGAATATGGTTTTGTTCTCTTTGTAATGTGTGAAATATGTGCTTGGTTATTTGATATGTATGAATACAAACTTGACTTTTGAGTTGAATGAATTTAGATAATCATGTGAGTTATGGTACAGAATAACATGGATCAGATTCCATTCTCTTTGTGTTTCTGAAGTAAAATTTTGTGACATGTTGAGAGATGTGTATATACACTGAGGTGAACAAAGTCATTGGATACCTCCTAATTTTGTGTTGGACCTGCTTTTGCCTTGCATAGTGCAGCAACATCACATGACATCAACTCAACTGAACAAAGTCATTGGATACCTCCTAATTTTGTGTTGGACCTGCTTTTGCCTTGCATAGTGCAGCAACATCACATGACATCAACTCAACAAATTGTTAAAGTCCCCTGGAGAAATATTTAGTCATACTGCATCTATAGCAGCCTGTAATTGCGGAAGTTTGCCAGTGCAGGACTTTGTGCATGAACTGACCTCTTGATTATACCCCATAAATGTTCAGTGGGATTTCTGTCAGGTAATCTGGGTGGCTAAATCATTTGCTCAGTTGTCCAGAATGTTCTTCTGACCACTCACAAACAGTTGTGGCCTGGTGACATGGTGCTTAGTCATCCACAAAGATTCCATCATTGATTGGGAACGTCAACTCCATGCATGGCTCCAGTGGTCTCCAACTAGCTGAACATAAACATTCCAAGTCAAGGATCAGTTGAGTTGGACCAGGGGATCCACTCTATTCCATGTAAATACATCTCAGACTATTATGGAGCTACCACCAGCTTGCAAAGAGCCTTGCTAACAGGTTGGATTCATGGCTTCAAGGGGTTTGCACTACACTCAGACACTACTATCATCTCTTACAAACTGAAATTCGGGCTCATCTGAGCATGCCATGGCTTTCCAGTCCTCTAGGGTCTGACTGAGGTGGTCATGATCCCAGGAGAGGCACCACAGGCGATATCTACTGTTAAGGAAAGCATTCATGTTGGTCCTCTACTGCAGTATCCCACTAATGCCAAATTTTGGTACACTATCATAATAGATATGTTCCTGATATGTCCCACATTTATCTCTGTGGTTATTTCATAAGTGTTCCGTGTCTGTTAGCACTGACAACTCTAGACAGATACCGCTGCTCTTGGTCATTAAGTATAGGCTGTTGGCCACTGCACTACCCATAGTGAGAAGTAATGCCTAGAATTTGAAATTTTCACCACACTCGTGACTCTACGGATCTTGGACTACTGAATTCTGTAACAGTTTCCAAAATGGATTGTCCCATTTGTCTAGCTGTAACTGCCACTCTGCATTCAAATTCTGTTAATTCCCATCATATGGCCATAATCACGTCGGAAAACTTTTCAGAGGAATCACTTGAGTAGAAATGACAGCTCTGCCAGTGCACTGTCCTTTTGCACCTTGTGTACATGGTATTGCTGCCATCTTTACATGTGCATAGTGTATTCTATGACTTTTGTCAGCTCAGTATATAATGTTATGTTATGAATATGTCTTTGAAGAAGTGAATAACTTTCTTATAGGTTTAGTCATGGTGGTTATTTGCATGCTAATGTTGAATGTTTTTACTTTCCACATGAAATGACAACTTCTCAGGAGACTGGTGAAAGGGTATGTGGCAACCATTTGGACCAGAAAATGGTGTGGACACAATTTCATCCAGGTGAAGCAGTGAATAGTGTATTTGTGAGAAAATAATTAGTGAAGTGTCTGGAAGATGTGAAATTCCTCCCTTTTGTAAAAAGTGTATTGTTCTCTCTTGATACATGACTTCTGATTTCCAGGATCCAACTTATGATATGGAAAAATGTGGTTGGTTATGGTATAAGATTTTGTATTTGAGTGTGGTCTGAACAGTTTGTATTTCTTTGGATTATAAGTTTATGCCCATGTTAAGTAACCAAAAATAGTTTTGAATCTGAATGTGTGAACTACTTTGTAAATGTTCCATGGCTTGTTGTATAGACATTGTGCCATGTAGTCAGCTATAAGGAAATATTTGTCTGTATAATCCAATGTGGAAATGTGTAATTTATGGACTGTGTCACACTTCAATAGTGTTCAATGCGACACTGTATTTAGAACATGAACAGTATTACTTCCAGTAGTGACTTATTGTGCACATCATTTCGCATATTAATATGTCTACTAGATTTCAAGAGCAGTGACTATGTCAATAATTTGTTAGCTGTATGTGAACTTTTATGTCACTTAAGTGTTAGGTTGCTGTACTCAAGCAATTTTATTATAGGAATTAACCAAGTATAGTATGTGGCTGACCAATTATCTGTAGATATGTAGTACTTAATGAGAATCAATCTGGCCATGCACCATAGATTATTCAGTATCTAAGTGCTGTTAAAGTGTTTGGACTGCAAACCTTGTCTGGACTAAATCATTTAAAATGTTCTACTTTAGAGAATCATGTTTCAGCAAGATTCGACTGAGGTGCTGCTATTGGAGGCACACTGGCACAGGCAAATATGCCTCTGTTCCATGTTGTAAAAAATCTACTTAATGAGCGTCATTCACTATACAGTGGCAGTAGTTCCAGCGATGGCAACTAACTATCACTAATCACAAGTAGGACCAATTAGTGGCTAGAAAATATCAAAGAAAATCCATTCAATAAATGAAAAGAAATATTACACAATGTGTTACTTTAAATTGGCACCTGACTATTGTTAATCATTATTTAAATTTTGAAGGGTAAGTTTCGTTGTGTAACTGTTTTGTTATTGCAATAACCATTTGAGATTGATGAAGATGTGCATAGTTAGTGACATGTGAACTGGAAGAATTAATTTTTCATTCTGTAGAAATGTAACCTTTCTAAGACAGAACCCTCATCATCAATAGAATTCTTAATGGGACCTGATACACATGTAGTTCTTTCATCACTCAGTCAATAGGCAGGTTCATTTCCTTTTTTCGTAGCTTATTACTATTTATACCTTACATTTTATTCGCAAATACTAAAATTCCAAATGTTCTGGCTATAGAAACATAAATTTAATTTTGCATTTTTGATTGTACAGCTACTGAGCTGTATATAATTTTTCTAGGACAATTTAATTTTTGGATTATTACTTCTTTCCTAACATGTTTGTTAAGGGGATACGGAATCGGATTTTGGGTTAAAAAATCGAATTTTTTTTATTGGCGTATTATATTCTGCCATGTTTCCTCTTTAAAATGACGTATCATACATAGCTCTACTACAATTATAACTATTTTATTTTTATATATTTGTGAGATCGGGTATTGCGCTTTAGTTATACACGTCTCTCGTGGCTGACCATGAACTTTTTGGCAGTACCTTTAAAGTGACATGAATTCAAATATCCCGGTTTCCAGCAACTATTTATACACTAGTTGCCCGAAAATGTTTCTCTCTGGTTTCCTCAAGTTACTCTTTGACTTTGTGGCGGGACTGTTTTGTAAACAGTGTGATATAAGAAAGTAGTTGTTGTTGAGTTATTTCGTATTTAGTGCTTCATTTTTCGCAGTGAAAATGCCTAGAGCTAAAGCAAAAGTATTTAAAAAGCGTGTGAACTGGCAAAAGAAAAGAAATAATGATTCATTAGCAAAGCAAAGCAGTTCATCATCATCACTGTTGGAAAATGTGAATCCACTTATTACTGATTTGCCGAACGAACTTACACCAAATGAAAACAGTGCTTCTCATAAAAAAACTAAGAGATTTGGAAGAGAAATATAATTTACTTGATAGAGGGAATGAAGTTTTTGAACTCATTGATACGAATATATTGTGTGAAGCTCTTGAAAACAGTTTGTGCTGCAAAAAATGTCATGGAAACGTTTCTCTGAAAGTAGAATCCCATGTTGGCCTGGCTGCCCAGTTTAATTTAATATGCAGTGTTTGTAAATACAGCTGTAAGTTTCCAAGTTCGGTTTCAGTAACTGTAAATAATGGATACAAGAAAACTGAACTTTATAGTGTAAATATTAGGTTAGTTTATGGATTGCGAGCAATTGGTAAGGGCAAAGCAGCTGGTGATATGCTATGTGGTGTTCTAAATCTTCCAAGTGCACCTTCAAAGTTTGAAGCTTACAATTATGTACTAGGATCTGCAGTTGAAGATGTAGCACAGAAGTCAATGCAGGTTGCTGTGGAAGAAGCAGTGGAAGAAAATGACGGCAGTCGTGACCTCACAGTGGCGTTTGATGGCACGTGGCAGAAAAGGGGCCACACCTCCAACAATGGTGTTGTAACAGCAACTAGTGTTGATACTGGCAAGGTTATTGATGTTGCAATAATGTCTAAATACTGTAGGTGCACAGGCAGGCTGAAAAATGAACACAGTGATGACTGTATTGCTAATTATTATGGTAGTAGTGGTGGCATGGAGGTTGCTGGGGTGAAGAAAATTTTTCATCGCTCTTCACAGTGGTATAATGTTCGCTATGTCAAATATCTGGGAGATGGTGACTCTAAAGCATTCAAAGAAGTTTTGGAAAGCAAACCATATGGGAACAGTGTAAATATAAGCAAACTTGAATGTATAGGACATGTGCAGAAGAGAATGGGTGCCAGGCTGAGAAGGTTAAAATCAGTTATGAAAGGGAAAAAACTAGATGATGGGAAAACCTTGGATGGCAGAGGAAGATTGACTGATTCCATAATAGACCACATTCAGAACTGCTATGGCCTTGCAATCAGGCAAAATACAGGCAATCTTGAAGAAATGAGGAGAGCTATATGGGCTTTATATTTCCACACCGCATCCACGGATGAGCATCCACAACATGGTTTGTGCCCCAAAGGTGAAAACAGCTGGTGTAAATACAATAGGGGACTAACAACAGGAGAGAAATACATTCACCACCACAGTCTACCATCAGCCATCATGGCAGAAATAAAGCCCATTTTCAGAGATCTGGCTGACAGAAGTCTTCTGATGAAATGTCTTCACGGAAAAACGCAGAACCCCAACGAGTGCTTGAATAGTGTGATATGGCATCGTCTCCCAAAAACAGTGTTTGTCGGAATTAATACACTACATTTTGGTGTGTATGATGCTGTGGCAACCTTCAATCTTGGAAATATAACTAAATGCCAGGTCCTTCAAAAGTTGGGTATGTGTGTTGGTTCCCGTACGGTACATGCTATGTTCTTTTTAGATCAGCACAGACTAAGGCATGCTGATAATATAATCAAGACATTAGTGAAAAAAGCAAGACAGGTGCAGAGGGGTTCCAAAAGAAGACTTGAAGATGATTATGAAGACTGTGAAGGGGGTATTAGCTACGGATCAGGAATGTTTTAATCTTCTTTCTCCGTTTCCCGTAAGTTTACTTTTTACTTCATCTAGGAACATTATCTCAGGTACTGGTCAACCTAGAAGTCTGAAATTTTTATGACGTAGTGACATAGGTCCCTATTACATACTGAAACAACGATTTTTTAATTACTTGATTTACAAAAGACTTAGGGGTGATAGTCTAGTAAAAAGCGATGGAAAAAATTTACTTAAAAATAAATGTACAATATCTCTGTAAGAAAATACTTTGACAATAAACTGTTGTTTCAGTATTGTTGTAACATATGAATGCACATACAGTAAAATTTTTACCTCTCTGTCTCCAGTAGTTTGTGAGAAAATGTTCCCTATAGTAGGCATATATTAACATTGCGGGGATAGGTGATTCCGTATCCCCTTAAGTCCTTTTATGACAAAACAATTTACTAATTGAATGTTGGAAAGACCAAACAATGCATCTGACTCTGTGAGAAATGCAATGATGTTGTTTAAGACTATCTGTACATACTCAAAACAGATTCATGGCTCCTCTGCTTATTGCCATTATCATATTAGCTAGTGTTGTTAACTTGCAGCAGGTATGAGTACTGAAACAGAAACATCAATATTTGGTATTAATATAAATCTAAATGTAAAGTCCATTTGTGAAATATCATTACTCATATGTTGATTTCTTAAGTTCATTTATGAAACTAAAGGGAAATATCAAAGTATATGCTACAGTTGCTTCAGCAAATACTGAAAGATCTTCTAAATACAAGCACATGTTGTCCAGCAACAGACATACCTTCCTTCCAAGAACCAATCCATGATGACTGTCATATATTACAATACCTCTACAAGGATTATGCGACAATTCTTTTACATCCTCAAAGACTGAATTTCTTGAAGAAAAACATGATGATTATAACTAATTAAAACTTTTTTGATTTCTATCCTGACCAGCTACAAAATTTTCCAGTACTCTAGTTCATTTTATAAGTCAACTTACAAATGTATTATGTAATTTTTACAACATCATATCAATATTTTCAGGTAATTGTAATCAATTTGTTAGGTGTTGTAGGTCATAAAAATCTGAGCCATACAATTACAGGTATTCCACTAACTTCCTCCAGTGGATGTCCCTGATCACAACAGCTTCAATGGAACACGTATTTCTTGATGTTGTAATTTTCAGTAACTTTACTGTAATTCTGTGGCTGTAAAAGAGGATAAATGGAATGGTAATGGTGGAGATGCAAGAAGAAGAGCGATATGTCACTAGAACTCAGGACATGAGGAATGTGAGAGAAATGGGTATATCCATGATGTTGTAGGGGTGCAAATATTTAATTGGAATAAATAGAATAAAATGAAGGAGTCTTAAAGAGGGAAGGTAAGAAATATTTTGGTGCTAAAGAGGTAGTGAAAGAGAAATGCATAGATATTGAGGAAAAGCTGGAAGGATTAATGGAAGGAGATGACTGAATAGGTAATTACAAGAGGTAGAGAATGTGGTATTGTTGTGAAGAAAACTACAAAAATGGGAGGAATGAGATGCAGCTAAGCTGGAAGAAATAATGGGAAAGAGGCCCTTACAGTTTGAGAGAGAGAAAAAGTGAGCAAACCAATCAGATGAGAAAACTAAATAGATGCGAGGACAAAATGTAGGATAATATAAGTGAATTATTCATAATTAGAAGAGATAGTGGGAGCATTTATTAATAATTTGCGTTTAACTCACAATTGGCTTGTAGGTTAAGAAATGTGAGATTTGAAAAATGTGCTACCAGTACCATCTAATTACAAGTTACCAACAAACATCATCTTTTTTTTGCACTTCAATAGCCCTTCATTTGGCGACCAAGATAGGAGGAATAAAGGAAAATTTATACTACCCTGAAGTTACTAGGAAGCAAAAGGAAAGACCAACTCCTTTGTATGTAAAATTGGTAAAAGCACTTCTCCTCTTAAAACTGTAATCACTTGTGAAATTACATTGCAAGAGGTATAGTAGTGCATGGGAAATAAATAAATTGATTGATTAAATGATGAACGTGGGTAGTTACAAAATGAAATTTCCATTTCAGATTTACGTACAGTGCAGATACTCCACTGACAGATAAGGAGTGGAATGCTTTTCAAACTAATATTTGGATCCGAGGGCCTGAAAGAACAAAAACTGAGGTAAGTAGTTACTGGAATTGTTATTTGTGTATTCAGGCAGTAATGAAAAATAAGTTTTTAAACAACAGAGTGAAATTTTAATTAATAGGGATAATGTCTTTATGCAGTGGATGTGAAAATCAGGTGTAAAGAAATTGCATTTTGTGTAGTAGTAGATGAAATGTGAACTGGATAGATTTGGGAACATTGCAGATAGAATGTGGAACAGAATACAAATTTTAAGTTGAGGATGAAACTATAATTACATTGAAAGTGGACAGACTGGAGGTATAACACAAGTATTAGGTTAAGAATGGTGGATGCATTATTCAGGAAGGAGAATAGGAGACAGTAAGAAGAATGATACAAAATACTCTGTTTTCTTAAAAATACTAGTTAGCTGATGACCAGAATCTAGTGATTTCTTGACTATTTCTCACGTTTCCCTATCATGATGCTTTCATTCTTATTTCTACTTTGACGATGTTGTCACATTGTTTCCAACTATGTTAAATTTTCAGCACATTTTTCTCCATAGCCTTCATAGCAATGAAGCTGTTGGAAACATGTAGATGGAAGAATCGAACACAAAGTAATTCCTGAATCTATTTGCTGATTAAAAAGAAATTACTATTAGTATCTGCAGTTCACAATTGTTCTGACTTCTAACTGTGAAACTGATAAATCAGTTTGAAGTCTCAAACTTAGCTTTTATTGCAGTGTTACATGCAGTATTGGTAAATACTGTTTCCATAAAATGAATAGCATCTGCTTTTACTAATTTTGTGCTGCATCATCAAACGTGAAAATAATATGAATATTCTTTCCACAAATTTCTGTTGATAGTGGATCTAAATCATGTATTGTGGAGAGGAGAATGTTTACTGCACAGCAAGAAGCTGAATCAGACCATTCACACAACACAACCACAAATCTTTCTTAACTAACGTTTAGTCTTTTTTGGCATTAGATATTGCAGTTTTTTGTCTCAATATACAAAACAAAGAGTTTTAGGTAAAATTATGATTACATTCCTACAGCCATAAAGAAATTATAATTCAAGTTTTAAAACACTAAATCCTCAAACGGAGTATACAAGGGATTAATTTAAGTTTGTTAAGATAACGGTTTGAAAAGGTAAACGAAAATCGGGTTCCACGAAAAACGTAAAAAAGAATGAGTCTTTATGTAATTGGTGCAAAAAATGTATCATGGTTCGACCTGGAAAATGTTACTGCTGCGAAGTTAAAGCAAAAATCGCAAATGAAATCCTTACATCAAAATGTAGAGAAAAAACAGTGGCAGATGTCAATTCAGTGTCATCCATATATGGATATTGCGATGACTTTCGTCTCATTTCAACTACTAAAAACAGTGAAAGAAAAGAACTGTAGCCTTATTGGAAAAACAGCTGCAAAGTCTTGGTTGCAAAACTCAACAAACAGAACACTGACTCAACCTCAAGGACATTTAGGTTACCAATAATATAAACAGAGGAAGAATTACTGTGGGAACCAGCACAAAACTTGTAAATATAAAAGCAAGTGCATCAAATAGCTATAATGACAAACGTGATTGTACAAAAAATGTCACTCAAACATATGAGCCCTAATATTAATTACAAACAACAGCAACATTGCACTGTAAATTTTTCGCGCGTGTCGCATCGTGAACAAAGAAAAGTGATTAAAATATCAGTCGATTGACCTCAAGTGTTCGAAAAAGAATGAAAAGTCTTAATTTTTGCCGATAATCATCGACGGCAGATAACAGAAAAGTTGGCAGATACACAAACTAAGTGTCCAGGCATTTGTCAAGCCAGGAGCAGGTTTTGTAGAAGTGACAAAAACACAGGTGAAATCGTGTGAAAACCTTGACTCAAAAGACTGTGTCGTAATTTGTACAGGTGCATATGATGTTGCCAGAGATAAAGGTAGTGAAGTCATCACTGTTCTTGAAAGTGTGCTATCCAAATTAGGCAACACTAGTGTAGCTGTCGTAAATCTGATTAAATTTGATTTAAGGAGAACAGTTCATGAACATAACATAAGAAGTGAACATACAATTAATGGCTCTGAGCACTATGGGACTTAACATCTATGGTCATCAGTCATACAATTAATATGCCATATGCTAGGCTCGCAAAGACACGCAACAGCTACAAACATCTTGGTCCTGTCTACTTCAACAAATTATCTCAAAATACCTACACAGTGCCAGTAAATAAATTTAAAACTAGCCTTTTGAGGTGGATCGAAAGTAAAGTAATTTACTCTGCTCAAGAGTTCCTTGAATATGTGACAAATGACCCACTTTCCTTATGAGAATGAACTATAAATTAACTGCAAACTATACATATGCCACACTGTTCAACTATTTTATTACTGTCGTGTACTTATTGTTAATTATCTGTTTGGTTATTTATTTGTCATTCACTGAACTATGTAGCTCATTTATTTTGTAATTCGTCTATTAGGAACCTTTTTGTCGTTATTGATATTTGCACAAATATGTATTGCATCCTCCTAGATTATTATATTGCAGTTAACAACATTTGTTATGTCGAAGTTATTTTTATTATGTTAACATGACAACATCAATTGCATGTAAATATGTCCAATGGTGGAATAAAACATTCGTATTCATTTGTAAGATACGACCTACCTCCTTGGTAATGTGTAAATAAATAGGTAGAGTAAACAAAGAGGTAGATGAAGTATGCAAAAAATTTCTGTATGTGAACTTAATAAATGTAAGCACATTAGACAGATTCATGCATACCAGCCATGGCCTTTATTTAAATCATAGTGGAAAACAATTTCTGGTTGAAGAAATCTGTCATTTAGCAAATTTGAGTCACAACAGGCGTATTGTAGAAGCAGTCCAAAGTACCTTCGACAAATGGGTCATAAAGAAAGATGCGATGTCTTATAAAAAGGCAAAAGACATCTTTCAGGGAAGTAGGCTGTATTACAAAAATGTTATGCAGAATTAAATTGCAAATACACACTGAAGATTATACACCAGAATGTACAGTCATTTACAAACAAAGTTGATGAAATAAATACCTACTCCTTAGTAGTGAATGGAAAGATGATTCACTTTTCAGTTTTTGTGAGCATTGGTTACAAAATCAGTAGTTTCAGTACTTAAAAATATCGCATTTTTATCTTGCAACAGCGTTTGTAGAATAGAATCAAAACATGGGGGAACTTGTATACATATAAAAGAAAATGTAGATTATAAGAGTATAGTATCTGTTTGCAAACTAGGTTCTCAAAGACACTTTGAAATTTCAGCTGATGAGTTAATGTCCAAAAAAACATTGTTTTATGCATGAATAGATCTCATGTTAGCAACATAAGTGTTTTTTTTTTTTTTAAAAAACTAGACCTTGATTTAAGCAAATTCAACGTAACTTGTAAAACAGTGGTACTGTGTGGAGATTTTAATATCGACTTTCTGAGCCATAGCCCTCACAGGGAAAAATTCTTAAATATTATAAAAACCTACAATATTGGTGACTGTTAGCTCTCCAACACATGTAAGAAAAACTAGTGTTACTCTCCCTTGATCAGGTATGTGTAAACATGGACAAGTGTCCATCAGAACACTTTGATACTGGCTATAGTGGCCACCTTTCGTAATTACTAACCATGCCTGTAAATCACATTTCGACTTGTGTACACATAAAAGAATATATAGTCAGATAAATATTGAATACTTCCAGTATCTAAGCAGCGAACAATGTTGGAGAGAAGTATTTGATACCTCTACTACCAATGGAAAGATTGAAAATTTTTTGAACATTTTCAAGCATAACTTCGACATAACTTTTCCACAGAGGAAATTGATTTCCAGAAGCACAGATAGATTCAAAAACTGGACTACATCAGGCATTAGAGCATCTTGTAAAAGCCAGTGGGAACTTTTTCTGCAATCAAAAACTGACAGCAGTCCAGAATTTCTTAGTTATTTCGAAAAATATAAGTTAGTATTGAAATGTGTCATAAAAGAGACAAAAATTAAGGAAAATGTCAAATATAATATGAAGTCATCCACTAAAGCTAAGTCCATGAGGAAAGCTGTGCAGGATCTTATGGGGAAGAAGACAACTTACAAAAATATTGTGATATTGCACAATGGTAAGAATGTCACTGACCATAGGGCAGTTGCAAACAGTTTCAGTTCTTATTCTGCAACTGTTGCTGGAAAATTAGTGAAGGAAAAATTTGGTAATGCACCTACTACAATATTGAAAGAGCTTTTATCTATAGAAATAAATAATATATCCATGTTCCTCAGTTCAGAAGCCCCAACAAAGATCCTAGATACCATTAATTCACTGAAGAGTAATTATTCAAAGGGTATTGATGATATTCGAAATTATATTATAAAAATCACAGCAAGACACATGCTCTCTCCTTTATTAGACATATGCAATTCATCCTTATCATGTGGTGTCTTCCCACAGTAACTGAAAATGGCAAAAGTAATACCCCTGTATAGAAAAAGGTGATCAGCAATGAATGGGTAACAATAGGCTTGTGTCACTACTGTCAGGTTTTTTCGATAATTAGTGAAAAAGTGTTCCTTTCACAACTTACCAGATTCTTCAAGAAAAAGAATATTATTTATGGATGTCAACATGGCTTGAGACCACAGCAATCAACTGAAACAGCCACTTTCAACCTAATAAACTATGTCTTGTGGACAACCACAGAAAAATCTCATGTTCATTCTTGTACCTAAAAAAAGCTTTTGATGTTATTGATCATTCTGTGCTCCTGAGGATGCTTGAATGGTACAGTGTAAGAGGTGTGCCAAATCATTGGATTAAATCATATTTGCAATATCGCTCTCAAGCAACTGAAATTAAGTACATGAAAGGAAATGAACTCCAGGTACACCTTTCAGAACCACATGGACCAGGTTACGGTGTTCCACAGGGCTCTGTTTTAGGTCCCTTTCAATTTTTGACATACATCAATGATTTCCCATCACACATTAGGGGTTCTGAACCAGTACTGTCTGCAGATGATACCAGTCTATTGATTGAAGGAAATAAAGAAGAAAATATTGCTGCATCTGCAAAAGATATTACAAAAGAAGTGTCTGAATAGTTCACCAGAAACAGGCTAATAGAATGAGATTTTCACTCTGCAGCGGAGTGTGCGCTGATATGAAACTTCCTGGCAGATTAAAACTGTGTGCCCAACCGAGATTCAAACTCAGGACCTTTGCCTTTCGCGGGCAAGTGCTCTACCAACTGAGCTACCGAAGCACAACTCACGCCTGGTCTCACAGCTTTACTTCTACCAGTATCTCGTCTCCTACCTTCCAAACTTTACAGAAGCTCTCCTGTGAACCTTGCAGAACTAGCACTCCTAAAAGAATGGATATTGCGGAGACATGGCTTAGCCACAGCCTGGGGAATGTTTCCAGAATGAGATTTTCACTCTGCAGCGGAGTGTGCGCTTATATGAAACTTCCTGGAAGATTAAAACTGTGTGCCCAACCGAGACTCGAACTCAGGAGCTTTGCCTTTCGCGGGCAAGTGCTCTACCACTTGCCCGCGAAAGGCAAAGGTCCTGAGTTCGAGTCTCGGTCGGGCACACAGTTTTAATCTGCCAGGAAGTTTCAACAGGCTAATAGTTAATGCCCAAAAAACAGTGATCATGAAATTCCACACAGATCAAAATAAAAATGCAGTACAACCTTTAATATGTATAGATAACCAAAACATTAGTGCTGACACTGAAACTAAATTTCTTGGTATTCATATCCAGGAAAATCTTAAAAGGAGCACTAATATCACATCCCTAAATTCAAAACTAGCACAAATGAGCCATGTAGTAAGGAATCTTTGCAAAAGTACTAGTGCAGAAACATCTAGGGCTGTATACGTTGCTCATGTACATTCAATGCTGAAGTTGGGTCTCATTTTCTGGGGAAATTTGCACCATGCCATAGCAGTTTTCAGGAAACAAAAGGCAGTTGTAAGAATAATGAAATAAGTGAGCAGCAGAAAACCATGCAAACCTTTCTTTAAAGACCTAAAGTTCTTACCTCTTCCCTGCATTTAATTACTGGAAATAGTCATGCATGTCAAAAAAAGTTTACTGGAATAAGAAAACCTTTTTCCTCAAAGCAAAAGTGTCCATGATTACAGTACCAGGTCAGACAATTGACTTACAAATTAGTCATTGTAACACCACATTATATCAAAAAACTGTATATCATGCAGGAACAAATATGTACAACAAATTACCAAGACATATAAAATCTCTTCCTGAACTACAGAGCTTTAAAAAGCCTGTGACAGTCTACCTTCTGAAAAACTGCTACTATTCAATCTTACAGTATCTTATGCAAGAAAAAATGTAATTTGTATCTTTAATTCTGGAAATAAGTTGTAAATATACAGTATTTTTTAAAAAAATTGTAATTATTAACTGTATAGATCCAATTTTCTATAAAAATATAAGTAATGTGTGTTTGATATTTTAAAAACCAATAGGTATGAAGTTTTCTGTCCAATATCCTGTGTGCGATATATGTACTGAAAAAGAGATTTATATGGACAATAAATAAATAAATAGATTTCATCACCTCAGCTCAGATGAAATGAACTTTCTAATACCAACCATATCCAGCCTACATTCGAAAAGAGTTACTGTTACTAAACTCTTAAAATCATCACCATTCTCAAAGAGTGGTGAGAGCTGCCCATTTTAAATCTACCTTGAGAACCTGATCTCTGAAATATTTCATTACTTCTATTACACCATTATTAGTAAAAGATTCTATCTTCTTAGATTTTCTACCATAGATTAAGACTGAGGTGATTACTGTATAGCTTATTACATGGAAGTTAATGGGTTATGCAAAAGGGACCATAGGCTGAGCCACGAAGTACACCTTCACAGCTGGATTGAAAGTTCATAATTTTATCATCGTGTTCTTATGGAAGTTCATGAACTAATTACAGTTCAGCTTATACGTGCCTGAAGATTCATAGATGGGTCCCCAATACAATAATACCTTAGTTTTTTTTAGAAGTAACCTACAGTTTACCGCAGTGAACGCTTTTTTCAGGTCTGAAACATAGCTGCGATCTGCATTCTCTGGTCAAATAGACAGTAAACTTCATGGAATAAGTGTATAACTGTTGTGGTTGTACTTAGCTCTTTTATGAGGCCCTACTGAGAATTTATAAGCAGTTTGTGTTTAGTGAAAAGGCAATTAGATGGGACAAGATTATACTTTCAAATACCTCTATTAGTATTATTTCTTGTGAGATAAATTAGTCAAACAGAATGAGAAGTATAAACAAAGAAGGGAATATAGTGTTACAACTATTAAATTAAACAATAATAAATAGAAAGGTGAGAGGAAAGCGAGAGAGATGGGATGTAGAGTATTAGACTGAGGTGGGAATGATGAGGTAGGGATATGGTGATGGGGGAGAAAGAACAAGATGAAAGAGGAAACCGGAATTGGGGGGAAGGGAGAAGCATAGGAATGGTCTGGGACTGTAGAACACGTAAGTAAATAATTTTTAATAATAGTGAAATCATCTCGCCATGTTGTATGGAAAGAGAAAAAGGTGTGGGGAGGGGAGGAGGGGAGGGAGGATTGAGTGTTCCTCACAGAAGCTAAACCTAGATGCCAGGCAGAATCTGTTTATTTACTTATATATTTGTGTTCCATAGATCAAGTATGTAAGATAATTGTATGGATGTGGAACAGGTCATAATTATACATGAGAACAGTAGCCTATTTAAAGATGCTAATAGATACAAATTGGAGTACGTGTAAAGGAACAAAATATGGTAACAATTAGAAGTTTAGGCACTTCCTGGACTAATGCAGAGGTATAAGACAATACAATAACAAATTACAATTATTCCGTATTAAGTTATGACTTTTCTACAAGTGAAATACGTTGTTATTCTGACATAGGTCATTATGTTCGGTTACATGGTGGTAACAGCAAATACTACAAGTCAATGTACCATATCTGACTTACAATATACAAATGTTTATGTCAAAG
Source organism: Schistocerca serialis cubense (assembly GCF_023864345.2). Lineage (NCBI taxonomy): Eukaryota > Metazoa > Arthropoda > Insecta > Orthoptera > Acrididae > Schistocerca > Schistocerca serialis. The sequence goes on from NC_064642.1 coordinate 184,666,565, forward strand.
ATCTCATCGGAGAGTAAAATGAGTGTTCCATAGGATATTCTTTTAGTTTACTTTTAAATAGTGGTATAACACTAGTAACATTTCTATGTCCATATGAAGTGCATTAAGCACCTCTTTGCTTGAGTAGTGTTAACTCTTTTAGAACATGCTCAATTATTTTCCCATCAATATGCAAGTTGTGTTTATTTATTTTTAATTTATTTATTTTGATACATCATCAAATGATTACAAAAAAGTTTTTTTACAGTCTTCTGAATAACTCAGTGCCTTACTAGAGTTACATATTATTGCCTGGCACTACTATCTATGCAACTTGTTCTAAATTTATTTGGGAGAACAGTATTATACATATCGACTATACATAAATACAATTTGCTATTGCAGTACACAGATTAAGGAATTTACACTTTGTGACACTGTCTTCAGATTTGAAATTCAAATATTTACAGTTTCTGATGCAGTCTAAGATCTGAGATTCATATATTTTTAGATAGATGGTCTTCCATCATACGAGCATACTAAATATAGAAACTCATCTATTGAATACATAGGATAGTTTAGGAGCCATAAGCTTAATTTCTTATTAGCTCTGTAATGGGAAATTTGGAGATATTAGGACGGAAACAATTCAGTAGTCTCATGCCTGCATAGTGAGGGCTTTTCTCATACAGTGTTGTTCTATGAGAGATATTGTGGGTTCTCTCTCTAGGTCTAGTGTTGTGGTCAAGTATACTTTTATTGAGTGTTTTGTTACTGCTTACTGCCATAATGATTATCTTAAGTATGTACAAGTTATGAACAGTTAGTATTTTAAATTGTTTAAACGAATGTCTGCAGGACTCCCTGGCTCATTTCTTTCTCATAATTCTAAGTGCCTTCTTTTGTAGGATAAGTGCACTTATCATATTACCTTCACTGCTGGATACCCATACCTCTATCCCATTACTTAGGTGGGATTCAAATGTGCTAAATATATTTGCCTCAGAGGGGTAGTGTTACAAAAACGTGTCAGTTTTCTTAGGGCATATACAGTAGTAGGCAACTTTTTGCAAATGTCGTTTACATGATCAGACCAGTTTAACTCTGCATTAAGTGTCAGGCTAAGAAATTTCGCCGAGTTTTCTTTTTTAATGTATTCATCACCCACTAAAATTTGGGTTTCATGAGTTTTTTGCCTCCCAAGATCAAATTCAATATAAATAGATGTAGTTGTATTTAATTTTAGTCTGTTTTCATTAAAATTTTGCAGAATTAAGCCTGCTGCAGTATTGGATTCCACTTTGAGCTGTGAATAGCTTGGATTGTGGCATATTAACATGGTATCATCTGCATACAAGATTGCTGTAGCAGGGTTGATTGTAGACTGAATATCATTTACATAAATAACAAAAAGAAATGGTCCTAATATTGCCCCTGTGGAAAACCAAAATTAATGTCAGGGGTATTTGATTTGCATGCTTCCTCCATAGTGCTAATACACTCCTGGAAATTGAAATAAGAACACCGTGAATTCATTGTCCCAGGAAGGGGAAACTTAATTGACACATTCCTGGGGTCAGATACATCACATGATCACACTGACAGAACCACAGGCACATAGACACAGGCAAAAGAGCATGCACAATGTCGGCACTAGTACAGTGTATATCCACCTTTCGCAGCAATGCAGGCTGCTATTCTCCCATGGAGACGATCGTAGAGATGCTGGATGTAGTCCTGTGGAACGGCTTGCCATGCCATTTCCACCTGGCGCCTCAGTTGGACCAGCGTTCGTGCTGGACGTGCAGACCGCGTGAGACGACGCTTCATCCAGTCCCAAACATGCTCAATGGGGGACAGATCCGGAGATCTTGCTGGCCAGGGTAGTTGACTTACACCTTCTAGAGTATGTTGGGTGGCACGGGATACATGCGGACGTGCATTGTCCTGTTGGAACAGCAAGTTCCCTTGCCGGTCTAGGAATGGTAGAACGATGGGTTCGATGACGGTTTGGATGTACCGTGCACTATTCAGTGTCCCCTCGACGATCACGAGTGGTGTACGGCCAGTGTAGGCGATCGCTCCCCACACCATGATGTCGGGTGTTGGCCCTGTGTGCCTCGGTCGTATGCAGTCCTGATTGTGGCGCTCACCTGCACGGCGCCAAACACGCATACGACCATCATTGGCACCAAGGCAGAAGCGACTCTCATCGCTGAAGACGACACGTCTCCATTCGTCCCTCCATTCACGCCTGTCGCGACACCACTGGAGGCGGGCTGCACGATGTTGGGGCGTGAGCGGAAGACGGCCTAACGGTGTGCGGGACCGTAGCCCAGCTTCATGGAGACGGTTTCGAATGGTCCTCGCCGATACCCCAGGAGCAACAGTGTCCCTAATTTGCTGGGAAGTGGCGGTGCGGTCCCCTACGGCACTGCGTAGGATCCTACGGTCTTGGCGTGCATCCGTGCGTCGCTGCGGTCCGGTCCCAGGTCGACGGGCACGTGCACCTTCCGCCGACCACTGGCGACAACATCGATGTACTGTGGAGACCTCACTCCCCACGTGTTGAGCAATTCGGCGGTACGTCCACCCGGCCTCCCGCATGCCCACTATACGCCCTCGCTCAAAGTCCGTCAACTTCACATACGGTTCACGTCCACGCTGTCGCGGCATGCTACCATTGTTAAAGACTGCGATGGAGCTCCGTATGCCACGGCAAACTGGCTGACACTGACGGCGGCGGTGCAAAAATGATGCGCAGCTAGCGCCATTCGACGGCCAACACCGCGGTTCCTGGTGTGTCCTCTGTGCCGTGCGTGTGATCATTGCTTGTACAGCCCTCTCGCAGTGTCCGGAGCAAGTATGGTGGGTCTGACACACCGGTGTCAATGTGTTCTTTTTTCCATTTCCAGGAGTGTAGATACAAACTGCTTCCTATTTGTCTAGTAGGATCTAATCAGATTATGGGCTGTGCCTCGAATGCTGTAGTTCCACAGTGTGTCCAACGATATGGTCAATCAACACAGTCAAATGCTTTTTGTACGTCTAGAAAGATGCCACATACATATTCTTTTTTGTCTATTGGTTGAGTGATATCTTCGATTAAACTGGATGCTGCTGTAATGGTTGATGACCCCTTGAAAAACCCCTACTACCCCTTAGAAATCACTTTTTTGTTTACTAGAAAGTTCCAGATTCTTATGTATATTACTTTCTCAAAGATTTAGGGTATTACTGGAAGAACAGATATGGGTCGACAATTTTCTACTACATTTCTGTTTCTTTTTTTAAAAACAGACACATGATCTTGTGTCAGAGTCATGATAGTCACTGTTGGTTTTTGCATGGGTAGTTTCTTAACTGAAATGGACTTAAGGGATAGGATACATCACGAGGTCAGTGTTAATATTTGGTGTGTTTCAAAAAGATCTCTGGATGAACAATTTCTACTCACTCCACTTAGAATTTGCATTGCTCTTTTCTGAGTGACAAATTCTTTATTGGCCATTGGTTGATTTCCCCCATACATTATGCCATATGACAACAATGAATGAAAACAGCCAAAATTGGCAGGCTTAAAAGCATCAGTAATTGCATTCACTGCTATGATATGTAGAGTATAAGTTACTGAACTAAGTATTTTTCTCAAGTCCAGAATGTGGCACAATATAATTTATTGTTGATGTGGAGACCTAACAATTTAGAAGAATATACTTGATGTATATTGTGATTGTTATAACTTAGACTTACGTCTTTCTGCACTTCCTGAGACCCATGGAAATGAATGTACTGTCTTTTAAAAAAATTTAAAGGCAGTCCATTGCAGGTGAACTAATTATAGAGATCATAGAACACAAAGTTGACAGATGTTGCAATGTCACGGTCAGGCATTTTTTCAACTAAAAGAGCTGTATCATCTGCAAAGGGAGTAAATTTGGTAGGAGATTTTTTACAGTGTGGAAGATCATTAATGTAAACAACAAAGAGCAAGGGGCCCAGTGCAGAACCCTGTGGCACTCCTGTACTTACTGTTCCCCAATTATATGAGGCTATTGTGCTATTCCATGATTAAGCCTTTATTAGTTACGTACAATCGAGCCCACATTACCACTGTGCCACTTAAACAATAACAGACAGCTTTTGACAGGAGGATTTCATGGTTCACACAGTTGAAGGCCATGGTTAAATCACAAAATACACTAACTGAAGCTAATCTAAACTAAAATATTATAGGTAAATGAAAATATAGCATCATCACTTAACAGGCCCACTTGGAATCCGATTTGAGAAAGGCTAAGAGCCTTGCGAATGTTCAGGTTCTCCACGACTCTGTTATGTACAAATTTTTCACGAACTTTGGAGAAACTTGTTGAAAGGGAATCTCTAAAGTAGCAGAAGACATAAATGGACACACATGAGTGGTCTTACTTGGGGATGTCTGATTCTCATTAACTGAGCATAGTCTGCAGCATTAAAAAAAATGCCCGCTAAACTTCACAAGCCATATTGATACTCTCACTGGCTATAGTACCAGGTTACCTAAAATTCATGTGTGGAAACTTACTCTGAAAGGCGTTCTTTCATCTTACCAACCTCAAGTACTTCTGCTATTTCCGTTTTCACTCTTCCACGGAGTTGATCGGCACTTGAAATTATTTCATTTTTTATTGTTTATCTTCCATAAGTGCACCTCTTTCCCCCTTCGCTGTCTTCTCCCTTTCTACATATTTCTTTCACTCTTTCCCCTCTCTCTATTTTGTCTCCATATTTTATAGGTCATTTTTATCTGGTTCTAAAATGAAATACCATATACAATAATCTTGAACTCTACCAAAGATGCATCAATATTTGACACTAACATAATCATAGTGAAACTTCTGATAGATTAAAACTGTGTGCTGGACCGAGACTCAAACTTCGGACCTTTGCCTTTCGTGGGCAAGTGCTCTACCACCTGAGCTACACAAGCATGACTTACGACCCGTCCTCACAGCTTAAGCAAGGTTTCCAGGAGAGCTTCTGCCAAGTTTAAAAGTTAGAAGACGAGGTACTTGCGGAATTAAGGCTGTGAGGACAGGTCGTGAGTCGTACTTGGGTAGCTCAGATGGTAGAGCACTCGCTCGTGAAAAGGAAAAGGTTTCAAGTTTGAGTCTCTGTCTGGCACACAGTTGGCATCTGCCAGGAAGTTTCATATCAGCACACAGTCCGCTGCGGAGTGAAAATTTCACTCTGGAAACATCCTCAGGCTGTGGCCAAGCTGTGTCTCTGGAGTATTCTTCCTTTCAGGCGTGCCATTTCTGCAAGAATTGCAGGAGAGCTTCTGTCAAGTTTGGAAGGTGGGAGACGAGGTATTAGCAGAATTAAAGCTGTGAGGACAGGTCATATGTCATGCTCAGATAGCTCAGACGCCGGCAAGGTAGCTCAGTGTATTCAGTCAGCAACTGGCTTCTCTCTGTAATAAAGAACTGAGTGAAGAGATCAATAATGAACTTCAACAGATGTCATGTGATGTCCACTAGAAAAAAAAAAAAAAAAAAACGAAGGAAAGGCACAGATGCCGAGCTCCAGTCTCCGTCTGGCATACAGTTTTAATCTGCCAGGAAGTGTCATATAAGCCCACACTCTGCTGGAGAGTGAAAATTTCATTCTGGATAATCATAGTGTTTTGGCAAGAAAACAAGGTACTTATGAAGTAAGTTATAACCATTAGGAAAATCCAAGGCAAATTTGAATACGGCTTTTTCTGATAGAAGTGGAAAGAAATTCAAATAAAATAAAAGAAATGAAATTAAGTCACAAAAATATAAAATATGCATTCCCCACTCACCCCATTGGAAGCTAGTGTTTTCATGGGCACTATCAAAATTTCTGATGACACACTGTAATTCTGCACATTTCAATACTAAAATAAAGAAATGTGTCCCACAACAATTCAGGCTGAAAATAGATTACTTGTAGAAATCATTTCAGGGTGTTAAAAAAGTTAACAAAGAGGATGAAATGACATTTAGAAGCCACATCTGAATGACTGTAACTAATTTCTGACTTGTTTTGAGCTACATTTTTTGTTGTGTATGGGTATCAAATACATTTAAGATGTCATGTCACTCTTTAAGAAGTTAAAAACAACTGAAGACACACTTATTGTCACTTAAGTAGGACTACACATTCCTAAAAGTGTGTTTTTTAAGTTTCGATGTGAAGTTATGGCTGCTATTAACAATGTTCTGAAATCATATGAGAAAGAAAGGTTGTTATCTCCATGGTGTTCCCCTTTATGTTTATTCTTAGAGTTAGATAGGATTCCAAGACGTAACAAGTACTGTAACTTTGAGTTTTCCTATACCAGTACTTCATTTTACAACCACTGTTACACTACTATGCGTATGTGTGATTTTATTCTCAGAATAAGAGTGGATTTAAAATCTGAAGGAACAAACAAATTTTCTGTTACTGATGCATTATATCCCCCCCCCCCCCCCATTACCTGTAGACCTCGAAATGGCGAGGCTTATGTGCCTCAGTGATATTCAGCTTCACTGTAGACCTCGAAATGGCGAGGCTTATGTGCCTCAGTGATATTCAGATAGATGCACTGTAGGTATAGGCACAGTGGACGGGTGTATGTGGAGAGAACAGACTAGCTTCTGATACCCTTTTCTATGGTTGTAGATTCAGTAATCTGGATGGTTATTGATCTGACCTTGAAACACTTTTCAACAAAGCCATAATATGCTGGTACTGTGAACAACTACAAGCAAGAGGAAATTGCAGATAATATTTGTCCTCAGGCTAAGCAGCTCAAGTGCAAAGATTAATGATGATGATATCCTCTGGGCTAAATTATTCTGGAGATAAAGTAGCCCTCCAATTGGATATCTGGGTGGAAACTGTTCAGTAGGAACAATAAATTTTGAATTCTGTACTTCAGAGCATGGAATGTCAGATTCCTTGATTGGGTAAGTAGCTTAAAGAATTTTTTTTAAAAGAAGGAATGTTATTAGGCTGAAGTTAGATAAAGAGGAAGTTGATGAAGGCTTACTGTGGTAAAAAAGGATATCTGCTCAGGTGGTTACAGGTTTATGCATAAATAATTAATTAGAGTAATGCAGGAGCACATCTAATATTAAAGAATAAAATAGGAATTGGGGTCAGGCATCAATCATTATAGTGGACGGATTATTATAGCCAGGATAAACATGAAGCAAACACACCCACAGAAGTAGAAGTTTATACATCAGCTAGCTCCCCAGGTGATGAACAGATGAGAATGTGTGATGAGGTAAAAGATATTATTCAGATAGTTAAGTAGGATGAAAATTTAATTGAGGGATCCTGGCAAGTAGGTGCCAAGCTGCATTTTTCTGCTTTCAAGATAAATCCATAACAATGTTTGAGCAAATTCTCAAATCCCATGAATTATTAAATTTTGGTTGAACACATGTAATATGGTTCTCTGGTTTATTTTATTAAACTACATTGCATAGAAACTAATATTTTAAAATAAGATGGCACAATGTCGTACAAAAAATGTAACCTGCATTAAACAAATATTTTTATTAAGATTATTAGTGGTTACAAACAAATGTTTATTTACTTTATTTCTTAACAGACAATGTTGCATTTCAAAAATAAATTAACAATAACCTAAAATACTTTTCCTACACCTTCTTCTCCATTATCCTTACCACTAACAGCAGCAGGCAGCAAGTTGCGATAAAAGTCATGGTAGATTGGTGGAATATAATCCATTAGCCTGATTACATAATCCAGTTTGATTATCTTAGTTTCAACAGGTACATTGCTTTTATATCTTAGAGCCATGGTACTTATGTTCCCTTTCTTCCTTGTAGATATCTCTTCAAACTCCTTCTTCATTCTTTTTTTCAGTTTCATAACCCACGGGCTGGTTTGTTCAAATCTGAAGCACGCAGCCTCTGAGAATTTAAGCTGAACACCACTGCCACAGTGTGTCCTATTAATATTATGCAGCCTATTTTTCCGTCCTGTTACCTCAAAGAAATCACCACTTTCTATTTTTATGACACTCTCCAAAGTGATGGAGAGTATACTTTTAGTTGCCCCCTCTGATATTTCTCAATTTTAGCAAGGTCTCTATCTGAGGGCAAGTAAGTGTGTCCAGGAACAAGGAAATAATTCTTAATTTTTTCAAACCTCTTTGTGTGGAACAGATAACTCCAAACTGCCATTCTATTCCAGCTCTAATTGTGATCCCCACAACTATCAGAAAATACAATAAGGTTTTGCAGAGATAGTTATTGTTTTAAAATATTTGAGAATACAGCTAACAATCTCATCACTATCTCGGCCTGCAATATTTTCATCCCATACAAGCATATGTCCAATATTCTGGTGACAATCACGTATTCCAACATTACATGTCCACAGTTCTCTGGAGTAGGAGGCAACAGAGGAACTGAGCTTGGGAGTTTACAATGTTTGATACAAATCTATGGATGTGACATGTATGTTAGGATCATGTATGGACAACTCCAAAAATTCACTTAGTTTCAGAGATTCAGCATAACTTAAGAGCAATTCATTTTTTTATGCATGTAGCAGACTTCTGTTCTTCTGTCCCATTTTCTATCGTTATCTGGAGGCAGTCACATGTTTTACATGTACCTACTACAGGGAATTTAAAGCCTATATTATATTCTTCACAGAATTTTTTTGTACTTTGTAATACTGCTTGTATGTTTGCAACCTTGCAGTGTAGACAGCACTATTCATATAGCTATGTGATATTCATATCACTGCCTAAGTAGACTCACGGTTTTGTGACCTACAGTAAAGAGAGCAGTACTTAGGAATGGACTTAATTTGAGCGTGGACACCATTCACTGCATTAGACCTATTGGCATGTTTACCTCATTTATTTTTTATTCTTGATATTATATTGTTTATATGGCCTCTGTGATCTTGTAGGCCATGAAACTTTATAAATGATTTCTTACAAACTCTGACTTTCCATTAATCTTCACTCTAAAAATGAAAGTATTGTTTTTGTAACAATTTTCTGGGCAATTTTTCTTGTGTCTCCATTTCCAGAACATGCGTCTATACTGCCAGAGGAGCAGGTATTTTACATACCATAATCTCCTAAATCCCAAAATCCAGTGAACACATTTTTTATTCCTTCTTTACCCAACTGAAAGCCTTGTGACAGGCACTTACACATTTTTCTATTGTTGCTGCTGGAACAGGATTACCTTCGGTAGGATGTACGAGGGCAGTTCAATAAGTAATGCAACACATTTTTTTTCTCGGCCAATTTTGGTTGAAAAAACCGGAAATTTCTTGTGGAATATTTTCAAACATTCCCGCTTCGTCTCGTATAGTTTCATTGACTTCCGACAGGTGGCAGCGCTGTACGGAGCTATTAAAATGGCGTCTGTAACGGATGTGCGTTGCAAACAACGGGCAGTGATCGAGTTTCTTTTGGCGGAAAACCAGGGCATCTCAGATATTCATAGGCTCTTCCAGAATGTCTACGGTGATCTGGCAGTGGACAAAAGCACGGAGAGTTGTTGGGCAAAGCGTGTGTCATCATCGCCGCAAGGTCAAGCAAGACTGTCTGATCTCCCGCGTGCGGGCTGGCCGTGCACAGCTGTGACTCCTCCAATGGCGGAGCGTGCGAACACACTCGTTCGAGATGATCGACGGATCACCATCAAACAACTCAGTGCTCAACTTGACATCTCTGTTGGTAGTGCTGTCACAATTGTTCACCAGTTGGGATATTCAAAGGTTTGTTCCCGCTGGGTCCCTCGTTGTCTAACCGAACACCATAAAGAGCAAAGGAGAACCATCTGTGCGGAATTGCTTGCTCGTCATGTGGCTGAGGGTGACAATTTCTTGTCAAAGATTGTTACAGGCGATGAAACATGGGTTCATCACTTCGAACCTGAAACAAAACGGCAATCGATGGAGTGGCGCCACACCCACTCCCCTGCCAAGAAAAAGTTTAAAGCCATACCCTCAGCCGGTAAAGTCATGGTTACAGTCTTCTGGGACGCTGAAGGGGTTATTCTGTTCGATGTCCTTCCCCATGGTCAAACGATCAACTCTGAAGTGTATTGTGCTACTCTTCAGAAATTGAAGAAGCGACTTCAGCGTGTTCGTAGGCACAAAAATCTGAACGAACTTCTCCTTCTTCATGACAACGCAAGACCTCACACAAGTATTCGCACCCGAGAGGAGCTCACAAAACTTCAGTGGACTGTTCTTCCTCATGCACCCTACAGCCCTGATCTCGCACCGTCGGATTTCCGTATGTTTGGCCCAATGAAGGACGCAATCCGTGGGAGGCACTACGCGGATGATGAAGAAGTTATTGATGCAGTACGACGTTGGCTCCGACATCGACCAGTGGAATGGTACCGTGCAGGCATACAGGCCCTCATTTCAAGGTGGCGTAAGGCCGTAGCATTGAATGGAGATTACGTTGAAAAATAGTGTCGTGTAGCTAAAAGATTGGGGAATAACCTGGTGTATTTCAATGCTGAATAAAACAACCCCTGTTTCAGAAAAAAATGTGTTGCATTACTTATTGAACTGCCCTCATATATTCACAACCTTCGTTTCTTCTTCCTTTATTCCTATGAACCTTCTTTGTAAGTTGCACCTTTGTCCTTGTTGTTCTGGAGGACTACTGAATGGCAGTCCCTCATGTGATGTCATTTTTTTCATGAAACAGACTTACTGTCATCCTAACAAAAGGAAATATATGTATATAGATTAAAGGCATATCGTTGTGAAACACCTCATAATAACAATATATTACTTCAGATGTTTTTACAATGAAAATACCTGTTAAATTTTTCGTGAATATAGATTTTGAATCTTTAGGTAAAGAAAGTGCCAAGCAACAATTTTACTTTTGGCATATTTTGTTGTAAATAACATAAAATCAAAGAACCTAAATGCCTTGAAGTAATGTATACTTCAATCATTTCATAAAGCCAAATAAATAAGTATCAGAAATGTGTCTCATAAACAGAAATCCACCCTTTGTCCGATCAGCAAATACACATGATAAACTATGAGAACAATATAATTCCAAGCAACACATACCTGAATCTCATTTTTGATGTTAATTCGTCCTAAGAACATGGTAAACTTTTGGAGTGAGAACTAGCATCCGTTTCTTCATCATTTTTTTCCATAGAAAAGTTCAGTTTCTTCTTAGAAGCCATCTTCTTCAAATTTGTTGTGTTGCTTGACATTGACTTACCAACAAAGAAGATACATAACGCATTTAGGCAAGAACAGAAACCTGGAAACAGTGTGATCTCATGAGATTTTAGCAGAACCACTTGACACCATGATCTGCAGTATAAGTCACTGCACAAAATTACACAGTTAATTTCATTTGTCCAAAAATTTTGCTTGGCACTTTCTTGCCAGGACCCCCTCTCTTGTAATGGGAGAGCATAACTGATAGTAGGCAATGGAAGAGAAGAAAAAGTATGAGAAGGATATGGCCCGAGAGAGAATGACGAAAGAAGGGGCCATATAGTAGAATTTTGCACAGATAATAAAACAATCACTCCCTGTACTTTGTTCAAGAATCACAGAAAAGAGTGTATTCTTGGAATATTTCAAATACATTATGTAATGGTGAGAAAAAGATTTCTAAAATTTTCATTTGTAAGACGTTCACTCACCAAATTTTATAACTAATAAATAACCAAGTATCACCAGTTGGTATTTTCTGCAATCTGTCTAAGTCATTTGACTGGGTGAACCTTAACATCTTCCTAGATAAATTGAAGTCCCAGGAACTGATGGTATAGCCAACCAATGGATAGCCTCATACCTAACAAAAAGATTGAAAAAAGTATTACTTAGTAATTCAACCAATGGCATCAGAGGAGATTCCTCTGACAGGGAAGAAATCACATATGGAATTCCCCAAGGCTCAATCTCATGTCAATCAACGTTCCTCTCATACATAAGTGTTTTTCGTGAAGCAAACAGGCAGAATTAGTTCCATTTGCAGATGACACCAGTATTGTAATTAGTCCAAGCATACAGACAGCAGCTGAAGAAATGGTAAATAATGTTTTAATAGTGCTGTTGATTTATTTCTGTGAATGATCTCACTATCAATTAATTGTTACTCAGTTCTGCTCGTGTTGGGGTACTACACCAATGATAAGTGTAACACATGGTGAGGAAATAATAAACAGGGTAAAAAATTTGGAAATTTTAAGTGTCCATATTAATGAGAATTTAAAATGGAAAAGCAGATCTTAGAAGTCCAAAAAACTACTTATATAAGTCATATTTTCATTTAGAATCAATGAAAATCTTGGGGAGACGCACATCAGTAAGATGACATATTTTGCATATTTTCATTCAATAATGTAACGTAAAATAATGTTCTGGGTTAACTCATCTTTTAAGAAAGAGAGTCCCACATTGCTCAAAAATGCACCATAAGATTATATGTGGCGCCCAATCATGATTATTTAGTAGACATCTTTCAAGGTGTTGATCATTCTGACTAATGCTTTACAGCATATTTAGTTCGTCAAGAAGTTTGTTGTAAGTAATCCATAGCAGTCCAAAAGGGACAATGATGTACATACTTACCATACCAGAAGGAAAAATTCATTACTCCACATGAAGGTTGTCTTCAACACAAAAAGTGATACACTACTCTGCAACTAAGATTTTTGATCACTTAGCCACACAGACAGACAACAAAGTAAAACCTGAAAGCAAACAGGAAAAGTTTCTTCTTGACAACTCTCACTGTTCTATGGGAGTATTACTATTATTGTAATGTGTAAAAAGGTGGTAGGCAGGCAATACTGACTCATATTGGTATATTTAATAATAATAACTTATCAACATTCAGTACATAGCCACATTTACAGAGAGGGCACACACAGGAGTTTCCATGGCACAAGTCACAGGCAGAAGAGGGCCACTGGCCAAACTAAGTGTTATGCATACGTGACGCGAAGTGATAGGGTTGGCAAAACAGAGGTGCACAGCCAAGTATAAAAAGGTGCCATTTTCTAACAAGATTCATTCACGTGCGGCAGCTCTCCTAGACGGCAAGGAATGTTGCACCACCGGCTACACGCACAGCAGATGGGGTGTCAAGTTTTCCAGTCCATGGCGGGTCACTGGTTTGACCCTCTGAGGCTAACGCAGTGTATTCAAGTGTGGCAGCTCTCCTGGATGGCGAGTCGTGTCACACTGTGAGCTACATGCAGCAACACTGGGGCGCCAGAGTCTCAGTCCATGGCGGGTCGTTGGTTCGACCCTCTGAGGCCAACATGGGGTCCACAGCCAGCCAGGGGCAGGTCACTCTTCGGCTTGTTACCATTGACAGTCGTCTCAGCTCCCGACGCACACCGGAGACTTCCCGAAGCGAGGGCCGCAGATTCGGATGCTGGATAGCAGGCGCTCATTGTCACTGCGTCCTTAGCCATGCCTGTGAGAAGGTTGTAGCTGGCCGCCTTCAGGTCACACCGAGTGGCACTGAGTCGGCTGCTGCTCCAGCCATCCTGACATAATCGGAACTCTGAAGCTGGCGTACAAGGCCGGCGTGACACAGCGTTGTGTTTCTCAGGACACTTGGGTGCTTCCTCACCATTGCAGGGTCCTCTGATGCAGACCAAGGTGAACGGAGCACTGTATTGGAAGCAAATAAATCATTTGGAAAGTTCTTGCCGAGTTTCAATATGCCACATTTGGCATCTGATGCCACAACATTTGGTGTCAGAATAGCGGACATCGTCTGTCCAGTACGACGTTCAAGCACACCGCCTTCAGTACAGTAACAAGATGGACCTTTTATTCTTTTTTTTTGTTTGTGTTTTGACTATGAAATGTCAAAAGCCACAATGTAGATGTTTTACATGGGCATAGTATTTTTTGTTGTCAGAGTAAGTGTAGTGTATTTGGGGCAGTAAGATTTATTACGAGGGTCAGTCAAAAAGTAATGCCTCCTATTTTTTTTTCTACGTTTAATTGTCAGGAAATTTAAATGCAATTACATAGGTTGAAAACCACAACATTGAGGATCATTTTGTCATTTTTCAATGTAATCTCCGCCCATCTCTACAGTTTTGGTCCATCTTTGAACAAGGGCATGTATCCCAGCACGGTAAAAATCACAGCTCTGCTTCCTAAGCCATTGACGCACGGATGTTTTGACGGCCTCCTCATCTTCAAAATGAATCCCACGATGAGCTTCTTTTAGTGGCCCGAACAGATGGAAGTCTGATGGTGCCAGGTCAGGGCTGTATGGGGGATGAGGCAAAACTTCCCATCCAATTTTGACAATCTCGTCAGAGGTGTGACGACTGGTGTGTGGTCTTGCATTGTCATGCAAAAGAAGAACATCTGCCATTGATTTTGTTGGGCGAACTCGCTGAAGACGTACTTTAAGTTTGTTGAGGGTTGTGACGTATTGAACAGAATTTATTGTGCATCCCTGCTCCAAAAAATCAACCAGAATCACACCCTCTGTATCCCAGAAAACTGTTGTCATAACTTTCCCTGCCGATCGCACAGTTTTGAATTTTTTCTTCCTCGGCGAGCTTGTGTGACGCCACTCCATTGACTGCCTCTTTGATTCGGGTTCAAAAAAATGCACCCATGTTTCGTCCCCGGTCACAATTTTTTTCAGAAACTCATCTCCCTCCAAACGGAAGCGCTGCAAGTGTTGGGAGGCTATTGTTTTCCTTGCCTCTTTATTCTGATCGGTTAACATTCTTGGAACCCACCGTGCACAAACTTTTGAGTACCCCAATTGTTTAATAATCGTGATCACACTGCCTTTACTAAGAGAAATAATGCGACACACTTCATCTGCAGTCACCCGACGGTCACCACGAATGATGTCATCAACTTGCTGAATGTTGTGTGGAGTCACTGCACTCACCGGCCTGCCGCTCCGCTTTTCGTCAGTCAACGGTGTTTGCCCTTCAGCTTCCTTACAACGACGAACCCATCGTCTAACAGTGCTGACATCCACTGTCACAACACCATACACCTTCTTCAGTCTTTCATGAATGCGTATGGGCGTTTCAACTTCTGCATTCAAGAATTCAATCACACAACGCCGTCTCAAACGAACATCGATGTCGGCCATCTTACAAACTTCTGCTGTGCTGCCACCTGTTGACACAGAAAGTTACTACTGCAGTGGATTGCAGAAGAAGGTTTGAGGAATGGCGCCAAATTCAAATTTTTCACTTAACTTAATTTCTTTAAGTAGAAAAAAAATGGGAGGCATTACTTTTTGACCGACCCTCGTATTATTATTTTTTGTGGCATTTGATTACTTTTATATTGGTTTGTGATGATACTGAGTATGACTATATGGAAAAAGTAACACAGTTGACAGCAGACAATACACAGTTGAGAAATGAATTAACATTTAGAAGTGAACAGGAAACCGCATCTGACCAGTGGTTGTTGCCTAGGGTGCTGGAGATTGATACAGCCGCCACAAGTTTGATTATTCTCTTTTCTAGCAAGACATCTGAGGATGTGTGTTCGTTTGTGGAGGACTTGGAGACTTCAGCGGTGATGGATGGTTGGTCTGATGAGCAGTTGTTACATGTAACCAAGATTAGATTAACGGGTGAAGCAAAAACATATGTAAAGTGTTGTGAGGCCATAAGGAAGGCAGGACAGTTTAAGCAGTTAAAGGAAGGCTTTTACAAAGGTAGAAGAAACAGAATAGCACTTGGTACTTTAGAGGGACGTTAAGTGCAATGACAAAGAGACAGGGGGAGATGGTGGAGAAATTTGCAGACAGGATAAGGGAAATTAATGAGTATACTTACGAGATGGGTCAGAGCGATGAAGCGAATAGTGTTCTGTTGCAGGAGGCCAAGCAACGGGCACTTGACGTATTTTTGAGAGGGTTACCGGCGCATATGTCAAGGAAAGTGCGTGAAGGGACTCCGAAAGACTCCAAAAGATTTGTATTTAGCCATTCAGCTGGCAATTCATTGTGAGGAAATAGACGTGGCAACAGGGGTACACGAGAGGCAAACAGTATTTGCAGCGGGTATAAAATGTTTATAAGAGTGGTCGTACAGGATATGTGCAGAGGTAATGTACCCGGTCACCGAGGAAGAGAGGAAGGGGTGGAAATCAGCAGTATGGAGGATGGAGAAGTGGAGATAGCAGAGGTGGACAAGCGTTTAATGGCAGAGGAGGCCCAAGACGAACCTAAGGGAGCTCCAGTTTAATTTCAATGCTACGAATATGTATCCGGAGGTGGAATGTTCAGTGGTAGGATCCGTAGGAACTAAAAAGTTTAAGATTTTGTTGGACACAGGGGTGCGAGTGTCAGTGGCTACTAGGAATATAATGGGATGAAGCAAGTTAGACCCACCACGTTATAGGTTGCGTGGAGTGGGGGATAAGGAGGTCATGCCTTTGGGGTCGGTGACAGTTGACTTTCCCATAGGGAAAGTCCGATTTGTTTAATGCATACATGGAGGTGGTACCATGGGAAAGCGAGGGCTACGACATGATCCTGGGAGTAGATTTCTTGCAACTACATCATGCCAAAATTGACATTGGACAACAAACTGTGGAACTTGGTGGAATGTTATTTCAGCTAGAGGAAACTGTTGTCAATGCAGAGCTGTCGCGAGGGGCGTTCAACATAATGAACAAACCAATTGAACCATGTACATTAGCATTAAGGCTTAATTCGCATGACTGTGCCTCTAGTGGCACCGGGAAGTCGCTTTGGGTGAGTGTGGAGTCGAATTTACCTGTGGGTACAGCATGTGTTATTGAACCATTTGAGGATAATGAAGATTTGGGTTCATTGGGTTGTTTTGTGAAACGTAGTGTTGTACGCATACTGGAGGGGAATGACGGGAGAGTAGTTCCCGTGACCGTGGATAATTTTAGCGCTGTAGACACGAATTTGAGGAAACGAGTTTTAGTAGCAAATTTGTGTGTGCCACATGGTGAATACTGGTGTTCGAGAGGTAGGCAAAGCGATCAACACCTAACTGCCGATAGAACTGCATTGTGTGACCAAATTAAGCATTTGAAAGGAGGAGAGAGAGAGCATATGGAAGAATTATTGTCGGAATTTAGGGATTTGTATTTTCCGCGAGGGCCGTTACCAGCAACTCCATTAATTCAACATACGATACCAACGGGGAATGAAGCACTTGTTTACCGTAAACCATACAGAATACCGAGGTATTTGCAGCCGATTGTGGAGGATTTCATTGATCAGCAGCTTGCAGACGGTATTATAGAGCATAGTAATAGTTGCTGGGGAGTGGACATTGTTGTTGTCCCTAAAAAATCTGCAGATGGAAAAAAGAAATATAGGTTCTGTTGTGACTACCGATATCTCAATAATAAGACAGTAACTGATGCATACCCCATTCCAAACATAGCGAAGAGTTTGGATCACTTATGATAGTGCCAGTACTTTTCTAGTATGGCTTTGCCAAGTGGTTATCATCAGTTAGAGATGGCTCCAGAGGATCGTCCAAAAATTGCTTTCTCTAGACCTGGAGGCCATTACCAGTACATTAGAAAGCCATTCGGTTTGAAAAACGGCCCGGTAGCGTTTCAGAGGTTGCTGGACATTGTCTTGAGGGGTTTAAGACGACGGCATTATCTAGTCTATTTGGTTGACATTATAGTGTTTTCAAGTTGTATGGAGAAACATAGACAGCGGTTAAGGGAAGTCTTCATGAGGTTAAGAGCAGCTCATTTGACGTTGAGCCTGGAGAAGTGTCATTTCACATTAGAAGAAGTAAAATATTTGGGTCATATTATCAGTAAGGACGGAGTGCGAACAAATGCGAGGTTGGTACAGGCTGTAAGGAATTTTTGGGAACCGAAAACAGTTGAGGAAGTGCAGTCATTCATCGGAATTTGCAATTTCTATCGAAAGTTCGTGAAAAGTTTTGCAGATTTAGCACAGCCGTTGACGTGATTGTTACAGAAGGGTGTGAAGTTTGAGTGGACAGAAGCGTGTCAGAAAGCGTTTGACGAACTGAAAGAAGTGTTAACATCAAGTCCAGTTCTTGTGTTTCCAGATTTTGAACAGGGGTTTATACTAGCCTGTGATGCATCGAATCAAGCATTAGGGTATGTTCTTAGTCAGGAAATTGCTGGAAAAGAACATCCTGTATCCTATACGTCCAGGCAGTTGAATGCAGCAGAGAAGAATTACTCAACAACAGAGAGGAAGATGCTTAGCGTAATCTATGGATTCACATATTTTAAATGTTATTTATATGGGAGAAGATTTGAGGTAGTGACAGATCATACTGCGTTGAAGTGTTTGTTGGGGTTGAAGGATCCGTCCACTAGACTCACTAGATGGGCTGTGAGGGTTAGTGAATTCGACTACGAGGTGGTGCACAAGCCTGGTAAGAGGCACGGTAATGCGGGTGCACGGAGTATGATGGTGGCAAAAGTAGGAGTCATAGGTTATGACCTAGCAGTATGGCAAAAATTACAGGATGCGGACAATGACTGTAAATTGTTTTGGACACAGCTACAGTTTAATGTGTACAGCGTTCTTCTATGCAGGGAAACGAAGTTAGGGCCAAGGGTAGTAGTGCCAGCGAAGTTGAGGGATGAGGTTTTATAGGAAGCACATGATCACATGTTATCTGGTAATGGAGGGCGTAGAGCGACGAATAGGAGAGTGGCGGAAAGGTATTGGTGGAAATGTAGGAAAGTAGATGTGGATCAGTATGTCAAGAATTGTATACCATGTGCGCAGAGAGTAGATTTGAGTCGGAAACAGATACAGCTACAACGATTACTGGAAGCAACATGTCCATTCTCTTTGCTGGGGACTGATATCTTAGGACGTTTTAGGCGAACACCATCGGGGAAGAGATTCGTTCTCACAATAATAGATCATTTTTCAAGGTATGTGGAGCTGGTGGCTATGCAAATTCAAAAGGTAGTAATGGTCACGCAGGCATTAGTAAACAACTGGATTTTGAAGTTTGGTGTACCGAAGACAATAATTACTGACCAAGGGACCAACTTCATGTCGGATTTAATGAAGGAACTACGTAAATTGTTGAACAAATTAAATCCACAGGCCAAGGAAAGGACAGAACGGGTAAACAGAACAATCGAGAAGATGCTTAGTTATTATGTGGATCCTCATCAGCATCAGTGGACGAGTATTTGAAGCATATTTTATGCCCATACAACGCAAAAATCCTTACAAATACCGGTTTGTCTCCATACGAGGTAGTGTACGGGCGAAAAATACCGTCACCATTTTAGTGAAGCTACAGAAAGGAAGGACTGGTGAATCTGTATTTCAATTCGCAAGGACAATTCAGGGTGTTTGGAAACGGGTACAAAAGGGGAATACAAAGGCTTTGGAAAGGCAGGAAGACGCAGTAAAGCGGAAAGGAAGTTTACTGCAGTATAAAATGGGGCAATGGGTAATGCTGTCCAGCTCCTATACGCAAAAAGGGAAAACGAATAAGTTCCTCATGAGGTATCAAGGGCCATACCAAGTTGTTGAAACCACATCTCCCGTTAATTTTAAGCTTCAGCTGCCAAGTAGAACGACGGTAGTACACATTGGGAGGCTATGGCCATTTAAGAGTTGCCCGGATGTGATTCCAGGCATGTCACGGGAAGGAAAGAGGAAGAAAAAGAGAGTGAAGAGACGTAGTAAGTACGGAGAAAACCAGGAAGTTAGAGTACACCATGAAGTACAGAATTCTTTGCGATCTAGAAAGTAGTAGAATATTTGTAGGTTTTTTTTTTTTTGTTTTCTTGTCATGTATCATTGGGGTCGCATAGAGTAATTAGGCAGTGTATTTTATATGTGTTTTCGAGTATTGTGAGCCTGCTAGGGCAGCAGTCCTTTTGTAGAGGGGGGAAGGGTGATGGTGATCCCTGTCCTAAGGTCACTGAAAAGTGAAGTGTAGCGTCTGATGTATGTGGAGCGTTGTTGGAGGAGGAATCAAACGCAGTTCTGGAGAAATAAATGCTTCGAAGTAAATTTTGCCGCAAAGCCGTAATAAATATGTGTTGAACGATGTCAGAGTCGTACCATTACCTGTTTAAATTTTTAGTTATCAACAGTGCTGGGTCAGGTAAGTCGTGTTTACTGCAGCAGATCATATAATGTAAATTTAAGAATGAGAGTAGGACACAATCGGTGTCGGGTTTGGATAAAAAATAGTGAATGTTGGAGGAAAATCTGTGAAGCTACAAATATGGAATATGTGCATGGTGCAGTTATTTTTAGCCAGGGGAAAAGGAATAGACTGACCAAGGGACATCTTGGAGTCTAAATTGAGCTTGCAATGGGTCGGGATGCATTGAATCTACTGCAACTACAAGAATTTGTTAGTAGTAGCAAGTTGTTTTGAGCGGGGAGTATTTGCAGAAGCGAAATGTATAGATCTCAAGGGGAGCGGAATTTTAATCAATGGAACTGAGTGTAACATAATAGGACCAACCTTCCACCTGCTAGCGTCAGTTTCAGGAGTCACACAACTGAATGATACGCAGCCGCAACTTTACTGGCCAGAAGTAACTTTAGAGTTTTTGCCAAGACAGAATCCGACCTTGTTAAATCAAATTCTGGAGCCAGGTCTGTTGAGATCTGTAAACCAGTTCATTTTAGAGCAAGAGGGGCGCATATCAGCCGAACAGTTTGTTCAACATGTCGCTCAGTATAGGGAAAAGCAACGGCAAATAACAATCATTTTGAGCCCCTCAGTGCCAAGTGTCATCGCAGCTTTAACTTTGTTATGTGTTTCTTTCTTTCTGATCAGGTTGAGAGCCGGTTCCCTGAGGGATCCAAGGGTAGACCAAGTCCCAGTAGGTTGGATACTGAGGGCGTAGGTAAGGGGTTGATAGGGCGTTGAGTGGAGTGGTAATTCATTAAGGATTTTTTTTTATGTTTCTCCCCTCATGTCACGTGCTTAGGAGCATTAAATCACGTCGAAGTTTTGTAATAGTAAGTAAGTATGTCATAAGTGCCAATCCAAACAAGTTAAGAGCTAGTTAAGGGACGACTCGGGGACCAGGTCTTTCTGAAGAGGGGAATAATGTAGCGGCACCACCGTTTAGGATAGGGAAAGTTAGTTTTTGCGATATTTGGAGCACGAGTTACAGCCAGGTGCGGGCCGGATTGCAGTAAGTTATGCGTACCAGCAGTTGCGAAGGTGAATAGAGGCCACAGGGGCATAGAACTGCCAGAGAGGGCGCACGCAGCAGATTCGATGGCGCAAGTCACAGGCAGAAGAGGGCCACTGGCCAACCTAAGTGTTATGAACATGTGACGCAAAGAGGCACACTTGGCAAAACAGAGGTGCACAGCCAAGTATAAATAGGTGATGTTTTCTAACGAGATTCATTCAAGTGTGGCAGCACTCCTGGATGGCAGGGCATGTTGCATCACCACCAGCTACATGCAGACCAGTTGGGGGGCCAGCATTCCAGTCCACAGAGGGTCACTGGTTCGACCCTCTGAGGCCAGTGTGGGGCATTCAAGTGTGGCAGCTCTCCTGGATGGCGAGGCGTGTCACACTTCTGGCTACACACAGCAACAGATGGGGCGCCAGCATCCCAGTCCACAGCAGGTTGTTGGTTCAACCCTCTGAGGCCGACGTGGTGTCCACAAACAGACAGCTGCAGACTACTCTTCGGCTCACTACCCCATGGACAGTCATCTCTTCTCCCGATGCACACCGGAGACTTCCTGAGGCGAGGGCCACAGATTCGGGTGCTGGATAGCGGGCGCTCGTTGTCACCATGTTCTTTGCCAAGCTGGTGAGAAGGACGCAGCTGGACACCTGCAGCTCACACCAAGCGGCACTGAGTTGGCTGCTGGTGCAACCATCCTGACGCAATCGGAACTCTGCAGCTGGCTTATAAAGCCAGCATGACACAGCGTTGCATTGCACAGGCTTCTGGGGTGCTTCTTCAGCATTGTGGGGCCCTGTGACGTAGACTGAGATATATCTGAATGTATCTGCTGGTGTCATCTGCAAGTATGTATATATCCTTTGTATTCTGTATTGAGTTGTCCTATATCTGTACCAGTTGTCACAGGACCAAAATTAAATTAATTAAATAAATAAATTATTTTCAGAGACCACATCTAACCTTAGTTAGTTAGTTTCATTGTTATTGTTGTTATATACATATTAAAAATATCAGAATTTAACACAAGTTTGATGTAAATGGAAATTACTGTGTTAATACAATGTAATACATACAGTTAGTGTGATTACTACGTTACGTTTGATAATTTTACATTATAAGACTCCAATTCTGTTGGTCTGTAATTCATTTACAGAGTAGAAGCTGTGATCCATCAGAATTGACTTACGCTTGTTTTTGATCAACTTTCCTTCCTTTAACAATTTGATGTTGTTAGGAAGGCGATTTATATAACTGTGTGCCTCTATAAAGAACACTTTTGTGATAGGTTGATGTCCCAGTATACGATGCATGGATGTTATTGCCATTTCTTGTTCCATGACTGAGCACAAAACTGTTTCACTGATACACATTGGAAGTTTCTAAATATTCTCTTCTAAAGACAATCATTTCAAATATGTACAGGCATGGAATGTTCAGTATCTTTAATGTTGGGAAAAGAGGGCTACATATATCTTGTTTCTCTATATTGCATATGTTTTTGATAGCTCGTTTGTAGGTTTTGAATATGGATTGGCTGCAAGGTGCATTCCCTCAGATTATTATTCCATATCTGATTGCTGATGGGAAGTGTGCATTATATGCCTATTTTATTGTTTCTCTGTTTCAACTTTTGTTGAGCATCTGCAGCATAGAACACATTGATGACAGTTTAGATGTAAGAAATCGAACATGTTTGCTTCATTTTAGTTCACTCTACAGATATATTCCTAGGAATTTCACATTACCAACCAATATTAAACTTTTTAAATTAATCTTTAGTGGGTAGTCATTTTGTTTTTAACTTATTATCAAAATACTTGTGTCATCGGCAAGTAAAGCTTTCTCTTGGTATGGACAATTGGATTCATGTCATCTATATACAAAAGGAAGGGAGTTAGACCTAATTTAGACGATTTTGGCTAACTATATTTCACTCTAATTTTTTCTGATACACATGTTGTTCTGATATTATTTCTAGTGATTTTATCCTGTTTAAGAATATCCTTTAGTTGTCACTCAACCCACTCATTTGAAGTGCCTCTATTTCCTTTTATTTCCAATTTAATTAATAGAATAGTATGGCCTATAATGTCAAATACTTTATATAGGTCCAAGAAGATTCCAGTAACCATTTCCTTTTCGTCTACAACTTTTAGGATCACCTGTAACAATTCATAGACCGCTGTGGATTTGGATCTTCATTGCCTGAAACCAAAACCATGCTGATGATTTGAAAGAAGAGAGTTTGTTAATTGTTAATAAACTTTAGCAGCCTATTGTAAGAGAGCTACTCAAAGTTCTTTGAGAAGCCACTAAGCTGAGCTACAGTCCTGTATTTGTTAACATTGTCTATTGCTCCCTTTTTATGCAAGGGAGTTACCTTCACAACCTCAAGAAGATCTGGAAATGTACCAGTGGAGAAGGAGTGGTTAATAATATGCTTTAGTGGTTCTATGATATAATATCCTGTTTGGTTTATAACATAGTATGGAATACCCCCAAAATCCCATAAAGGTTTCTTTAATGATCTAGTTGCTAATATCACCTTATTGTGTGTGGCCTGTTTGAGAAACATAGACCCACTGCGGTATTTGTCGTTTTCAGTGCAGTGCATATTAAGAGTCTGAAAGTTACTTTGGATGAGATCATTTGTTAAAGTTCTCATTGAAGGTATTAGATACTGTAGTGGCATCAGATGCTTGCCCATTTTCCAGACTTAGGCTTGGTGCTTGTTTCAGGACAGATGATGTTTCTTGTGTCCTGTGTGTTGTATTTTTGATTTGCAGATGTATTTGTCATTACTCCTTTTTTAAAATCTTTAATAGCTTTGTTGTAGATCCTACTATATTCTTTAATATAATTTTTCATCTGTAATGATACAGTATTTTGTTTTTTGTATGAATGCAGAAACCGTTTCTTAGCGCTGGAGTGATCCAACTTTAGTTTCTAGAGGTTATAATTTATGTTGCTTAAATGGGAAGGCTGTGTCAAAATAGTACTGATATTTTCCATGGAAGTTATTAAACGTTCTGTTTTCATCTGTTTTGTTCAACGCTTCATCCAATGTTTCCCGGCTTAATAGGTGGCAAAAGCCTGCTACCTTACCATCACTAAGATCCCTGCACCCAATCAATTTGTTGGGTGAAATTTTCTCTGTATATAACTCCAATGTCAGCAACAGAGCCTGATGATCACTGTCTCCCATATTTGCTACTTTATTATTGTATGGAGAGTGGGTTGGTCTAGTGCTGTTTTACAATGGTTGGAGACTCTTGCTGGTGTATTAACTGTGGGGATTAAATTGAAGTTCTTTGCCATGTTCAGTAATTCATCTACGCAGTTTGAGGGTTCCAACAAAATCATTTTTTAAGTCACCACAATCAATTTTTTTTGTTGGATCTAGACTATTTAACATCATTTCAAATTTGCCCAGGAAGTCCTCAAAGTTGTTATCAGGTGATCGGTATGCAGTTACAATGGTAAGGTACTCTTTTTTTTTTAGGCAGTGTTCATTATGCATATAACATCAACATCCAGTATTATTTCTAGTTCTTATAATTTATTGATAAGAGATTAAACATTATGATGCATTATATGAAAGGGGAGAGAGTTGCTTTTGTTTAGCTTATTACTACCACATTTAGTAATTTCTGATAAACCTCTTACCTCAGATAACATCCAGAATCTGTTTATCTTGTATTCTTCTTTGGTCTGATTTCTTTTTAATCATTCAGATGGGGAGGAGGCACTTTTTTCCTCCTGCTCACCTCACTGGACACTGCTGCTGGTGCTGTTTCTTCGGATTCATTTGCATAGGAGGGGTTGGAACTGCTGCTACTGTCTTCAGAGTGATAACATAACTTTCCCTGGAACATATTCGTTGAGAGATATCTGGTTCATGCATTAATAAAATATTTAGTTCTTCTACTTTATTGCTTAGGGACTGAATATTTTGGTGAAAGATCTTTATTACAGAATTTGTGAGAAAATCTACAGTACCACCTACCTTCAGTCTAAATGTTTCTTGTTTGTGCAATATGTAGCTACTGCTTTTGGCAGTAAACAATCATTCAGATGAGGTGGCTGCCTGATGTTTCTTCTAGTTGGGCGAGATGAGTCTTCCCTAGTGATCCATTTGTTCAAGATGCTCTGATCTGCAATCTTTTTGTGCTTCTTGTCACTCTTATTTACAAAACGGCAAATTTCTTCAGCCAAGAATTGTTTACCATAGTAATTCAAATGTAGGCCGTGACTGGTATGCATGTCTCTGTTTAATGTACTGACATCTATTAGATTCACATAAGGATATTTTCTGCACAGTTCATTTATCTCAATGTTCAGTCTTTCTATCAGTTTGTTTACACATGACCAGGGCGGTAAGTTATACCTATGGGGTTGATTTACCACAGTTACGTTTGTGTTGTTTAATTTGGGCAGCACACTGTCGAGAACTGTGATGAGTGTTTTACCTCTATCTCTGCCAACGTCGTTTGCGCCTGCACAAATTACGACACAGTCATTAAAGTCAAGGTTTTCAGATTTTGCAAGAGACTTCGCAACTTCTTCTATTCCTGCCCCTGGCTTTATAAAGGCTTGTACTCTTAGGTTTGACTGTGTGTCTGTCACTTTTTCCGCCAGTTGAGGACCGTGACTAGTGGCAAAAATTAGTACTTTTTTGTCTTTTTTGAGTTGGTCATGTTTTGAAACACTAGTAGATTTCACGGAACGTGACTCCTGCTGTTTTTTAATAGTTTCTGGGCTCACTTGTTTTTCAGCTACACTGTTTCCAGACTCTCTTGGAGTTTTCTTTGAAGCAGTTACTTTGATATGTCCAAGTTTTGTGCTTGTGGCTGCTGTACTTTTTTCATTTACTTCACTGGTGTCAAATATAGTTTGGAGCTTGTGTTGATTATTACAGTCCCGATTTTTCAACTGTTTCTCTAGTTGGATTACAGTCCTTTTTAGTTCTTCTATTTCACTATTTCTTGCGGATATCACAATACGAAAGTCGTCACAATGTTTACACTTGTTGCGCACTGAACTTGCTTCTGACTTTTCACTTGCTTTCGATCTTGTGATGATTTCACGTACGTTTTTTACTTTTAACTTACATCAGTAACATTTCCCTGGTTGGATTAAATTAGTTTTTCTGCACTGGTTGCATTGAAACTCATTTTGTTTCATGATTTTCACTCAACTTGAATTTCGTGTACCTTTTTTCACCGCCATATTTCACTTAGTTCTGCTCTTTGGGTACCATATAACCTCTCATGTTCTTAACTAGGTTCACCTACTACCACCATATCACATTTACCATTAAATACTTGCCCCTCTACACTAATGATTTCATTACCCGTGTCTACCAAGCTGTTACCTTCCTGGCCACTCTTTGAATTATTTCCTTTGAACCACTCTCCTTGCAAATTATGCTCCATCTGTGTACTCATACTACACAGTTCACTATTATCAGTAGTAGCACCCCTCTCCATTACCTCCTCATCACTCTCGTCACTATTAATTTCCTCATCACTGTGATCACTGGTACTACTTATTGATTCTCCTCCATTTCACTACATATTTCTGGAATATCTTCAATATTCTCCTCTATTTCAATTCCACCCCTTCCTTCAACTTTCTTGTTTCTACTACGAGTATCCTCTCCTAGCTCCCTCTCATACTCTATTAATCCTGTGCCTAACTCATATAAGTCATTTACCCAGTGATCATATCCTTCCTCACCACCAGTATTATTGGGAGACTTACTCTCAGTAACTACACTTCCTACTTCTTTTCTGGTACTACCATTGATAATCTTTCCTATATTTCTGCAAGTACCAACCTTTTCCCTCTTGGTTATCCCTTCTTTAACATTAGTTACGCTATTATGTTCATTTGCTGGCAAGCTATCATCTATGTCTACTTGATAGGCTTTCCTTAGCTTGTAATACGTGTCTAATTCCTTCTTTCTACAAAATCCAGGTAAACCTTGTACCCATTGTAATTTAGAGTCCCATTCTCTCTTCCCCCATTGCTTCATATCTTTCTCACACCAAGCATGGTATTCATTCTGTTCACTCTTGTTGCAATAATTTACTTGCTGTCTATTATATTGCCTATTGTTATTGTAATTCTTATTTTGGTGATAATGTTGGTTCCTATTATACTGTTGTTGGAGCGGTCCAGTTCGGCCCTCTAATGTGGCGGTTCTTCGTTTTTCGACTGGTACTGAGGTCTACCATTGTAGTTACCACTACCACCAAAACCTCTTCCACCTCTTCTACCTCTATTAATCCTCATTGCTCTCACTCCATATTCCCGCCTCTGTTCATTCCTGTTATTATTACCATTATTATGGTAATTTCTATAATTGTGTCTGTTCTGGTTATTATAGTTGGACATGTTTTCATTGCTCCTATTCCACACATGCAGTTCACCTATTCTTCGCAAGAAATCTTTCCTGTTACTACTTGCCAAGCTAATGTACCTTTGTACGTTCCAAGGTAACTTCCTATGCAACACATGTAGCAAGTGCTCCTCTGTTACCAAACCCCTTACATTATCTACTTTTTGACACAAGTCCTCACAATATTCTCTCATGGTCTTGTTGCCACCTAGTTTATATGGTGCAGCATCCAAGAATTCCTGGTACACTTCACTCTGTTTACTTTTGGACCACAATTCCTCTTCAAATTCAATCAAAAACTCTTCTACAGTTTCACAATCCTCTGCGGCCCTACTTGCCCAATTCCTAGCATCACCAATCATCTTAGTTTCTGCTATCATTATTCTATTTTTCTCAGGGAGTTCCCTGGGAATCAAAGTCCTACAAGCTTTCATAGAAGTTACAGGTTGTATTTGGCCTTTTGGGTCAAATTTTTCCAATTTGGCACCTACATGGTTAAGACATGCCCCTCCAAATGAATACATGATAGCTGACTTCTTCGCATTTTCCAAACTCTCAATCCTTTCAGCAATTTCTGAAGTTACTGTGATTAGCCCTCCTACCTCATTCACTTTCAATTCAGAAATTTGTTGATGCACATGGTTTGCTAAGACTTTGTTTTTACCATCTACATCTTGTTTTATTACTGTTACTGCATTAACAATTTTGCTACCTACAGTCTCTTCAACTGCTTGCATTTTGGTTTCAGTGCTTGACTGAACATGAATAATCTTGGGTTTCCAATTCAGAAACGGATTCCTGTATTTCGGTTTTCATTTCCTGAGCTACTATCTCATGAGTTTCTTTCAATATGTTTGACTTCAAGGTATACTAATTCTACACTCTTTTCAACTGCACTAACACGCCCTTCATAGGTGTCTAGCCTCTCCCCCATTACTTTCAATGATGCCTCCATATTTCTATTTACAGTTTCCATTTTTTCGCCTAGTGAGCCTATTCTTTCATTCACTTCCCTCTTTCAGCAAACCTATATTTCCGTTTATTGTGCCTATATTTCCACTCATTGTTTGAAACATGCCTACCAACATACTTAAATCCCAAGTGGGTTCCACTACATATTCAATTTTTATTTTTCCTGCATGTACTGGGTATGCAGTTGCCCCTTCTAAATTACTTTGGTCACTATCTGTGACTTCCTGCTTTATAGTTTCGATCTTTACATTCACTGTCTTTTGTAAGTCCTCTTCAGCCCCACTACTCTTTGCACAACTATCGAACACTTTCTGGTTTACTCTCATATACTGTACCATCTCTGTTATCTTCCCCTCTGTTACTATTTGGACTTCCGCCATCTTGCTCTACTTTGTCCATGTCACTTAATAATTTTCGCTTGTCCGCCATCTTGGAATTTCGCAAAAACTTAGAGATCGTATTACTTAAAATACACCAAATTTTAACTGCAAAGTTCAGGACACCAATTTAAGATTAATGCCCCTTTCACCTGCGGTCGCCACGTGGCGGACAAATACCACGAAAATTTGGCTACTGTGTCGAGTCCTGTCACGGCAAAGCCATATGCGATACCACTATCTGAATGTACTGTAATATTTTTAGACCGTGCGGCATCGGACGTCTGGAAAGCGGCTATCACGTGTAATAAGCCTGAATAGCTTTGCTATGTAGTTCAGACTATTACACGGAATTGCTGAATAAATATTGGCGATGGCGTACAAGAAATCGAATGTTAAATGAATTCCGATTTTCATTAACAAAAATAACCTATTTGAAGTGACTGAACAAAATGCACTAACTGGTGTACGTTAATCACGCCTAGCAGGCGAACAACATTTACGTAACACAATATACACACACATATGATAAACACTTGAACTTGCAGTAAGTTAGATTGATCTACACCAACTGTCAGTAATGATTTTAATGTTACTGAATTTGCGTTGTATTGAAGGTATAATGAGTACTGTGGTGGCAATAAATTCTTTAACTGAATAGTCAGTGAACACTATAGAACTGATGGTTACTAGAGATGTTAAAAACATCACTTTAGAATCATTTTGTTCTAATGAAACTGAATGAGTTTTTAAATTGATAATGTAGTGAAAAGCCACCACATCGAGTTGAACTGTAATTAATGTGGCACAGTGCCTGGCATCTTCTGTCAGTTGCATAATCCGGCGTTTGTTGGAAATTTTCGGCGTTAACTCCGATTATATCCTCTTGTTGCATTAATACGCCGATACTCACGTAATATAGCCTTTTTACGGATATTGCTGCAAACACAGTGATGGATTTGGGATAATAATGAACTATTTTCTTTAAATAATTTATGACACTCATGGAATGCACTTTGAATCACAAATTTATTATTTCACTCAGGCATTACACTGTAGAGAACTTGACTTGATAAATGCATAAACTGGTTCGCTACAGATAAATGTACTTTTTATGGCGGTGGTATAAAATGCACTGTCCATAAAAACACTGACGTACGATAACTACTAGTTCGTTGCTTGTGCTGGCGTGAGCTCATTAATGGATTTCATATGGTAGTAAGATCACATTACAACATTAGCTGCAGACACTGGTCACTTCATACCTTGCTGCTGGTCGCTGCAGTCCGTCATAAATTACGCAGACTTCCACAAGGCGTGCCATGTGCTTTTTGAGCAGGAACAGCAACTAAATTGCTCATAAGCCGTCTCCGTTGAAATGTTGCATCCTCGAAGCGTTATTGTCCATTTGACTTGCTGAAACACCATAAATCCAGTTCGTGTCTGTTGTAAGCTCACTTTTAACTGTCTACAAGCAACGTTACCGTACCGTACTAAAACCGTCACTTTCGTGCCGCGTTATCTCTGTTCTGCATCTGAACAGTTCCAGAACACATGTCTCTCTCTACTGCCAAATTCATGCGCCAACCTGCATTGTCCGCGTTCTTGGGGATTTCCCTCACATTTAAACATTAATTTACACTATGCCAAGTTCTCTATTTACAAATGGACATACCATAACATTACCATATTCATCTCAAACTAATGTTAAATTAATATTTTTACTAGACGTAATAATATTATCCTAGTTTAATGCTTCTTTATTTCGTCATCCGAGCATAGCACTATTCACATACTGTCTTACTCATAGCGCTATTTCATTTGACTGCCGCCAGGCGGAAACACCTGTGCCTTTGTTTGCACAACTGTCCAACAGATGGCATGAGCGTTCACTTATTCAACTGCTGTGCCTTGGCTATGCTTTGTTGTGGCATTACAATTTACATGATTTATTGGTAAAAACCCTGATTTACAGAAATGTAACTGTGAATACCACTATTACAACACATGGAGGAAGTATGAGTTCAACAACTGAACGTAAAAATTTTGAAAGTAATTCAGAAGGGCGTACAATACTCAGTTATAAAGATATTTAATGCTCTTCCTCCAGAATCTCAATGTGAAATAGACAACAAAACTAAACTTAAAGAACTTCTGAGGTAATTTCTTCTATCTGTGTCATTTTATAGTTTGTAAGAGTATATAAAACATAGTGAAAAGCTACCTTAATACCTCAAAAAATCTGTAAGGTGTATTATCACATAAATTGAGCATTAAGCTGTATTTTCATATCATGTATGTAATACTTTCAGGGTTGTCCTATTCATATTTGATTAACCGGTTGTATGTCTTTTTATTTTTATGTGTTCTGTACTTTGTAATCTCCCAGTTTCTCGTTTTCATGATGTTGTATTATGGAACAGTTTAGTAATTATGCAACTCTCTCAGTACTGTTCTGTAAGTAAATAAAAATAAATTATTACTATATTTTGCAAATAATTACACCATATAGTTAGCCTAATCCAGCCCTGCAGCCAGGCGACTAGTGTGAGTTTTGGTGTTTTCGTAAAGATAAGTCATTTTAGATTATAATAACATTTAGTTTAGTACTGATTACATAGTAAAAAGGTGTATTACCGTGTTCTTTAAGCTTACCATTAAATGTTTCATTTTTTTTGCGTAATATAGCAGGAAACACGAATCAGCATCGAAGCATACTGTTGCTGAGTTTGTGTCTGTTACTGGGCGATATGACTGGCCTCATTTGAACTCTTCTGTCAGGAGAGTTAATTGGGAGTTTGAACAGCTGCTTATGTCAGGTGTAGGGTCACACATTGGTGTGTTTAGTGTCGATTCTTTCAATAGGTGGGATTATACTACACATGGCTTTCACCTTAACAGAAATGGGAAGGGGAAGCTGGCTGGGAAAATAGCAGGAAAGTTAAAGGGAGGAGGCACTGTCATGCGTGATAAAATACCAGTGGTTAAAGGGTTCAGAAAAGTCCCTTTTTCAGGGTAGGGAAGACAGAAATAAATCAAGTTTTAAGAGAGGTTAGGATTGAGACAAACCTTCAGTTTGAGGGAAAAAAAACATAATTGTAGCTTATTACATCAGCACAAACAGGTGTAGGTTAAGAATTTTCAACAATCAGCAGAAGT
This sequence comes from Schistocerca serialis cubense, assembly GCF_023864345.2. Taxonomy (NCBI): domain Eukaryota; kingdom Metazoa; phylum Arthropoda; class Insecta; order Orthoptera; family Acrididae; genus Schistocerca; species Schistocerca serialis. The sequence continues at coordinate 184,698,644 of NC_064642.1, forward strand.
TTCGACTCTACCCAATTTTAACTCAGACACTGTGAGTGTCACATGTCTTTGTTGCATCAAAATATTCGATGACTGAGAAATAACTATGTAATAAATGTATTAACTATCTTCAAACCCAGCTGACATAATCTGCCTCTCTGTACATCATGTGACCACTGGTATAGAACTTGTAAGTGTTACAGGATTTAGGTTGGCATCTCACATTTGTAGAGCAGAAATAGAGCAAGGAGGAGTTGCCACATTCATCAGGAACTGTCATAAATTTAAGAACATAGACATCCATAAATTTTGCATAGAACACCATATGGAAGCATGTGCAACAGAAGAAGAATTTCACAAAAAATCCTTCATAAGATTAAGTGTATATCGAGCACCTACAGGTAACTTAAATCTGTTTGTAAACCACCTTGAAGCTGTACTGACCTATTTATCAACCAAAAACAAAGAAATAATAGTTGCTGGTGACTTCAATGTTGATTTCCTTAAAGACTCTTCCAATAGGGACTTATTTGAGTTAAAACACTAGCATTCAACTTAATTCTCACTGTAAAGTTCCCAACTAGGGTACACAATTGCTCACAAACAGCCATTGATAATATCTTTATAGAAAAGTGCAACGAACAAAATTATATTACAAAACAAATAGTCAATGGCCTTTCAGATCATGACGTGCAGTTCCTTCTGTTAAATGTTAATATTGAACAGGATATAAAATCTGTTAAATCTGGACTCAAGACAGTAATCAGTAAGCCAAAAATTGATTATTTTAGGACACTCCTCAGAGACATTCACTGGAGTGATGTTTACAGTGCTCATGGCATGAATGAAAGATATAACACTTTTGCTAATAAAGTGCTTACCTTATTTGAACACTGTTTTCCCCCAAAACTAATGAAGGTTAGAGCAAAGTCTACAAAGAAGTCATGAATTACTCAAGGAATAGAGGTATCTTGTAAAACAAAAAGAAAACTGTATCTGTCAATGCGAAACATTTCTGATGTTGATGCTATAGCACATTACAAGAAATACTATAAAATATTGAAGATCATAACATGGACATCAAAGCAAATATTTTACAAGGAATAGATAGTCATATCAAGTAACAAAATAAAAGACCAGACATTTCAAGTAACTTCCATAATATGAATTTGAAGCTCACTACACCTTCAGAAGTAATGTCCATCATAAAATCTTTGAAATCAAAAACATCTAGTGGGTATGATGAAATATCAACAAAATTAATTAAAGAATGTGATTCTGAGTTATGTAACATTAAGCTATTTGTGTAACTAATCTCTTATCAGTGGAATAGTTCCCGAATGGTTCAAATATGCTGAAGTTAAGCCACTGTTTAAGATGGGAGATAAAGAACTGTTTTAAATTTCTGTCCAAGTTAACTTTTTCCAGCATTCTCATAATTTTAGAAAAGGTAATGTACAATCAGCACTTGCCTGCAAAAGGCAAAGGCCCCGAGTTCGAGTCTCGGTCTGCCACACAGTTTTAATCTGCCAGGAAGTTTCATAACAGCGCACACTCCACTGCAGAGTGAAAATCTCATTCTACCTTTATAACCATCTTATCACAAATAACATACTGTCAAAGTCGCAGTTCGGATTTCTAAAGGGTTCTGATATTGATAAGGCTATCTACACTTAACAATGAAAAATGTACTTAATTCATTAGACAAAAAGCTGCAAGCACCTGGTATATTTTTTGCTCTGTCAAAGCCATTTGACTGTATAAATCACAATATCCTTTTAAGTAAATTAGAATATTATGGTGTAACAGGAAATGCTACAAAATGATTCAAATCTTATATCTCTAGCAGGAAACAAAGGGTGTTATGAGGAAAGAGACAAGTATTAAGCTATCAGGCATCATCCAACTGGGAGCTTATTACATGTGGGGTCCCACAAGGTTCCATCTTAGGACCCTTACGTTTTCTTGTGTAAATCAATTACCTTTCATCAGTAACATTACCAGATGCCAAATTTGTTTTGTTTGCCAATGATACAAACATTGCAATAAATAGCAAATCAAGTGTAGTCTTACAAAGATCAGCTAATAAAATATTTGTGGACATTAATCACTGGTTCCTAGTGAATTCTTTGTCACTAAACTATGAAAAAGGACACTACAAGCGATTCAGAACTTGTAAGGGGTGTTCCACAAGTATATGCCTAATACATGGTGACAAGCAGATAGAAGAAGTTGACAGTGTCAAGTTTTTGGGATAACAACTTGATAATAAATTCAACTGGGAAGAGCACACCACAGAACTGCTGAAGCGTCTAAACAAATCTCTATTTGCAATGCAAAATCTGTCAGACATAGGGGATATAAAAATGAAAAATCTGGCATACTATGCTTACTTTCACTCCATAATGTCATATGGGATTATTTTTTGTGGTAATTCATCAAGCCAAGCTAAAGTTTTCTGGGCACAGAAACATACAATAAGAGTTATATGTGGTGTGAACTCAAGAAAATCCTGCAAAGGCCTGGCTAGGGAACTAGGCATACTAACTACTGCTTCCCAATATACAGGGTGTACATAAGGTCTGGGAACACTTTCAGCTATTTATTGTACAAGAACTAAACATTGTACTGATGTCATACATATTGCATTCTGAAGAGAAACTCTGTGAGTTTTTTTACAAACATTCGATATGCGAACCATGAGTGATCCAGCAGACATTAATACAGTGATTAATTCTTGCCTTACCCATTCCAGCATGGCATCGTCAACTGTGGCAGTCACTTCCCATGTTCTCTCCCAGAGCTCTGCTACATTATGTGGTAGAGGAGGTACATACACCAGATCTTTCTGTCCCCATAGAGAAAAGTCTTGCAGAGTGAGATATGGTGATCAGGGAGGCCATTTCATGAAACAGCTTGCTCTGCACCTGAACTCGCCATGTTTGTGACTAGCACTGACTATCGGCACATTACCAAACTACACTGTGGTGGTGTAAAAAAAAAAAAAACTTTCAGGGGTTCTCTTCAAAAAGACACATGTATCATATCTGCAAAATGTTTGGTTCTTGTGCAATAAATAATTGAGAGTGTTTCCAAACTTTATGTACACCCTGTGTTTATTCCTTAATGAAATTTGTCATTAAAAATATATCACTTTTTCAAACCAACAGCTGAGTACATGTAATCAACACTAGAAATAAGAATACTCTTCATAAGGATTTAAAGTCACTAACTCTTGTACAAAAAGGTGTGCATTATCCAGGAAAACACATTTTCAATAACTTGCCAGCAACCACAAAAAGCTTAACAACCAAACAAATTCAGTTCGAGAGAAGCCTAAAGGATTTATTGGTGGCCAACTCCTTCTACATCATTGATGAATTTCTCTGTAGGACCAACTGGTTTTGTGTGTGTGTCTTTATATATATAGACACACACATCAATAAAACTTTAGCATCAGCCTGGTTACCAGAACTCCTGAAGATAGACATTGACTGTCAATATTGTATCACAGGCACAGTCCCTTTGGCTGTTCAGAGATGTCACTAAACCTGCCTGAAGATGCAAACAACCATGCATGAGCAGCACCTATTAAACAGAGGGGGTCCCCAGCCGATCAGTTCGAGGCATTCCACCAGGTATAAGGTACACGGCTCATGTTGTCTGTAGTTCAACCATGCCTAGAAGGCCAATACCACAGTGCAATCACATTTGCATTGTTACTGTGTGCCAGGATGGGCTCTCAACAAGAGAAGTGTACAGGTGTCTTGGAGTGAACCAAAGTGATGTTGTTTGGACATGGAGGAGATACAGAGAGACAGAAACTGTCGATGACGTGCCTCGCTCAGGCTGACAAGTGCTGCTACTGCAGCGGATTACCGCTACCTAAGGATTATGGCTCAGAGGAACCCTGACAACAATGCCACCATGCTGAATAATGTGTTTTGTGCAACCACAGGACGTTGTGTTACGACTAAAACTGTGCACAATAGGCTCCATGATGCACAACTTCACTCTCATCATCCATGGCAAGGTTCATCTTTGGAACCACAACACCATGCAGCACAGTACAGATGGGCCCAACAACATGCCCAATAGACTGCTCAGGATTGTTATCATGTTCTCTTCACTGATGAGTGTCGCATATGCCTTCAACCTGACAATCGTTGGAGACATATTTGGAGGCAACCCAGTCAGGCTGAACGTTTTAGACACACCGTCCATCGAGTGCAACAAGGTGGAGCTTCCCTGCTGTTTTGGGGTGGCATTATGTGGAGCCAAAGTATGGTGCTGGTGGTCATGGAAGGCGCCATAATGGCTGTATGATATGTGAATGCCATCCTCCAACCAATAGTGCAACCATATCGGCAGCATATTGGCGAGGCATTCATCTTCGTGGACAACAGTTTGTGCTTCCAACGTGCACATCTTGTGAATGAATTCCTTCAGGATAATCTCATCGCTCAACTAGAGCAGACAAAATGTTCTTCAGACATGAACCCTAACAAACATGCAAGGGATCTATTGAAAAGGGCTGTTTATGGACAACGTGACCCACCAACCACTCTGAGGGATCTACACTGAATCACCATTGATGAGTGGGACAATCTGGAGCAACAGTGCCCTGATGAACTTGTGTATAGTACACCATGGTGAGTACAGGCATGCCGCAATGCAAGAGGCTATGCTACTGGATATTAAAGGTACCTGTGTGTACAGCAATCTGGATCAACACCTCTGAAGGTCTTCTTGTATGGTGGCACAACACGCAATGTGTGATTTTCATGAGCAATAAAAAGGGCAGAAGTGATGTTTATGTTGATCCCTATTCCAATTTTCTGTACAGGTTCTGGAACTCTCGGATCTGAGGTGATGCAAAACTTTTTTTGATATGTGTATAAAGTACAATCTAACTTCTGCACCATTTCAGTGCAGTAATGTGTTCATTGCAAATAAGTGTTGTAGTAGTTTTATTATATCTTTATTACCTTATAAATAAAACAAAATATTTTTTTAAATTTTAAATTCAGTGCATTAATGGAATCTTAGTAAATGCGGGTTGTAAAATGATCCTTTCATATAGTGTTCATGTAAAAAAAAATGACAATCACTCCACTTGTGACCTGTGGAAAGTACATTAGCTTATTTGTTTCAGCTGTAAATGTTTGTCATGTATTGTTGTTTTTCTGACACGATCTACATCCTGGAGGACATCCTCACTATGTATCAATTGAAATTAAAGTAAATCTAATCTAATCTAATCAAGCTTCTGTGGTATATGCTTGTTCTCTGATGTATTTCTGCCCAGAAATAAAATGTAGATTCATGGTATTCATGCTCTCTATTATTTCACCTGGAGCATCCTCAATAGCATCTTCCCTACATTGGTGACACCTCATCAAATGACATTATCAGCAAAAAATTTTTCTATGTTTTTTGACTCATCATGCTTCCTACAACTATGGAGCCATCTTACAACCTTTAGTGCTGTAGACTAGCAAATACGAGGCACTGACTTACAAGCCGTTGATTTCAACACTTTACATCAGCAGGGCCAACTCCTACTTTTTGTTAAATGTGAAAGTGGCATTTTCTTGCGCATTTCCAATGATATGAACAATGACCACCATGGACTTTAACAATGTGCACTAGTTACTGATGTGCAAAATTTTAGCAGTGAATGCAGCTCTTCCAATAACACCTCTGAACATACTGCCGTGGACAGACATTGACTGGTGACATTCATTTATGTCACACCTTCCCATCTTCTCTTCTACACTGCAGCTTTCACAAAAGAGCTCATCTGTTGACACCTTTTGTCCAGCTGCAGTACTACATGAACTCCAGAATTTTAACAGCAGTCTTGTGTGCCTTAATTCACAACCCAATCTGTCACCCTCTCACCCAGAACAACCAGACAGGTAGTTCACTCTTACTGAGGACTTTCTCCACAGTATAATCTTACCCCTCCCTCTTATCATATGTTGATTGTCACTCTTCAAAATAAACTCTTTTTAATAAGCTTCAAGAGAGTAAGATTTATAATAAACTTTTTACCCATCTTCTTTTCCCATAGTTGGCTCCAGTTCTTCACAGCTAGGGTTTGATTCTTGAGGTTGACATTCTTGGCATTGTAGGTTCCAAATGACATGATAATGTTGAAGTATGCCAGCTCCATAATTTATGTTTCTGTAATTTTTATTACATCACATTTTTCAGTATCATACTGTCATTACAATGTCCAGTTTTAAATCAAAAATTACATAGTTACTGCCGAAATTAAAAACATGTACAAGCACTTCAGAGGCACACCCACTGCTACTTCGCTCCACAGCACCAACAATATTCCAAAGAGTTCACAAATTTTGTTGACAAATGCCTTTCTATTAATTTCCATTATTATTTTATAAATGAATCTAGAAATAAATTTAATAATTAGTGCCAGATTGTGAAATTAATAATAGAAATTTTAAGTGTGACAAATATTTCAGAATTTCAAATGTTTCTACAAGAAGAGTAATTTTTCAAATCTTTCTAAAATAACAGTAATTTTAACTGTACAAACAGAGTTAGTACATATCGATTGTAACAAAGAAAAAAAGTATTTTCTTTTTATTCATTTTAGCCTGAAATATTCCACATCGTGTACAAGAACATATGAAATACTTTTAGAAAAACAGTTGAGAAAATATTAACATGTTTTAAAGGTAGCAAGTATTTTCAGTATCGATACCTTCTGTTGCAACAGTCATGGTGTTTCTGATGATAGCTCCAAGTATATTACCTATTGTGCCATGTTGATGATCATGCCAACCTCATAAGTGATTTTATATTGTCATCCCCAGCTACCAACTAAGATAATGTAGTGATGACAACACTGTTTCATCACCTTGCCTGAATACCAGAACAGCAACTGCATCAAGTTATTTATCACAACTGTTTAGGCATCAAAATGCCTTCCCAGCTGTGGAGACTTCTATGACACTTAATTGACATAGCACTCAAGCCAGATCACCACTTGTAGACACTCTGAATTATAAAGTCACCTTCTGTGTTATAACTAGCATGATCTTACATGAGCATAACCATTGGAAATAAGATTAGTTTTAGTAGACAAAATTCTTGCAGCATTACATCATCAACAGCGCATTAATTCAACAGATAACAATGACTATCTCTTTCCCAGTCAGGAAGCATGCTGTGACATGTAGCTGCAGGCTACCAAACAATACTGAGTGCATGTGGATGTCACTGATGATGAAGTCACCCCCACCCACCAGGCAGCGACGTTCAACCACTCAAAACAAAGATGACCAGCAGTAAGATGCAACCATGCCTCTGCTGGTCTCATGCATGTTTTGGCAATAAAGCTTGCAACTGCACAGTTCCCCGCAACTACCCAAATGGAAAAAACAATCCATATTAGGTGCTCTGGATAACTGCACCAATTCAAGTTTGATATTGCCTTGACAAGTGAGCCAATCTCACTGCACATGGCAGTAGACTCTATGTCCTGCAACACACTCACAATCAATATGTCCTCATTGATGTTAGGTCTGAGATGAGCATCATTCCACATGAACTACCACTGACAGGAAAAACTTCATCTGCATTTCAAACTTTGTGCAGTGAACGAGTCACACATTACAGTGTCTGGAACCACATCTCAAACATAGGGCTTCAGCTCAGGGAGATGTACTTCTGGCAGTTTTTCATCACTGACATAAACGAAGCACAATTTGGGACTGAATTTTTAAGACTTTTTCATCTCTTTCCCAAGGTGAGATGTGAAATTCTTCCACACAACAGCAGCACACGTTCTGTGAAAGGCATCACCAGTGCCCCACCATCCCTCATGCATCCAATGACTATGGAACCCAGCTCACAGACTGTCAATTCTGTCATTGCATATACAGTGTGTTACAAAAAGGTACGGCCAAACTTTCAGGAAACATTCCTCACACACAAATAAAGAAAAGATGTTAGGTGGACATGTGTCCAGAAACGCTTAATTTCCATGTTAGAGCTCATTTTAGTTTCGTCAGTATGTACTGTACTTCCTCGGTTCACCGCCAGGTGGCCCAATTAAAGGAAGGTAATGTTGACTTCGGTGCTTGTGTTGACATGCGACCCATTGCTCTAAAGTACTAGCATCAAGCACATCAGTATGTAGCATCAGTAGGTTAGTGTCCATCACGAAAGTGGTTTTGCAGTCAGTGCAATGTTTACAAATGTGGAGTTGGCAGATGCCCATTTGATGTATGGATTAGCACGGGGCAATAGCCGTGATGCGGTACGTTCGTATCGAGACAGATTTCCAGAACGAAGGTGTCCCAACAGGAAGACGTTCGAAGCAATTGATCGGCGTCTTAGGGAGCACGAAACATTCCAGCCTATGACTCGCGACTGGGGAAGACCTAGAACAACGAGGACACCTGCAATGGACGAGGCAATTCTTCGTGCAGTTGACGATAACCCTAATGTCAGCGTTGAAGTTGCTGCTGTACAAGGTAACGTTGACCACGTCACTGTATGGAGAGTGCTACGTGAGAACCAATTTTTTCCGTACCATGTACAGTGTATGCAGGCACTATCAGCAGCTGATTGGCCTCCACGAGTACACTTCTGCGAATGGTTCATTCAACAATGTGTCAATCCTCATTTCAGTGCATATGTTCTCTTTAACGATGAGACTTCATCCCAACGTGATCAAATTGTAAAGTTTCACAATCATTATGTGTGGGCTGACGAGAATCCGCACGCAATTGTGCAATCACGTCATCAACACAGATTTTCTGTGAACGTTTGGGCAGGCATTGTTGGTGATGTCTTGATTGGGCCCCATGTTCTTCCACCTACGCTCAATGGAGCACGTAATCATGATTTCATATGGGATACTCTACCGGTGCTGCTACAACATATGCCTTTACAAGTATGACAGAACATGTGTTTGTACGCTTCTCAACAACAGATTCGGTGACCGATGGATTGGTAGAGGCGGACCAATTCCATGGCCTCCACGCTCTCCTGACCTCAAACCTCTTGACTTTCATTTATGGGGGCATTTGAAAGCTCTTGTCTATGCAATCCCGGTACCAAATGTAGAGACTCTTCATGCTGGTATAGTGGACGGCTGTGATACAATACGCCATTCTCCAGGGCTCCATCGGCGCATCAGGGATTCCATGCGACGGAGGGTGGATGCATGTGTCCTCGCTAACGGAGGACATTTTGAACATTTCCTGTAACAAAGTGTTTGAAGTCACGCTGATACGTTCTGTTGCTGTGTGTTTCCATTCTGTGATGAATGTGTTTTGAAGATAAGTAATAAAATGAGCTCTAACATGGAAAGTAAGCATTTCTGGACGCATGTCCACATAACATATTTTCTTTCTTTGTGTGTGAGGAATGCTTCCTGAAAGTTTGGCCGTACCTTTTTGTAACACCCTGTATATACTACCAACAGGTACTGTGAGACTTACCCATCATTAGTGATGGAATTTCGGTGAATTGCCCACCAATACTTCGACATACAGAAGATAATACTTTACCTCTGTGAAGAGAGCCACGCTAGTGGTGAGGTTGTTGGGTAGTAAGAGAGCATATCTGCAGAACCATTTGAACCCACATGACATTACAAAAAAATATGTCATCACCCATTTTGGACTTGAGAAATTCCTGTATGTGGTTTATTGACATAAAAATGCAGTGCAGACTTGACAAAAATTTAAATTTCCCTTCTGATACACTAGCCTGGATCATACTATTGTCTTCTCTACTCACAAAAAGGAACATGATGATCATCTCAGAGTAGTTTTGGTGCTTTACACAAACTTGTCATCATTGTCAGCCATGACAAGTGAAAGCTGAGGCATTCTCAGGTCATCATCCTTTGCCATTTAGTTTGCTGTAATGGCACGCAGCCTACATCACAATGTGATAATTCATTCATCACCTACTGCAACCACAGACATTTCATGAATTAAGCCAGTTTTCAGCATGATAAATTTTTATTGTTGGCACTTGTCTAATGTAGCTAACGTCAAGGCACACCTAACAAATGCATTACCAACCAAGCCATCTGATGCAAAATGAATATTAACTGGAACCCACAGATGAATTTGAAGAAAATAAAAACTGCCTTTCTTAAGCCACAATTATTGCACACCCACTTCTAACTGTACACCTGACAGCTACATCTGATGCAGATGATTTTGCAATTTATGTTGCTTTCCAACAGTCGGTAGCAGGCATATAAAAGCCACTGTGTTTCTTTTCCAAAAATTGACAAATCCGCACTGTAAGTGGCTGCCTTATGGGAGGGAACTTTGGCAGCATACATAAGACATGTAGTGCTTTGAAGATGATATTGGAGGCAGAACTTCGATAGTCAAAATGGCTCATGTGGATTCTATTTGAAACCCAGTAAAAGATTTTTGCCCATGGTGATTCTACCATTTGGTATACATTGTGCAATTTAAGACAGACACCTGACACTTTCACAGAGTGGATAGTGCTCAGGCTGATTTCCCTTCAGGTATCAATGCTCTTTCAGTAGATATTGACACACAACACAAAGGGGTTGCATATTGAATGCTGTGGTGTTCCTTGCTGTTCAACAAAATTACCATGTGTTGTCTCACAAAACTGCCACCATCTACTACTGACATGTTGTGATAAATTACATGGGCTATCAAACCCTGGGATCCAACCTACAATAAGGATTTTCACAGACTGCTCTGGATGGTGAAATGTCAAAAAGACTTGGGCACAAGCGTGTGTTACATGCCGATGCTATAAAGTAGGATGGAATGCACAACCACAACATGACTGTTATTCTACTCTTAAAGGCCATTTTCAGCATGTCCACTTAGATGTCTTGGGACCACCACCTGATTCAAATGGTTACTGAAATGTTCTTTCAGCTATTGATAGAGTAACATGCTAGGTCAAGGCTACCAATTTTGGACATAATTGCTGAGGCCACTGCAAAAGTATTTCTCAGTCTATGGTTCTCCTGTTTTGGTTGCCTCACCACAGTAATGACAAATCAAGGTAGACAATTTGAGTGAGCACTTCTTACCAAACATTTGACTTTTGTGGCATACAGTGCTTCCAAAAAAGATCTTACCATTGGCAAAGTGATGGACAGGTACAGTATTGACACCACACACTTCAAACAGCTATCATGTGTCATGGAGTGGAATGGAAAGATTCCCTGCCATGGATTCTTTTAGGCATATGCTCAGCTTATAAAAAAGATCTCTGCACATCTCTCAGAGAACGCCTTTGCAGAGAACTATGCACTTTTTGGCAGATTTTCAAAGCCATCCAAACTGCCTACAGACAAAGAACTGTACAGCTGTCTAAAAAGTCAAGCAACATATTGCACACCTGAAGATACCACCCCTGCAGACACTTAACTGTCAGAAAATAATCATACATAAAGCACTGCAGGACTGTGACCACATTTTGCTGTGAGATGATACCGTCTGACTTGCATTAGACCCACCTCACCCACATATAACGATTATATGGGGCAACAACACATTTGACATTTTACTGCATGACAAACCAAAAACTGTTATGGTCACAGACTTAAAAAGGTGTGGACTCTACTTGATGCCACTGACACTTCTGGAAGCAGCACTATCCACATACATGACATTCCACACAGAGACCAGGCGATATCAAAATTATAGCGTCAGAAGGCTCGTGCCAGTTATAACCTGAAGAAATCTCACTCAAACTAATCAACAACCTTCTCATCATGGAAGGACAAGAAGTTCATGAACTGTCCATGATGGCACACTTCCAGGAACATTTTCCCCATGATACAGACTCATGTCAGATGTTGATCCAGGTTGCATCACTTCACATTTCCAGAAGACGGAGTTCTCATGGCTATGTCTGCTAAAAAAAATGCACCCAGTTCCTGCTTTCACCAGTGACATAAGACATGTGCACTGCTAAAGCACTGTTGCCTCTCTTACTTCAGCTTCTGCCAGTCACCAACACCAACCTCCTTTCCCATTTCAGACAACCTCATCGGCTACTGTACTTCACGCAATACTGTATTTTTGATTACTACTGAACTTGCACACTCCACCTACACAACACAGCAAGAAATGATCCAGATGCACCTCTATGTAAGCAGCCAGCCATGGTTTGACTGCTCATGTGCACCTGTGTGAAGATGAAGATGAGGCTACAGCAGCACCATCCAACACCCATGTGTTCCACACTTCCAGAATGGGGACTCTGTGGTGACCTAGCAGTGATTGTGTGATGTAGCATGAGGAAACTCTTTGACCAGTGCTATTGTAAACTTTGAATTAGTCCATTCTGAGCTTCTATTGTGTACACATCTTCTCTGATGTATCTTTGCCTAGCAGTAAAGCGCAGGTTCATGGTATTTGCACTCTCTATTACTTAACATGGATCATCCTTACATATGTCTACTATGCAAATGAAAATGTTTGTTAAAAGACGAGAACAGAGCCTCCAAATAAGCTATACCTGTCCTAAAACAAACAATTCTTCCTTCATTGAAACTTTCACCTTCAGTTTATTTCCAGGTATACGAAATCATGAATACCCCTTTAAATCATGAATACCCATAAAATTTCAGCTGAACTAACTATACTGTTTCCACCAGTCAGTGGTAAACAGCACATTAAATAATATAGTGAATAACAAACTGGATGCTTTGAGTAACTAATGTATGTGTACTTTTAACAAAATGGGATCAGACAAAGAAAAAAGCAATATTAATATTAGGTGCACCATAAGAATATGTAGAATTCTCCTACATTGCTCTGTTACAATATGGGAAGGTTTCCTATGATGATGCTCGGAAATTTTCAACTGATATTAGCATGCTCAGTTGGATTTTGACTTCTGTGTATGATACTGGCATACAAAATGACAGATCAACCTTCCTGCTGAACCTGTGGAACTACATGCATGAGACATTGGTTAGTATCTGACCACCTTCCCACTCTGGCATGACAATTAAGAACCTTCAGGTGTATCCTGCACTCAATGAAGAGAAGAGTCAGATGCCATTGAGCCATGTTCTATTCCAGCTGCTACCTTGACCAGTTTCTTTGCATACCATCATGCTGGGCTGTTGACACTTTTGTTTTTAATGGATGCCTAGTGGCTATATTAATCTTACAGAAGTTGTTCTGTGGAGTCTCGGTCAATGCTACCTTCCTGCTTGCCTCGAGAAAGGTAGTGTGCAGTTATATTTCATTCTACTCAGTGTACACATGAGCAATAAACTTTGGGCTGCAATCATCAGCTGATGTTTTTAACTGCAGATGAGCATTATGAGACATATTTTAAATGTTTTGTGTCTCATGGTAATTGAATATTTGAATAAAGTCACTATTGTCTATGGCAATATTGTACAAAACTGCCCATGCAGACAAATTTTCTTCTCATAAAGTGAAAATGTGAGTGTGTTTCAAATTTAAAATGACTTTTTGAAGCAGGTTGTCAGTTACAAAAATATACAGAAGCTGTGATATTCATGATGGTCAGACAGTGCTCCCTACCAAAATGTACTGAGAATCCTAGATTATTTTGATTACACAGGTGGCTTTACGTAGTCATTCTCTGTGTATGAAAGCATGTTGAAAAATAAGGTATATTTAATTAACACAACCTGTGAACACCACAAAGGTAATGCAGAAGGTTTTTGAGTATTTTATTTTAGTCATCTTTTTAAATATTTCAGGACATTCATCTGGGTTTTATTCAGCTCTTGATTCTGAGTATATTATGAGCTCAACAGATCTCTAAGTTACCTGTACAATAGACCATTTCACTAATTCTTTTATCAAAATGATGTGAAATGAGTCAGTTTACAGGATTTGTATACATGATTTGTGTTAACATTAAGTAACACCATTTTTGGTCCTACTCTGCAAAAATATCTAAAAACTTCTTTTCTCTCTCTCTTTTTCTGCATGCTGAGTCCTTGTTGAGCTACTTACAGCTTTAATAATAGATAATAGGTAGTAAAGAACATTTTTTCCTCCAGTGTTGTAGGTACTGGCTACACCGGTATTCTCAGTTGTGATGGACAAATTTCATCACCAAACATATGTGTTGTGATGGTGCTGTAACAGGTTTGAAGGTGCAATTTGACTGCTGGTGAACACCACCTTATCTTATTGCTCATTTTGTACAATGAGTACTTTATAAGTGATGAATTACCCCACAAAATTATTCTCTAAGACATTACTGAGTGGAAGTATGTAAAATGTGTCAGGAGGTTGATTCGTCTCTTTCCAATTACAAGGAGAGTAAAAATTTGGAGAAATATATCATATTTAATGACTGAAATTTATGTGCTACATCAGTTGTCGGTCTGAAACTATTTCTTCTATAGAACTGAATATAGCATGTTTTCTCAAAATTGTGGGGGAGTCCATTTTCAGAGAACCACTTAATAATTTTTTGAATAATGTCATTAACAATCTCTTCTGTAGCTTCCTCTATAGCAGGTTTATCATAACACTAGTGTCATCTACAAAAATTACCAGTTCCAGCTGTTGAATGTTAAGTGGGAGGTCATTCATATAATACGTAAGGAACGGGAGTGGACCCAAACTGGAAACCTCTGGGATTTCCTTTTGTTATTTCTCCTCAGTCACTAAAATTTGCTACCCTTCCAGCATTGGTTGTATTATTCAGCACAACTTCTTGCATTCTGTCTGTTAAGTATGATTCAAGATATTTGTGTGTCAAACCACCAGTTCCATAAAACATCGATTCCCTGAAATGAATCTTTTTCTGCGAGTGTAAGATCGAACACCTTGGGAAGAAAAAAAATTACCAACTGGGGATATTTTATTATTTAAGGCTTGTAATATTTTGTGAGTGAGTGAGTGAGTGCATAAACAACATCCTCACTTGAACATTCCTTCAGGATTCCAAACTAGAAATGCTTAGTACATACATAGTTCCTACAGAAATGTGAGACCATGTTTGAGTAGGATATTTTCAATAGAGATGTCAGTAAGGAAACTAAATAATAATTATTCAAGTCTTTCCTGTCACATTTCTTATGAAAAGATTTAGCAGTTTTATATTTTAATCTGTCCAGAAAAATTACCTTTGTCAGTGAGGCATTTCATACAGCGTTATGAACAAGTTTTCATAATTCCTTTTGAAATTCCATCTATATTTGAGCTTTTGTTTTTGTAGAATTCAAGGATTTTGTCATGAAAGTTTTAAAATTCTTGCTATTTTAAATCTCTATTCTCCTTGCAAAGTTTTATCCCAGGATGCTTCTCATTACATCTTTTGCACCACCATATTGTTTTGTGTTTCCTTTGTCATTTACATACTTGGCGTGATGTACAGTTTTATAGTTCATGCACAATATGGTTTTATATGGCCCCATTACATACATCATCAGTATCTTCAAGGAAATGTTACATAATAAATATTTTAGTTGTGTTGAGTCACATTTGTCAAAGCCATATACCTCGTGGGAAGAGTGACTTCCACCTCTAGTCATAAGGAAAGTAAAACTTTGTGCACCACAATTTCTTGCACAACAGAGTTATAGAACAAAACTGGAGTCAGTTATCTCACCAAATACATTTAGGACAAGATTGTTTGAACATATGAAACAGAACAAAACCACATCATAGTTGTAGGTAAAGGAAATAGTATGTTTTGATTTATTGGTAGAATATAAATAATTTAAAATTCTAACATGGTCAGTGAACCTAATTTTCAACTGAAACAACATTTTATTATCTACTAATGTCTATGGCAAAAAAGTCATCTACTATTAACATTAACTAAATTTTCTGTCAGTTCTTAACAGAAGAGTGTAACAGTGTTAAATAGGAAATAAATGCTAATATTCTGCCATCACCAGGTTGATGAAACATAAAGCTGGTTCATGACCAAACAAATAAAATTTTGCAGAACATTAGGGAGTGTTTCTACTTTAATATTATGTATTATTATTGATTAATCAGTCATAACTATTATTTCTTTTTATTTACTTTTTTATTATTTCTCTGAACAGATTGATGTATTGTCTGAAAGACATGGAAAAGTATACCCAGACCTACGGCAGAAGATATGAAGTGAATTGACAATGGATTACTTTTCCCAACATGTATTGCATTTTGTGAATGTGGTTGGAATGTAAATACAGATTTGTATTTAAACTCTAAACATTTCTTATTTGATGAAGTGATAAATACAGTTCTTTCCAAAACACACACCAACAGTCTTTCTATAAACTTAAGCTGAAAACTATAATAAGATGTAGCATGCTGAAATATACTTCATAGTATTTGCTTCTGGCTGCTCAAAATTTCACTTTTGATAACAATATTTCATTTCCTGAAGATCAGCACGTTTAAGAGCCAAACAACCCTAAATTAGGGATTTGTCTGTTACTTGTAACCTTAACAGGTATTTAGTGTGTATAGTGTGTGTAGTATGTGCAGTGAATGAATAAATCATATTTCAATATCTTTTTACAATATGATGTAATATATGTACTTTGTCCAGCGAATGTTGTTGTGAAATTAATGCACAGAGCAGAACTAGTTTTCTACATCGATGACTAAGTTCTTTGGGAAGATAGAAAAACAAGACAGTGTTGCACTCTATGTAGAAACTGAATGAGACTGTGATGTTGAAATCTAACTGACCTTGTATTCAGGAGGATTGAGGCTCTAATATCCATCTATCACCTTCAAACTGAATACTGAACTCTAAAATCCTTCAACTGCACACTCTTTAGACTGGATGATTGAGTTTTTCCCAACACACTTGTACACATGTTCTAGTACTATAAACAGCTGTGTATAGATGTGATTTCTTGCAATGCAGTGTGAGGTTTGCTTCCCATTGTTGCTGAGTATGTACACCTTTCTAATGGTGTGTTATTTTAACAGATCTTGGTCAGCTATCACCCAGTCAGTTTTCTATTTTAGATCATGTTGTTTTGACATACATAAGATAATTGAAAAATATTAAGATTGTCATGGAGCGGAGGCTTGGCACAAAGTGGTGAGTGTTTTCAACATGTGGCAAAATCGAGGTGTAACCATGTCGAGACACCTTGGGGTTGGGTGACCACCCTTCATTACAGATGTCAGATGTCACTGGCTGGGAAAACTGGTAAAACAGGGCAGGTGCCAAACTAACATAAGACTTTTGTGCTAGGCTAAGTACAGGTGTGCCTGAACACTTCTAACAATGGGCCTCTGCAGCCTATGACCCATGCATGTCTAAATGTGAACACCATGACATCAGCAGATACAAATGAAATGAGCATGTGACCATCAGCACTGGACATTAGCACAGAGGCAAAGCATTGCATGGTCTGACGTATCATGCTGATGGGGGGGGGGGGGGGGGTGCAAATCCATCATCTTCCAAGGGAACATTTACATTTTCTTGACATTCTGCAGGATGGAGACAAGTTGGTGATACCTGCAGTATGCTCTGGGTAACATTCACTTGGACATACATGGGTTCAATGGAGCTCAAGCAAGGCACCATGATGGCCAAGGAGTATCATACACTGGTTGCAGACCACATACATCCCATTATGATGATCGTGTTTACCAAAGGCAGTGGCAATTTTTAACAAGATAATCTACCTTGTCACAAGAGCAGCAGTGTGATGGAGTGTTTTCAGGGACACAGTAGAGATTCCAGTTGATGTACTGACCCCAAACTTACCATATCTGAGATGTGATTGAACATGGTGTCAGAGTTCATCACCTCCCTCCCTGGAATTTATGGAAATTAGGTGACTTGTGTGTAGACATGCAGTCATTTGCAGCATGCCTGACACAGGAGTGATGTCACTCGAACCAGGAGGCAGTGGTATCTGATCTTGCCAAGGTGAGGTCATACAACTTACTCTTGGAGTTTATGGTTGGTTTTGGTGCTGGATGTGGGTGATGCAAATGCAAAGCACTGTGCTTGAGTGGAAATGAGTCGGTTGTGATGCCCGGTGTGAATAGGACATGAGAGGCATCATAGTCTGTCTCACAGAACTCATGTTTAGTCACAATGGTTGGAATAGGATTTGGAGAACTGGAATGCACAGATACACTTGTACATACACCGCGAAGACTGCTGTACAAAGGCTTGGTCGGTTCCCCTCGGCATAAAGGCATAACTGTTTCTGGCCCCTGTGTATTTGCTTCCTTGCTTGTTTTCTGCACCCGCTACCAGACTCTAGGATAACAAGAAGACATGCACTTTCACATAGTTTGTCAGAATATTATACTATTTACGTGTTACTTCTCGATATCAAGCGCATAGCAATATCGCTTGCATAGCAGTATCGCTTGCACAGTATAATTCCGAAGATATAGACTGCAAATCATTTCTCTAGAAAGCCAAAACTATAGCGAGGTGCAGGGTGCTGTATACCACTGTGTAACATGAAACTTGCCCCGTCTCTGAAGACGTTTACGTGAAACCTCGAAAAAAAAAAAAAAATTGGGGAGACTGATATTTCCACTAGCGAATACCGATGTTGTTATGTAACAGATCCCAAATCAACCCTATAATTTACAAAGTCAACTAAGGTTTTTCTCATGTCTAACAAACCTGCAAACGTGTCTTCCACTTATCTTTCACCTGACAGATGCACACACCACAGTCGATGTTCTCTCGCCGGCCGGAGTGGTCGAGCGGTTCTAGGCGCTACAGTCTGGAACCGCGCGACCGCTACGGTCGCAGGTTCGAATCCTGCCTCTGGCATGGATGTGTGTGATGTCCTTAGGTTAGTTAGGTTTAAGTAGTTCTGAGTTCTAGGGGACTGATGACCTCAGATGTTAAGTCCCATAGTGCTCAGAGCCATTTGATCCATTTTGATGTTCTGTCAACTAAATAAGGGTGCATTTGTGCAGATGCAGTCAACTGGACAATTTACATGGGTGGGAATAATGGTCCAGCGCAAACACACCTTCATATTGAATCTTTTCGAATTTCCAAGTGATCACGAAAGCTGTCCAACACATACTAAGTAGTAGTCCGCTATTCGGTCGCCTAGAGGACGACACGGTTAAGTGAGCTACATTCCTGCATACAAACAGGCCTTTCCATTCGGATGTATCGTGCCATTAGCACGAAAAGTGAATCATTCCCGCCTCAGGTCACGGCCTCCGCGCGCCTCGCACCCCTTGACGGACTCGTCCTAGGAAACTGGCCACGTACATAGTTGATCTCTATACTTACAATTAAATATTACGATCGTGCTCTCAATTGTTTGACGTTCGACAGCGAGTGAAGCATCGGAAATAGACGATGCTGACAGCTGTGGGCTTTGAAATAGAAATATCTGTACTATTCTTATGCCTTGACTTACTTTTTCCTTTGCTATCGCAGTATTCCATGTCATATGCATACCTTCCTTATGACTGGACACAGTCATTTCTTTTGCACATGTCGGATCACACACATATACCTTATAAGCCTGATGTTCAAGTCGAACGTATCATGCATCCCTATTACAAACTGTAATACTCCGCCAATAACTGATTTCTGGCGATACGAAATAATACTGACTGCAAATCAGCGATTGATGGACATGTAATATAAGTTTTTCTTGGGAGTGGTACCACTGTATCTTAGAAAGAGAGGCATGATCGTCTTACAAACTGCTAGATGTTAAGAAACACTATCGCAGCAACTACTGTATGATACTGTTACAAAAGTCGTAGTTCTACAGGTGCATACAAGTAACCATGTTAAAAGGTATAACAGCTTTACGACACTGAATATAGACAGTGATCGTCGGAGTGTATATTATCAGACCAAGGCTGCAGTTTCACGTCGCCGAAGGTGCAACCTTGTAATAAAATCACCGAATTTAGAAATTGATTCGACTAAGGAACGTGGTATGAAACTAGTATTTGCTACTCCCTCATGCCACCACTAGGTATTTCCCCAGTATTTGTAACTCATTCTGCCTTGATGTCACGGTTTTGTGATGTATCCACTGAGTTATAGGCGATGTTTAATTGAGAATGATCACAAACGGTAGATAGTGTGCTGATTGAGGTCGGAAGACATGTGCAGTAGCTTTCCAGATCTCTAGTGCTATTCTTTCTGGTAGAAATGATGTCTATGATTTGGAATCGAGTCTTTCCATTCAACCACACACCTGCGTTGCATCCGATGGAGAAGTCCTTTAATGACTACAGCCACTGGTGAATAATATTTCTGCCACTCTCAAATCTCGAAACGAGTCACCTTTTTCGAACCTATCTGCAATAGTAAAATTTCAGATACTCCCTATGCCTCTTGCTACTGCTGCCATTTCTGTAGCTTTGCACATGTGATCATTCCAGTTTAAGTCGGAACTGAACAGAAGTCGGAGACAGCTGTATCTACCACATTCTGCAACCCGTTTACAAACAGGCTAAGCTGAGTTAGTGCGACAGCACTGTGTTTTGATCATTCAGTGGAAATGGGAACATGTTGTCGTAGCTCCGCCAACAGTGTACAGTGTGTAAGGTCAGCACCAAAGTTAGCCTGATCCTACAGCACACGGTGGTATAAAAGACTCTACGGGAACTGGGAGCAGGACGAGGATTTTGCTACTGCATTGTGGTGCTTTACCAAACTACATACTGCAGTCCAAAGCGGATAGATGTCCCTCAGGGCCCATTCACGTCTGTCACCCCAAAATGCTGTCATCGTTAATCTGTACCATCCAACAGAGCAAAATTACGAACTATAAAAGCTCCACTAACTTCACCGGATAGAGAACTCTATAAGATTTTTACGGCATCTCTCTCTTCCCATACATCGAAAAGAAATACCATCTGCATGCCGGCATTTGGTACATGTGACGATCCTATTAAATATGCAGTCCATGCACAGACCAGCGTAAAGTTGCATCGCCTATACCTTAGGAGGATGACCGTACCCTACAAATTGTGCTATAAGTCGCATGAGACGCTTCCTGTGACCCTGTGTTGTTGTTTGAAACATTGTTTTTTGTGCTGTAACACGCTTTGTACTCCACCATACATTTTGTTTTTTCCGCCACGACTTCGAGGTCCATGTCAGGTTCTAAAGCGACGTGTTCTGATCCATTGCTTCTCACAGAAAACTGGATTTCACACGCTGTAAATCATATTGTTACTGCTGCTACCATAACATGCCATGCACGCTGGATGGTTTTAAATAAAAGACAGTAACAACGTAAGGAAACTGGATGAGTTTGGCGGCGTTGTCGAGCGTTTTCAGACTGCTGCCCGAAGGCGTTTGACGACCTCTGCATCTGAACTCTTCTGTCACAGTGACGGAATAGCTGATGGCTCTGCATTTCGTTTCGGCTGATTCCTCATATTGCAGTCATGTATGTGATCACTGTTTCAGTGCTAGCCATCACCAGAATGTGTTGCCCCTCCACCAAAACTCTTTCTCCATCTCAAAAAAGCGATGTTAGTCAACCATTATGTAGTAACCAACAGCGTACCAGTGGAGAGATGGATTGGAAAAGACACCGTCGATGTACTGTAATAACAAGCATCACAGCTGATAGTGCAAACAATTTTAGCAATTTTACAGTAATTTCAACACTACCAGTGATGCGACAGCATATTTCCCAAATACAGTATCATCGCTAAACCGCCCCTTCTCTCTTTGCATCATTGCTAATGTAGGCAAATGACTGTGCAGTACGTCCATTCACTGTTAATTTTGAAACATATACATCATCAAAGTGTACCAGACAACACTCTACGTATTTCTAGCACTTCGAGCATAGTGCATAATTTACGATCTGTCTCTATGCGGATGGGAGTCACGGAGCATTCTCGCAGTCTTAGGATAAAATTAGAGACTGGATGACGCCCTCACTGCCTTTGACCAACCCGCCCTGCAGCAGCGTTACTGATTTAATCTGCAGCTGACCAAATGTAGACCGCTACATTCTGCGTCTCGTGAATGATTGGAGCTTGCCGAGTCCTCGGCCAGACAAGTGCACAAGATTTCTCCAGGTGCGCCCATGTCAAGGAGGTTAGCACCCCTTATCGGTGAATAGTAACAGTTTTGAAAGTGTTGTAATAGCAGAAGGTTAAGAAGAACAAGAAACAGTTGGCTTTTATGCATGATGGAGTTCCAGATGGATGGAGTTCAAAGCATTTTATATAAATCAACTATGCTATAAATTCTAAAGTACTGTTCTAGTGTTGGGTCAGCACAAGGAGGCTACACGGTTCTGCACTTAAAACGGGCTGTAATGTTATATCACTTCAGTTTCCGACCTATCAGTCACGTGGAATGCCACGCTGTTAATATCCCAATGTAAGAAATATATTTCCAGCACATGACATACGTCCTTCTTCCAGATTTTTCTACGATAATTTATGGTAACAAACTGTAAAATGAAAAACCTTAAAACATCGGCTCTGTGTGATACATGCGCAATATAGCTTTCCACAGATGTATAGCGCCCAATGTTCACATCCAGTCGCGGTTAATAGTGCATTTGCCCTAGGTGTTGGCAGCTGGACATGAATGGGCCCTGGGGGACGCGGATCTGCTTTGGACTGCAGTATGTAGTTTGGGGACGCACCATAACGCAGGAGCAAAATCCTCGCGCTTCTCCTAGTTCCTGCACTGTCTTATATACTACCTCGTGTTCCAGGAGCAGGCTACCTTTGGTGCTTACCTTGCACATCCTACACTGTTCACGCTGTGCACTCAGGGGATACATCACCAAACCTCTGATGTGGCATCGAGACAGAATCCGTTACAAATACTGGAGAAATATCTAGTGGCGGCAAGAGGGAGCTGCAAATACTGATTTCATACCACACTCCTCACTTTCTAAGTTCGGTAATTTTATTATGAAGTTACACCGTCGATGACTTGTCACCGCACTGTTGATCTGATAATACACACTCCAGCAATCACCGTCTATATTCAGTGTCATGGTATTTGTCTGGAAAAACCACACCTGGATTTATAAAGCCAGTATACCTTTACATGGATACTTGTGTGAATCCGAAGAACCATAGCCTCTTCCGACAGTAACATACAGTAGTTGTTGCAGTTGCGTTTTTTAACATCTGGCAGTTTGTAAGACAGCTATGCCTCTCTTTCTAAGACACAGTGGTACCACTGCCAAGAAAAACTTATAAGTCATGTCCACCCGTCGCTGATTTTCAGTCAGTATTATTTCGTATCGCCATAAATCAGTTATTCGCGGAGTATTATACTTAGTAATAGGGGATGCATGATCGGTTCGCCTTGAGCATCAGGCTTATAAAGTATGTGTGTGTGGTCCGACATGTGCAACGGAAATGACTGTGTCCAGTTGTAAGGAAGGTATGGATTTGTCGTGGAATACTGTGATAGCAAAGGGAAAAGTATGTCAAGCCATAAGAATGGTACAGATATTTCTATTTCCAGGCCCACAGCCGTTAGCAAGGTGTGTTTCCGATACTTCGCTCACTGTGAGACCGCGATCGTAATATTTAATTGTAAGTACAGTGGTAAAATATATATGTAGCCAGTTTCTTGAGACGATTCTATCTGGGGATGCGTGGCGGGAATGATTCATGTTTCCGGCTAATGGTGGGAGCTGTCGAAATAGAAAGGCTTGTTGGAATGCAGGAATGTGGCTGACTTAACCGTGTTATCATCTAGGCTACCGAATAGCGAAAGAATACTTAGCATGTATCGGACAGCTTTCGTACGTGGAGTTTTTGAGAAGATTCAATATGGACGTGTGTAAATTGTCCGGTTGACTGCTTCTGGACATTTTGCACCTTTATTTAACTGAGAGAACATCGACTGTGGTGTGTGCATGCAGGTGAAAGACGGGAGGACGAAACGTTTACTAGTTCTCTAGACATGAGAAAAACTTAAGTTGACTTTGTAAATTATAGGGATGATTTGGAATCTGTTACATAACAACATCGGTATTCGTGAGTCAATATATCAGTCTCCTCAATTTTTTTCGAGTTTTCACGTAAAGGTCTTTGCAAACAGGATAAGTTTGTAGTTACTCAGTGGTATGCAGTACCCTGCACCTCGCTAAAGTTTCGGCTTTCTAGAGAAATGATTTCCGGTCTATATCTTCGGAATTATTCTGTGCAAGCGATACTGCTATGCAAGTGATATTGCTATGTGCTTGATATCGAGAAGTAACGCGTAAACTGTATAATATTCTGACAAACCATGTGAAAATACATGGGTTCTTGTTATCCCAGAGTCTAGTAATGGGTGCAGAAAACAAACAAGCAAGCAAATACATCCGGTCCAGAAACAGTGACGCCTTTGTGCCGAGGGAACCGACCGAGCCTTTGTACAACAGTCTTCGCGGTATACGTACAAGTGTCTGGTGGTCGCTACTGCGTGTCGTATCGTGAGGGAGGTATAGATTCAGTACATCAATTGCCGTAAGGGGAATGAAAGACTTTTTTTTATGTGGAAAATTGTGTCAGCTATAGATACTGAGATTCGTTCCAGAAACACGGTCATAAAGAGGAGATATATCCAGTACATTGCTCAGTGTGAGACTGCAGCAGCAGTCCTAACATTTAATTGTAGTTACACTGATAAATATGCGCCTGGTACCCAATACTCTTGTCGGTGTGGAGCACAGCAGCAAGCAAGCAGGTCGGTGCCAGAAACAGCATCTCAGTAGACGCCTTTGTTCCGAGCTGTGGCTTGCCCATCCTTTGTACATCGGTTCAGAGAGTCTGAGAAAGCTTCTGGCTTATGAGGATATGGCTCGCAGCTCCCTGTGGATGGGTGATGTGAACTAACACCAAGTTTGCATTGAGTCACCATCGGGAGCGAGTGTGTCGCATGTATACTCTGCGGAATTTGAGGAGATTCAGTACGATGAATGCTTGTGCTGGAGTATTCATAGCGTTCAAACTCCTACCACTCAGGTCCTCCTGGGATTTGGGGTCGTCCACGGCTGGCTGGCCTCTACGTCCGCGCTGCACAGCAGCACGGTGAGTACGTGGGATGTATTTGACGATCTGTAGAGCACATTTGTGGTGTTTAACTGTCAGTGCAATATGGCGATCTCTACAAAATAATTTTCTCACTGAAAGACTCGTCTGCAGAAAAATAAGGCGAACATTGCTTACAAAGGGAGCAACGGTAATTTGGGTGGTTAATTCAGTAAGAGTCGATGAGAATGCTCCATTCATCACACGACATCCTTTATGCTGGGACATAGGAACCTACAAACTGGTTTGAACAAGATGGAGGCAAGGCATCTACAGAAAGTTCTGAAACAGCAATGTGCTTATACAGTGCTCTCTTTCCATACAAGAAGAATGCTTTTATGATTAACGGTGTTTTCCCGAGCATGCACAGACATGATGATGGCTCCTAGCGGTGAGACCGTTTAACATTTCTGTGACTTATGTTGACAGCAGGACGTCACGATTTCCAGGAATGGAACACGTGATGTCTCGTTAGGACCATCAGGAAGAATGCGTTCGGTGTTATTCTGGGTTATTTTCTTGAACAGGTCCTTTAGGGCAAGAATTTCCATGCAGAGAAGCGGAGACACCATGAAAGCTCCTACAACAACAACAACAGAGACTGTTAACTATTTCTGCGACGCTTTACGATTTCTGAGAGGTAGGTTATGTTCTTATTTACATAGTCATGTTATGTCAGTATAGTACTGACAGCCTATTTGCTGCATCTGCGAGGGTGAGCCGCTATGCAAACATGTCACTGAGGGTGATCCCCTTTGTGAATATCTTGCTGTACAGCACAAGGGCCGGCCGCTGTGGCCGAGCGGTTCTAGGCGCTTCAGTCTGGATCCGCGTGACCGCTACGGACGCAGGTTCGAATCCTGCCTCGGGCATGGATGTGTGTGATGTCCTTAGGTTAGTTAGGTTTAAGTAGTTCTAAGTTCTAGGGGACTGATGACCTCAGAAGTTAAGTCCCATAGTGCTCAGAGCCATTTTCGACAGCACAAGGCTATGCATCATCGCACCAGCAATGGTGCCTAGGTACACACATGTTTTGACAGCTATTTCTCAGGTGTTAAGTATAAAAGGAATGCCACCGCCTCATGCTCGTGGTACCCGAACGGACACCTGCGCTTGGTTCAGCATCTGACACGGCCGCGTCATTGCTTTGCGGGGGCCGCTGGTGCATCCCGGCTACTGGAAGTGTGTGCAGTGGGGTTCTGTGGGGTCCAGTGAAGAGGATATGGTAGGCGATGGGAGCTTCGTGATTGAAAGGTTTTTAACTGTGTAGTTACGTGTGATGTTTGTTTCATGACAGTAATTCCTGCGTGATTGGAATAAAAAGGAAGGCGATCGATTTAATTACTTTTTATAATACAAGAATAAACAGCAGAGAATTATGAATGAGAGAAATCCAACCCTCACAGACTTATTTCTTTTTACAAATAAACAATATACCCTTGAATTTTCCTTCGTCAGGTCCTTCCTCTCTACCACAGAGCCACCAGTTTCCTGATAGAGAAGGGGAGGGGTAGGGGGGGGTTGCGAATGGGTGGCGAGGAGGGGGGTTCGATTTCCTGAAAAATTCTGTAAAGAAATAAACTATATTCTGTACACTGCCTTGAATTCTCAAAGTTGTTTATATAAACAATATTTCACACATCGTATAAATTGTTTAAACAATATTCCACACACTTCAATCGATTTCCAGACAAATTCTTTAACTAAATAAATAAACTGTATTCCATACGCTACCATAAATCATTAAACAATATTCTAAACATTGTCTAAAATGTTTACACAATATTCTATACACTGCAATCGAATTCCCTCCAAATGTCCGATCAACTGAGTCTTTCTCCCATCAATTTCCAGAGGGAGGGTGGGAGGGGAGGGGGTTTACCAGAGGGAGAGAGGTTAATTAATTGATCAGTTTAATTAAGTAGTCAATCAAATTGGTAAGAGTGAGGGGGGCTACTGAAGCCACTCAGACCTGAAAGTGTGCCTGAGCAGCACAGGGGATGGGGGTGGGTTGGAGGTTTTTTGTGTGGTGGGGGAGGGGGGAACAATAGGTTAAGGACCTGTCAATCAAAAGGAAGAATCCTTCACAACAGGTCCAGGTGCGAGGAGGCATTCAAAGTTGGCGTACACCCCAAATGAGCAACGCTCCTGTGGTGAGCATTCTTGAACTTTATGAATTTGTTTTCTGCAGTAGGAATAATAACATGTGCTGGGTCCTTGATAGCGCAGTCTACTAAATGCGCTGCTAATAACTTGTCTGAGGAGAAATAATTCAGGCACCCTAATCAAATATGTGTTCTTTTTTAGACAATTGGCTGTAAAGGATTCGGGACATGTCTTTGATCCAAACATCACCTTCAGAGAAGAGCAGCATGTTTACATGCAACTCATGCTCACCGGCAAATTTCTGGAAAATGGAGGAGCCTGACGACAATATGCTTGTCTTCAGGCCATAAACATGAACCAATATTCCGGTATTCTGCACCTCAAATTTATGTCCTGGATCTTGATGGGTAACTCTATACTACTATAATACTTGTCAGTGTCAAGGTATCTACAACATTGAGACGTGCTCTGTTGATCTTTTGAGTAATTTCTCTTGGAAGACAGGTCTGACCATGCAAAACAAGCCTGATCCTTTCTATTTCCGACATTAATACATGTCTGCTTATTAGCTATATCTTCAGGGAACTTCATATAGCTTTCCATTTACGGGATCATAGACGTTGTAGGGAAGCAGCCTACTCACGCCGTAGTAAATTAACATCAGTCTTTCCATTGTGTGCCAGCCAGTCCGCTGTAACTAGCTCTGACGTCATAAATGTTGCGCAATACTTTAAAAATTAAGCAAATTACCTAAAATGTTTCTAGCATGTCAGGAGTAATACTAAATTAATGTGTGTTGAACATCAGCTCAATAACTTTAACCATTTTCGAAATTTGGACGTTTTTCTGTAAAAATCATTGGCGCAACAGAAAAGAGCTAGAGATTTAAAAATTTATACTTAGATTCCTTTTCAATAATAATTTAATAGAAACAGTACTTTGGATCTCACAAATTAAGATTTTAGTTGAAATTCATAATTTTCTGGTTTTTGTCTTAAAACTTAAGGAAGCAAGATAGATTAAGTAGGCTAATAAATAAGGCTAGGATGTTTATATTTAAGTAGAATGGAGATCAGCTATAATCATAAAGATGTGAGAAGTTTCATTTGAATAACTATAAAACTATAGCGATAGCGTATCTCCAAAGGGCCAGTTCAGAGCTCGTCTACTGCGTGCAGTGTAATTAAATTAATTCTCTCGCCCAAAATATTTAACTTAGCCACGTCAAACTTTTATTATGATTACTTACCTGTGTGATGAAGGCACATTTAAATTGAGAGCTTCATTGGCCATCAGCAAAAGAAGCTATGATTTATTCAATAACTTAAAGGGGTGCATTACTAGCCCAGCGGCTAGTCGGGAGAGCCAATTTGATCAGGCGTTCCCTTAGCCGTCCGCACCGCGGCTTTATATATAAGAACGCTGCGAGAGGAAGCAAGGCCCCAGTTCTCTCCAGACGCTGAACAGCACGCCATCTGTGTCGGGAGTCGCGTTGCGTCGGTATCATTGCTACAAACAGCCTCGGATGCCGTATTAAGTTACTCGGGATACGCGTAACCATGAAATCATTTTCGAGAGAAGTGTTAATTCTGGGATGACTTTAATGATATATCTTCAGTTTGCGAATGTCGTATTTTCACGTGCCGCCGCGGGACAGACATTCTACCATTATTTAGCATGGCGTTTGATGAACATTATCATCAAATTATGGCGAGCATTCATTTAAATATTTAATTTGGACAGTTATAGTGGCATCAGCGCATTAGACTCAGAACTGCTCTGTTAGTTAGATTGTGTGGATTCTTTTGTTTTCATGTGTGACTTTCAGAATACAGGACGTTTTTTCACAACTGTTTTTGATTATAAATCCTAGACAATCTCCTAATTCCTCAGAGCTATAAGCTGTAACTATAAGTGTATTCTCAGATAAAGTGGGCACTAGGAATTCTAATTACAGGCTTCACGTTTTGCTAATCACTTTCTGGTTGCCAATATTGTGGTTAGAGAGCCAGTGTTGAGAACGGCGAAAGACAGCGTAAATAACATTCTAAATAATAGGAACTGGTTTTACATTCTACAAACCAAACATTTATATAAACAACCTAAAATTGACATAATTCCATCTGCCGCCCCACAACATGCATGTGAATGTCATGGTGTAGTATTCGGCTAAGGGCTTTAGCTGATCCTCTGACCTCCATCTCGGAAAACCGGACCATTAAATCACTCAAGGTGGATTTACGAAACCACTATGCGATTGTCGTGCGCCGTGTTATCATGCCATTTTCCCCAACACCAGAATCAACTTTGGACAGGTGCGACAGTTCTATGCAGAGCACTGTGCTGCATTTAATGGCGGGATACCAAGGATCATTGACTATTTTGAGAAGTTCCTTTTCCAATACAGGAAGGCATGCCCTTAGAAAACCAACAGTATTGCGGCACCCTCCTCCTGGGTTCTCGATCATCGTGAACGAGATTCGCTCCTCAAAGCTTATTGCGGCATAAAAATTAAGTACAGCGTTCTAGACATCGCCTGCCGTCGCTACTGCTGCAGGGAAAGAAAGAGTACTTATTATTTGTAAACAGAGTCAGTATATATATTATCCGTTTCACTCTGGATCCTTGGCATCTCCTCTATCTCCTCACGACGACGAAGGTCTCTTGCCATCTCCTCCACCCACTGTGGCATTTCGCTTGTATTTGGGAAGATCCATCGATTCATTTCCCCTGTATCGTCTGAAACATAATGATCTAATAATAACAAAACATACACACACATGAACTACAGGAAACAAAAATATATTGTTTTTGAATATATACTTACATGAGATGTCTCCCAGATATCTCCAGCACATACCCCACCCTGTCCCCCTTCTTCGTATGCCAGGAAATCATCTACGACAACAAAGAATATACAATATCTTACATATCCGATGAAATTTAATTACCTATACACAGTACTATGGAGATAAAAACAATACGAAATTCTTACTCAAATGAAAAAGGAATCAACGTTTTCTAGGTTTCGATCCTCGAAATCATCTTCAACAACACCAGCGACAACATATAACGTAAACGATGGAATTTTTTTAGAAAGAAACTTCATACACACGACATATACTGCAACAACACGAAATTATTAGAGAAAATGTAACATTTATCGATTTTGGTCCCTCTAAATCATCTACAACTACCTCAGACTCATTGGTCGCAACACATTACGTATACAATGAAATATATAAATATCAGTTACATGATGCCACCGCTGTTCCTGTTGGTGCTGCTGTTGCTGCTGCATTTGATACCACTGCTGCTGCTGTAGCTGCAGTTGCAGCCAGTGTTATTGCTGTTGCTGTTGCTGCTGCTGCAGTTGCAGCCACTATTGTTGCAGTTGCTGCTGTTGGTGCAGCTGAAACAACTGCTGTTGCTGCCACTGCGGTCCCTGTTGCCTCAGCTTCTTCAGTTACCCACTGGATATATGGAGACATAAGGACGTGTACTCAGTACGAAATTCTTAGAGAAAAATATTACAAGTACCGATTTTGATCTCTCGAAATCATCTACAGACTCGCTGGTCACACCAGTACTAGAAAGATGGAACTTACAACGCTGCTGCGACTGCTGATGCATCAGCTGTTGCCACTGTCCCTGCTGTTGGAGTATAGGGTTTATTTCATCCACGCTTTGGTGTTGGTAGATATGCGATGAAACGATAAGAAGACGAAATATATTGAGTACCACATAATTATTGATGAAAGACAAAAATTAGTTACCGTTTTGAATCTATACTTACCAAGTAATTCCCCATTCCGCTCTAACGGTCCTGCCGTTTGCCGCCACTGGCACGACCGACGGTGCTTGACACTGCTGCTGAACGTTTCATTTTTTTTTCACATAAATCGGTAACACGCACAAAAAAGAGCAAATTGAGGTGCACGAACGAGAGCAAGACTATCGACCTCACACAACTGTGGCTGACGACAGAATGAGGGCGACTGAAGTCGGAGTGGTTTTTATAAAACTTCTGCACCATCCGCCCATCACTTCCCTCAGGGAGCCAATAGGAATGCAGAATTCTACCCCACCAGCAGGTGAATGCTGGTCTGAGCACGCTGGACTGGTCGGTACCGGTTTGACCACGCTGGACAAGTCCGTATCGTTCTGTCAGCACTACCTATGTCCTGCTGGTTGTGAGGTTTTTGCCGTTCAACAAAACCGAATGCAAGATTAAATGTAGGTAATGTTCGCCCCCCATTTCGCTATAACTTTCGTTCAGCTTCTTACGTATCTAGAGTTGCCACAATTTCTGTCTGACGAACCGGAACATTTCTCTCAAACTGAAAAGCGGGGCGAAGTGGGCTACTTCTCTTAAGCTTAAAAACGTGAAAGATTAGAAGAAATGGCTTTTTGTTTACAGTGTAGAGTGCTAACAATTATTATACAACTGCTGTTGATTTTGTTGTGCCCAACGGCACGTTTTTTGCGGCTTTGGGAACATTAAACAGTATGGAGCTTAGTGTGAAAATGCAGTTCACTGATTTCAAAGACATGATGATGTTTAACGGTCTGACAGCACATTGCTAATTTCGCTACTTTTACTAATTGCCTCTGTTTGAAAAATTTGAAACAAAGTAACTGTCCATTTCTTTAAGTGCTTCCAGATTGTGCTTTATCTCAACAAAAATATCCTCAATATCTGTTATTCTCCCATCCGCATTCTGCTTCATAATTACGTCTCCCTCGATTTATGAAGAGCCATACGTCCGAATATTTTTCTTGTAATGAACACTTCCTCTTAGGCACATTGAGTTCACTTGGAGCAACAAAACACATTATTAACAAATTAACTCAGAGAAACAAAGAACCACGTTGCTGTACAGCTTAAGTTAATGCCACATAGGGGACACTAATGGCGGCCCATCAGTCCGGAATCGCGCAGTCGAGTCACAGTGCTTAAAGCGGGGCTCATACTTTGAAATACGTCAGGTGGCAAATGATATATATATCGCATAGTAATGGTACAAGTTGTGTAGGGCACATGTAATAACCAAAAGCTTTCACGTGACGAGGACTCTTTATCAGTTTCATATAAATATCCGAGAGCGCGTTACACACATATCTTGATTTTGCCCAATCAAAGACGCTGGAATGAGCGACACTCTGTTTTCCCGCAAATCCGTAGTCCTCAAGGTTAATTGTCGTAACATATTAAGGAAGTAAGAGCAATAGAATATTTTTTTCTAATGTGTGGCTACAGCTTTGTGTGGAACAAGCAGAGATGCGCAGTCACTATCTCCCTTTAATAGCGATAACTAAAGCATGGCCATACTTTGCACAATACACTCACTACCACTCCTCAAATTACGGCATTACCTTATTCACAGACATCCTGCACACACTTGAAGTTGAATAACTGAATGACGATGGATTCACAGTGATTATTTAGTGACATAAAGCTAGTGCGCTGAAGGAGACAAACAGAAGTCTATTGCACTCTTATAATAATACATTCTTTGCGTTCAGTCCTATAGGAGGTATCTACATGACACGATATTCCCTTTTTAAAAATTCAGCTCCCGCACACACATGTTATAAGACCTAAACAGGACTGTATCATTAAGTTACCGTTTCTCACACATGTAAAAAACAAAATCTTTGCATGATGCTCTAACAGGTTCTTTTGTTTTTTCGTAACAATCTCAATTTCGACAGCTGCAGCAACAGATTCTTCTCGCGGTGATCCTCCTCCTGCACTCAAGTGTTAAACGGGAACGGTGTTTAGCAACAGGAACTTAAAAGTGTTCTTAGACTACACCAGTTTTGCGGTTTCTTCACCCATCTGCTCGAATATGGGTGGTGGGTCACTATGCATGCAACATAGTGACACAAACCCCGACTTGGCGGTCTGCATATATGATTTATAAGTATCGAAAACACGACAAGTTTTTGTGGAAGTGGAGAAGTAGATAAAACGAAAAGACGCTAGGACTCTTTTACATTGTAATTACATCTTTTATTCATCGACAAATATATATTGGTAGGAGACTTTTCTGCAGTATGAGGACGACACCCAGATGTTGCGAGTGTGGACGTATCATAATTTTTATATACCTATAAATGATAGTCAGAAGTTAGTTTATGCTGCTGCTTGAACGTAAAGGTGCCATAGCTTATGTTCCGACGTATCACCAGACGTTTGTGGGAAGTAATCAAACAACTATTCACGTAAAAAAAAAAAAAATGCGTATGTCTAGTTGTAAGGAAAGAATAGATTTGATGTGGCGAATTGTGATTTCAACGCATTGAAGTATAAATCCGAACATATGTGATGATAGATTCATTTCGTAAACAGCTGCACAATATAGCAAGCAACCCATATCGGTGGTATCTTTCCAGCCGTTTCGTCTGCGGGGGCGTTGTTGATTATCACATAGTGTAGGACGCCTGTGCTTTATAACACTTGTTTGAGAGAGTCTTCGAAGGATGCTGCGCCTTCCGGAAGCGCTCACTGGACAACTTAAGTGTGAGATACTTTCCTAGGACTGAAGGGAATCGAGAAATGTAGTTGGTGTGAGTGTAGGCATACCATTATTTTTTCGGTCACTGACACATACAAATGATAACTGCACTGTTTGTCTGAAATGCGTATATGTCACAGCGTAAAGTTACCTTGGCTTATGTTCCGGCATGTCCAGAGAAAATGACTGTGTGTCCTGTTTTAAGGGAGGTATAGATTCAGCACATCGATAGCCGTAAGGGGAATGAAATATGTCTTTTACATAGAACATTATATTCGCTATTGATATTGAGATTCGTTCCAGAAGCACGGTCGTCAAGAGGAGACATTTCCAGTACATCGCTCGGTGTCAGACTGCAGCAGCAATACTATTTAATTGTAGTTACACTGACAAATATGTTCCTGGTTCCCAATATTCCTGTGAGCCTGGAGATGGCCATAGAAAGCGTGGCAGCAAGCAAGCAGGTCGGGGCTGGGAGCAGAGTCTCAGTGGACGCCTTTGCTCTGAGAAGAGGCTTTCCCATCCTTTGTATACCATTTCAGGGAGTCCAAGAAAGCTTCTGGCTTATGACGATTTGGCTTGTGGTTCCCCGTGGGAGGGTGAGTAGTGAACTGATTGCGTTGAGTTGCATGTGAGTCTAAGTGTGTCATGTGTATACTCTGGCAAAATTTGAGAAGATTCAACACAATGAGTGTTTGTGTATTGACAGCGTTCGAACTCCTACCACTCAGGTCCTCCTGGAATATGGGGTCAACCACGGCCGGCAGGCCTCTCTCTGGCTGACACACACTTCTGCGGCTGTGGTCATTGGCAGCGTTTAAAGCGGCAGTTTCCTCTGTCGGCGCTGCACTGCAGCACAGTGAGTACGTGGGATGTATTTGATTATCTGTAGACCACTTTTGTGGGGTTTAGCTGTCAGTAGAATACGGCGATCTGTACAAAATAGTTTTGCCACTGGAAGTCTTGTCTGCAGAAAATAATGATGGACGGTGCTCCCACACCAGCAGCAGCAGCAGTTTAATGAGTTGATACTGTGACATACGGACTGTCCCATTAGGATCATCAGGAAGAATGCAGTCAGTGTTATTCATGGCTATTTTCTTAAAGAAGTCCTGTTAGGAGAACTATTTCCATGCAGACAAGCCGAGACATCACGAAAACTCCTACGTCAACAACAAAAGAGACCATTAACTATTTCTGTGACACTTTATAAATTCCAAGAAGGGACTGATAAGTAATGGAAGGGCTGTCCCATTAGGATCGCTAGGGAGAACACACCCTATATTATTCTGGGAAGCATTGCAACAATTTCTATAGCGCATCCAGACGGAGAATTGGCTGTTATTTACTTAGACATCTGACGTCAGTATAATATTGAGAACCTTCTAGCTGTATCTGCGAGGGTGAGCCACTATGCAAACATGTCTCTCAGTGGGGGACCTGCAGCTAAGCGTCATCATGCCAGCAACGGTGCTTAGGTAAACAAATATTTCAACAGGTATTTCTCAGGTGTCATGCATGAAAGAGATGCTGCCGGCTTATCCATGTGGGAACAGGACTGACACCTGCGTGTGGTTCAGCAGCTGACGGCTGTGTTGTCACTTCATGGGGTACATCGGTGCATCTCGATTCCTTACAGCATCTGCGGTGGCATTCTCTGTGATCCAGCGGACAGGGGACAGTGTGCAGTATGTGCTTCGTGATCGGAAGATTATTAGCTATGTAATTACGTGTGTGTGTGTTGCATAACAGTATTCCTTTTGCGATCGGAATAAAAAGAAGGACGATCAATTTAATTACTTCTTACAAGACCTGCATCCTTCCAAACAGCAGAGAAAGATGAACAAGTGAAACCCAACCACTGAAAGCTGTTTTTATTTTGTTTGGAAATAAACCACGTATCCCTGAATTTCGCTTCCTTTCCACCACAGAGCCGCCAATTTCCGGGTAGGAGAGGGGAGGGGGAGAGGGGTGGTGTAGAGGGGCAAGGGAGGGATGGGGGTTTACAAGAGGGAACGGGTTAATTAATTGATCAATTTGATTGAGTACTCATTCAAATTTATAAGAGTGAAAGGGGGCTATTCGAATAACTCAGACCTGAAAGTATACCCGTAGCAGCGATGTGGAAGGGGTGGACTGAAGGTTTCCTGACAGGGAGGAGTGGGAGAGGGTGGGGGAACAATAGGTTAAGGACATGTCAATCAAAATGAAGGATCTTTTTAGTAGAACAATAGGTTAAGGACCTGTCAATCAAAGGAGAACAATAGGTTTCTCCTGAGTGCAAATCTGCCCCTGATGTAGGCAACCCACACTACCAAAATGCTGCCC
Source organism: Schistocerca serialis cubense (assembly GCF_023864345.2). Lineage (NCBI taxonomy): Eukaryota > Metazoa > Arthropoda > Insecta > Orthoptera > Acrididae > Schistocerca > Schistocerca serialis. The sequence goes on from NC_064642.1 coordinate 184,734,570, forward strand.
TTGTATCACTACTCACAGAAACTTTCATAAGTGAGTCTGCTTACGATTCCTGGTCACTCACGCCGATCCGAGTCCGTCACCACTGTGTGTGCATACAAACGACCACATCAGGATCACCGCTGAAGCAAGCAACACATGGTTTTTTGCCAGTTCCAAGCCTGTCATACTGTGGGCCAGGTGACTGACGTGCCCACACACTAAATCCAAGCTGTAGGCGTGGATGATGTTAATTAAATACACATGGTTAGCCACAAAAATTTACTCACAGCTTTATATATACACCAAAAGTTATAATAATTACACTGGAAATGTATGTATGGACGATTGTGTGACACTCTACATCTACATGATTACTCTGCAATTCACATTTAAGTGCTTGGCAGAGGGTTCATCGAACCACAATCATACTATCTCTCTACCATTCCACTCCCGAACAGCGCGCGGGAAAAACGAACACCTAAACCTTTCTGTTCGAGCTCTGATTGATCTTATTTTATTTTGATGATTATTCCTACCTATGTAGGTTGGGCTCAACAAAATATTTTCGCATTTGGAAGAGAAAGTTGGTGACTGAAATTTCGTAAATAGATCTCGCCGTGACGAATAACGTCTTTGCTTGAATGACTTACATCCCAACTCGCGTATCATATCTGCCACACTCTCTCCCCTATTACGTGATAATACAAAACGATCTGCCCTTTTTTGCACGCTTTCGATGTCCTCCATCAATCCCACCTAGTAAGGATCCCACACTGCGCAGCAATATTCTAACAGAGGACGAACGAGTGTAGTGTAAGCTGTCTCTTTAGTGGCCTTGTTGCATCTTCAAAGTGTCCTGCCAATGAAATGAAACCTTTGGCTCGCCTTCCCCACTATATTATCTATGTGGTCTTTCCAACTGAAGTTGTTCGTAATTTTTACACCCAGGTACTTAGTTGAACTGACAGCCTTGAGAATTGTACTATTTATCGAGTAATCGAATTCTAACGGATTTCTTTTGGAACTCATGTGGATCACCGCACACTTATCGTTATTTAGCGTCAACTGCCACCTGCCACACCATACAGCAATCTTTTCTAAATCGCTTTGCAACTGATACTGGTCTTCGGATGACCTTACTAGACGGTAAATTACAGCATCATCTGCCAACAACCTATGAGAACTGCTTAGATTGTCACCCAGGTCATTTATATAGATCAGGAATAGCAGAGGTCCCAGGACGCTTCCCTGGAGAACACCTGATATCATTTCAGTTTTACTCGATGATTTGCCGTCTATTACTACGAACTGCGACCTTCCTGACAGGAAATAACAAATCCAATCGCACAACTGAGACAATACCCCACAGGCCCACAGCTTGATTAGAAGTCGCTTGTGAGGAACGGTGCCAAAAGCTTTCTGGAAATCTAGAAATACGGAATCAACTTGAGATCCCCTGTCGATAGCGGCCATTACTTCGTGCGAATAAAGAGCTAGCTGCGTTGCACAAGAATGACGTTTTCTGAAACCATGCTTATTACGTATCAATAGATCGTTCCCTTCGAGGTGATTCATAATGTTTAAATACAGTATATGCTCCAAAACCCTACTGCAAACTGACGTCAATGATATAGGTCTGTAGTTCGATGGATTTCTCCTACTACCCTTCTTAAACACTGGTGCGACCTGCGCAATTTTCCAATCTGTAGGTACAGATCTATCGGTGAGCGAGCGGTTGTATATGATTGCTAAGTAGGGAGCTATTGTATCAGCGTAATCTGAAAGGAACCTAATCGGTATACAATCTGGGCCTGAAGACTTGCCCGTATCAAGCGATTTGAGTTGCTTCGCAATCCCTAAGGTATCTACTTCTAAGGAACTCATGCTAGCAGCTGTTCGTGTTTCAAATTCTGGAATACGCCATTCGTCTTCCCTGGTGACGGAATTTCGGAAAACTGCGTTCAATAACTCCGCTTTAGCGGCACAGTAGTCGGTAACAGTACCATCGGCACTGCGCAGCGAAGGTATTGACTGCGTCTTGTCGCTTGTGTACTTTATATACGACCAGAATTTCTTCGGATTTTCTACCAAATTTCGAGACAATGTTTCGTTGTGGAACCTATTAAAGGCATCTCCCATTGAAGTCCGTGACAAATTTCGCAGTGATGAATGGTTTGACCACTGATCCTGGAGGGTATACACTCCTCAGTGAACGAGCATGCAGTACAGGCTCGTGGCTGTGGAAGACAATATACGCATGTCAGGCTAAGGGTGTGAATGCTCACTAGTCTCACAGAAGCTGTTTAATTCATGGCTGTCCAATTTGTGTGTGTGATGGTGGGAGCATGCATTGTGTTCGACCCACATGGACTGTGGATGGCGAGATTGTCGAACGATGCAGATGTCTGTTGAGTAACAGTGGCTAGCTCGCAGAGGTGTCTCTCGTGGTGTCCTATACGCCTGTCAGCGCCGCGTCGTTGCTGTACTTTGGCGTTAACAGTAGTTTTGTGCAGGGGCGTGCAGGACGAATGCCGGCCCATTGGCTGTGACATCTGTAGTTGTTGTGCAGTTGTCTGAGGCTGCCACACTTCCTTTTTCTGGCACTTCTGCAGATTTCAGGAGATTTAACATATTCCACTTCATCTTCACTTGATATGGAGTCATTTTCACAATCATTGACTTTTCTTTATTGATAAGTTAACTTCATAGTTCATGTCTTCTCTGCAAGAAAACCAGTCTTCCTTAGCAAAATCAAAACAATCTTCATGAAACACTTCATCTCTGTTACAAATGTTTTATCTCCCTTCTGACTTTGTGAAAGTCATGTTTACTTCACTTCCATGCGGATGGTGTGTAATTCTGGTGTCTTCAGCTCTTCAGAGTTAAATCTTCCAGGCATTTCGGATGCACCTTGTTTGGATGCACATTTAGATCAGATTAAATCAAGCGTCCTAACCTTTGTTGCAAGATTTGCAGTATTTCTACAAGAAAGGACTTGTAGGGGTGTCTGGCGATTTCCCGAGCGTACATTTTTGCCTCATTTTCCATAGTCATGGTAACAACATGCTTTCCTTCACGAATTGCTGCTCTTTCGTTCTCAAACGTGACTCTCAAACCATTTGTCTCTAGTCTGTGCACTGACAACAAGTTAGGAGCTCATCCAGGAACAAATAAAATATTTTTAATCGAAATTGGAACTACATTTCCATTGATATAGCTGACAAGATTCATTTCACTGAACTGTGTTGCCTTCATAACATATCCATATTTTGCAACATTTATGACTACCAATCTGTCAAGCGTTTCCATGTTATTGATGTCTTTCAAGTCACTCACTAAGTAAGTGTTCACTCACACCAGAGTCCAAATACCACAAAACCCATTCATTAGAAACACCAGTACTGTATCAGTATCCACCCAAACTCACAGAAACTTCCTGAGAGTCACAACTTACTGAATTTGCAGAGCCTTTCTTGTCTATGTTTCTTTTATTACAGTCAGTTCTTTTTTGTCCAAATTCACTGCAGTTATGACATTTAAAACTTGGCTGTTTTTCTCTGCCTGAATTAAAGCCATTTCACACTGGCCCTCAATTCCTAGCCTGTCAAGATATTCTGCAAATGCATTTCAAATGACAGCATTCACATTGGCTGTCCCATCACATCACGTCATGTCTCCATCAAGGTTTCTTGGGAACAAAGTTTTCAGTTGACTTCATCCATCTGTTGTTAACTGCATGACACCCAAGCTTATTTCCTCGCATGCATGGCCATGCTGAGATTCCATATTTAGTTTCATTGTGGTTTTCTTGGTTGATATCAATTGTTTGTTGTTCATTATTTGTTATAAATAGTTTCATTTCGTTATTTATTTTCTTAAAATTTGTAGTGAATGACAAAAGGTTAATTGAACCAATGAGGTAGCAGTCTGAATTGTTCAACATGAGAGTACTTGTGCTCTAGTACATTTTAGAAAGTGCATTTTTGTAACGACTGGTATTGTATTTAATAATTTACAATGAAGTGGATTGCAATATGGCTATAATTTTGAAGCGAAAGGTTATTATGGGTAGAATCAAACTGATTAGTAGATGGAATTAATTGTAACATTGTCAGACATCTGTAGTGTTTCATAAAGAAATGGACTGAAACCTTCAGACACTGCAAGATGTTTGTTTAGATGTGCATTTGTGGCAGGCTTATTTACTGTTAAGTAGCGTTCTGGGTCGTGTGAAACAGTTTTGCAAGCATCAGTAACTAACATTTATGTGGTTTCACTTGCTAACCCCATTACAAACAAGGAATTAGACCTATTGATAGCCAAATACAAGATGTACAGAAAATCTATAAATCTTGAAGGAAAAAGTGTTGCGGGAGATTTGACTACAGTACAAAAATTTGCATTTGACTATCAACTAAACTTAACCTTAAACCATTTATTCACGGGTAGTGATGGCAGCTTGTAACGCTGTGTCCCTTTCAATATTCTGGCTGTAATTTGAGCTAACAAATGAAAAAAACTGATGCATCGTGCATCGACTTCCTAAAATATGTAACGTAGATTCGTTTTTCTCGACCTCCTTGTAAGTGTGTGAAATTCCACTTCTCTACCACATACTGACATCTTTCGGAACCACACTCTTTTTCTGTGTTGTTTCGAACTTCTGTCTTCCTCTCTAATATACAAACAATCCCTGCAAGCTTGCAAAATATTTGAGTCCAATAAACGTCATTTTCGTACAAATGTACACTCCAGCATTCATATGTAGTAGGTACCACGTTGTGGATATGTACTTCGCAGGGTCTGTAAAAGCAGTTGAAAATCATCTTGCGAATATCTCGAAACAAACGGTGGGGGACAACCATGCAAGTTGAGATCACGTGACTTGATTTGACGTGACAGACAGTGTGAATACACCCTGTGACGTGATGGTGCGATGGCGGCCAGTGTGATTTGGTCGTTATGTTACTTTCACCAACATTTGCAAATTTGTTTTTCCAGTGAGTTTTCTCATGACTGAAACCATTCCTGTTCACATAAATACTGTTTTCTGTCCTGAGTCTACTATAGGTTTCTTCTTACTGTGTGCATCTTTACTTTCGTGATCTGTGAGCCTATTTTTCATGAAGCATAACATCTGATTTTCTGTGGATAATGTATTGATTACGGTTACAACATTAGCAACAAAAGAGTGACTGACACACAGCATCATTTTCTTCAGCCATCGCACCGGTCGACCAAAGACCACGTATCAACTTGCCAAACTCTAAGAAATGTTCAGTCAGTGTACTTTTTGTTTGACCGAATTTCAGTTGCAGTGCATATTTACATAGAAGTAACTGGCTAGCGATGCTTTTCCTTTCAAATGTGTCACACAAGTTTTTCCAGATTTGAAACACACTGTTGCAGTCTTTCACATATTCCAAATTACTGTCCACAAGCTGCTCTTGTTAACCTTGGATGACATTTTTTATGATGCTTCGTGAGCTTCTTCTCGAGTTGCTTATTTTCCTCAGATCGTTCCTTATCCATGTCATTTCCCACGAACTTTATTTTTTCTGTGTATTCTTCTGCAGTGATATCCAATAAATCTTAATAGTCTAACATACCTTGCATTCGAAATGTCCAGTTTTCAAAACTTCTTCTGTCAAAACTTCAATCACTATATTTACTTTCATAATCATCCGACATTTTGTTGTTTCAAACTCATGAACGTAATTTCTTTCTGCTGACTCACAACGTGTTGAGAGAACTGTTTACTGAATGTAGCTGCAAGCAAGAAACATTTACGTTAAACTGGCTTATTCACAATAGAAAAATATAGAACACAATAACTGACATGCATAACAACAATATATTCACAACCATACAGTACAAGAAAGGAGAGAAAAATCAAAGACTCTTCATAAACAAAGATTAAGATAGCAAAGAGATTATAAGAGGTGTGACATAGAATTGATATTCCTTCAAATATTACAAACGTAATCGATAATGTATTCAGAGAGTCTAAACCTAATATTTGTCAACAATGTCATGAAAAGGATAGATCGCTATTCATTGGAAAGGTGACATGTTGAGTTTCATACAGGCACCATGAAAGATCATTACGCATTGAAGTCTTGGCCAAGCCTTTTTCAGAAAAAAGCACACCCATTCAAACCTCACACACACACACACACACACACACACACACACACACACACACACACAATCACTATATACACCCACTCAAGCCAGAATGCAGCTGTCGATTTCATTGCAGTGGGGAAGGGGCAGGTATAGCAGGGTATGGGTGGAGGGCAGACTGTGCAGAGATTAGTTGAGAACAGTACAAAGCTGCCAGGTGCGATGTTGGGTGGCTGTGAAGGAGGGGGAAGGGAAGATGGAGTGGGAAAGAGGAGAAGAGAAGGAGAAAAGACCAGTGGATGCATTGGTAGATAGCGGTGCACAATGAGGGTTGGGGAACTACAATTAGAAAGAGGTGATAAGACAGAGTGGATGGAAACTGATGGGTGGAGGATGTGCACACACTAGTCTATCATAGATTGAGGCTGGAATAATTTTAGGAGTAGAGAATGTGTTGTAAGGAAGTGGAGGGGAGAATCCAGATGATCTGGGTTACGAAACAGCCATTGAAATCATGTAAGTTATGTTCAGTTGCCTGTTGTGCCACTGGTTGGTCCATTTTGCTGTTTTACCATTGTGGTGAAGAATTGTGATTAGAAGTGGTATAGGGATGGACCAGGCTGTTGTGGAGCTTGGGTGGGTGATGGACCAGCAATTTTGGGAGGGATGGAAAGAATTCTGGTGTGTTGTCCCTCATTTCAGGGCATGTGGATAGATAATCAGAGCCCTGACGAAGGATGTAGTTCAATTGTTCTGGTCTGGGCTGGTTTTGGGGTGATGAAAAGGACAATTCTTTGTAGTCAATTCTTGGAGGTAAATGGAAGATTTGTGTATGTGATGATTTGATTGCAAGACCTTCAGCACATTGGTTAGGGGAAGTTCTTGTCACTGCAGATTCGTTGTCTTTGGTTGGCGAGGCTGTATGGGAGGGATTTCTTGGAATGGAAGGGATGGCAGATATTGAAACGCAAGTTCTGTTGATGATTGGTGGGTTTAATGTGAAGAGAGGTGTGGATGAGACCATCAGAGGTCAACGTCCAGGAAGGCAGCATGCTGGGTTCAGGAGGACCAAGTGAAGAGGATGAGAGAGAGGATGTTGAGGTTGTGAAGGCATGAGGACAAGGTGACTTGGCCCTGAGTGCAGATCATGAAAATGTCATCCATGAACCTAGAAACGTTTTCTTTAGCTGGCCACTAAACAATTTGGCACAGAAGAGTGCCATGCGTAATACTCACATCTGTGTCACTGATCTGCTTGTATACTTTACTTCGAAGGAGAAGTGGCTGTAAGTTAGGGTATAGTTAGTAAGGTGTATGTGGAATGAGGTAGTGGTTGTGGGAAGTGTCTAAGGCTTTAAGCAGGGATTTGAGGTTACATTGGACTTCTTGTATGGGTTCACGCTGACAGAGTCTGTAGATGGACAAGTCAGACAGTTGGTAGAGTCCTTCTGCCAGGTAATCACTGAGATTCATAACAGTGATGGAACATTTGTCTGCAGGTGTAATAACTAGGTCAGGATTTATTGTGAGGTGGTACTGATGGAACTAGTCAGTGCTCCAATCTCTCCCTCTCATTGTAGCATACAGTACCATTACTCACATTAAATTTTTGATATGATCCAATTGAAATGATTTTCGTAAACTAGAAACCAAAATTATTCTCACGTTTTTTTTTATAAGCAGAGCTGTTACATAAACATACCACAAGATTTGTTACTAGATTAATTTGCAATTGTAATTACAAATTGAAACCATTGTCATTTTTATATTTGTATGATTTATTCTGAAAACATTTAACTAGAAGCAGCAAAATGTATGAGCCTCTTTGATTGTTAAGGATCGATGTACACTCCTGGAAATTGAAATAAGAACACCGTGAATTCATTGTCCCAGGAAGGGGAAACTTTATTGGCACATTCCTGGGGTCAGATACATCACATGATCACACTGACAGAACCACAGGCACATAGACACAGGCAACAGAGCATGCACAATGTCGGCACTAGTACAGTGTATATCCACCTTTCGCAGCAATGCAGGCTGCTATTCTCCCATGGAGACGATCGTAGAGATGCTGTATGTAGTCCTGTGGAACGGCTTGCCATGCCATTTCCACCTGGCGCCTCAGTTGGACCAGTGTTCGTGCTGGACGTGCAGACCACGTGAGACGACGCTTCATCCAGTCCCAAACATGCTCAATGGGGGACAGATCCGGAGATCTTGCTGGCCAGGGTAGTTGACTTACACCTTCTAGAGCACGTTGGGTGGCACGGGATACAGGCGGACGTGCATTGTCCTGTTGGAACAGCAAGTTCTCTTGCCGGTCTAGGAATGGTAGAACGATGGGTTCGATGACGGTTTGGATGTACCGTGCACTATTCAGTGTCCCCTCGACGATCACCAGTGGTGTACGGCTAGTGTAGGAGATCGCTCCCCACACCATGATGCCGGGTGTTGGCCCTGTGTGCCTCAGTCGTATGCAGTCCTGATTGTGGCGCTCACCTGCACGGCGCCAAACACGCATACGACCATCATTGGCACCAAGGCAGAAGCAACTCTCATCGCTGAAGACGACACGTCTCCATTCGTCCATCCATTCACGCCTGTCGCGACACCACTGGAGGCACGATGTTGGGGCGTGAGCGGAAGACGGCCTAGCGGTGTGCGGGTCCGTAGCCCAGCTTCATGGAGACGGTTGCGAATGGTCCTCGCCGATACCCCAGGAGCAACAGTGTACCTAATTTGCTGGGAAGTGGCGGTGCGGTCCCCTACGGCACTGCGTAGGATCCTACGGTCTTGGCGTGCATCCGTGCGTCGCTGCGGTCCGGTCCCAGGTCGACGGGCACGTGCACCTTCCGCCGACCACTGGCGACAACATCGATGTACTGTGGAGACCTCACGCCACACGTGTTGAGCAATTCGGCGGTACGTCCACCCGGTCTCCCGCATGCCCACTATACGCCCTCGCTCAAAGTCCGTCAACTGCACATACGGTTCACGTCCACGCTGTCGCGGCATGCTACCAGTGTTAAAGACTGCGATGGAGCTCCGTATGCCACGGCAAACTGGCTGACACTGACGGCGGCGGTGCACAAATGCTGCGCAGCTAGCGCCATTCGACGGCCAACACCGCGGTTCCTGGTGTGTCCGCTGTGCCGTGCGTGTGATCATTGCTTGTACAGCCCTCTCGCAGTGTCCGGAGCAAGTATGGTGGGTCTGACACACCGGTGTCAATGTGTTCTTTTTTCCATTTCCAGGAGTGTATTTCACAATCTCTGAACTGAGACTTTATCTTATGACTGAACTTGCTGATGTGTGTGTAACAAGCAGTAGTAGTTGTGTATTAGGGGTATCCTACAGATCACAGGAGCTCGTGCAAACATGACATCCTTCTGACATCACATGGAGTTATTGAAGATTGCTAGAACTGCTATCGATTTTCGTAAGTATTCGATGTGGGTTGCTTCAGAGACACCATAATATATTCCGCAATTTCATGTTGCTACTTGAGTATTACGGAAGTATGCCGTTTCAAGCTAATAACACATAAAATATTTATAAAAATACGTCATTTCATGAGTTCTAACTTACAGTACAATCGCCAAATATTCACATGTTTAGTTTTGTGCAGTGGTTATGTGCATGAAACTACCAAATGGAATGGAATGATATAGCTAGTTCACATCCTGACTTCGACAACAGATACTAGTAGACTAGACATCACGTCATTTTCGTGGCTGAAATATCAAATATCTCTCGGCTGAAACCACATGGCCATCGGAAAAACATGGTTGTTTCGTATTGTGCTTGTGGGTGTTCTGAGCGCTTTGTCGCCAGTAGCGATATTACATGTCATGTGTAAGTATTGTTATGCTAATGACAACGCGTTTATTGAAATCTGCTGAATTGAAGTTTATGTAAATTATATGCACTTAAAGATGCTGTCACATAAATTAATTGTTGAAAGTAAAGCAAGTGACATATTTTGGAATGAATATTTGAGTATTTAGTCACAAACCTACAAAAAATTGTATCTTTTTCGTAAACAATAGTTTCCCTAAGTATGAAAGGCGAAGGTAGCTAGGGATACTGGCACTGAAGCGCAAGAATTTCAAGCCAACAACCCATTTGTACATTTGCTAAAACACTTTCAGGAAAAGTGTTTTTGATAGGGCCAAGACTGGATGTTCTTCTAATGCTTTTCGATTTTTCTGGGCATATTAAGACGAAAAAACAAAGGTCCCATAAATCACGTAGTAGAAGACAATCGCTAAATGAAACTTCAATACATATTTCTGTGCCCAGTACTTGTAAGTGTGAAATTGTGTTAGAACGTGTGTTTTAATCAGGAACTGTTAAAATCGAACTGAAAACCATGTAGCAAGTTCTGTTGCGTTCAACAAATGCTTTTGGGAAGATCTAAATATTATCTTTCATATAATATACAATTTCCTTTCCTAAATAAGAACTCTAGAAAATCTTGTTTTCAGCGATGGAAGCTAATTCCCAGAGAAATAAAAGTTTATGGTGCTTTGGGAACTTTTCAGAAAGTGGTTTTCCAACTTTTGATGAAGTTGAAAAAGTAGTAAATGTAGCTAAAAAGCAGCTGACAAATCAAGAAAGATAAGCAATTTGAAGTGCTCATCTTGTAGGATAAAGAAAAATGTTTAATCTCTCTAGTATTTGATAAGTGATCTATGGAAGAAATCATCTTATAAGTAAATCCATGGTAAATTTACTCAATGTAAACTCCTGTATGTTTACAGTGTCTCTAATATCCTGATACGCAACAGTTTCCAGGCTTGTGTTCAAGTAATTGTGGCTTATTCTTTTCAGATGCTGTCACCTGGTACACGTGAATTGTTACAGCATGTAAGAAGAGGACATGAAAAATAAAAGTATCCACAAACACTTTGAAACTTTGCTTGAACACTGAACTTTTACAGTAGCAAAGCATATAACTACGTTAAAAAAATTTAGTACATTTCTGCCACACCCATGGACACTAAGAAGATATTACAGTGTTGTTGATGGTGATCCAGGGTTCAGTAAAGAAGCAGCAATAGCACTTAGAATAAAAAGTCAAGAACTCCTAGGCAAGGGCATGAAAATTATTTGTGATTTGTCTGTCGATGAAATTGTTTGCGGAAATAAATTTGTGGGACATGTAGATCGTTGTGCAGAACGTGATAATGACAATCTGCCTGTTGCAAATGAAGCACAGACATTCATGCTGACTGCTCTCAACAAATTACGGAAAATTTCAGTTGGGTACTTTTCAGTCAATGGCCTGGGTGATACTGAGAACACAATTTATTCAATGAGGCTTTGAATTTTACATATGATGTTGTGTAGAAATAACATCTGTGAGTTTAGATGACTCTTGTGTGAACACTTCTATGGGACATAAAGTGAGTGCATCTCTTTCAGCATCCAGAATGAAATCTTTTTTTAAACACCTATTGTGTAGTGATGAAATTTGTATTTTTCTGAATCTGCGCTACATGTTCAAGTTGGTATTAATACCGTACCTGGTAAGCAATGCCAATGGAAAGCCAATAAAATGGGATTTTATAGTAAAATTACATGAGCTGCAACTGATGGAGACACTTCTGGCTGCCCCAAAGGTAAGAACAAAAAATTTTGAGTAGTATCGCCACACATTGAATGTTAGGGATTGCTGTACAGGCCTTGAGGGATAGTGTTGGTAGTGGCCTATAATTTCTAGGCAAAGATTTACACACAGAAGACTTTAAACTGTGTGAACCAACAGTTAAGTTTAGAAAGGTAATGAACAATCTTTTCGGTTGTTTTAAACAGGAGAAATATGTTGGCTAAAGGCTATAGAATCTCTCTTTCAGTGTGGATAGCAGTGGCCATTTATATTTTGCCATTCCTCAGCGAGTTGGAGAAATATATATGGAAGCTCAGACTTGATGCAAGTGAACTCTCTGTTTTGTACACAGACTGAAAGACTGGTTTCCTAGGTTTTGTTGCTTCAATACAGGGTTTAAGGAAATTGTAACTTTCGCTGATTAGCAGCTCTTCGCCAAAATTTAGTCTTGTTTATGTATAAGCTATTACAAGATCCTCCCCCCATGAACCATGGACATTGCCATTGGTGGGGAGGCTTGGGTGCCTCAGCGATACAGATAGCCATACTGTAGGTGCAACCACAATGGAGGGATATCTGTTGAAAGGCCAGACAAACGTGTGGTTCCTGAAGAGGGGCAGCAGCCTTTTCAGTAGTTGCAAGGGCAACAGTCTGGATGATTGACTGATCTGGCCTTGTAACACTAACCAAAATGGCCTTGCTGTGCTGGTACTGCGAACGGCTGAAAGCAAGGGGAAACTACAGCCATAATTTTTCCCGAGGGCATGCAGCTTTACTGTATGGTTAAATGATGATGGCGTCCTCTTGAGTAAAATATTCCGGAGGTAAAATAGTCCCCCATTCGGATCTCCGGGCGGGGACTACTCAAGAGTATGTCATCATCAGGAGAAAGAAAATTGGCGTTCTACGGATCGGAGTGTGGAATGTCAGATCCCTTAATCGGGCAGGTAGGTAAGAAAATTTAAAAAGGGAAATGGATAGGTTAAAGTTAGATATAGTGGGAATTAGTGAAGTTCGGTGGAAGGAGGAACAATACTTCTGGTCAGGTGACTACAGGGTTATAAACACAAAATCAAACAGGGGTAAAGAGGTTTAATAATGAATGGGAAGATAGGAATGCGGGTAAGCTACTACAAACAGCATAGTGAATGCATTATTGTGGCCAAGATAGATACGAAGCCCATGCCTACTACAGTAGCAGAAGTTTATATGCCAACTAGCTCTGAAGATGACGAAGAAATTGAAGAAATGTACGACGAAATAAAAGAAATTATTCAGATAGTGAAGGGAGAAGAAAATTTAATAGTCATGGGTGACTGGAATTCGGCAGTAGGAAAAGGGAGAGAAGGAAACGTAGTAGGTGAATATGGATTGGGAGTAAGAAATGAAAGAGGGAGCCGCCTGGTAGAATTTTGCACAGAGCACAACTTAATCATAGCTAACACTTGGTTCAAGAATCATGAAAGAAGGTTGTATACATGGAAGAAGCCTGGCGATGCTGACAGGTTTCAGATAGATTATATAATGGTAAGACAGATATTTTGGAACCAGGTTTTAAATTGTAAGACATTTCCAGGGGCAGATGTGGACTCTGACCACAATCTATTGGTTATGACCAGTAGATTAAAACTGAAGAAACTTCAAAAAGGTGGGAATTTAAGGAGATGGGACCTGTATAAACTGATTAAACCAGAGGTTGTACAGAGTTTCAGGGAGAGCATAAGGGAACAATTGACACGAATGGGGAAAGAAATACAGTAGAAAAATAATGGGTAGCTTTGAGGGATGAAGTAGTGAAGGCAGCAGAGAATCAAGTAGGTAAAAAGACGAGGGCTAGTAGAAATCCTTGGGTAACAGAAGAGATACTGAATTTAATTGATGAAAGGAGAAAATATAAAAATGCAGTAAATGAAGCAGGCAAAAAGGAATACATACATCTCAAAAATGAGGTCAACAGGAAGTGCAAAATGGCTAAGCAGGCATGGCTAAGGGACAAATGTAAGGATGTAGAGGATTATCTCATTAGAGGTAAGATAGATACTGCCTACAGGAAAATTAAAGAGACCTTTGGAGAGAAGATAACCCTTGTATAAATATCAAGAGCTCAGATGGAAACCCCGTTCTAAACAGAGAAGGGAAAGCAGAAAGGTGGAAGGAGTATATAGAGGGTCTATACAAGGGCGATGTACTTAAGAATAATATTATGGAAATGGAAGAGGATGTAGACGAAGATGAAATGGGAGATATAATACTACGTGAAGAGTTTGACAGAGCACTGAAAGACCTGAGTCGAAACAAGACCCTGGGAGTAGACAACATTCCATTAGAACTACTGACGGCCTTGGGAGAGCCAGTCCTGACAAAACTCTGCCATCTGGTGAGCAAGATGTATGAGACAGGCGAAATACCCTCAGACTTCAAGAAGAATATAATAATTCCAATCCCAAAGAAAGCAGGTGTTGACAAATGTGAAAATTACCGAACTATCAGTTTAATAAGTCACAGCTGCAAACTACTAATGCAGATTCTTTACAGACAAATGGAAAAACTAGTAGAAGCCGACCCCGGGGAAGATCAGTTTGGATTCTGTAGAAATGTTGGAACATGTGAGGCAATGCTGACCCTACGACTTATCATAGAAGATAGATTAAGAAAAGGCAAACCTACGTTTCTAGAATTTGTAGACTTGGAGAAAGCTTTTGACAATGTTGACTGGAATACGCACTTTCAAATTCTGAAGGTGGCAGGAGTAAAATACAGGGAGTGAAAGGCTATTTACAATTTGTGCAGAAACCAGATGGCAATTATAAGAGTCGAGGAACATGAAAGGGAAGCAGTGGTTAGGAAGGGAGTGAGACAGGGTTGTAGTTTCTCCCCGATGTTATTCAATCTGTATATTGAGCAAGCAGTAAAGGAAACAAAAGAAAAATTCGGGGTAGGTATTAAAATCCATGGAGAAGAAATAAAAACTTTGAGGTTCGCCGATGACATTGTAATTCTGTCAGAGACAGCAAAGGACTTGGAAGAGCAGTTGAATGGAATGGAGAGTGTCATGACAGGAGGGTATAAGATGAACATCAACAAAAGCAAAACGAGGATAATGGAATGTAGTCGAATTAAGTCGGGTGATGATGAGGGAATTAGATTAGGAAATGAGACACTTAAAGTAGTAAAGGAATTTTGCTATTTGGGGAGCAAAATAACTGATGATGGTCGAAGTAGAGAGGATATAAAATGTAGACTGGCAATGGCAAGGAAAGCGTTTCCGAAGAAGAGAAATTTGATAATATCGAGTATAGATTTAACTGTCAGGAAGTCGTTTCTGAAAGTATTTGTATGGAGCCTACCCATGTATGGAAGTGAAACATGGACGATAAATCGTTTGGACAAGAAGAGAATAGAAGCTTTTGAAATGTGGTGCTACAGAAGAATGCTGATGATTAGATGGGTAGATCTCATAACTAATGAGGAAGTATTGAACAGGATTGGGGAGAAGAGGAGTTCGTGTTACAACTTGACTAGAAGAAGGGATCGGTTGGTAGGACATGTGTTGAGGCATCAAGGGATCACCAATTTAGGATTGGAGGGCAGTGTGGAGGGTATAAATCGTAGAGGGAGACCAAGAGATGAATACACTAAGCAGATTCAGAAGGATGTAGGTTGCAGTAGATACTGGGAGATGAAGAAGCTTGCACAGGATAGAGTAGCATGGAGAGATGCATCAAACCAGTCTCAGGACTGAAGACCACAACAACAAACAACAACAACATTACAAGATCACATCGAAACATTTTCTAGTTCTATTAGAAGGTTTGGTGGTCACAACGACAACTCCCCTGCAATTCAGTTTAAAGCTGCATTCCAAAGGTTGCTTATAGAAGAGCATGTAACAGGGTCAGAATCTGGAACTAGTCGAACACAGGAGAGTGTCCAATTCTCAGCGTATGTGCTAGTCTACATTCAATGCAAACCACTCCACTTGTGTCATACATTCATTTTAATGCTGAAAAGTCACATGTTGAACCAGTGCCTCTTGACCACTCTTACAGTATTCCTCCAGTCTCCTTTCAGTAGCTGTCAGCTTATGTAGGAAATGTCACTGTGTACATAGCAGAATAATACGCAAATTGCATAAAGCAATACGTTGTGCACGATGTGTCAATTCTTTATATGGTGAATTAGATAGTGAGAAAAAGTTTATCACTAGAATGTGGCGGGGGGGGGGGGTTAATTATATTGATGAGCGATGTTATTAAAGTTTGCAATGTTGTATGCTGTCCACTGTAGCGGGGCTTTGAATTTCGCCGCGCTACACTCGTTCCCTCAGATAAAAAATATCTCGTCGCAGCGGTATGAGCGCTCGACGGCAGAGAAACTACCAAAATTGTTAACTTTTTTTGTTTTTTTTTTATTCCGTTTCAATTGTCTCTTGATAGCCGTAGCTTAAGGCAGGCGTGATCGGATGCTGACGTAAAAACTTAATGGCTAATCTTGATCTGATTGTAATGTGTAGACATTGTGGAAATTATTAAGAAATTCGGTGGATGGAAGTAGCAAAGTGAATTAAATTGCATACAGTATCAACATGATTTTAATTGGTATAAATTAGTGATCCCTGGACTATTACAAGATTTCGGAGCAGATTTTTTCACGCTGAAATGAAGGAGATTTTTGAAGACGTGGACGCCGCCCTAAAGAAGATAAGTTAATCTGGTAAAGGATGATCTCTCGTCTACGCCACTTCCTTCTGTCCGTTACATTCTGTTATTCTCTGTTTCTTTTCAATAACTTTTGTAGTGAAAATTGGTTTAACTTTTGCTCAAAAACGCCACATGGACCACCCCAACAATAGCTTTTTCGAATAACGAAGTCCGATAGCTTTTCCGTAATACAAAGTCCGATCTGCATTTCTTTCATTCTTTCCCTTTTTCACGGTCTCTCTTCTCCCATTTTTTTTATTAACCACTACAACTGGCTCCCGCGACTGGACGCAATTTTCGGATGTGTCGTTTTTGAGCAAATTTGAAACTTTAATTTGTATTTTTCCCAACAGAGAATAAAATCCTGAAGTTTAAAGGGTAACGAAAACACCAACTTTATTGTACCTCAGCAAATGATTATACAACAATATTGTAAAGAATTTTTGTAACTAATTCAATCTGTTTTTCTTTTCATGGCATATATTGATGCAAAACTGTTATTTTGAGACCTTTTGGTGATTATCCGATGGAGATGTATTAAGAAAATCCATATTTTGACGAATACGATTTACGCAGAAGTGATTGACCAGCCGTTGCAGGACAGAATATTTAATGGTGAGTCACACAATTATGTTTCATTCAAACATTCAATAGCCAACTGCAGAATCCATTTTTCCTTTTCCACACATCCTGTAGTTTTCTTCTAGATTTTTACAAAATTATCTATCTCTATTGTAGTTTGTCTTAATTATAGTATTGTTGTAGCATATGAAGATCGTGAATTTGACCGCCAAACAGTCATTTGTTACGAAAAATTTTGTCCGCCCTGCTGCATCTTTCTCAACCATTGTTTGCAATAGAGCAATCATTTACATTGACGAGAAAATATTTCAACCTAAATTTGAGTCAAATCTTTATTAATCAGACTTATATTATTCCCTTTTTGACTTACCATTGCACATCCTATTACAATGGAACGTGGTAAGGTAGAGATAGTTTCGGCAGATGAGTTAAGTGAAGTAGATTCATCTTTCAACCAACAAGAAAGTCCGCGTTTCCCTCCATGGACGAGTTCACAGATCAATGCAATGATTTTGCTTCAAACTCGCAACATTTGTGATAATACACAGATGGCGACTTTAAATGACGAAATGTGGAATGGACGCGAGGCTAGACCGTCAGCACCATTGTTAACATCAATGTCAGAACCGAATATGAGACCAATTCAGCAATGTGACACAAATCGGACACAGGAAACTGACAAACTGGACCGACTATTAGAGTTATTTGCAGACATGAAACGAGACGTTAGTCAGAAAATTGACATATTAAACCATACTATGACCGAAAATTTTGAACGGACGACAAAACAGATGACAGAATTAAATAACACCACTCAATAGCTCAGCCAGCGATTTGAGACATTGTCCGACCGAGTCACTAAACAGGAAGAAACTTTGGTTACATTCACACACGAAACAAAAAACAATATCACCCGATGTGAGAATCAGTTAACTCAAATAGTTAATGTGCAGCAGGAAGTGAACACCCGTGTGGAAGAGTTAGCTCAGGCCCACACTTCAGCTAGCTCCACCCAAGAAAAGCTGACTGAAGAAGTGGGAAATATTACCCAACAACTTACAATGGTAGTTCTTGAACAGACCCACCTCAAAGAAAAGATAGAAAAGTTAGAAGATCGAGCGGACCTCGCGTCACTAAACAACGACACCAACATGGCCGAAAGAATTGTACATGAATGTAAATTGTGTGACGACTATCTGGACAAAAAACTTGAAACAATTACACAGGACATACTTTCAAAAACAAAGACACATGTTAAAGACGAGACAAAACACATATAAGACGAAGTGACAAAATTACGAGACAATGTTGTGCCGTGTTTGGCGATAGGTGCAAACGCATCGTCAGGAAACGACAAAACAGCTAAAACCATGGCTAATGACACAGACAGACCACCTATTGTGGAATCACCTATTTCAAATCAAAATTACAATGTGCCGCTTTCTTTTCCACCGAACGAGCAATATTACGTTACCGGCATGGCCGATGACACGTTTGTAAGACATGGGTATTTCCAGACATTTTCCAGTGAGGACAAGCACAAAGTCCACCCTATTGTGTTTATTAGATCATTTGACGGTGTTTTTCCACGTAGTTGGTCAGAAGTCGATAAAATCAGATACGTCACCAATCTCATGAGAGGACGAGCAGCTAAGTGGGGTGCCACTATGAAGCGGCGGTGCCTTACGTTTGAACAGTTCGAACAAGCCTTCTTGGACGAATTCTGGTCCGAGAATGAGCAACAGAGTCTAAGGAGAGAAGTGTGCAACCCCGAGACCTATGACCCTAAAAAAGAGACATTAAGACAATACTTTGAGAGGTACTTAGACAAGACACTGTACTGGTCCAAACCAGCCGACTTGTCAGCGATAATCGACACTTTAAAGAGCCACTTACCCTTTCCATACCGAGACAGATTAATAGGAGTACCGGAGAATGACGTTAAGACTTTCTTAAACTTCTTAGATCAAATGGACGTAGTTTACAGAGGCGATTCACGCCATTCAAATTTTATTCATATTAGTAACCAAAACCAGCATCCACCCCAAAGGAACCGTAGTGACGGTGGTTGGTGGAACCATCCGCCTGCGCGCGAAACATATTCAAATGGAAACGTGTATGACAGTAGGAACAACCGCAGAAATTCGTGGAATAATAACAATAATTATCACCCATATCAAAATGGTAACTACAAGCAAAATGAAAATTACAGACAGTACAACAACAACAATAGGAGACGTGAGAATAACCGGTACAACCCGGGCTACTTTGACAGGAACATGACATATAACAGACGTAATTACCACCAAAACAATACCAATCCCAACAATCACCGACAGAATATGTGGAACACACAAAATTCACGCATGGCAAATCATAACCCTCCACGGAAACCGCCGCCGTTCCCCGGTACAGTTATGCACTCCCCACCACAAAGCAGCAATAACAATTGCGGCGCGCCATCAGCTGACGCGTGGGCGCCAACCGGCCGGAATGTAAACATAGTGGAGCTGGTCAATGAACCCGGCCAAACACAGCAGACGACGGAAAACAGTCGACGACCGAGCTAAGCACTCGTGCTACGGTCGTGGGGTGTTGTAAGAGCGCAACGGCTGAGACGGTTTGTTTCCTCAGGTACGATGACAAAATGACAGCAGAACAGGAATTAACAAACCTATGAGGTTGATGACCTTGTTCTTTTGCGTTCACATCCCAAGTCTACAAAATTAAAACAACTGAACTGAAAATGGCAGCTATTATATTCAGGTCCTTTCAGAATAGCAAGCATACCTCACCCAGGTTGTTACTCCCTAGAATACCCGTTATCTCACAAGCCGAGGGGGCTGCATCCCCACAGACATTTGAAACCCTTTGTGCACTAAAACAACATAATATAATGATAACTAAGTTGAACATGAGCAAGTTGCTGTGAAAACGAGATCATAAATATTTGTATTGAATACACGAACATTAAGTTATACAGCCTAAGAACACAAACATTCATTTATGGAAATTATATACTGCAGTTACACTTGCACACATAATTATGAAGAGAAGGTAAACCCAGGTGAGTACACTTGCTGAATGAGAAAAGATACTCATATAGGAATGAGGTCTATGCAGGTTACATTGGTTGTTAATTGTAAATTATAAGGTGAATCAACAACTAGTTAGTTATTTCAAGGCACTATAATGAGAGGAAATAATAGCTATTGACATCAGTAATGACATAGGTATGTAGCAGAATGAATGAGGATGTAAGAACGAATGATCAGTATGAATGAGTTAATATTTAAGTTAATATAAGAAGGTAAGTTACTGTGAAGTAGTTGGAGACAAGAGATTATTTGAGGAAAATATTATTGGAGTTTTATGAGAATGGAAGTGCCAAATGGCCCCATGTATGTGATATATTAATGTTTGATGAGGAATCTGTTTAATGTATAAGGATATATATATATATTATGATGAATATGTGAGTAAGGAATGAGTGAGAATGTTTTGGTAATATTGTGCTACATGGAGAAGTGAGTAAACAGTTTATATCTTTAAGATTACATAAGAATTTCAGTTTGAAAGAAAACATTTGTGATGAGTTAGAACACGTGAGTACAAGACGTTAAATGTGAATCTATTTTCAGTGCCCTTGAAAAGGAATGAATGCAAGAAAAGCAGAGTGAACATAACGATGATTACAGCTGTGGAAAGAAGTGTAATAAGAATGTAACTTGGAAACACATTAGCTTTAATTTATTTCAGAAGTGTAACTTAGTAACCTTTTGTTAAGTTTTGTTACGCCATTGTGTGGAAGAAAACATTTATAGTTCGTGTTCAGACAGGAGAATGATATTTTAAGGAACTTAAGTTGAAACATAGTTTTTACACAGCCCTCATTTGAATGCATTTGTTAAAAAAAAAAAAAAAAATTACGAAAGTGAAATTTAGTGCCATATTAGCCTTTATTATAATTACATATGACAGAAAACCCTGAGGAAGCAAAAGATAGGAGAGTTATTAAGGCTGTTTTGCGACTCGTACAACACCTCCACCTAAGCGAACAGATGACAAAATTACATCTACGTTGAAGACAACATTTGACTTTTCAGGTAATGCAAGGTAAGTGCAAAGGAGCAGTGACCGTCCGTGCAGCCGACGTCGAGCAACGGACAGTGAGAAAGAGACATTTTGCTGTCAATTATAATAATATGTTCTTTGTTTATAATTTATAGATAGAAATGATATATATATATATATATATATATATATATATATATATACTACATACATGATATTTAACCTTCACTAAAGTCGAAGAAAGTTCATGGTTGAACTCTTGAGAGGAAATTTGATATGTTACCATATAATACACATTATGAGAGAGACAATCTCTGAGATATATTTTCCATTTGTATAGACGGTATCCACAAGAAGTGGAGATATTGAGGAAGCACTGAGGGGACATGCGATTCACTCATGCAAGGATTTGTTAAGGTATAATACACTAAGTCATATGAACAGTCAGAACACAAACAGAGAATCTGTCATGATGTTACACTACACAGACTTGACGTAAGGACACTTACATTTACCCATGATTTGGTAAATTGTAAGCACCTCCTTTCACGCACCCCTTGAAGGTGATGCAAACGTTACAATGTATTATATTCTCTTTTTTATGTATTAGCTGTAGGATTTGGTAGTTTATAGGTAGTGAATAGTTTCTTCCAGTCTATCTTTCTTTCTTTCTCCATTATCCTACCACATACTGCAGCTGGGTATTGTTTGTTTATGGAATGTAAGAATATACTGTGTGACAGTAAACTTTCAGGTATGAATAAAAAGACATGAAGAAAACTGAATATTGATGGCATTACAAGCCTGGTCAACCACTAGCCAGCCAAGATATGGAATCAAAGAAAAGAAATAAATAATAAATAAAGGAAAGCCCGTGCTTTTAAACATTAAGTCTTATATCCCTTGGCACGTCAAAACCTTAATAAAGAAAATCAAAATGACCATAAACCCCAATAAAAGAAAGCCAATGGGATTTAGTATAATTTTTTTTAGCGTAAATTTTTCACGTGTATATTCTTGTAAATTTATATGTATTTGTATATGTGTTAAAACTTTGCATATTGTCAACATTTTGAAACATGACCACGAAATGTAAGCTTTCATAATTAACGATGTAAACATGCTTGGACAAAGTGAACTGTTAAAATGTAAATGTGGCAAAAAGTGATGCAAACTGTGTTAAACAGTGAACGTTATAAACGACGAATTTTGTGTTGTTTGTGAAACTTATGGCGCATAAACCAAATAACTGTTTATAAATCGATATAAACTGCAGTTTACTTTGACGATAATGAGGATTTTCACACCGCAAATGAACGTTTGTTGTCAAGTGTAAACAATGTGGTGAAACACCTACCTTTGCGAACATCGACGCCGTTGTTCCTGGCCGGCCTTCAGATGCTTGGAGACAATAAACTCAGCACCTGTCGTAGGCGATGTGGAGGCTAAAAACTACATCGACCATATATGCCCCGGGAACAATAGTCATGAAAACGCACAAGGACCTGGAGTGTTGTGTCGTAACAGAAGACATGGACGTTGCTTCAGATCACGCACACGCCCAATCTTATGGTGTCACCGGACTTAACACGCCAATTATGCTGGAATAACAACTTGTAATGAACACTATGTGAAAGTGAATACTGTGCAAGATTGTCATAACACAGCGATTTTGAAACTGCCGCACGCGAAATTCAGTGATGCTACTGCGCATGCGCAAAGACTACGTGCTGCCAGATGTGCATTGGGAAACCAACGCTGGGTGCACACAACATTAACTGCTCTGGTGAACAGCTTGTTCAAACAAACTGTATGTATATATATATATTAATTGTGTAAAAAGGATCCAAATTGTAATAATTGTATTTAGTATATAGGTTTAGAAAGTAAGTGTTGGTTAAGATTATCCCCTATGTGCACGTGGCCTTTCCAATGAAAATTACATGTATTGACTTTTAGGTTTGCTAGCCTGCCACGCTAAATGTTTTAGCGTGACAGTCGAGGGGGCGATGTAGCGGGGCTTTGAATTTCGCCGCGCTACACTCGTTCCCTCAGATAAAAAATATCTCGTCGCAGCGGTATGAGCGCTCGACGGCAGAGAAACTACCAAAATTGTTAACTTTTTTTGTTTTTTTTTTTTATTCCGTTTCAATTGTCTCTTGATAGCCGTAGCTTAAGGCAGGCGTGATCGGATGCTGACGTAAAAACTTAATGGCTAATCTTGATCTGATTGTAATGTGTAGACATTGTGGAAATTATTAAGAAATTCGGTGGATGGAAGTAGCAAAGTGAATTAAATTGCATACAGTATCAAGATGATTTTAATTGGTATAAATTAGTGATCCCTGGACTATTACAAGATTTCGGAGCAGATTTTTTCACGCTGAAATGAAGGAGATTTTTGAAGACGTGGACGCCGCCCTAAAGAAGATAAGTTAATCTGGTAAAGGATGATCTCTCGTCTACGCCACTTCCTTCTGTCCGTTACATTCTGTTATTCTCTGTTTCTTTTCAATAACTTTTGTAGTGAAAATTGGTTTAACTTTTGCTCAAAAACGCCACAAGGACCACCCCAACAATAGCTTTTTCGAATAACGAAGTCCGATAGCTTTTCCGTAATACAAAGTCCGATCTGCATTTCTTTCATTCTTTCCCTTTTTCACGGTCTCTCTTCTCCCATTTTTTTTATTAACCACTACACCACTCATGTAATATAGGGTGCCCAGGAAGCTACTTTATCGAATAGCTAGTCAACATACAAGCAAATCATATTAATGGAGATTATTACAGTAATTGAATACTTAACTTTGATTTACAGTGACGTGTTACAAGCAATTGGCGACGTGCAAATAACCAATGTCCTTCAATGTATACTATTTCGATGTAAGCAATTAATAACAAATCACACAAGTCGACGGACGATCTCGCGTCGCGTCCACCGTCTGCTGCCGCTAAAAAATCTGTAAAAGACAATTTCATGCGGCCCGAAGCAGTACTTGCGGGCTTCCTTCGGCGCCGGATGCTGAGGAGTGTGGAGCAGTGTGCGATGGTGGCGGCCGTGAAGCAATTCCACCGGCGATGGTCTATCTCGCGGGTGCAAGTGATTAACAGTTGCATTGCTTGATCCCTGGTGTGTGCGGAGCGAAGTTTGGCCAGCTGCTGCTTGAATGTTCTGATAAAACGTTGTGCTTCGCCGTTTGACTGTGGATGGAATGGTGCACTAGTTACATCTGTATGGCATGGCGTTCACAGGATGTTTCAAATTCATTTGACGCGAACTGAGGTCAGTTGTCTGATACTAGTACTTCAGGTAAACCTTCGAGGCAAAAAATAGATGACAACACCTGAATTGTGCTACGTGACGTTGTCGAGTTCATTGGCACAGCAAACGAAAACTTGCTATACGAGTCATCCACAATCAAGCAACGAGTGATCCAAAAAGGTCCAGCAAAGTCTATGTGCACACGTTGCCTTTTCAGTTGCGACTTAGGCCAAGCAGAGAATTTTTGTTGTGGAGTGGACTGATTTTCCGCCCATCCGTGACACTGTGACACTGTGACGTCATCTATTCTATTTGGGCGTCCATACCCTGTCAAGCCCTCCCAAAGAACCATAAGCCTTGCCGTTGGTGGGGAGGCTTGCGTGCCTCAGCAATACAGATAGCCGTACCGTTGGTGCAACCACAACCGAGGGGTATCTGTTGAGAGGCCAGGCAAACGTGTGGTTCCTGAAGAGGGGCAGCAGCATTTTCAGTAGTTGCAGGGGCAACAGTCTGGATGATTGACTGATCTGGCCTTGTAACACTAACCAAAACGGCCTTGCTGTGCGGGTACTGCGAACGGCTGAAAGCAAGGGGAAACTACAGCCGTAATTTTTCCCGAGGGCATGCAGCTTTACTGTATGGTTATGATGATGGCGTCCTTTTGAGTAAAATATTCCGGAGGTAAAATAGTCCCCCATTCGGATCTCCGGGCGGGGACTACTCAGGAGGACGTTGTTATCAGGAGAAAGAAAACTGGCGTTCTATGGATCGGAGCGTGGAATGTCAGATCCCTTAATCGGGCAGGTAGGTTAGAAAATTTAAAAAGGGAAATGGATAGGTTAAAGTTAGATATAGTCGGAATTAGTGAAGTTCGCTGGCAGGAGGAACAAGACTTTTGGTCTGGGGAATACAGGGTTATAAATACAAAATCAAATAGGGGTAATGCAGGAGTAGGTTTAATAATGAATAAAAAAGTAGGAGTGCGGGTAAGCTACTACAAACAGCATAGTGAACGCATTATTGTGGTCACGATAGACACAAAACCCACGCCTACTACAGTAGTAGAAGTTTATATGCCAACTAGCTCTGCAGATGACGAAGAAATTGAAGAAATGTACAATGAAATAAAAGAAATTATTCAGATAGTGAAGGGAGACGAAAATTTAATAGTCATGGGTGACTGGAATTCGGTAGTAGGAAAAGGGAGAGAAGGAAACGTAGTAGGTGAATATGGATTGGGGCTAAGAAATGAACGAGGAAGCCGCCTGATAGAATTTTGCACAGGTACAACTTAATCATAGCTAATACTTGGTTCAAGAATCATAAAAGAAGGTTGTACACATGGAAGAAGCCTGGCGATACTGACAGGTTTCAGATAGATTATACAATGGTAAGACAGAGATTTAGGAACCAGGTTTTAAATTGTAAGACATTTCCAGGGGCAGATGTGGACTCTGACCACAATCTATTGGTTATGACCAGTAGATTAAAATATAAGAAACTTCAAAAAGGTGGGAATTTAAGGAGATGGGACCTGGATAAACTGATTAAACCAGAGGTTGTACAGAGTTTCAGGGAGAGCATAAGGGAACAATTGACAGGAATGGGGGAAAGAAATACAGTAGAAAAATAATGGGTAGCTTTGAGGGATGAAGTAGTGAAGGCAGCAGAGAATCAAGTAGGTAAAAAGACGAGGGCTAGTAGAAATCCTTGGGTAACAGAAGAGATACTGAATTTAATTGATGAAAGGATAAAATATAAAAATGCAGTAAATGAAGCAGGCAAAAAGGAATACATACGTCTCAAAAATGAGGTCAACAGGAAGTGCAAAATGGCTAAGCAGGCATGGCTAAGGGACAAATGTAAGGATGTAGAGGATTATCTCATTAGAGGTAAGATAGATACTGCCTACAGGAAAATTAAAGAGACCTTTGGAGAGAAGAGAACCGCTTGTATAAATATCAAGAGCTCAGATGGAAACCCCGTTCTAAGCAGAGAAGGGAAAGCAGAAAGGTGGAAGGAGTATATAGAGGGTCTATACAAGGACGATGTACTTAAGGATAATATTATGGAAATGGAAGAGGATGTAGACGAAGATGAAATGGGAGATATAATACTGCGTGAAGAGTTTGACAGAGCACTGAAAGACCTGAGTCGAAACAAGACCCTGGGAGTAGACAACATTCCATTAGAACTACTGACGGCCTTGGGAGAGCCAGTCCTGACAAAACTCTGCCATCTGGTGAGCAAGATGTATGAGACAGGCGAAATACCCTCAGACTTCAAGAAGAATATAATAATTCCAATCCCAAAGAAAGCAGGTGTTGACAAATGTGAAAATTACCGAACTATCAGTTTAATAAGTCACAGCTGCAAACTACTAATGCAGATTCTTTACAGACAAATGGAAAAACTAGTAGAAGCCGACCCCGGGGAAGATCAGTTTGGATTCTGTAGAAATGTTGGAACATGTGAGGCAATGCTGACCCTACGACTTATCATAGAAGATAGATTAAGAAAAGGCAAACCTACGTTTCTAGCATTTGTAGACTTGGAGAAAGCTTTTGACAATGTTGACTGGAATACGCACTTTCAAATTCTGAAGGTGGCAGGAGTAAAATACAGGGAGTGAAAGGCTATTTACAATTTGTGCAGAAACCAGATGGCAATTATAAGAGTCGAGGAACATGAAAGGGAAGCAGTGGTTAGGAAGGGAGTGAGACAGGGTTGTAGTTTCTCCCCGATGTTATTCAATCTGTATATTGAGCAAGCAGTAAAGGAAACAAAAGAAAAATTCGGGGTAGGTATTAAAATCCATGGAGAAGAAATAAAAACTTTGAGGTTCGCCGATGACATTGTAATTCTGTCAGAGACAGCAAAGGACTTGGAAGAGCAGTTGAATGGAATGGAGAGTGTCATGACAGGAGGGTATAAGATGAACATCAACAAAAGCAAAACGAGGATAATGGAATGTAGTCGAATTAAGTCGGGTGCTGATGAGGGAATTAGATTAGGAAATGAGACACTTAAAGTAGTAAAGGAATTTTGCTATTTGGGGAGCAAAATAACTGATGATGGTCGAAGTAGAGAGGATATAAAATGTAGATTGGCAATGGCAAGGAAAGCGTTTCTGAAGAAGAGAAATTTGATAATATCGAGTATAGATTTAAGTGTCAGGAAGTCGTTTCTGAAAGTATTTGTATGGAGCCTAGCCATGTATGGAAGTGAAACATGGACGATAAATCGTTTGGACAAGAAGAGAATAGAAGCTTTTGAAATGTGATGCTACAGAAGAATGCTGAAGATTAGATGGGTAGATCTCATAACTAATGAGGAAGTATTGAACAGGATTGGGGAGAAGAGGAGTTCGTGTTACAACTTGACTAGAAGAAGGGATCGGTTGGTAGGACACGTGTTGAGGCATCAAGGGATCACCAATTTAGGATTGGAGGGCAGTGTGGAGGGTATAAATCGTAGAGGGAGACCAAGAGATGAATACACTAAGCAGATTCAGAAGGATGTAGGTTGCAGTAGATACTGGGAGATGAAGAAGCTTGCACAGGATAGAGTAGCATGGAGAGCTGCATCAAACCAGTCTCAGGACTGAAGACCACAACAACAAACAACAACAACATTACAAGATCACATCGAAACATTTTCTAGTTCTATTAGAAGGTTTGGTGGTCACAACGACAACTCCCCTGCAATTCAGTTTAAAGCTGCATTCCAAAGGTTGCTTATAGAAGAGCATGTAACAGGGTCAGAATCTGGAACTAGTCGAACACAGGAGAGTGTCCAATTCTCAGCGTATGTGCTAGTCTACATTCAATGCAGACCACTCCACTTGTGTCATACATTCATTTTAATGCTGAAAAGTCACATGTTGAACCAGTGCCTCTTGACCACTCTTACAGTATTCCTCCAGTCTCCTTTCAGTAGCTGTCAGCTTATGTAGGAAATGTCACTGTGTACATAGCAGAATAATACGCAAATTGCATAAAGCAATACGTTGTGCACGATGTGTCAATTCTTTATATGGTGAATTAGATAGTGAGAAAAAGTTTATCACTAGAATGTGGCGGGGGGGGGGGGGGGGGGGGGGGGAGGTTAATTATATTTATGAGCGATGTTATTAAAGTTTGCAATGTTGTATCCTGTCCACTCATGTAATATAGGGTGCCCAGGAAGCTACTTTATCGAATAGCTAGTCAACATACAAGCAAATCATATTAATGGAGATTATTACAGTAATTGAATACTTAACTTTGATTTACAGTGACGTGTTACAAGCAATTGGCGACGTGCAAATAACCAATGTCCTTCAATGTATACTATTTCGATGTAAGCAATTAATAACAAATCACACAAGTCGACGGACGATCTCGCGTCGCGTCCACCGTCTGCTGCCGCTAAAAAATCTGTAAAAGACAATTTCATGCGGCCCGAAGCAGTACTTGCGGGCTTCCTTCGGCGCCGGGTGCTGAGGAGTGTGGAGCAGTGTGCGATGGTGGCGGCTGTGGAGCAATTCCACCGGCGATGGTCTATCTCGCGGGTGCAAGTGATTAACAGTTGCATTGCTTGATCCCTGGTGTGTGCGGAGCGAAGTTTGGCCAGCTGCTGCTTGAATGTTCTGATAAAACGTTGTGCTTCGCCGTTTGACTGTGGATGGAATGGTGCACTAGTTACATCTGTATGGCATGGCGTTCACAGGATGTTTCAAATTCATTTGACGCGAACTGAGGTCAGTTGTCTGATACTAGTACTTCAGGTAAACCTTCGAGGCAAAAAATAGATGACAACACCTGAATTGTGCTACGTGACGTTGTCGAGTTCATTGGCACAGCAAACGAAAACTTGCTATACGAGTCATCCACAATCAAGCAACGAGTGATCCAAAAAGGTCCAGCAAAGTCTATGTGCACACGTTGCCTTTTCAGTTGCGACTTAGGCCAAGCAGAGAATTTTTGTTGTGGAGTGGACTGATTTTCCGCCCATCCGTGACACTGTGACACTGTGACGTCATCTATTCTATTTGGGCGTCCATACCCTGTCAAGCCCTCCCAAAGAACCATAAGCCTTGCCGTTGGTGGGGAGGCTTGCGTGCCTCAGCAATACAGATAGCCGTACCGTTGGTGCAACCACAACCGAGGGGTATCTGTTGAGAGGCCAGGCAAACGTGTGGTTCCTGAAGAGGGGCAGCAGCATTTTCAGTAGTTGCAGGGGCAACAGTCTGGATGATTGACTGATCTGGCCTTGTAACACTAACCAAAATGGCCTTGCTGTGCGGGTACTGCGAACGGCTGAAAGCAAGGGGAAACTACAGCCGTAATTTTTCCCGAGGGCATGCAACTTTACTGTATGGTTAAATGATGATGGCGTCCTCTTGAGTAAAATATTCCGGAGGTAAAATAGTCCCCCATTCGGATCTCCGGGCGGGGACTACTCAGGAGGACGTTGTTATCAGGAGAAAGAAAACTGACGTTCTTTGGATCGGAGCGTGGAATGCCAGATCCCTTAATCGGGCAGGTAGGTTAGAAAATTTAAAAAGGGAAATGGATAGGTTAAAGTTAGATATAGTCGGAATTAGTGAAGATCGCTGGCAGGAGGAACAAGACTTTTGGTCTGGGGAATACAGGGTTATAAATACAAAATCAAATAGGGGTAATGCAGGAGTAGGTTTAATAATGAATAAAAAAGTAGGAGTATGGGTAAGCTACTACAAACAGCATAGTGAACACATTATTGTGGCCACGATAGACACAAAGCCCACGCCTACTACAGTAGTAGAAGTTTATATGCCAACTAGCTCTGCAGATGACGAAGAAATTGAAGAAATGTACGATGAAATAAAAGAAATTATTCAGATAGTGAAGGGAGACGAAAATTTAATAGTCATGGGTGACCGGAATTCGGTAGTAGGAAAAGGGAGAGAAGGAAACGTAGTAGGTGAATATGGATTGGGGCTAAGAAATGAACGAGGAAGCCACCTGATAGAATTTTGCACAGGTACAACTTAATCATAGCTAATACTTGGTTCAAGAATCATAAAAGAAGGTTGTACACATGGAAGAAGCCTGGAGATACTGACAGGTTTCAGATAGATTATATAATGGTAAGACAGAGATTTAGGAACCAGGTTTTAAATTGTAAGACATTTCCAGGGGCAGATGTGGACTCTGACTACAATCTATTGGTTATGAACTGTAGATTAAAACTAAAGAAGCTGCAAAAAGGTGGCAATTTAAGGAGATGGGACCTGGATAAACTGACTAAACCAGAGGTTGTACAGAGTTTCAGGGAGAGCATAAGGGAACAATTGACAGGAATGGGGGAAAGAAATACAGTAGAAGAAGAAGGGGTAGCTTTGAGAGATGAAGTAGTGAAGGCAGCAGAGGATCTAGTAGGTAAAAAGATGAGGGCGAGTAGAAATCCTTGGGTAACAGAAGAAATATTGAATTTAATTGATGAAAGGATAAAATATAAAAATGCAGTAAATGAAGCAGGCAAAAAGGAATACAAATGTCTCAAAAATGAGATCGACAGGAAGTGCAAAATGGCTAAGCAGGGATGGCTAGAGGACAAATGTAAGGATGTAGAGGCTTATCTCACTAGGGGTAAGATAGATACTGCCTACAGGAAAATTAGAGAGACCTTTGGGGAAAAGAGAACCACTTGTATGAATATCAAGAGCTCAGATGGAAACCCCGTTCTAAGCAAAGAACGGAAAGCAGGAAGGTGGAAGGAGTATATAGAGGGTCTATACAAGGGCGATGTACTTGAGGACAACATTATGGAAATGGTAGAGGATGTAGATGAACATGAAATAGGAGAAATGATACTGCATGAAGAGTTTGACAGAGTACTGAAAGACCTGAGTCGAAACAAGGCCCCAGGAGTAGACAATATTCCATTAGAACTACTGACGGCCTTGGGAGAGCCAGTCCTGACAAAGTTCTACCGTCTGGTGAGCAAGATATATAAGACAGGCGAAATACCCTCAGACTTCAAGAAGAATATAATAATTCCAATCACAAAGAAAGCAGGTACTGACAAACGTGAAAATTACCGAAGAATCAGTTTAATAAGTCACGGATGCAAAATACTAACGCGAATTCTTTACAGACGAATGGAGAAACTGGTAGAAGCTGACCTCGGGGAAGATCAGTTTGGATTCTGTAGAAATATTGGAACATGTGAGGCAATACTGACCCTACGACTTATCTTAGAAGCTAGATTAAACACAGGCAAACTTACATTTCTAGCATTTGTAGACTTAGAGAAAGCTTTTGACAATGTTGACTGGAATACTCCCTTTGAAATTCTGAAGGTGGCAGGAGTAAAATACAGGGAGCGAAAGGCTATTTACAATTTGTACAGAAACGAGATGGCAGTTATAAGAGTCGAGAGGCATGAAAGGTAAGCAGTGGTTGGGAAGAGAGTGAGACAGGGTTGTAGCCCGTCCCTGATGTTATTCAATCTGTATATTGAGCAAGCAGTGAAGGAAACAAAAGAAAAATTCGGGGTAGGTATTAAAATCCATGGAGAAGAAATAAAAACTTTGAGGTTCGCCGATGACATTGTAATTCTGTCAGAGACAGCAAAGGACTTGGAAGAGCAGTTGAATGGAATGGAGAGTGTCATGACAGGAGGGTATAAGATGAACATCAACAAAAGCTAAACGAGGATAATGGAATGCAGTCGAATTAAGTCGGGTGATGCTGAGGGAATTAGATTAGGAAAGAGACACTTAAATTAGTAAAGGAGTTTTGCTATTTGGGGAGCAAAATAACTGATGATGGTCGAAGTAGAGAGGATATAAAATGTAGACTGGCAATGGCAAGGAAAGCATTTATGAAGAAGAGAAATTTGTTAACATCGAGTATTGATTTAAGTGTCAGGAAGTCGTTTCTGAAAGTATTTGTATGGAGCGTAGCCATGTATGGAAGTGAAACATGGACGATAACTGGTTTGGACAAGAACAGAATAGAAGCTTTCGAAATGTGGTGCTACAGAAGAATGCTGAAGATTAGATGGGTAGATCTCATAACTAATGAGGAAGTATTGAACAGGGTTGGGGAGAAGAGAAGTTCGTGTTACAACTTGACTAGAAGAAGGGATCGGTTGGTAGGACATGTGTTGAGGCATCAAGGGATCACCAATTTAGGATTGGAGGGCAGTGTGGAGGGTATAAATCGTAGAGGGAGACCAAGAGATGAATACACTAAGCAGATTCAGAAGGATGTAGGTTGCAGTAGATACTGGGAGATGAAGAAGCTTGCACAGGATAGAGTAGCATGGAGAGATGCATCAAACCAGTCTCAGGACTGAAGACCACAACAACAAACAACAACAACATTACAAGATCACATCGAAACATTTTCTAGTTCTATTAGAAGGTTTGGTGGTCACAACGACAACTCCCCTGCAATTCAGTTTAAAGCTGCATTCCAAAGGTTGCTTATAGAAGAGCATGTAACAGGGTCAGAATCTGGAACTAGTCGAACACAGGAGAGTGTCCAATTCTCAGCGTATGTGCTAGTCTACATTCAATGCAGACCACTCCACTTGTGTCATACATTCATTTTAATGCTGAAAAGTCACATGTTGAACCAGTGCCTCTTGACCACTCTTACAGTATTCCTCCAGTCTCCTTTCAGTAGCTGTCAGCTTATGTAGGAAATGTCACTTGCTATTTGCAGACATGGTATATACTGTGTTCATGACACGGGCCTTGTGACTAGACTTCTGTGAGTGGGCCGAATGCTGATGTTCGTTCCATTGCAACCATATGGATTGCACATGTCCTTTCCTACCACGGGCGAAACACTGAGCTTGTCGGGAGGAGCAGTCTTGGTGTTTGTTGCCGTGAATAGAACCTACGGCAACACTTGATTCTGTTCGCCTGTGTAGCTGCCTGTTTAGCTAACTGCTTGTGGGGCGTTGAAGGTTGTTTACTTGGCGTGACTAGCACGCGCAGCCGGTGCGGAATGGGGTGATCGCAACTAAGGGATTCTACCCGACAAATAGCTGGCTACTCAAATGTATGAGCCGACAAGGTACCAGAATCGTACTGATCTAGTATTAGCACTACCTGCTACAATGATGGATCGGACTGTTTCAAAATTAGTTCTCTGAGGTTGACATGAGGCACATTGTACACGATCCCACCACGCAATACAATGTCTGAATATAAAGCACCGCAAGAACATTTGAATTTACATTTCCTTGTCATACCTTGCAAATCTGCTACCCACTCGCGATAAGTTTGTTCTGACCGTCTCTTGCAATTAAAGAATTGATATCTAGCTGCTACCAAATTCACTTGTTGGTCATAATAGTTAGTAAGGGACTGTACTAGTTGGTCGTACGACAGTTCAGTCAGAGTGGCGTTAGGAAAGAGTTTTTGAATTAATCTGAACACAGCACTTCCTACCTTGGATAACAGGTATGGAAGTTTCATAGTACCTGGGACGCTGTGAGCTAGCAAATGTGCCTCAAAGTGTGATAACCACTCGAGCCATTCCTCTTCTTGTCGACTAAATGGTCGGAAAGGTGGTATAGCAGCTTTAGTAGGCTGGGCTTGTTCCGTCTGGTGCACTGCGCTGGCCAGTAGCTGCTGCACCATGTTGAATAGTGCAGAAAGCTGCTGCATCTGACACTGAAACATCTGCACTAACTGTGTGGCATCTAACGCTTGCGGCTGTTGCGCTGGAGCAGAGGGCGGGACACGATTGGCGAGCTTGCTGGAAGACACAAATGTAAAAAATATACAAGGCAATAAATCTAAATAATGACCAAATAAAAGAAGTTTTCTGCAACGCCCACCTGAAAACACTGATAAGCAAAAACGACAAGAAACTGTCAGAAAAATAAGCTCCCCTGAAAAGTAAAGACAAGAGAGAATTAAGACGTCTGCAAAAATATGTCCATGACCGTCGGCTCGGAGTTCGTTTGTAACACCTCGTCACCAGTTGTTAGGTCTTGCCCACTCATCTCGTGTAGGGTGCCTAAGGGATGCTTCGTTGTCGGAATACTATACAACAATTCAAGCAAATAACATTAATAGGGTTTTTTCATAAAGCAAATTTACAATACTTAATTTAGGAGTTACATCGCTGTCGTAAGTGACATGCAAACGGTAATAGTCTTCGCTATAGACAAAAGTCCAAGCACTTGATATGGATCACCACAATATGTTCTGCGAGTGCCAGTCTACAGCCATCCACTAATACCTGTGTCCTGAGCGACCGAGACTGGCGGGAGCGGTGTTTATATTCACTTCTTGCAGAGGGCGCTCCTTTCGTGGCACGGTCGTTGTCAGCGGTCTATGGGCTGACTTCGTGTCACCGCCTTCTCTGGTCATGCGTGCTTGATCCAGGTTCCGGCGCTGGTGGTTACTCCAAAACATTCAGAGTAATATGGGGAACAAAACTGTTAGCCTTGCCTAAATCTTCAGAGAAGAGTTCCGGGAATTCTTGTAGCAAGCTAGCAATGTTTGCAAAAGCGTGTGATTGTAGCACCATAAAAGTCTTTGTTCGCAAATGCAAGCGATACATGGCAGGCAATGTACGTTTTCTGAGAGTTGGAATGTCTTGTCCATTATAAGACGTCATTTGCGTGCTAGTTTGGACAAGCATGGGGAACCTAACAGTTCATGTGTGTGACGATTTAGCAATGTGACAGACACACCCATGTCTAACTGAAATTTCTCACATTAGTAAATGAACAAAAAGTTTGTTTGACTCGCGTATCACTGGAGGAACTGCTCGTGTGCCACTTTTGCGAATGCCCGTTCAGATTTTGAATATACTGCATTAATGACCTGGATCTAGTGACTAGATTTTTCTGAGTGGGCCGAATACTTACGTTTGTTCCATTGCAAACATACAGATTGTACATGTCCTTTCCTATGACAAGCATAACACTGAGCATGTCAGGAAGGGCAGTGTTGGCGTTTGTGCCGTGAATAACACCGAGGGCAAGGCTTAATTCTTTTCGCGTGTGTAGCCGCCTGTTTAGCGAACTGCTTATGCGGTGTGAAGCGTTGATTACTCGGCGTGGTGAGCGCAAGCTGCTGCTGAATCGGCCGGTCGAAAACAAGGGAGTCAGCCTGACAAATAGCTGGCTGCTCAAACTTTTTGGCTGACAGGGCATCTGAATCGTACTGATCTAGTTGTTGCACTGCCTGCTGAAATGATGGATCGGACTGTTTCAAAATTTGTTCTCACATTATACACGATCGCATCGCGCTACATAATATCTGAATATAAAGCACCAGAAGAACATTTGAATTTGCATTTCCTTGCCATATCCTGAAAATCTCTTACCCACTCGCGATAAATCTGTTATGGCCTTTTTTTGCAGTTAAAGAATTGATATACAGGGTGTTTGTTACAAAAAGGTACGGCCAAACTTTCAGGAAACATTCCTCACACACATAAAAAGAAAATACGTTACGTGGACATGTGTCCGAAAACGCTTACTTTCCATGTTAGAGCTCATTTTATTACTTCTCTTCAAATCACATTAATCATGGAATGGAAACACACAGCAACAGAACGTACCAGCGTGACTTCAAACACTTTGTTACAGGAAATGTTCAAAATGTCCTCCGTTAGCGAGGATACATGCATCCACCCTCCATCGCATAGAATCCCTGACGCGCTGATGCAGCCCTGGAGAATGGCGTATTGTATAACAGCCGTCCACAATACGAGCACGAAGAGTCTCTACATTTGGTACCGGGGTTGCGTAGACAACAGCTTTCAAATGCCCCTTAAATGAAAGTCAAGAGGGTTGAGGTCAGGAGAGCGTGGAGGCCATGGAATTGGTCCGCCTCTACCAATCCGTTGGTCACCGAATCTGTTGTTGAGAAGCGTACGAAAACTTCGACTGAAATGTGCAGGAGCTCCATCGTGCATGAACCACATGTTGTGTCGTACTTGTAAAGGCACATGTTCTAGCAGCACAGGTAGAGTATCCCGTATGAAATCATGATAACGTGCTCCATTGAGCGTAGGTGGAAGAACGAAACTAAAATGAGCTCTAACATGGAAATTAAGCGTTTCCGGACACATGACCACATAACATATTTTCTTTATTGGTGTATGAGGAATGTTTCCTGAAAGTTTGGCCGTACCTTTTTGTAACACCCGGTATAGGTGCTACCACATTCACTGATTGGTCGTACGAAAGTTCACTCGGGTTGATGTTAGGAAATGGTCGATGAGGCGGAACACCGTACTCCTACTGTGGATAAGAAATAATGGCTTGTCACAGTACGTGGTACGTTGTGAGCGATTATATGGGCTTCAAATTGTTGCAACCACTCGAGCCATTCCTCTTCTTGTTCACGAAATTGGCAAAAAGGTGGCATAACAGCAGGTGTTGCTGTAGGTGGTGCTTCTTCCGTCGGGAGTGCAGCGTTGGCCGGTAGATGCTGCACCACGTTGAGCAAGGTTGATATTTCCTGCATCTGGAACTGAAACATCTACATTAGCTGTGTTACATATAACGCTTGCAGCTGTGGCGTCTGAGCAAGGGATGGGACAGGCGAGGTTGGCATTTTGAAAGAGACAAAGGCAAGAAACAGACAGGGTAAGCAAGAAAACTAAGTACAAAAAAAAAAAAAAAAAAAAAATTCTGCAGTGCTAACCTGAAAACACTGATCAGCAAAAACGATAAGAGACTGTTAAATCAAGTAAACGCAAAAAAAAAAAACAGAATTAAGGTTCCAGCATCCAGCAAAAGAAAAGACAATTCCGTGGCCGCGAGGCGCGGGGTTGGTTTGTAATTCCTCTTTGTCAATGTGGTATCCTGCCCTCTCGTATAATAAAGAAAGCGTAGGAAGCTGCTTTCTCCGATAGCTAGACAACATACAAGCAAATCATGTTAACGGAGTTTGTTACAGTAATTGAAATGACAGTGCTTAACTTTGATTTACAGTGACATGTCTCAATGGAAGCAATTGGCGACATGCGATTAATCAGTGTCCTTCAATGCATACAATATCCATGTAAGCAATTAATAACACATCATGAGTCACTGCTTGTCTTCTAGTGTGGCCGAGGCTAGGCGGAACGTCACTTTTATTCTCTTCGTGTAGATGCCACTCCTGTCTTCGTGACGTCCTGGTCAGCGTGCTATTAGCTGACGTTGTGTCACAGCCCTCTGTGCTGTGTCGCTCATGATCTTTATGCCGGCGCTTGTCGTTGTGCCAGAACAGGCAAAGTAGCAGAGCAAGCTTATTGCCTGCAGCAGGCAAAGGGTATGTTACAGAAGAAAAACGTTATGCTTGTCCTTTTGGTGTGTGTTTTGACTGATGTTGCTAAAAATGTATTTGAATCAATAAAGGGCCATATTACGGACATTGAGCCCACAGAGAATCATAGAAATGGTCTTGTTAAATCCATTTCGTTTGAGTATTTCAAAATCAGAAACTTCCATTTGGGAAAGACTGTGACAGAAACACTTCGAAGGATTATGTGAGGAGTTTGTTTACAAAGACAGTTTTATTAAAGCATCATTAGGTTTATTATACATTGTGTTTGTGATGTTACACAGATAATACCTTTGCTTCATTGATATTATTTGTAATTGTTATGTTGTAACATAAAGTTTGTGTTATATTTATGTGAGTGTGAATTAAAATCCACCCTTCTGTCCAAAGTACTCTGTCTGCAGGCCACAAGTTGCCAATCGGGATCATCCGATCTCTGTGTCATCCTCTGATGAGGATGCAGATAGGAGGGGCGTGTGGTCAGCACACTGCTCTCCCGGTCGTTATGATGGTTTTCTTTGACTGGAGCCGCTACTATTCGGTCGAGTAGCTCCTCAATTGGCATCACGAGGCTGAGTGCACCCCCTTCTGTCCAAAGATATCTGAGAAAATCTTCTTTTAGTTTACTCTCAGCACCTGTGAAAAATAAGAAATGAGGACACCCCTTGAAAAATTCGAAGTTGTATTTCTTTCATGATTAGTTACGAATAATTCCTGAGCTGTAATTCCATCTAAAAGTTTAAATTAAGTTCTTGTGTCATAATTGAAAACGCAGTGCATATATTAGTTTCCTGAGAGCTATCACACTTCAAATTACAGGAAGAAACGCACATTTCACTATGACTATTACAGAAAACAGAGAAGCCTATTTAACTGAAACTATGCTGGTTCTAATCCTTGAAGGGTAGGCACGAAGTAAGACACAAATTCTTGTTAAACAGACCATTTTTAATCTATAGACTTACATCTTACAGTATGCCAAATTGGTAATGTGTATTTAGTCATTTTTATTAACTACAAAATAGTACAAAATGTTCATACCGAACTGAAAGGGAGTTTCATTTATGACCAGAAAATTATTAAAACACAGTAATTTCCTTATGGATCCAGCAATACCAGAACAAAAGCAAATTACTGTAGAAGCATCTTTTCCCCAAATAAGAGCTAATATTCTATCAGTAATAAAGGAGTGCCAAATATTCTAGAATGTACTTCATTTTGAACAATGTGTAGACTGTTTCTTCTCTTTATGGAATATTACCTGTAATGGTTTGTGCTCTGTTACACAGATCTTAAAATAGATGAGGTAAATATCTTGTTATATTGGGAGTTAACGTTTGCCCTCTGGTGAACTGTTGTGCACTTCCAGTTTCTCCACAGATTGGCTGTATTCAGGGAGAAATGGACAACAGTATATTATCCTCGAACCATCTGCTAACCTCAATGCATAGTTATAACGCATACTTTTCCAAATAGGCCTTATGCAGAAAACAGAACTCAGTTTTCATTGATAGGACAGTTTTCTTATTTTTTAAGTTTAGGCTTAAGGTACGCCAAAAATTTCTGTTAACAGTAGTCTGTACTTAAACTCTAGGTTGACATCTCGCATTTTGCTGCATTGGTAGTAAGCTTTTCAATTTGTGGATGAACTGCAATGAAAAACATTAATATAATAATTAAATGGTAGTTTCGCCAGCTTAGCTCTTCCTAAAAGTTTTAATACTCTGAATAGTATTGGCAGTTAAACTTTGTAAATATAACTGAAGCATCTTAAAAGTATGAAGAAGTCATCTAGCCGGAAGACAGAACATTTTTGCGCATCTTAATGGCTTCACTATGCCACACAACTGTATTTTAGTTTATTTTTACAAGTTCATGACCAAGGTTGTGCGATACTGTAAGCAGTTTGCTGTCAGAGTTCTCAGCTTTAAAGTTTTCAGTTTACATATCATTTTGCATTACTTCACATAATTCACATAGAATTTCCTAGGTTTACTGTTTTTGACAGTGTTTAATGGCCCTTTCTATTTGCATTGTCTTGCTTTTATGTATAACTATATCTAATGTTGGTCTTATCATATAAGTGTGCAGAGCTCAAAACTCCCCCCATCCAATGTTTTTAGTTTGGAACATGAACTCATTCTTATTTTTTCAAACAATTTTAATCTCATTTACCCTAATTGATAGTTTATCTAGTAATTTCATCTCATTGCCAACACTAGTGGGGTATTGGTTAAGGTTTCGTAACTACAATGGCAACAGATCCAGGTCATATTTAGCTGTGGCTTAATTTTTCACAAAAGAAAAAGGATTTGTTATATGAATTACATGGCATTCAGAAATGTGTCAAAAATAGGTTACAAACATTGGAAGACAGTGTGCTGATTTGAAATCACGCCGACGTTTTGCCAACAGTCATGTGGTTTTATGTTTAAGCCACATCAAGTGCAGAGCCTCTGTACGGCATGCCCAGACCACCGGTATCTATGGTTGGAGCATCCTGCCATATCTAAAGTTACTTTTTTTGCCTTCACATTTCTAAAAGGTTCTGAAACTGTCTTATTAAGTTAGTAGAAGTGTGTTCTGTAATGTTCGATGTTATGTACATATAAGAGTTCTCTTTCTTTGTCACTCTCTCTTTCTTTCTCTCTCTCTCTTTCATGTGTGAGTTGTCAGTGTTAGTCATTTACAAGCTAGTGAAACACTTGAACAAATATCAAAACATGTTGATCATCTGGTAAAACAAACTATGACATAGAGTGAAACGCATGGAAAAGACTGATATATTTGCACAAGAAGTAAATGGTAACTTAGTCTCAGCTATGTACGATGTATAAAACGTAATGTATGACCTAGTTCTTTTAGGACACTTCTTTTTCAAACAATCATCTTCAAACAAAATGTGCCCTTAATCCCCAATATTACATTTCCTGACATTTTATTACAGCAAATTTTCTAATATCGATGATAGTATTTTAGTCAATGAACATAAGATAAATGAGCTGCTGCCTTAATTTGTCTGCTAGAATGGCTACCCACCCTTTCTACTTATAGACCAACTCCTGAAGCTAGTCTTCAGAGTCTTTGAAACTAAGCTTATGGCATTTTGTTGAAACACTTTGATGATCACTATTGAATATATACATCATTGAATTCTATGCTAGCTGGTTTCAGTCCATTATTTGTTTATTTCTTTATTTATTTTTTGCTTGTAAATCAGTAAGGCGTCTCACATTCAGGGTAGGTGAGGGAATATTAGGAAAGTTCACTATTACAACTTTTTTAGTAGTAAGTTTCAGAGCTATTTCCTTTCAGTACTTCAATTCTCCCTTACCCACAACCTAGCATACGTGATAGTGGAACACTACACCTCTTTAAATGATTTAATTTCAAAGTAAAGAAAAAGGGTATCTCCAGCTCTCACTAAATGAGATGAACATCATTGTTTTGAACGTCATATTTGCCTTGCATGTAGTGAACTGAATCAGTATGAAAGAGGATATTGCAGATAGTAATACATATGGAGCCAACAGTGCAATTGATATTACAGACCAAAGAGTAACAGCTCTGGTGTGTGGTATCTGTGGGATTGAGATTCAAAGACAAATTGGTTCAGAGCTTTGTATCAGGTAAACATGCTGAATGTTTTTCTCTTATATCAAATTACTGTTAACTAGTAACCATGTCGACCAAGTTATCAGCATATCTCACTCCCCAAATCCGTAGTGGAGACCCACCAAGACTAACAAAAAAATTGTACCAGACAGAAATACACTTACTTTGCTTTGCTGCCCACTAATGATGCAGCCATCTTCTCTTACACTGTACACATCAGATGCTCCACATGAGGACGTCATACGAATTCTGCTTCAATATGTGCATCATCAGTGCAGTGTGTGTTTTAATCAACAAACAGTGATAAAATCAAAGCTGCATTCATGTAAGCAAATGGTGAAGCCCTGAACTTTTGCAACTGTCGTGCCACAACAATGTCCACCATCATCCAACTTATAATTACTATTTTTTTTCATGTAAATGACGAATTCATCTGTGTTTAAGGTAACTAGTTATTTGGACTTTACATGTAATAAATTCTTGGAGATATCTTCATCAAAGACAAACTTTATTATTGTGATACATTTCAGTACATCAACTTCAGAAAACTGCCACAATAAAAGACAGTGCAAAATTCATAAATAGAGCATGGTGCGATATATGATAAAGAAAAATCAAATAGCAGCAAGAGCGGAACTTATGCCCACAAGTAAGTCTTACTAATTGGCCAAAAGTGCTCACACTAGAAAATAGTACAAGTAAAATATCGACATTCATGTGAGATGTACATGTTGAGTACAATTTCTGAAGCTGTTAACCATGAGAAATCGCATTCCAAACTGTTATTGCCAGTAACCTCACGAATGTGGTAGACTCAAGAAGGTGTTAGATGGAGTATATTGTAAATGGCTCTGCTAATGGCCACACATTTTTCTTCCAGTCAACAGATGGCAGTACTTTTGCCACTCTGGTTTCCTAGTCTGTGCTCGCTGGTAGCACACAGTGCCTTGTAGTCGTCCATTGCGGTGCTCAGAATCGCAGCACCAAGTGTAAGTGTCCTGGCATTCTTTGTATAGTTATTTACCCAGGCAGTCGTTTGTAGTACTATCTGATGTCCCTTTGGCATTGACTTAGGTTTTACAGCACCTAACCTGACCAGTGGTTGTTTTGTTTTTTTATGGAATATTTTTTTGTTTTTTATGAATATTAGTGCATGTAAAAATTATCTTCCATCTCTTGCTATTTTCAGTACGACACCTAAAGATGGGCATATAAGAGCCTGAAACTGGTCGTGACCTAAATAAAATAACTTTACAACTGTAGCGCTATTTTCAACCTCTGGCACTTTTATATTAACTCAGTCCAGTGATAAACAGGTGCCTGCATCATGTTCTTCCAGGAACATTTAAAGATGGTTTCAAGAAGTTGAAAACTGCATCTTGGAGAGGTGTGAGCTAAAACGGTCTTGCTAATGATATATATATTCACAGGTTCAGCTACAAGAAAGTTTAGTTGTTTTTCTTGACAGTGTGTTGTGAAGGTACTGTGTAGGATGAACAACAGTATTCAGGTACCTGGAAGAGTCACAAATTCAGTTTGTGGCTTGGATATGGTGAACCCGTGGCTTTGAAGCTCATGGAGTATTATTTCTGAAATTTCCAATCTTCTAAGCAGCATGTTTTCTTCAATTCAGCTGTCAATCTTGAGACATATTAAAAGCTAAAATTAATATGAAACTGACCAGAAATAGA
The DNA here is from genome assembly GCF_023864345.2 of Schistocerca serialis cubense. Lineage (NCBI taxonomy): Eukaryota > Metazoa > Arthropoda > Insecta > Orthoptera > Acrididae > Schistocerca > Schistocerca serialis. The sequence continues at coordinate 184,777,492 of NC_064642.1, forward strand.
AATGGGGGATTACTTAAAACTGAAGAAGTCAGAAAAATGGCAGTTTTTCAGTAAGAAGAATGTCAAGAAATTTTACTGCTTGTATTTATTTGAAACACACAAAATTTTGTGAAACCTGACGACTACATAACATATTTTGGGATATATACTTGAAAAAATAATATGTTATTATTTGAACACATTAAGGAAGTAGGAATATTTTGTGCATATCCCAGTAAACTGTATAATATACATTAAGCTTTTGTACAATTAGGAGGAAGTTATGTGTTTTGAATACAAAATTTTTCCAAGGATTTAAAAAACAAAGTATCTTTATTTGCATAGATATTTTGAAAATCAAATTATGGTTTCAATTTGAGACATGAAATTTGTTGATTTCTACTATTGTTGCTTCTTGACAAAATTCTTTTGTATTACCATGTTTAAAGAACTTCTTGAAAATATTTTTCATTATTACTTATCCTTTTAAAGTTTTAAACAATTAACTTTTGTAGCGAAAATTTTGATTATTAGCAACTTTTTTTAAAAATGAATTAAGTATAAAATTAAAATATAAACTATGTGTGTGCAGGAGGAGGCATAATAGTAAAAGTTGGTTTTATGAAATATTCAGTTCCATTAAGAAGATTTTTGATGATAATATGACCCTAGTGAGAATTCTTGTAATGTTTTTTGAAAGATGTGACAGTTTATTGAATTTAGATTTTCAGCTGTCATAAAACGACACTGTATGAAAAAGGGAATAATACTGTACAAAATAAAAGTGTATTGAACTGATTTAATGTGAAAGTAATAAGACTATTAAATTAATGGGATTTTTGAGAAATAATTTGTGTAATAGTTAAGGTATCTATTCAGAATTATTATCTACTTATAATTTGACATTCCTTTTGTTTCTGTAGCAAATTGATAACTAGTGTGATTTCAAGAATGTATGTGTCTTAATTTATGTATCTATATTTTGCATCTCTCAATTATTTATGTGATGTCTAAATGTATTTGTAGTAATTAATACTTCTATACTCTCTATACTCATGAATTACTACTTAAGATTCGCATAAAAATATGTATGTATGTATGCCAGCCCTCTATGCAAATACAGTTGTAAAAATATTTTGATTTATCTAATATGACCAAGAAAAGTTTGATTGAAAGACAAAAAAAGTGGCAATATCAACCAAAATGTGACTTACAAATGTGAGAGTGACACACAGTATGAAAAGAGCCTGGGTATTAATGACAAGTACAATTTGTTTTCTTTAACCCATTTTGTGATAACAGAGTATATGAACTATTGTTCTTGTTTGTATTACTTTATATGGACAAATAACTTCATCTCCTCCTTGTAAAATTGCTTAAACACATTCAATTTTTGTAATTTTAGATTTCCTTTGTATATTCATTTGTAAAACAAAAGAAACAATTACACAAATGCAATTTTGAAAGATAACCAGAGAAATTAAAAAAATGGTTTAAAACATTTCGTAAAATTTATAGTGTTTCATTTAGACTAAAGAAAACTTTGTTAGGATTTATATATATGTTTTCTTACTACCGTATAATGTAAATTTTGAAACTTCCTGGCAGATTAAAACTGTGTGCCGGACCGAGACTCAAACTCAGGACCTTTGCCTTTTGCAGGCAAGTGCTCTGGAAGGTAGGAGATGAGGTACTGGCAGAAGCAAAGGTGTGAGGATGGGGCGTGAGTCGTGCTCGAGTAGCTCAATTGGTAGAGCACTTGCCCACAAAAGACAAAGGTCCTGCGTTTCAGTCTCGGTCTGGTACACAGTTTGAATCTGCCAGGAAGTTTCATATCAGCACACACTCTGCTGCAGAGTGAAAATCTAATTCTGGAAACATCCCCCAGGCTGTGGCTAAGCCATGTCTCTGCAATATCCTTTCTTTCAGGAGTGCTAGTTCTGCAAGGTTTGCAGGAGAGCTTCTGTAAAGTTTGGAAGTTAGGAGATGAGATACTGCCAGAAGTAAAGGTGTGAGGATGGGGCGTGAGTCATGGTTGGGTAGCTCGCTGGTAGAGCAGTGACAGTGGAAGGCAAAGGTCCTGAGTTCGAGTCTCGGTCCAGCAGACAGCTTTAATCAGCCAGGAAGTTTCATATCAGCGCACACTCCGCTGCAGAGTGAAAATCTCATTCTCGAATGTAAATTTTTTATTGCACTTGAGTTTTTCTATGTTTTATAAATATTCCAGATGTTATAGTCAGTCAAGTCATATATTATGGTCAACAGAAAGTTTACACAAAATGTTTTTATTTAAACATATGACATTATGTCACTTTACACTGATATTTTATTTTATCACCTTTACACGTTTATTGAAACTGTCTGTATAAAATAATGGATTATTTGTCTTGAGAATATTTTACAATAACATATTTTCCAAAATAATGCCCTTTGTTCCATAGAATCATACAATTTCATACATGTTCTCTTCATAATATTGTGTGACGGGATGTTGTAAGAAACCAAGATTATGTAATTCCAATGTGAACTCTAGTTTGTGATATCTTCTCCAATTTAACGAATACTGTGATGTTATCTGTTTTTTTAACGATGTTCATTCTAACTGTGGTTGTAAAGTGCAGGATTCATGTCTCCTGGACTAACACATACTGAAGTATATATGAATATTCTATGCTTTTCCAAATAAATTTGCAATGTATTGATTCATTATTTATGTCTCTCAACATAAATTTTTTTGGGTACAAACGTTATTTAACCTATAGATTTTACTTTATAGGAGCAGTTACAGATCCCAGAAGGATCTAATAGGGTTTCAAGCGCGTTTTATGTAACGTTACTCGGAAATTTATTGTATGTTGAATATAAAAATATTGTTATATTCCAAAGATACACTTAGCTTCTTCATAAACAATTCAATATTTTTTAAAAGCTAGACAAAAGAATCCTTGTGATCTGACATATTTTTAAATTATTGATCATAGAGGGTGTATCAAGAAGAATCATTCAATTTTTCACGTCTGTGTTAATGAAACCATAAACATGTACAATGAACTTTGTTTTTTGATGAATGGGAAACTCAAAAAGTTTTTTCATACCAATTCATAGGTGTTCATTATGCCTCCCTTGAGATGCAAAGCATATGTCTGTGCAGTATTCAAATTGTTCCCACACTGTAGGGAGCAAGTCTTGTGTTACAGCTTCCACAGCTGCTGTTACGTGATGAGTCAGTTCATTCATTGTTGTTGGTAACAGAGGCACATAAACAGAGTCTTTTATAAACAAACACAAGAAATGGTCACATACAGTCAGATCCAGTAACCTTAGAGGGCATTAATGTAAAGCTGAATCATTTGGTCCAGTGTGACCAATCCATCATTCAGTAATCCATTGATTTAAAAATTCACACACTTTCATATGCCAATGTGGCAGTGTCCCACACTGTTCAAATCAGTCTCCAACTGTGGGCAAAGAATGTTCTCAAACTTATCGAGACACTTACTCCTTGTAATAGTGTTCTTGCCAAAGATAAATGGACCATACACCTTTTCCAGTAAAACTGCACAAAACATATTAAATTTTGGAGAGTTTCTCTTACATTGTACGACTTTATGTGAGTCTTTTGTATTTAATATTCTCATATTATGATGGTTCATATTTCCATTTTAATGGTATGTTGCCTTGTTACTAAACACTAAGAATGGAAAAAAGTTGTAATCCTCCATCTTCATAAGAACGAAATTATAGAACGCCATACATTGTTGTTTGTCACCTTCACAAAGAGCTTGCAGGAGCTTAATTTTGAATCGTTTCACATCTAAATGTCGACACAACACAGACCAGATGGACCCTTCCTAACACGACAGCAAATAGCTAAAATAAATTTTCTCGCCATTAGAAACTAGACTAACTATAACAGTGGAACTTTTGCCCGTTTATATTTCATTGACTCCTTCCCTGCTTTGATCCCCAACCTTTGCTGTCTGTTCAATACATTTGTCAGTTATTTTGTCTATATCACATAGTGGTCTATGCCAGTGCTCATACACGTACCACTTTGGACTGTGTCTTCTTACGGTTTTTATCTTGAAGATTAAATTATTATAATATTTATTTGTTCATAGTTAATTGTGGATTTGTTTGTATTTGTGTTTTTGCGTAGATATATATAGTCATAAAAGCTAAGAAATTTTTGAAAAAATGTTCTTTGTACAGCTACAAACTATTACTGATGTTTTGTGGACTGTTTGAATATCCTTAACTTGTTTTAGAATGATCAAGAAAGCTGAAGCCTGTTTACAACAATGTATAAAACAAATATTGTTGCAAACCCTCAGCACACTGTGTTTCAGTTTTTGATATATCTATGTTCCTTCAAATACTGATAAGAGTATTTCATAAATACTAAAAAGCTGTAAAACGTGAAATAGGGCTCTGCATCTATAAATTTGACAAATTATTTATGTTCTGATTAGCCAGATTATGTCATATTGTAGATACTGATGAGATAAGCCACTGAGCACAAATCTGTGATTTGAAGTAAACTCAAGCACTAGGCATGTTGTTTGGGAACACTGCATACACTGAAACAAAATATTGAGTGTGACTCAGAGGAATTTATGGTTTATTTAGTAAAGTAAAATCTTGTCAATACATGATTAATGCGATTTTCAGAAATCAAAAACCGAAAATTTTGTGATGGTCAACATTAACTTCTTCAGCTATAAAAAGATGCACGAGATAATTTCTTATTTTGATTTCACATTTCTCCAGTTTTCTAAGAATAACAGATAATGTACAATTAGCATCTGATAACTGAAATTATTGTTAGTGTATTTGTAATTAATGTGTAAATTTTATGAGCAGATCAAGAGACAGAATGTGACATTACTTAGAGGTCAGAATGGAACTATGTATTATAGTACAAAGGTATTCAGGAAGCTTTCAACTAAAGTAAACCAAAACAATTTGAGTTCTCACCAGTTCAGAAATAAATTGATAATTTACAACAGTAGCCAAGCTTCCTGAAATCATCTGGTTACCTTAGTTCAAGGACTAAAATAGTCTGTTAGCTGCAGACCATGTAGCAGTGCACAACATAGAACTATATAAGAAGTAGTTGTATACTGAAGACAGGACACTGTAATTAATATGTAGGTAACTATTTTCTTTGAATACTACCTATTTAATCAAGTAGACATGAATATATCGGTAGGATGTAAATAACGAATATTTGACATAGCTGAGTGGAAGGTAGCTTTTATCAAAGGAGCAGCGATTTGTGCTTGTTAAATTTAGCTGGAATAAATGCAAATGGAATTAAGCAATATATTAACAGTTTATTATTAATCTTGATTCAGATTCTGCTTCCATGATGAATTTTTTTAATGCTGTTTTTCACTCACTCCTCATCCCCAAATGTTCCTGTTCTATATGGGATCTACAGAACATGATGAATGAAAAATCATTGCCTACAGCAAACTGTATTTATAACTAAGCTGGGCTACAGCTGTTTTCTGCAGATGACATCTACCTTAATTAAAACTGCCTAATCTTCAGTATGCTATGTACACTGTGGTACTATTAACTCTTACTTCTTCCAGTGGCAAACTCCTTTACACTTTGAAAACTAAAGGGTTTACTGTTTGTGTCAACCCTGTATACTGTGCTTCAGATGAACACATGCATCAATTTTCACCTGGTAAATCCCATCCTTCAGGTAGCCCCACAACCAGAATTTACAGGGATTCAGATCAGGTAATAGTGCCAGCCAAGCGTTGGGAAACGATCAGCTGATAGTTCGATCGTTTCCAAGTTTGTTTTGGAGAAGCAGCTGAATTTCACGAGTGATGTGGGGTGGGGTTCCATCTTGCATGAAAACTGTTGAGTTCAATGCATCTCTCTCCTGTATGGCGGATATGATATGCTGGTGAAGCATATCGCAGAGAAGCGGCCATCTTTGCTCCTCCAGCGCCAACCTCTTCAAAGAAGAATGGGCCAATGATGAGTGTAGCCGTGAAGCCACACTCTATGGTGACACATTCACCATACAGAGGAACTTCATTCTTAGTGACTGGAGATGAAGATCCCCACATTCGGCAGTTCTATTTGTTAACCTCATCCATCAGAGGCAAATGAGCATTTTCTGTCTATAGGATGGTCCAGGGCCAGCCTCATCAACTTCAATCCTTGTGAGAAAATGGAGAGTAAAGTCAACACTTAGTTGTGCATCCTGTTGTGCAAGCTGCTGTACGATATGGGTCTTGTGTATAGATACCATTTGAGAATGGTTCGAAGCACTTTCTGTACAGTGGACCACAGGATGTTCAACTGCTGTGACGCCGCCTGATAACTGCGCGCAGTGTTGTCTGCCATGGCAACAGCGATTTCATGAAGCATCTCGGTTGAACCAGTCTTTGGCCTCTACCCAGAGTCACGCCTAGTTCTCTAGTTGATTCAGACTTCTTCATCATGCTCTGGACAGTAGATGGAGAAATAGTACCCTTCCAGAATCGTTTCAGCCAGCAGCTGCCGCATTAATGTTGTTTTGATAATAGAGCCTCACCAATAAAGCCCTGCTCCTTTTGTCCAAGCTCATGTTGACATGTCAACAAGTACACTGCGATTGATCAGGTGTGTGAGACTATGAATCACGGTGACGGATCACAGCACCTGGTGGTCATAGTTGGAACGTGGTTGGTGGTGCTGTGACACATGGAAATCATGCACCATATACCACGGACATTAATGCTACCAAGCCTGGTACTTGTGCAGTAATTAGTTTCCATGTTATAACTTGTTAAATAGGGAAAGTTTAATTATAGCCACCCAGTACATTAGCAGAATATGAAACATGGGATAGTTATAAGAAACATGTCCAAACACACCTGTTACATCTTCAGAGTAATCATAAGTATCAGAATACAATCCTTATGTAAAATATAAATACAGACAGTTATATCTCGGTACAATGCATAAAAGTGCACAGTCTGAACAGTTAAAACTTTATTGTTTGGAAGTAACATCAAAACAAGGTAATGACAATTAATATTTATTTGCTTTTATTTTTACAAATTTTAACTAGTTTTAAACATTCATTTCAGAGCTGATGAAAAAGTTTCGTTAATCACCTTTATTTTGTTTAATTTTTAACTTTTAGCTCTCTTGCATCATTTTTGCAGTTGTATAAATTTTCTGTTTTGAAGCTAGAAAATATCGAAGAAGATGCTTCCAGTTATGAAAATTAAGTGACAGTATAATGACATGTGATGAAGCTCTGTATGTGTAGGTATGTGGCCTATCAGGAAACAGACCTTGAATCTGAAACAGAGAAATGGCAAAATTATAGACGAGAACTAAGAAAATAAAGAAATACTGATAAAGGCAGACTTTAAGAATGTACCAGAACATGCAAACAACTGTTAACAGTATTCCATCAGTTTTTGGAACGGCATCTGGGATATTATTAACTTTTGTACCAATAATTCAGTTGACAACCTTTCACCCATTCTCAAGGTAGGAGCTTGCAAGATTTTTAAAGCGTTTTACATTGTGGAGTAAATGCATATGCATCAGAGGTAACAGTGTTGTTAACAAGAACGTCAGGCCCAGATAAAACTTTTTGTCCCTAAGAGTAAAACAAAGCAAGTACAGAGTTAGCGAATCAACAGTGCCGAAGAAGTATTTGGTTTCTTATTATGGATGGCATACATTGGTATGACAAGCAGTAAAGACCTAGAATAATACTTCCCTTTGAAGCACAAACATGAAATAAGGGATTGACATGACTTGTTTGAGCTGGAAACCCTCAACTCGGTCTGTTAATTGTATTTCCACAGTTTTCCTCATCGCTGAATATCAGTGGGACGAGACTGTGACCAGTATTTTAGCTTTCCCATTATCCATGGAATGACCAGTAGATATACAGTTCAGCCATTGTAGATTTGTTGGGCTGCGGTAGGTGAGTGTATTGTTTGTGTTCAATGCAATGCCCTGTTGCATTGTGTGCTCCTTGTCCTACTTACCTTTCATGACACTCACGAGGAATTTGATAGACACCTGCCTTTTGTAAAAGTAGATCATTCTTCTTAGAGAGAGGAAGGGCTGCTGTCTTGGCTGGTGGTAGGAAGATAACATTTACTGTATGTTTCTTCACTATTCTTCCAAATGTTGAAGAACTATTTCTCACATTTGGCAGAAAGGCCATTGACGTTACACATCATTTTTCTTGCTGTTCTTTTGGTTGGTCTGGCGTTTTTACTTGGAGATTTTATGACTAGATTAAAAACTTGGGAACTAACAGGTGTGATTTATTGGTCAGCTTTTCTTGTTCACCATACTACCTATTGTTGATTCTCTGTCATTAATTAGGAGCAGGTTTGAAAAAGATATAACGGTATTATAAAAGAATACACTGATCTCCACCTACGTTTTGCTTAAGGAACAATATTTCAATAGATTGAGGGTGATGCCACTGTCAGTTCTCTCTCATCCGTGATAGTCAATTTACTTCTGCAGGGTTTTGAAGGAAAAGCACTCACATTTGTAGTTTTAGTATGCATGTAATTCCTTGAGATTGTAATACATAGGACAAACAGTACACACTGCAACAGGATGTTGCATAGAACACCAGCGATATGCTCACCCACTACAGCCCATCTAATATGCAGCGGCTGAACATTGTATAGCGACTGGTCATTCCATGGATGATGTGAAAGTTAAAATACAGGCCCGGCCTCATCCTACTGGGATTCAGTGGTCAAGGACGCTGTGGAAATACAATTAACAGACAGCCTGCTCAACCAAGACGAGGGTTTCCGGCTCAACAAGTCATTAAACCCCTTATTTCATGTCTGTGCTTCCGAAAGAAATATTGTTCTAGGTCTTCACTGCCTGCCATTTCAACATATAGCATTCAAAATAACAAAGCCAATAGTTCTGAAGCTCTGTGGATTCGCTGACTTTCTTGTTGCCAACATTGTTATCTTTGACACATGTGCGTTTGCTACACAGATTAAAGTGTTTTAAAAATCCTTCAAGCAACCTACCTTCAGAATGGATGAAAGGTTGTTAGGCAAAATATAGCACAAGAGTTAATAATATCCCAGATTCGAAAGATAATAATATTCCAGATGCACGCATGAAAATGATGGACATTATGGCTGTAACCAATGAAAGTAGACGAGAAATTACATGTAAGTTTGGGGAAAACAAATTGAAAATTATAACTGTAGGAACTATAGAGAATCATGTCTAAGGGCACTCAGTGACAGTATTACACTAACCACTGCTCAGTGAAAACAGTCTTGCAGCTGTCTGTCTACAGTTTTACATAGTAGCACTAAGTTGTTTGATTTTAAGATGATGTATTATCTCATTAATTTCTTTCAGTTCTGTAACCATGCGAGTGTTGCAGAAATCCATATGAATTTACTTTGATACAAATATTTACAGAAATTATTGATTTTTATTTGTTTATTTATTTATTTATTGTTGCTATGTGTAATTTTTTTAACATTTGTGAGGCTTTTTCTTCTTTCTAGCATGCATTTACGTTACAGCATAATGCTATACAAATCGTCTAATGCTTAGCAAAAGGATGAATATTAAATTTTTACTTCACTTTTGATTAAACAGTTTTTCTACTTACAGCCCCATCAGTATTCATACAGAGCTGTTTGCCCTGTTTTCTTATGCTTTCTTGCCACAATCATATTATATCACCAACAAGTTATGTAACATATCAGAGAAATACTTACTATGTGCTTTGTTTAGTGCGACAGTCCAACATTTAACTGGATGATAAAACCAGAAAGTCGAAAATGACCTGAGTGGTGACGAGTATGGATGTAAAAAGAAAGAAAAGGGAAGTAGAGAAAAAATAATCTTATTTGGAAGATACTTGAAGATGTGGAATACTACTAATTACTTGCTACACAGACAGTATTCAGTTTATGAAAGAACTAAAGGGAATTCAACATTCTAAATTATTCTGCAAGAATAAGAAACAATGTACACAAACTAGTCTTCAGTGAAAATCAAAGTCTTTCTCTTACTCTAGCTCTCTTTACAATACTTTAATTCTCATTTTTAGAAGGTACATCAGGAAGCAGCTGTAAGATAAATTGTGCTACTGATACGTATGCACCAAGCACATCGATGAAGGATGGAAAAGATCCACTGTGGTTTAGTAATAAAATTCTGAGAATGGTGAGCAAGCAGAGACGCTTGCATTCTCGACTGAAAAAAGTATGCACTAACGTCGACAGGCAAAAGTAAGCATAAATTCGTGCCTCCTTAGCTCTGTGCTTGAAGATCTATGCTTGAAACATCCAGCAACATCCATCATCACACCTCAGTGACAGATCTTGCCATGAACCTGAGAAAATTCTGGTCATAGGTACAATTGCTAAGGGGATCGATTCAGACAACTATAAACCATTCTGGAATGGTGTGTCAGTAGAAGATTCGAAAAGGAAAGTTGAAATTTTGAATGTCGCGTTTAAGAAACCATTCACACAGGAGAGTCGGACAAACATACTGTAGTTTGACCATCACACAGATTCCTTAAGTAAGGTATAGTAACAGGCATGTCTGTCGTAGGAAAGCAACTGAAAGAAGAAATAATTATGGAAGGAATACCAGTTTGGTTGTGCAGAGGATATGCTGTGGCAGTGCCTCCTTACTTAGTTCGAGTTCACCACGAATCTCTCGCCCAGAACAAAATTCCAGGTGACTTGAAAAAAGCACAGATGACTCCCATATATAAGAAGTATAAAAGAATGGACCCACTTAATTACAGATCAGTATCCTTAATATGGGGTTTTACATCTACATCAGTACTCCTCAAGTCACATGACGACGTGTCGGGACTACTACTTACAGATCCCCGTCCCACATTCCCTGTTCCACTCGCCATGGCGCGTGGGAAGCATAACTATCAGTAAGCCGCTGTATCAGCTGTAATATCTCGAATGTTCTAGTTGTAGTTATTTCGCGAGTTGTATGTAGCCTGAAGTAATACGTTGCCCAGTTCATCCTGGAAATAACTTACTCGAAATTTCAATAGTACATCTCTCTGTGATGCACGATGCCTCTCTTGTAGCATCTGCTCTCGCGCTGACCAAACATCCGATGACGAAAAATGCCGCTCTTTGTTGAATCTTCTCTATCTCTTCCATGAGACATACCTAGTAAGGGTCCCACACTGACGATCAGGACTCAAGAATCCGTTGAACAAGCGCACTGGATGCTACTTACTTAGCTAATGCATTGCATTACTCTCGTCGTGGCATCTGCTTTTCCTACTATTTGTTGTGTGTGATTATTCCAGTCAAGAGTTCTCTTGATAGTTACTCCTAGATGTTTTTGTCATCAGTAGCATAGTTGTACAGTAGTTGATTTCTTTTCCTATGTAAACTATAGGGTTCTTGGACGTATTCTGAGTTCGAATACATCAAATTTCCTTGAGACAGAATAGCTTTTGACTACAAATCAGATGGATTTGGAAAGTAACAGTCAAGATAAACTCAGCTTCTCTTTCCTTGCATGACATCATATGAGCCAGGGATGAAGGGTAGATTCCGTGTTGTTAGATTTCTGGAAAGGGTTTGCCACAGTGCCCTACTGCAGATTTTTAATGAAGGTATGAGTATAAGGAATAGGTTCCGAGATATGCGAGTGGCTCTAAGACTTCTTAAGGGGTTCCGGAACGCCCTATACTTGCAATGTTAAAATAACGCTTATAAATTACATCTTTCCTCACAAAGTATTTGAGGTAGGAAGTTGAACTTTTTACAGATTATTTATTGGAATATGGGCTACAACTTAACACAGGGATTTTACAAAATTTTAGTTCAGTTATTAAAGATGATTTTTTTTTCAATTGTAATGAAAATTCACAACATTTTTTTGCAATTTTTTATTTATATATTCATAAATATACAGTTTTTTGGAAAAAGGCTGTGTTAAATTATGCAGAAGGTACTGTGTAACGTTTACTGAAGTTTGAAACAAATATGTTTGGAAGATCCTTAGAAAACATGTAATTAGTATGAGAAAATAAAAGTTTTGTGAATCGAGTGACAAAGATTGGATTAACTTTTTAGTGCATTCCAGGTCCATAGGATGGATTATCTTCATCCTTTGCAAACTCCTCCTCCAGCTTCCTCTTCTTCCTCCTCCTGTTTACTCTTGCTTGTTTTCCTAGACTCTTTACAGCCCTGTCTGCAGCCCGAAGGCGTTTCTTGTCTAAAGCAAGCATCGCTCGTTGTTGTGTTCGTAGATTTTGCTACCATTTTCTTCAGTTGCAGTTACTGCAACACTGTTCCAAAAGGTGGTCATGTATGAACACTTATCACATTTCAGTTGTATTTCACTAGCAAGTCCTACGTGCTTTATTATGGAGAGTTCCAGACCCACTTCACTACAATGAACACATCTTACACAGTTTGAAAAAATTCCTTTAAGAACCGACATATCAAATATTTCATTCACATCCGATTCGCCCATAAAATATTCATAGTTTTTACTCGTTGAACCAAGCTTCTTCTGTGAAGTATTTTCTTTCCCACTTTGACTGCTATGGGCAGGTGTACTTGAGAGGTTAGGTTCACTCACTTGGTTATCGTCTTTATTGTTTACAGTAATAACACATACCTTTGGCTTTCCAACATCTCTCCTTTTCTTAAAAGCCTTCAGAGGATTTCTAATAATTTTACTTTTACTCATTATTATACTTCAACAAAGCAGAGACTCAAGAAACAGAATTAATTACGAATATTTTCGAGATAACGACAGAGTAAATAAACATGAAACGATCGACAATCACACCAGCGATATATATTGAACCATCACAGGTTAGCCACAGCACATACTTTATCTCACATCACTAAAATGTACCTGATGAACACGGACGTTAATAATAACACCATTTGACAGCAGTTTAACAGCGCCACAGTGGGTCACACCCATGTAGAACACATTTCAAAAAAATTTAAAAATAGTTGTAGTCTTCGGAATTGAATAAATTATATATCTATTAAAAGGTAATAGTCTGCAGATTCAGAAAACGCAAAAAAGTAAAAATTGAACTTTTCATGATTTTGAGCCTTTCCGGAGCCCCTTAACTAATAAACTCAGTATGTTGTCCTCTACAACGTTTTTTCTTCAAAGACAAGAGTATCATAAGGAGTGCCTCAGAGGAGTGATCGGAATGTTCTTATTCTCTCTATACATAAATGATCTGACAGACATGGTGAGCAGCTGTTTCCTGGTGATGTTGTGGTGTACATGCTGATATCGTCATTGAGCGGCTATCGGATGGTACAGGGTGACAGGCAAAATTTCTAGTTGATGCTCTAAATGCAGAAAAATGTAAGTTAACGCAGAGAAGCGGAAAAACAAACCCATGCTGTTAGAGTATAGCGTTAGTAGCGTGCTAGGCAACGGCCTTGCAGCTGTGGATACACCAGTTCCCATCAGATCACCAAAGTTAAGCCTGGTCGGCAGTGGCCGGCATTTGGATGGGTGAACATCGAGGCCACCATGCGCTGTTGCTATTTTTCGGGGTGCATTCAGCCTGGTGATACGAACTGAGGAGTTACTCGACCGAATGGTAGAGGTTCCGATCAAAGGAAACACTCATAATGACCGGAAAAGCGGTGTGCTGACCACATGCCCCTCCTGTCTGCATCTAAGTGAGGATAACATGGCAGTCAGATGGCCATGATGGGCACTTGTGGTCTGAAGACGGAGCGCTTTTAGCAGTGAGCTGCCTGACAAAGCCACTTTGATCAAATATTTGGGCATAACTTTGCAAAGCAATATGGAAAGGAACGAGCACATAAAGACTGTAACAGGGAGTGTGAAAGGTCGATTTCAGTTGATTTGGCAATTACTCTAAATTTATTTTGTGTGAGCCCTCAGAGGGACATACTGTACATTCTTCATATGTTATTAACTGTAGACACTAATGATTTTACAGCTGATTATTGGGTGGTTCATTACCACAGTGTGTTGTAATTAAAAATGTATTCATATGCTTTGTAGCAGGACTGATTTTATGCTATGAATATCTTGTGCTGTTGCTTTTGTCATCCAACATGGTGAAGAATTTGATCACTTTTAGCAACTAATTTTCCTAATTATACTGTACAGTGTGAAGAAATATTCTATTTAACTTAGAGAATAGGCTTTGTGGTGCTATTACAAAGAAAAATATGAAACATATGCTAACTGGCTCATACATTTTCCTATGAAGGATATTGTGTTAGGAATCATTTTATGTTATAATAATTGGAAGATATATTATGATAATGAACTTGTTAATAATGATAATAAGTGATTGCTGCTAGGGGCTACAGTATTTAAACATGTCTTGAGGAGGTGGTGTGTAACGTAATGGTTTGTAGTAGAAATTTGGTTATGTCAGAAGGAAATACGTGGAATTACACTGAAATTCATGGATTATTTCCATCTCTAATTAATAATTTACTTTTGTTTTACAATTACAATGTTTAATAGTTTTATCTATTATCCAATTGAATTATGTAATGCTAAGAAGAGAGTTGTTAGGAATCATACTTTCATACATAACACAAACGATTTTTCATAAGAAAAGTTTGTAACAACTATATTATGCAAGTGAACTTTTATACCTTGTTGCTCTGTTCCATACAAGCTCTGGCTGAATCTCATGATAAATTCTATGCAGGAGATTCAGGATTCTAGAGAGGGGCAGGGTGTTGTTATTTCAAGAAAATGATTTAAAAGTCAGTATTACACAGGTTTTTAAGAAGGTCTTCCAAAGTATTAAAAATATTCCATAACCTCAGGTCTATCACCCCACCCTGCCACTCTAAAAAATACCATATAAGCGCCTCTGGAACTGGGGAAAGGTGTACTGTTGGCAGAAAAATAGACACTATGAGTGTAATGAAAGGACCAATACCCTATTCAATAAACAATCTGCTCCACATACTAAATCATTGCACAAATTATTAAACTCATTAATCTGATTATACTAATTATTTGTAAATTTTGTATGCAGTTAATTAACTGTTCGGCAAGGTAAGTAAGAGCTCAGGAGTGGTACAGTCTGGTAGCCCACAAAACAAATTTAAAATCCTTGTAAGATATTCATCTTAATGGAAACATATGTTGCAAGGAAATTTGACGTGTTACAATGACCAAATAGTGCAACAGATAAAATTATATGTCTTTTGCAAAATTAAAAAATGGATGATAATAAGTGTACTTTTATTTACACCAAACCTGATCTGATAGCACAATAAACCTTGAAGAAAAAATTCTTCAACTTCTTGTAATATAACTTGAATCTTACATCAATCAAAATTAATACTGACTGATTTCAGACGCAAAAAATTATTTTACTACATAAAAAGAGTCATATAACATGGAGACAAAAATATGTTTTTCCTTTATTTTTGAGAAGGATTACAGATAATAAACTAACATCTGACAAATAAGATACATATTTTACAACATGGAAATTCTACGAATGATGTATCTTTTCATTTGAAAATACTTGTAGACAAATCACTTTCGACAGAATAGATATGAATAGATTCTACGGCCACCACACAAAACGGCGAAACACAGTACAGGAAATAGCAGAGTGACACTTGTAAACAATAGTCAGAAACGCTCTTGACACGAGAACACACCAATCACCATAATAAATATGCAGTCAGGTTCTCCTGACACAGAAACTGAGAACACTTAGTAATAACTGTAGATGAATCACTGTAATTACTACCATTATGTGAAATATAGAGTAAAATTTTAAGGAAAGCACTTCGAAAGACAACAGATTATGGCCAGAGAACGTAACTAAGCGTACAAAAGCTTAGCTTGATATTGTTTCAGATTAAACAATAATACCAACACCTCACAGAGAAGGGGCAGATCAATCAATTGTAACCGCACCCAGCGTGTATCTATAATTGAAGCATGATCAGGAGCCAAGTAAATAGTCCGGACACAGCGTTCAATGTTTTGAAACCCAAGTCCTCACCAGTGACAATGACTTGGTGCAGATGGTCTGACGCAGTTGTAATCCTGACGTTTAACATTGTTCTTCTGCCAGCAACGAATCAGCTCCAAAATGATTAGGGGCACATATTGTAGAAAACAAAAATTTTTCTTGACAGTACATCCATGCAGTGCCCCACAACCAGAATTCACTGGTAGCACATGTTGATGTGTCTAGCTGTACTGACTGTCAGAGCCTCTTCCTGGTGGGAGACTCACATACTCCTCCATAGGCTTGGAGGCATTGCCCTCCTGCACTCAGCAACAAAGATCATGAGGGACTCTACCCAAAGATCTTTAGTATGACAAGGCAGATTACTTTGATACAATGGGATCGATCCAAGCCAACCACAGCTCAAATTTGCTTTCATTCGTGCTTGGGGGCAGGCAGCTGTCATGTATCCATCTATATCTACATCTGTGTACATACTCCATAAGCCATCATACACTGCATGGCGGAGGCACCTCGTTCAACTACTAGTCATTCCTTTTCCTGTTCCACTCACAAAACGGAGCAAGTTAAAAACGATTGTCTATATTATTCCATATGAGCCCTTATTTCTTGTCATTTCTATGCAGTCCTTACATGTGACGACACCAATCAACAACGTAAGTTGTTCGCCTGCATGAGCACATGGTGTTATATTGGCACTGGTCGCCAAGCACAAGTTACACATTCAGAAAAACGTCAGCCAACTGATAGGGATGGAAACGTATTCGTTACCTTTTGTTGATAAATTTTATAGAGTCGAGGAAAGGGATAAGAGACAGCATTTTGACTATGGAAACAATCAACATGGGGAAGACTGGAATGAGTGTTTCAGTGGCTGCAACTATAGTAGCAGGTACTATGGAAATTTCAGGAATGGACCACAGAATAATAGAGGAGAGAGAGACAGTACAAGAATTCTAGAAACGAAACACCAAATGGCAAAATGATACGAGATTACAGTAGGAATGATGGAAGTACAAACTGGGTTAGAGATTTTGATGGTAGAAATAGAAGATGGGATGAGGCAATAGAATGCTTCTGTATGTAAGACCATATGATAGAGTGAATCAGTCAGAAAACAAAATATAGCGACAACGAGGATCCATGACTTTGGTGTGAGAGAAGCATGTAACCAGACAAGCAAATTCTGCCATAATGATAGCAGAAATTATAATCAGAGGTGTCAACAACAAAACTTTGGGACAGTACACCAAATGAATTGGTTTGAATTCAGTAGAAAACTCTGGAACACCACAAGGGAGAATGATTTAGAGGAGAATAACAATAAACAGTAAAAAGATGAAAATCCACAAATATATGTTGGGATTGTCGAGATTTCCATAGTTGCACTGAGAGAGATACAGTAAAGAATGAAGAGGGAGAGAAAGATAGCTGACTGTTTAACGAAGAAGAGTATGATGTAGTGGTCAATAATGCTAATGTGCAGGATGTTGATTACGTGGCACAAAGGGGGCAAACAAATAAAATAATGTTATACAAGCTAAGTATAATGAGAAGTGATGCTGATGATTTTGAAGTCAGTATTGGTGATTATGTTGATACAACGGAAGGTGTGGTTTTGAATTTAAATGATGTTGAAGATGATGTTTCTTACAATGAGAACAGGAAAGACATAGTTAATAGGGTAACTGTATCAGAAAAGAAGCCATTGCCTCTTTGTGAATCATAAGTCTGGAATGTGATTCAGCTTGGAAGACAACAAGGAAAAGTTTTGAAGCATATTGTGGAACCACAATGGAAATAATATTGATAGGGAAGAATTCTCCAAAAGATTAGAAAAAAATAGTGGGTTTCGAGACTTATGGGATACAATAAAAAACAAGTTAAGTGTAAAATGGGGAACAACTACCGGTAGTAGTTTGTTTAGTTTCCAACCTATGGTAGAAGCTTGGTTTAAGAATTACGAAAGAAGATTGTACATATGGAAGGAACATGGAAGGCTTCAGATTGTTTATGTATGGATGATACACCAGATTAGTGCCCATGCTCAAAAAAATATACTTTGTTCCATGTGTAGTGTAAAACGGGGAACAACTACCGCTAGTAGTTTGTTTAGTTTCCAACCTATGGTAGAAGCTTGGTTTAAGAATCACGAAAGAAGATTGTACATATGGAAGAAACATGGAAGGCTTCAGATTGTTTATGTATTGATGAGAAACCAGATTTAAATCTTAGTGCCCACACTCAAAAAAATATACGTTGTTCCATAACCACTTTACCAGGGTAACACAAAGTACTGTGTTGTACAGTCACTGTTGGCAACACTCAGCTTTGCGTATATACGAAATAGTTGCAAGAAGGCATTCTAATTGTTGCAGGCTACTGTTGCACAGCGTTATGATCTGTCCATCATTGTGTGAACTTTGCTATTGTGAACCTCAACTCTGGATTCTCACAGATAATGAACTGGAACTCAGTAAATCTGAATAAAGCAGATTAAGCTACGAAGCTGAAGTACAGCATAGTAGTACGTTTTTGTCTACTGTTGATACAGTAGAGGATGACTCTACAGATTTCAGCGATCAAGATTCTACAAAAAAATCATTACTAGTAAGGAAGACGCTCTGCTTCAGATATTGAAGATGTTATTGGTACTTGCTTGTAATGACGCTGCAGTTGAAAAATAAACATTTTATAACAGTAGCGGCAAAAATGAGAATTGCTAACGAAAACAATAATGTGACTGTGCGTTCTGTAAGTATTCTATGTGGTAAAGTTGGAACGAAATAGCATACAGAACCTTTTTGGGCAAAAAAGTTGCTGATACAAAATATTTTTTGAGAAACGGCTGGTTCAATAATTACAACAAAATTTCCTTCTTTGAAAGACATCTTCAAGAGTATACTTACAGAAGAAATGTGTGAAACCGATAGGAACGCAAATCAGGTATTAAAAAACTATAACATTAGTTCAGAAGGAGCAGCGAAATTGTGGAAGCCATTTTTTTACAGCTGACGAATTTAATGCATACATTGTTGTACTGGTTACTGTTGGAGTAAGATTCTCTAACACTGAACATACAAAGGAAACGTGGAAAAACTGCATTCCCATTTTATTGTGCAAGCTTATCCCTCAAGATTCTTGGCAGATAAGCAGATTTATGAGATTTGATAATTTGAACAACAGACCTGAGCGTTTGAAAATTCACAGAGCTTCTGCAATATCTGACATATTTGAAATACTAAATTCAAATTTTCTTGAAAACTGTATGCCTTCTGATTGCCTCACTGCTGATGATCAGCTTTTTCCTTACAAAGGAAAGACGAGATTTACTCCGTGGATGCCCTCAAAAAGAGCCAAATATGGCTTGATCGCTTGGTCGATTTGCGATTCGCGAAATTCTTACCCACTAACTGACCAAATTTATAGAGGCAAATCTGCTTCCAGAAGAGAAACTAATCAAAGTCAGAAAGGAATAAAAGGTTAATTTTGTCATTTGGAAGGTACTGGCAGAAATATGGCCACTGAATTTTTTCATAACTCTACCATTAACAAGGCTGTTGATGACTGCGATTTGTCCACAGTTGGTACTGCGAGAAGAAGCAAACCCTATATACTGCCAGAAGTGCAGCCTTCCTCTTAACTCAAAAACCGTTGTCCGGGTTTGGATTCAATGAAGACAACGTTGCTCCCTGTTCATATGTTACAGACAAGAAGAATTTATTTATTTCAAATTTCTGTTACCAGTCACTTTTTATTTTATACTTAAT
The DNA here is from genome assembly GCF_023864345.2 of Schistocerca serialis cubense. Classification (NCBI taxonomy): domain Eukaryota; kingdom Metazoa; phylum Arthropoda; class Insecta; order Orthoptera; family Acrididae; genus Schistocerca; species Schistocerca serialis. Next base: position 184,797,244 of record NC_064642.1, read on the forward strand.
CTAACACAATGCAACGCGTTTCGAACATGTTCTGTTCATCTTCAGGCGTTTATACATACAGAGAAATGTTACTTAAAAATAAACAGTCTTAAACTATATTAATCTAGAACTCTTTGTCCATTGTTTTTTACTGTAGCTGCTGGTGTTGCATTTGGGGGGGGGGGGGGAAGGCAGGGGGCAGTGTATGGCTAGAAATCGAAATCAGTGATGTCTTCTGTTGGTTTTCTTCCTTGTGGTTGACTTTGTATATCATAGCCTGCATAGGATGCAGATAAATTTGCATCAGTTATGTGTTAAGAAAACAGTGTGAAAGGCTTTTACATGGCAGTTGATCACTTACAATTTCATCATCTTGCTGCTTCGCTTGCATCACTGGTGTAATGGCGGAGCTGTTGATTGACATTACACTATTGCACATTATATTTTGTCACTGATTGCCAACGTAATTAATTCACTACACAAATTGCTTCGATGTTATACACACAACACAAGATGGTGAACTGTAGCATGTGAGTCTGCATCAGTTATCGAGGTTTTGTATCAATATTCTTGACACTGACAGATTTGTAGTCAATTATTTACAATGACATATCTTGAATCTATTGAGTTAGAACTGACTTAAAGAATTTCGGGTTTTTGAATTTCGTTATTTCATTAAGAATGTTATCTCTGTTCTTTGTGTTATGTATGAAAATTTCCATTTCTTCCATGATATCCATTCCTCTACTTTTTCTATTTTGTGTAAAATTTCGAGGTTGTCTTCGATTTTTAAAGGGTGGCCTGTGTATTTAATGTGAGTTGCTACTGCTGATTTGTTACATTTATCAAGCCTGTAGAAGTCTAAATGTTCTTTGAATTGGGTTCTGAAATTTCTACCTGTTTGTTTATTATATTGGCTGCATAATTTTGTAAATACCAGATGCATCAAGACTTGTATCTGGTGTTTTTATATTGTGAATAAGCTTCCTAGTTAGGTTGTTGTTGGTGCTGAAGCTCATTTTTACTTCTGTATTTTTGACTAGTCTTGATAATTTGAAAGATACTATTCCAAGATATGGCATTTTTATATATTTGACTGCTGGGGCACTGTCAGTTGTGAGTGTAGTTTGGTGTTGTTTGTTCAGTTTATTTTTTGTCTGTTGTAACATGATATTAATTAGAGGAGGGTCATATCCATTGTTTATTGCAGTATATGTTATGCTTTCTACTTTTTGTTGGAGTTTGTATGTTGAAGTGGAAATTGGTGTGCTCTATACAGCAGTGATATATAAGGAGCTTTTCTGTGGGAGGAGGGATGTGTTGAGGAGTTTGGTACAGTGGTGCCAGTGCCAGTAGGTTTTCTGTAAGCATTGAAAGCTACCTTTTGGTTCTATTTTGATATTTTTATGTCAAGAAAATGTATGGTGGTGTCTTCTTCCTGTTCAAGGGTGAATTGAATATTTTTATGTAGGCTATTGAATTTGTTAAAAAGGTTTGTCACTTCATCCTCTGTGCCATCAAATAGAATGAGGGTGTCATCTACATATCTCTTATAGAATTTCACTTTGCTTGTGATGTTATCATTTAGTGTTAGAATTTTATTTTCTATATGGTTGCTAAATATTTCAGCTAATAAGCCACTGAGAGTGCTTCCCATTGCTAGTACTTCGTCCTGCTTGTAAATTTTATTGTTAAAAGAGAAGTAATTATGTAAAAGCACTAGATTAAGTACATCTTACAAGTTCTATGATTTGCTGGTTTGTTCACTGTCTTGTTTCTCAATAGGTTCGTTCTTATTATCTCAACTGTTTCATCTACAGGTATACTGCTGTAAAGGTTAACAATATCTAGGGATTGAAGCTTGGCTTGAGGTGGTACTGTCAAATCTTTCAAACTGTTAGTAAGTTCATAGCTGTTCTTTATGGAATATGAATTTTCAAATGTGTATTTTTCTACAAGTATGTCATTTAGTTCTATCATCAATTTGTAGGTTGGGCTATTAATTGAGTTCACAATAGGCCTGATAGGTGTGTTGGTTTTATGGGCTTTTGGTTGTGCTCTGAGTTTGGGGCTGTTGAGATCATCACAATAAGGTCTCATACTTCATTCTTAGTGAAAAGGAAGTTACTGTTGTTGAGGCATTTTTTTATTTTAGCTTGAAACTTTGGTGTGGGGTCAACTTGGACTTCCAGTATGTGTTTATTTTTGCGAAGAATTCGAGTGTTTTGTTTATACAATCATCCTTCAACATAGTAACTGTTGTGGAACCTTTATCGGATTTTACTGCTAGGGCATTATGATTCTGTAGTTTCTTATTGATTGATTGGAGTACATTTATTTCAAAGTTATTTGTTTTTGTTGCTTTTGTGGTTATGTCTTTCCGTATAATTCTATTAGCCTTGTGGCCTAGTACTGTTTGTCCAGTCTCATTAAGTTTTGCAAAGTCACTGGCTATCTTTAGCGAACATATGGTGTCTTTTGTGTTTTGTGATTGATGCTTGGATTTGTATTATGCTTCAAAATCCTGATTTAGTAGCGTCATTTCTCTCTGACTGAATTCAGTGTTAGTTGAATTTACAACTCCTGGGAAATATTTTTGTGGGGTTACTATTCTTATTTACCTATTTATCGACAGGCAGCTTGTTTCTCTTTTTCAAATTGTCAAGCTTCTTTTGATGAGTGCTGTTTATTTTATTATATGTGTGTTTTATTATGTTTCGAAGGATATCATGGAGTAAAGGGATCTGTGCTGGATGTGCTAATAACATTAATTCCAGTTAGGTGCTGTAAGCTAATCGGCTGAGGTCTTCTTTCTTTTTTTACTTCACATCTTAGCCAGAACTTCTCACCTCTAGCTTTAGCAAGTTGTGCTGAGATAGATTTACAGTTAGCCTTAATGTTCACATATTTAGGTAGAATGCTTTCATATAAACGGGTTCTGTTGAATTTTATATCAAGACATGGTTTAAGTAACTTAAATCTAATGTTTCTGCATGTACAAAATACTTTCACAACTTGGCTGGTTGAATCATAATTTTTTCAGCCATAATGGCTATGTTTGTGAACCATGACTGTGTGGTATAATAACTTATTTCAAGTTTCTGCTACCAGTCACTTTTTATTTTACGCGTAATCTAACATAATGCAAAGCATTTCGGAAATGTTCTGTTCATCTTCAGGCGTTTATACATACACACATACATATAGAGAAATGTTACTTAAAAATAAACAGTGTTAAACTAGATTAATCTAGAAGTCTTTGCACATTGTTTTTCACTGTAGCTGCTGGTGTGGCATTTGGGGGGAAGGAGGGGAGCAGTGTATGGCTAGAAATCGAAATCAGTTCTAATGTTATCCACAATGCATTATGGTGCATCCAATTCTGGCATTCTTTTTAAGCCAGATGTTTTACATTATTATAACAGTACAAAAGGGGGCATTGATAATATGATCAACTTGTGTCCTCATTACACTGTAAAAAGAAGACACAGAGGTGGCCACTAGCATTTCGTTTACAACATTCTGGATACTGCTTGCTTAGTGGCATACATTATTTACACAGAAATCAGTCCTCAAGCAAAAAATATGTCACATAGACACAGACTGTTCCTACTGGATCTGGGAAAACATTTGGCAATTTCTTCCATTATCTCTAGATCATCAAATCCTAATTGCTTGAGACATTTTTCTCTGAAATAGGAGAATGAGTGCATGATAGGAGAACATCTAATTCTTGTTCATGAACAAGTGGAGGGTAAACCAAAACAATATGATTCTGGCGGCTCAAAATTGTTGTTGACTGTTTTGTATGCCTATCTAAATCACACAAAAGGAAGAGAAAACAAGAAAAAGTGGCTAAAAATGTAAAAAACCAATATGTGACAAGCACTGGATTACAACCACAGTGTGTGGACTGTGAGTAGAAAATAATTCCAAGTTTCCCTTTCCACTGTGAAGAGTTCCAAAATTTAGAATTTGTATAATATTATTAATTTACTGTGTCAAATATACTTAATAATTGTATATTTAGAAAACATTTATTATTCTATTGTTGTGTTATTACTCAGTTGTCTAATAAATAATAAAACTATGAATATGTGAGCTGCACACTTGTTCTAATAGAGATATGTGACTATCTGGGTAACCCAAACGTAGTGCATTATGTTCCTTCCCATTTAATTGCTCTTCTTTGAAAGTATTTAAATTTTGCTTTCATTATGACATTTATAAAGATGCAAATAAGGAATAGCATTAGAGAAAACTTTTGACAATGTTGACTGGAATAATTTCTTTCAAACTTTGAAAGTATAAGGTGTATAATACAGAGAGTGATAGAGCGTTTCCAGCTTGTGTAGAAAGCAGAAGGCAATCATATAAGTTGAGGCGCATGAAAGTGAAGCAGTGGTTTGGAAGGGTTTTAGCCTGTTCCCAATGTTGTTCAGTGTGTATGCTGAGCTAGCATGAAATGAAGCAAAGAAAAATTTTGAGTAGGAATTATAGTTTAGGGAGAAGAAATGAAATCTTTGAAGTTTGTCAATGACACAGTCTGTCAGAAACAGCAAAGGACTTGAAAGATCAACTGAACGAAATGGACTATATCTTGGAAGGATATAAAATGAAAATCAACAGAACCAAAACAAGTGCAATGGAATGTAGTCAAATTAAATCAGGTGATGCTGAGGGAATTATATTAGGAAATGAGACTCTTAAAGTAGTAGATGAATTTGGTTACATGGGCAGGAAAAGAACTGATAATGGGCGAAGTAGAGAGGATATACAATGTAGTCAGACAATTAAAGAAAAAAGTTTCTGAAGTAGTGAAATTTGTTAATATTAAATACAGAAGTCTTTTCTGAAGGCATCTGTCTGGAATGTAGCCATTTATGGGGAAACATGAACGATCAACAGTTTACACAAGAAGAGACTATAAGATTTTGAAATGTTGTGCTACAGAAGAATGCTGAAGATCTGATGTATAGATCATGTAAGTAATGAGGAAATACTAAATAGAGTTCAGGAGACAAGAAATTTGTGGCAATATTTTATTTAAAGAAGGGTTGGTTCTCATGAAGCATTCTGAGACTTCAAGGGATCACCAATTTAGCCTATCAGTCAACGCCTATAACACCTGTTTAACCTGTAATATGGTTGACATACCAATTTACTCACACTCTCCCAGTAATATGACAGCTGTGGGGAAGTCAACGGGAACCTCTTTTCGTGCTCTACTGACAGTCTCAATGAATGCTCTTAAAAATACATCAAGCACCCTCTTCTCAGCTATCCACAAAAATACTTCATTCACCATAAAATTTTTCCCTAACTTGTACGTACAACCATTGATCTTTCTTATCCTACCCACAAATTCTTCTACCGATTCCACAGGCTTCTTTGTTACCATGGCCAACTGTTCCTGAAATGTCTGACACCACTCTGCTTTGTAAACCTTTGAACTAACTCCATTCTAAATCCTCCAAATGATCCAACTCCCTTGACAGATTCTTTATAACCATATAAGCTTTTGCTTCTCCCATTAATCTTAGTTTTGCTACCCTCAAAAGTTCTGCATCAGACCACCCTCCATCTCTACCAAATTCATAAGCTCTTCCACCAGTGTTTGCACATCCTCAGTTGATTCACCAGAGAAAGAGCAACTAAACTTGTGGCTGACAAATCTATACCTCACTGTGACGACTGTGACTCCAATAGACCACCTAACTCCATATTGTCTGCCATCTATTGTGCTACCTTTTTCAAAAACATGCGAAGTGACTCCAGTTCAAATACACCTTGTGTCTTTGACTCCAGCGAAGACATGTACTTCACAGCACTCATTTTGAAACTTCATTCTTAGTTCTAATCATCAACCATTTCGATTCATGGCAGTATCTAGCCATATGCCATAATACTTACATGTGAAACACACTACTAATTTCCTACATGGTACTGAATGACCTAAACTGTACAGTGGACATATGAAAGGTACTAGTCAGTCATAGCTCCTTTTCCTCTAAAGTGTGACAAATCCACTGACACCTTACTTTTAACAAAATTTACCTTACAAAGTTTGCTTCAAATGGCTGTGAGTGCTAAGGGGACTTAACAGCGGAGGTCATTAGTCCCCTAGAACTTAGAACTACTTAAACCTAAATAACCTAAGGACATCACACACATCCATGCCTAAGGCAGGATTCGAATCTGCGACCATAGCGGTCACGCGGTTCCAGACTGAAGCGCCTAGAACCACTCGGCCACACTGACCGGCACCTTTCAAAAGGCATGGCAATGAAGCCTCCTTTCCGTGACCAAGATATGCTGAAAAAAATAATTAAATTTCTTGATTCATCATACTGCTGGCTTTAGTGTCAAACACTGTGCTGAAAAGATGATGTCATTACTGTAACACTAGTGAATATATCTGTTGCTGTGGAGGTGCAGGAGGACGCCGTGAAATGCCAGTCAAACAGCCAAGAACCCCAAATCACTTTATTATGGCTTCCCACTCTGATTCATTACAATGTGTGTGTGTGTGTGTGTGTGTGTGTGTGTGTGTGTGTCGCCCAGCAATGCCATGCCGTTATGGTGGCTGTGGTTGGTTGCAGCTGCATGTGTGGCAGCATGTCTTGCAGCTCTTATGTTGAACAGCAGGCAGCAACAGGTGACATAATGGCTGTAACATACTTTACTCCTGTTGATGGTCGACGTGGTGATTCATGGGATTGGGTGGGTCCATTGTGGTCAGAGGTCTGCACTTCATGAACTCAGGGAGGGCTGCTCTGTTACCGAGTCGAACTGTGGCATTCTGCATGGCACTCTAATTGGCACAGCCACCATGGAGGCAGAGCTGCAATACTGACACGAGTTTAGTACAAAATAGCTAGTATTTATGTGTTTTCAGGCTGTGCTAGCTTGGGCTTTGCTATGCCTTGCAGCACATATACTCAACACTTTTGTGGCTCCCAGTGTGGAAAGGGATCCACCTACTTCCACCTAGGCACTGTTGTGTCCACTGATTCTACACATTACCAGGTTGGCTAACATTGCAACGTGGCAAAGGCTGCATTATATTTTGTAAGACATAATGTCTGCACACACCTGCAGATGGTGATAGTGCAATCTACTTCTTACTTGAGTGTTTCTGGCCGACTGTAGACGATGTGCTACAAACACATCTTTTGCACCACAAGTTGTAATGGTGTGGAATGAATAATTTTACATTCACATAACAAATAGATTTGTAAATAGGGCTAGGTGGTGAACATTTATAAGTTTTTATTATTTTTAAATGTGCAGATGTGAGTTAGTAATTCCTAGTCTCCAACTTTTACACATTATAGCAGCAGAAATTCTTGTGACTCCATAATCTTTCCTGGCGTCATAATTGGTTGTATTCATGTCAGGTCTCCAGCTGGAACAAACTGTCATCTGGACACAATATTTCGGTGGTGCATCTGGCAGCCATCTGCACGTGACTAGGCTGTAGTACTATCTCGCCAGAACTGAAATCAAACATGATGCAGCGGTTCCTTTATACACCGACTGTGGGCATTCCTACGTTTCTCGCGGTGCATATATTCAAAAACAGGAAGAATTTTAAAGAAATTTTGATATTGAAAGTGTATTCCATCTGATAGCTACGAACAGAGTTCTGCTGGGCTCAGTAAAGGATGATTTGGATTTGAGGAATCCTGGGGTCTAAAAGATTCCCTGCCATTGTGGGAAAGCCTATATTGGACAAACGATGCGTACAGTCCAGGATCGTTTCGTGGAGCATCATCGCCACACACGTTTACTTCAGCCAGACAAATCTGGAGTGGCGGAACATTGTCTTACTGAAGGACATAAGTGATGAGACACAAGTGGTTGCCCTTGCGTTGCGGTGTGGGGGCTGTGTAGTGAAAGAAGCTATTGAGACTGACAATATTATAAACGGAGGTAAGAGATATCCTTTAAGTAGGAGTTGGACTCTTGTCGTGTTTGACATTAAGAAACAATGGTCCTTGTTTCGGTCATCAAAAACTGTCAATAGTGTTTCGATTTATCGTTTCCTCAAGCTTTCACTACTGGTGCACTGCTGTAGCTTTCGCTATAGGGCAGTTATGTTCGCACACGCATGGTGGACCCACGGTCGGTGTATAAAGGAACGGCTGCAGCTTGCTTGATTTCAGTTCTGGAGAGATAGTGCGACGGCCTGCTCACCTGAAGATGGCAGCCAGATGGATCGCCAAAATACTGTGTCCAGATGACAGAATGTTCCGGATGGAGTCCCGACGTGAATAAAACCGATAGAAATTCTTCTTCAGAATAGAAGGAGTTATCAAGGAGAAACTTTTGAGGTTGTTTTCAAATTTTAATTTGCTGTCTGTCACACATTATATATCACTGGGTAAGCTACCAAAAATTTTAGTTGTAGCTTTGTGAATCCCTTTTTGTTGCTAAGTACAACTCTAATGTGGAGTAATAAATGTCATTATTCCTTCTGGTATTGCAATTATATAGATCATTATTCCTTTTTAATTGCAGTGGATTATTTACATCATGAGTAAATAAATATATTATGACACAGTAGTCAGAATGCTCGTCTTCTTTAAAAGATGTCTACAGGATGATCATGAGTGAGCACCACATATTATTGGTCCAGCAATTTTTGAGCACTTAATGCCATAGAAAATTATCCCATATGACATTACTGAATAAAAGTATGCAAAATATGTCAGCTTACTGATTTCTCTCCCCCCAAGACTACAATAATTTTTACTGCAAATGTGGCTGAACTAAGTTGTTTAAAGAGTTCGAAAACGTGCTTTTCTCAGTTTAAACTCTTGCCAATATGGACAACCAAGAATTTTGAAGTTTTCGCCCAGTTTACTATTTCCTCCCCACACCTATCATTAGTGTAGAGCACCTAGATATGCAGAACTGAATATCTTGCGTATATTTAAAATTGAGGGTGAGACCATTCGCAGAAAATCATTAAGTGATACTTTTAAGAACACTTTTCATCATTTCTTCTGTTGCTGTATTTACACTTTGGCTACTCAGAACACTAGTGTCATCTGCAAAATGAACTAATTCTGGTTGTTGTATGTTAGATGGAAGATCGTTTGCATATATGAGCAATGATAGTGAACTTTAGATTGAGCCTTGGCATATCCCATGTATGATGCCTCCACAATCAGAATAATATCCTCTGACTACTTTAGCTGAATTTCTAATACATCGTTCTGCATTCTTTTGGTCAGATATGACATTATCCATTGCTTAGCTAGAGCACAAGTCTCATAAAACTTCAATTTATCTGTGAGATTGTGATTCACATGGTGAAATGCCTTACAATTCATAGGTTGCAGAGAATAACAGCCCATGCTATTTTGTTACTTAATGCTTGTATAATTTGGTCAGTTAACATGTAAATGGCATTCTCAGTACAGCAACTCTTCTGAAATGAGAACTGTGATTCCCTGAGAATATTATTGCTGACCAGGTAAAATACTGTTCTCACCAGCTTTCCATACTTTATGAAAATGATATCAGTGTTGATACAGGTCAATAGCTATTGACATATCTCCAATCACTTTCCTTAAAGACTGATTTGATAATGCCATATTATAGTGTCTTTCAAAAAATGCTTTGAGGTAGTGATGCATTATGTATTTGATATAAGACATGGCTCATTATTCAGGAAAAAATTTTTAGTGCTCCATTGGAAACACTATCAGAAACAGATGAGCTTTTGTTTCTAAGAGATGTATAATTTTGTTAATTTCAGAAGGAGGAACTGGTGAGTCATTCATATTATTGAGTTTTATGAGAATTTCAACATAATGCTGCAATTTTTCTCTTGAAATATTCATCCCAATACTACTTACTACATATCAGAAATGATTATGATATACATTTGCTATCTGTGACACAGCATTTGTAGTTCTTTCAGTCATTTTACTAGTGATGTTGTCTTGTCTCTCATTTTTACATTCCATATAGCATAAAGTCTCTTGTAATTACTGATGTGCATCTTCCTTGATTTTTTTATAACTGTTCTTGGTAATTTTGAGTAATTTTTGTTGTGCAGCTACTGCAGGATCCCCGCTTCTTCTTGTCAACAGATACATTTCCTTTTTCCTTTCACAAGATTCTTTAATCCCTCTAGTGGCCCATAGTTTTTAAGTGGTTGTCTAATGTCCTTTCTTATTAGCTTATACAGAAAGTTATTTGCCAATAATGATATGAATTTATTGGGGAAGTTAGGATTTGATTCATTACAAATTTCATCTGAGGTCATCTCTTGCAGACCATTCTTAAAAACGTTTGTCCTAGAGGCGTTAATTTTTCTAACTGGTTTCCACTGTGAGTACATAACTCTAATGAACTACCTTATCTGTCCTAGCTAACTGTGTATCAAGATCAGAGAGAGCATATATTACTGTATAAACAGTTATTTTGTTATTTTGAGCTTCATCAAAGAAAAAACATATCAATTAGGGTTCTAGTTTCTTTATTCACATGTGCTGGAAAGTTAATTACTGAGGCCAAATTGTGGGACCCAAGAACTATTCCCAGACCATTTTCGTTTACAAAATCCTCTAGAAAATCCAACTAAAGTCACCACAGACTTTTAACTGTTTGCTGATGTCTGACAGATTGCATAGTAAAGAATACGGTTTCCTCATTAACAGTTCAAAATTTCCGAATTGTTAATTCACAGACACACACTTCTATCTGTTTGTCACTACAAAATATACTTTTCTCTATGGCTTTGAACATTTGTTCTGTCTTAATATACGTTAAGAACTCCTCCTTTGTCCCTATATGTTCTGCATGAATTAGATGCTAAAGTGTGTTCTTTTATATGTAGCTTATCTAATCCTGAAGTTATGTGGTGCTCAGATAGGCATAGGTTTTCCATCTTTTTAGAGCTCTCTAAATTTTCCAAACAGACAAATAAAGCTCTTCTACCTTATTACTCAAACCCCTAATATTTTAACAAAATCAACTAACCTTAATTTTCTGTGCATTAAGCATTTGTGAGGTCCTTCCGTTATTGTGACTTGTTTCAAAACAAATTGCTGAATCCTAAGTCCAACCTGACAATAAACTTAAACAAGTACAAAATTGAATGTAATTATTGTAGAACTAAATTAATAAAAGGAAGTGTTGCCATTTTTATTCACAACATTCTTATGTCACAGGCTTCAGATATAAGTCAATACAACATTGAACAACATTTCGAATTCTCTACTGCCAAAGTAAAACGAGTAAAGCAGTCCATCATAATTATAACAATCTACAGGGCATCAGTAGGAAATATTCCAAAGTTCCTTCCTGATTAGAAAATGCTCGTTTAAAACTTTACAACAGCAACAGAAACTATTATGTTGATTATCTATCAACCAATAGCACTCATAACACATTAAAAACATTGATATCTTGCTTCAGCTTACACCATTTGTCTCATTTCCAACAAGGGTAGGTGACTGCAGCATGACTGCTACTGACAGTATTTCCCTCCAGTTATTATTACAGTGATGTAAAAAAACAGGCTGCAGTACATGGCTTATTGGATCTTGAAGGTCAAAGGGCATTTCTTAAACTTATCAATTTTAAAACATTTAATGAATTTACCTTAAGTTAGACACATTACAATGATAAATAATGTATAGTCTAGAACACCATCTATAGGAAGAAGTCTACCAAGAAGATACAAAAGACAAGAAGATTAATTCATTTTTAGACCTATCTCTCAAAGACTTTGAAGCCAGCTTAAAGCAATGTAAGAAATCAGAAAGAATGACTAATAGCTGGGATTAGAGTATCATGTGCCAAGAAAGGGAAATTTACCTACATCAGATGGATACTACAAACAAAGCAGTGAAAATAGACTGTAAGAGATTTTGTGAGATCTTAAAATATGTAATCAAGAAGCCCAAACACATAAACCACACACAGAAAATTAAAGGGGCCAACAATACAACGAAAACCAAATGGAAATTAAAAAAAAAGAAACAAATAATTTCAAAAATTAAAAAGTCAGGGATAGCACAGATCATGGAAAATCGAACAGGCTGCAATAACCAGAAAAGATCAGCCTCTGAAGTCAGTAACTTTTTCCTCTCTGTAGCTGAAAATATAGGAACACAAAACATTTAACCTCCCACAGGAGCCCAATATACACCAACACATAAAGGAATTTTTAAAAAAATCATCAGAATCCTATAAAAAATCAACTTATCAGGGTACAATGGAATATCAACAATGCCAATAAAATAAGATGGTGACTTAAACAGCAACATATTATTCTATTTATTTTATCAGTCTATGAAGCTTATGGCCTTTCCTTATAGATTTATAGATGGTACAGGTGTGGCATACACAAAAGTAGAGAAAGGTATGTAATAATAAACTCTTGACCTACAAATCTGTGGTCAGTTCTTTCAAAAGTATTATGATGGTAGTGTGCAACAGGTTATGTGAAAACTTAATGAAAAAGGGGTTTTTGCAAAGGACTTTCCCCAGATTTAGAGAAATATTCAGTTTCACAAAAGAATTTATACAAGAAATGAACTGTAGAAGGCATCCTGTGGGGATTTTCTATAATCTCATTAAAGTTACTGACTGTGTAAAACATAGCATATTAGTACAAAAACTCCCACACTGTTGCACCAAAGATTATCCACTAGCTCAGCTGGAATTTTACATACATAACAGGAAATAAAGAGTTACTCTAACAACTGCAAATGAAAGTATAGAACCAGGGTGAGGAACTACTAAGGATGATGTTTCCAAGGCTTGATTTTTTTTTATTTTTAACCACTGATCTTCTTAGTGTACATTAAAGACCTACCAGGAACAGTAAATAAGAGACAAATATAATAATGGTTGCTGATAATACAAGTACCTTCATCAATGGTTTGAAATTCTGAATGCAGCTTATGACTTAAACAATAATGCACCAAGTGTACAAACAGTTCACAGCAAGTAGTTTATCATTAAACCACTCAAAAACAAATTGTGCTGTGAAGTAGCTAGTCATGGTACAGTCGTATTCCCATCACGTTTGGCTGTTGGCAGCATCAGTAATGTTGGCTTTAACTGTGTTACAGTGTGCAAGCTGAGACAAAACAATGACTCACAGCATGACAGCAAGGTTTGGAGCAGTAGACAGGCACACTCAGGAGAAGCTGATGTACGACAGTGAACTGACAGCATCACTTTAGATCCAGTGCCAGAGAGGTATGCAGTGGTCCAGTAGACTCCATGTTCGACACCAGGCCATACAGGGTGCACTAGCTGAGCTAATGTACTGGTTGGCAAGCCCAAGGGTTTTCTGATTATAATGGCCAAGTGTAGATGAAGCAGCCACTGTTTTCATCAGAGGGAGAGCCTTGGTGAAGTGGGAGTATTGAGATGCCTGGCTAGAAGATAACAAGCTAACAACATACAGAGATTGCAGCAGGCTGGATGTGGTGAAGCAGTAGCCCATGGAATATAGCAGTAACACAGCCTGGGAGATTTGTAGTAAGGGCTGGAGGTGGTTTTCTGTCATGGACTATTGTTCCAGTCTGGAGCAGCGAATATTACTTAGCCTCACGGATGTAGAAAATGCAGTTTGAGAAGGAGTCTAGTGTTGAAAACTGCATTATGTTTTAGACAATGACAGAACTGAAAATCAGTAGATGACAGTGTAGTATTGTATTCTAAGTATATGTGTCACAATGGTATGCCTTCTATGTATATTGAATGTAGTATTGTTATTCTTCTCTTTTTTGCATGTGATATTGTCTTCTTTGACTTGTCCTACACTACAGTACAACTTTTGAACTGAACGTGTTTTAACAGGATCAAATAAAGAATAAAATTTAATCTTGTTTATGTGCATAGAGCTCAAATGGAAGCGGCTGATACAAGGAGACACGGAATTTATGCTAGTGATACATCATGTATTTATAAAGACAATGCACATGTATGTCGCAGGTGCTCCATATCTATCTAGTGGTGCATACATACTACTATCAGCAGTGGGGTAGTTCTAGTGACATTAAACTACAGCAGAGTTTAATCTGCCAGTTACACTTGAGACATCTGGTGATGATTAGAGTCCTAATTTAGAAATACAAGGACCTAAGGTTGGCAAACAGAGGTAGGGTGGCGCCAGGAACAGATCCCAGATAGCACTGCCTGAGTGCCCTATCAAGAAACAAGTTTGGTCCATGCAGTGTGGCACCATGTGTGCTGACTATGCCTAATAAAGTCACGTATTTTCAATCCTTCCAGGGATAGAGATACCTCAGTGACAGCATTCCAACAATTAGTAGATGGGATTCAGCATTAAGGATATTCAGGCTCAATCCCACAAAACGTATCTTTGCAAAATAAGCTACTCAATTGAGTGTGAAAGGCAAAGAAAAAAGGCAAAAAGAAATAATTGTTTCCACAGAGTATAAAAAATATCCATATAATCGATTTTTTAAAGACGAGATAGTATTTTTTGCTCATGCAAATGTCAACAGAATGACATTTCCTTCACTTTTTAGATTTACTGCTAAGGAGCACTAAACGAATATGTATTTGAAGCTGTTTTCATGTTGTACTAAAATTACTACTTAAGACAGGTTTCAGTTCACAAACTGCTTCAAATAACGCAATATTATCTTTTTACAATTTGTTTTACAAATTTTTGTTACTTCTGCTAAATTAAGTTTTCCAGCTCTTGATAATTTTCTAATGATAATAAGCTAATGCTCTGGCGAGTGCACTTGAAGAAAGTTTTACTGATTATTATTGAGAAGATTATGAGCACTTGTTTACTTCATAAACTGCTAATGTAATTTTCATGCAAACTGGATGGACAGCAGTGACATCTAGTATCCTGTACTGCAGGTATACCAAACGTTGACAAATTTGTAGCAACTGTGAATCTATATACAAAGACAATCACTAATGCCATATTATTTGAGTATTAATCATATACAGACTTAAAAGGGAAGGTAAATAAAATCTGTTCAAACACCTTACATTTTCGCCATAAAGAACGTATATGCAGTCACATTTCGTAATTTGTCTGCTAAGACTTTTAAAATATTTGGTTGAAAATATATTTTAAATTTACTGGTTCTGAAGATGAAACCAAAGTTACCTATATTTGCTGCATGATATGGTCAATTGTGTATTAAAGTTAACAATAATTTCATGGTAGAGAAGTTCTCGATGAACGTATTTATACAAACCATGCCAAAGATGTCTCCCTCTTGTAACACTTGACTCACAGTAGGCTTTGAGTTTTCCGTTCTGATAGCATTTACTTTCCCATAGTGTACAAAATACATAGTGGAGTCAACATCACCGTCTAGTGCTATGTAATTGCCTTCATAGTATACATTTCTTCTAATATGTAGCAGCAGCTGGCGCAAAAAATCTGGATGACATTCAGCAAATATTTCACTCTGTAATTAAGAAAATTATGTTATAAATAAGAATTGGCCGATACATTCTTGTGTTTTTATAGCTGTTACAGTTCTAGTAACGCAAGCTGAGTCTACTTTGGCCCTTTTACATGTAACTTTGGCCCAGTGGTTGGAACAAGTTTAATTTTCTTTTTTCTTGTCATGGAAATTATGTGAAGTAAACAAATCAATAAGCATTCACAATGTGTAAAGAACGATCTAGAAGTAATACTGCAGTAGCATGTTAGCAGTATGGGACTCACTATTGATCATAAATATTTTAACAGTAATTACTGCCAAGAGGGTTCACACCAGTTAAGGTGAAAATCAAGTGAGTGTAATTTTGTATTGTGTCAGTATTAGGTAATAATGTGAAGAACAGTTATTTGTGTGAAATACCTTTAGATAATATTTTTAACATATGTGTAAAATGATGCACATTTTTTCAATAATTATGGGGTTACTTTAACCAAGACGAAAATAGCTCCAAAAAGGCGATAAAATTGTGATGGAGTCTGATGTTGATTCTGGAGATTATTTTGTTGTGCAAGATAATGTCTAACAACACGAAATGTTGACAAATAATTTACAGCTGGTCAAGGTGCTACAGTTTCACACAGCAAATAAGATCCCAGAATTGTGACTATAGTTAGTGATGAGGGAGTTAAAGTAAATTGTAAAGTAAAAGACGAAGTCCAATTACAAATAGTCATAACAAAAAGATTAATAATTTTATCTTTGTGAGGATTTGATAAGAATTATCAGTTCACCATGACTAACATTATTTTTATATATTTTATCATGTCAGAGCTTCAGTTATTTGCGTACTAAGGTTCATATCCACACTGGACAGAGTTCTTAAAATGTGATGTATTCTCTTTGCAGATAGTTACCATAGTGTAACATGTAATTTGGAAAATGAATTGGTTGATTGCTGAAATGTTATTCACTTGCATATTTACCGCAGAACTTTCAGAATAAAATTCAATATTTCATGCTTCTGACTTCAAAATTTAGTGTTTTAGTTGTTTCCCATGGTCCTGTATTTCTACTGAAGTGATATTCATTGGGTTTGGGTTTGTCCCAACATTATATTCCCCTTTTTATGAAGAAATAACAGAGTGCAACAGCAGATATGATGTATTTTGTTTGGTATCTTTCTTAACTAATGGCACAAGCGTTTGAGAATATTAGAAAACTGTATGTAAAATTTTCTCTCTACCTATATCCATTGTTTTCTTGCAATACATAAAAGAACAGGCAAAAACTGGGCCACAGGAACCCTGGCTTACAGTAATATACACAACTACACTTAATGAGTTGGAACCTCTTGCAAAAAGTGAGGACAATAATGGGATTCACAAAGATAACCCTTTCATTTGCAAGAATCTTTGACCTTTTTTACCTGAAATGTACTGTAGATCCATTGAACAAAAAACTGTGCCTAAAAGTTGGAAGTCATACTTGTCAAGAAGTGCAGCGGAAATGAACTATAAAATTAAAATCCAAATTCGTTGACAACCACCTGTTGTAGATTTTTTATAACACATTCTGATCTCAAACATAGTGAGGTAAAGAAACTAGATCTTTAATCACATGGATCCCTGGAAAAACAAGTGTCAGGAGAGCCAGGTTGATGCTGTATTTGCTGACTTCTGAAAAGCATTTGACTCAATATCGCACCTACACTTATTACACAAAGCATCATTCTATGATGTATCAAACAAAACTGTGACTGGATTGAAGCAATCTTCGCAGGGAGGTGATGGCCTGTTATCTTGGACAGAGAGTCATTGCAATATGTACAAGAAACCACAGGTGTCCCCTGGGAAAGTGTACTGGGACCCTTGCTATTCATACTGCGTATGAATTACCTTGCAGCTAATGTCAATAGCAATCTTAGCCTTTTGTAGATGATGGAGCCATCTCTAAGGAAATACTGCTTTGAAAAAGAGCTGTACATATATTCGGCCAGATCGTAATGAAATTAAAAACTGGTGCAACAATTTCCAACTTAAAGTTTCCAATTCACAAAATGAAAAAATGTATTATTTATGATTAAATTATCACTGAATCACGACTGGTATCAGACAACTCATATAAATACCTGCATGTAATAACTGAATGCAATATGAAATGAAATTATCATAAAGGTCAGTTGCTCACAAATGAAATTGCATAGAAAAAACTTGTACAACCCATCTTAGAATATTACTCAACTGCATAGCAGCTGTGCCAAAAATTGTTTTGAAAAAAAAAAGGTTTTCAAATGTTTGCTGAAATTATCTGTCTAACAACAAGAATATAATAAGTTAGAGAAGCTTTTGATACATCTTTGGATGGTGCCTGAAATCAGATGTAGAAAATGAGGTGCAGATTGAAAATCCATCTTCTCTTTCCTGATATCTGAAGGATTCCTTAATGAAAAAGTTTTAACACTGAAAAATTGTATGAACTGTTTCACACCTTTGGACACAAATAATAGAAATATACCAAGGCTACAGAAAAGTTGGTTGGATGATTTTGTGGAGGGGACCAAACAGCATGGTCATAGGTCCTACTGGATTAGGTAAGGATGGCGAAGGAACTTGGCCATGCCCTTCCAAAGGACCCATCCTGTCATTTGCCTAAAGCGATGTGGGGAAATCACAAAAACCTTAATCAGGATGGTTGGATGCAGACTTGAACCATTGTCCTCCACAATGCGACTCCATTGTGCTAACCACTGCGCCATCTTGCTCAGTAAGACCATGTGACATAGACTGCATAGTCTGCATAATCCAACAGGAAAATACCTTCTAGTAATCTTTAAAATTGTCTGCCTCTATGTAGCTGGCTGCCACGTGGAGAACCTGAGTTTTATTCTTCCTTACTGCCATAGATTTTAACTTGGTGAGAGAACTGAAAAAGGGTCCATTTAGCCTAGCAATTGCAGCTGAGGAGCTACTTGAATAAGGAGTAGCAGCACCATGTAAGCTAAATCAACCCCATCCAGAGGAAGCCATTAGCTGAGGATGACAAGATAATCACTCAGCCTGGACTGTCTCATCTGTGGCGAGAATGGTGCACTCACTATTTAAAATTCTAAGATGTAGGTTAAACATTGAACTTTAAATTGTCAATTGGCACCTCATTTAATGTACATAATTTTGAGCATCGTTTGAAAGTGTGTCGAATTTCTTACATTTAGAGAAATGCTTTCACCGAACATTTGGCAGAATTTTTCCAAAACTTTTTGTATTATTCTCAAGTTATGTTCTTCAAACGCTTTTTAAATGACTGATAGATGAAATTCTTATTTCACCAGCAGAACATGCTTTTAATTTGCAGTTCCTCATTTAATATATTTTTTGTGTGGGATCTAAAATTTAAAAACCTCTCTCACACCGGCCTGATTTAGCTTCACTGATCAGGATAGTAAAAACATGCGTATATTAAGGGAATTTTCATTGACAAAGCAAGCTTATCACATTCACACAGTTCAATACTGTTCTATCCTGATTAAATTGAGCTTAACTTAAATTCCATAAGGCAGTGAAGCAATTTCGAAGTCTCGGTGCGATGAAAATTGTCAGTCGATCTCCTGGAACATTGGTAATAATTATTAACTTTCGGTGATCACATGGGGAAGACCGGAGATCTGCTGGTAAGACCGTGTTAGCCTATTTATTTGAAGTAACTGGATATCTTGAGCATACAAAACGGCAGGTTCGTCTAGTGTAAATCAGACGTTCCCCACTGATCCCGTGCAACACAGCGTAGTAAGCAGACACTGTCAATAATAATAATAAGCTAAATAATACGCAAACACACTTACTTTTAGTTTAGTTCATGTATTAAATTCCTTCTCATACAGAACCTCATCAAGATGGCGACTAGCCCAACAATACATACATATACATCCTGTTTCTTTCACGGCTAATCGGCAAGAAGTCCTCTATTCTTTTTCTTAAGAGAAAACATAGATAGCAGAGAAGCAATTCCATGGAGTAAATGGACGCTCCAAGGAATAATTGGGCTTGAAACTACTTTGCATTGATAATCGGTAAGATAAGAAGAGATATTTCGAGATATGTACTGAGTTATATAATTTATAAAATTTCTGAAAATATTGCGGAGAGACCGCTGCAAGAGACATTACAGTCAGAATCAGACTTCTCTGCCTTCCATGTTCACCAAGTACCTTCTTCAGTGGTTGGTCACACTTGCATTACTCAGGTGTTGCTTGAAACGTTCTGTAACCGATCCAGTTAAGAAGGTCACTAACAGGTAACACCTTTGTTGTAGGCTTTTAACTGTGAAGTGCTAATGCCTCCAGGAAAACCAGCACTAATGTGGCAATACTGAGGCATTATCGTAGAGATGTTTACAAAATCGCTTCCTAGCGTTTTCTGTCCTTAAAATTCCCTAAATTTAGTACTTCGTTGGAAAGAACCAATTCTGAGAGTTAAATATGACACCAGTGCAACATTTTGTAACATGGATCAACTAGGGCTTGAACATATAAGGTTTTAACGCTTCATTTGCTTTCCTAACGGTTTCTGCCCTTGGAATGTCCTAAATTTAGTACTTGATCTGAAGGCAATAAAATATTTTATGTACAAAATTGCTAGTCCTTGAAGAGAGGAACTTTTGACATTTCGTTTACATAGATAGCAGCAGCTGTTCATGAATCAGTTCAATTTTCCCTCAAATCACTAATTAAATTTTTTCTTAATTTCTCTTGTTTCTTTCATGGAAGTAAATTTTTTAATGCAAAACTACACTTCACACAGGTCAATTTGATACATCAATTTATCGATTTCATAGTCTTCGTTTGGCTATGAAAATTCGAACAAAAAATTTTCGTCAGTTCACTAATTAGGCTTTTCTCGGTTATCTTGTTTACTTTAAAGCAAATAAGTTCTTTTTTTGCAAAACTACACATCACTGTGGCGAGTTTGCTATACCATTTTTCCATTTTCTGCTCTTTTCTTGACTGTGAAAATTCGGACAAAAACTTATTGTGTAATTTATAGTCATGTTTTTATTAAACTCAAACGTTTGACCAGTAGCTCTTATAAATCATATTGAACATGTAGAAAGAAGGGCAGTACAAATGGTCTAGGTTTGTTGAACCCTTGGGAGAGGCTCATGGAGATACTGAAAAAACTGAACTGGCAAGCACATGAAGATAAATGTAAACTGTCCTGTGAAGCCTTATTAAAAATTTCAAGAAACAGTCTGAAGTGATTGTAATAAACCAAGATTAATGGTAAACAGACGGAATCTGTGCTACTACTTTCTGAATACGAGGACTTTCTGTTCCAGTGATACGTCATGGAGCTGGTCCCTAGGCTAGAATGTGCATTGTTTAGTGTAGCTGAGTACATAAATGCTCTGCTTGTAGGCCTATTTGGGCACCCACAGTGCTCACTTTTAGTGTTAAACATCTTACTCCTATTTCGGTCTTCGTTATTCATTCTATTATTAATGTTATATTTTCTAACCCTGCAATATTTTACTTCATTCTTTTGTTGGAAATTAGGTGGATAAATTCATTCGTTGCTATTGTAGGACTGTGAGTGCACATCTTAGTCATATTCCCCTAGTTACCAATTTGACGAGTTCAGTCCCTCTATACATGTCGTTCCAAGAAGAAAACTGCCCAGAAATGGCTATTTATCATCCAGCAGCGTCTCTTTCTAAAATATATCTCATCACATATTCTATCTTTATAGAATCATTCCAGTGGTTGGGAACTGTTTTGAAAATACTCCGAGTAATATATAGGGTGAATATCCCCTTCAGGTTTAAATTTCGGAAACTGTGTATAAAAGAAGTTGACCCACTTTCCAGACAAGAGTTCTTGTAGTATGAGGTGCTGGTGTAACTGTGTGTGCTTAACTGGTGATGGGTCCATTAAACGTAGAAAGCAGCTACATGGGGATTGGGGGCCATGTGGAGTGGACTGGGTAGTTTTAAAGGATAAATACAAAAAGAGCTTCAGTCTCAAAGGATGCAGTTCAAACACATGACAGGGGTAGAGAGCTCGGAAAGAAGCAAAGCTCCAAGCGCCAATAGAAAGCATAGATCCTGAAATCGTTGTAAGTATTGAAAACTGACTAAATATGGAGATAAGTAACACCAAAATTTTATAATGGGCCTAACAGTTTCAGGAAAGACAGATCAAATACAGTTAGTGGTTGAGTGTTTGTTGATGTTAGAATTAGTTTATACTTTGAAACTGAAGTAGATAGCTGCTGTGAGCTAGTTTGGGCAGAGGTGATATTTGACATTCCTTATAATTTAATAATTGGTTCCTTTTAACACCTCCCTACTCAGAGGATATAGCTGCTGAAAGATTCAAAGTAAACTTGAGTTTCATTTCAAATAGGTACCTCACTCATACAATTATATTTGGTAGTGATTTCAATCTACTCTCGATATGCTGAGAAAGTACATGTTTAAAGTCAGTAGTATGTACAAAACATAGTCCAAAATCGTAGTAAACTCTTTCTTTGAAAGTCATTTTGAGTACTTAGTTCAGGAGTCCACTCAAAGTGTAAATGGTAACGAAAACATACTTGTCCTCTTAGCAACAAATAGTCTTGAGCAAACAGGGAGCATCAAAAAGAATATATACATTTGTTACAATATCGTAATATCTAAATCCATCAAAACAAAATGAAAAGTATATTTATTTTTAAAAGCAAAAAATTGTTCTATTGAAGCCTTCCTAAGAGACAGTATCCACACTATCCAAACGATCTGTGTAATTATAGAGCAGATGTGGCTTGAGTTTAAAGAAATAGTATTTATGGCAACTGAGAGATTTAAACCAAATAAATTAATACGAGGCGGAACTGTTCCCCTATGATACACGAAGCAGGTCAGATAACTGTTGCAAAATTAATGAAATAAGAATACCAAATTTTAAAGGACGCAATGTCTCCAAGATTGGCGACGTTTTACAGAAGCTCAAAATTTAGCACAGGCTTCGGGCTTCAATACGAGATGTTTTTAATACTTTCCACAAAAAAATCTCTGTGTCGAAATCTGGTAGAAAAATCCAAGGGATTCCTGGTTGTATGTAACCTACGACAGTGGAAGACGGACGCACTAGGTACCTTCACTTTACGATAGCAATTGAAAAGTTATCAATAATAGTGCCACTAAAGAGGAGTTACTATAAACAGTTTTCTGAACTATAATCATTAACGAAGACAAAGTAAATATTCCGCTAAATCAAGAACAGCTTCTGATACTAGAAAATTATAAGTCGATGCCTTAGTGTAGCCAAGCAACTTAAATCACTTATTAAAGGTAAGTGGCCTATTGAGATCCATATTGTATAGCAATTATGTTCTCTTCGGAATACACTGATATAATACGTCCATACTTAGCAGTATTACATAACCGCTCTCTCGGAGAAAGATCCGTATGGTAACTAAAGACCGAAAAATTGTAGAGGCTGCATCTATACTCAAGAAAGGAAATAGCAGTCATCCCTGAAATATGGAACCATATCACTGACGCCGATTTTCAGTAGGGTTCTGGAACATGTACTGTGCTTGAACATTATAAGGACTCAATCTATGGATACATAGCCAGCACGGATTTAGAATTTATCATTCTTGTGAAACACAACTAGCTCTTTATTCACACAAAGTTATGGATGCTACTGACAGAGTAAATCAGATTGACTCGATATTTGTAGATTTCCAGGACGCTTTTGAAATCATTCTTCACAAATGACTTCTAATCGGACTGGGTGCCAATTTTTCATCCTCCCAGCTGTGTGACTAGATTCGTGATTTCCTGTCAGAAAGGTAATAGTTCCTAGTAATTGACAGAAAGTCATCGAGTAAATCAGAAGCTGTATCAATCGTTCCCAAAAAGTGTCATGGGCCTTCAGCTTTAATAACCTATATAAAGCATTTAGCATACAATCTGAGCAGCCCTCTTACACTGTTTGCAGATGATGCTGTCGTTTACTGACTAGTATGAAACTATGACAAGATCATAACTAATTGCAAAATGATGTAGACACGATATCTTTATCATGCGAAAAGTGACATTTGACTCTAAATAACTAAAAGAGTGAGGCCAACCTCATGAGCACAAAAATGAATAGATTATGTTTCGATTACATGACGATTCATAGAAATCTAAAGGCTATCATTTCAACTGAATACATGAGATAGTAGTGGAGCAAACTATTTATCACCCCATTCAGCATTGTTGTCAGATGTATCCAAGATGGCGACCTTTAGGCTTGGCAACAGAACATGTCATCCAAGATGGCGGCGATGATGTCATCCAATATGGCGGATTTTGTTGGGAAGATATGTCACTTGGTCTACCCCCAGTAACCTAAGTCATCCAACCGCCACCTCTTCCAAGGAGTTTGCAGGAAAATGACAGCCTGTGCTGGGCTGCTGGGGAAAGGAAGGAGTGTACTTCATTTATTTTGGAACAATTTATTTAGGTATGGATTTGAGATAGTATATTTATCACACTGATACAAAACACACGCTCTGACATGCTTGGGGTCACACCACACAGCCTACAGACTTGTAAACTACTCCTAAATTACCGAAATAGCCCATGTATAATGCTCTGCAGACATGCTTGCTAATTGTAAACTGCCAAATACTAAATTACAGAGTTTACAGACTTGCAAACCACTCGTAAATAATGCAAGACATTCATGTCCAGAGAGCCAAACAACTTGTAAATTGTCAAAATAGTGATGCATCTAAAAGACTCTGCAAACACGCTTGCTAATCGTCAGCTGTCAAAATCATGTATCACTCTTTATCTAAACAATGTGAGGCACTACCGCTATCCAGTGCATTCGCTGTGAGGTCCAGAGAACAACTGACCTATTACACAGTACCACCACCAGAGGGAACTGTCATCCATTCTGTGATGCAATCCAAGATGGCGGCCATGATGTAAGTTGATGATAAGTACCAATATCCAAGATAGTGGATTTTGGCGGGAAACAGTGTGTTCACCATGAGATCTGGACCTAGTGCACAGAAATGAAAACAGAACACACTGCCTTCCCTCCCATTATGTAATCCAAGAGGACGAATGGGGTGGGGGAGGAGGGGAAATGGTGGGAAACAGTGTGGTCAGCATGGGGTCCGGAGTCCAACTGAGCTAGTACACAGTACCACCACCAGAGGGTGCTGTCGTCCATTCTGTGATGTAACCCAAGATGGCTGTCTGGAGGGGAAAAAAATGACTCAGCCTGTGCTGGGCTGCTGGAGAGAGGAAGGAGTGTACTTTATTTATTAGGAACAATTTATTTAGGTGTGGATTTGAGATAGTATATTTATCACACTGCCTACAGACCTGTAAACTACTCCTAAATTACCGACATAACATTCTGCAGGCACGCAAACAATTCCCAAATTACCAAAATAATACTAGTACACAGCACACAGACACGCAAACTACTCATAAATTATGCAGTACACTGATGTTCAGACACGAAATCAACTTGTAAACTGACCAAATAATGCATAGCGAAGCCTACAGATTTGCTCGAAAAATAATGCAACAGACACGCAAACAAAGTACACAGGCACCGTCCACCACCCCCTGTCCACTGGACTGCACAGGAGGCTACCGCACACACTCCCAGAAGTTGGGATTCATAGACAGAGCCCATGGCTGTCAGCTCACAAGCTATGCACAGGTGACCATTCAGATCCCGCAACCATGAGGCGATGGCATCCCTAACACATTTGATAATCGTCAATTTGCGAAATCATGTACTAAAATGGTTCAAATGGCTCTGAGCACTATGGGGCTCAACTGCTGAGGTCATTAGTCCCCTAGAACTTAGAACTAGTTAAACCTAACTAACCCAAGGATATCACAAACATCCATGCCCGAGGCAGGATTCGAACCTGCGACCGTAGCGGTCTTGCGGTTCCAGACTGCAGCGCCTTTAATGCTTAACTGCCCAGCGTAACTGACACAATGCTGCAAAATGCACTCGCGTAGGTACAAACCATTGCAAGCGCATCTAACAAGGTTCTCTAAATGATATCACATGGCTATGTAAAATAAGCATCAAGTTAACCTCTCGGAAATTGTGTCGTGTCCCAGAAATAGTTAACACTCGCTTTTGTAGGAGCTTTTGTGATGTCTCGGCTTGTATGCAAGGAAATTCTTGCCCTAACAGAACCTGTTTAGGAAAATAGCTCAGAATAATGTTGAATGCATTCTTCCTCATGGACCTAACATGGCACCCTGTCCATCATGTGGCACCCTTCCTGGTTTCAACATACACAAACTTCCTCACCACTATGTACAGACTCCTATATCCCATCACAAAGGATGTCTTATGAAATGAACGGAGCATTATGATTAGCTCTTGTCGAATTTATCCTCTGAATTACTGATGCTGTCAGTGTGGAAGCACAGTCAACCCTTTTTTTTTCTTTCTGCAGAACAGACTTTCAGTGGGAAAAAGCTATTATACACAGATCGCCATATTGCACTGGCAGTTAAACCGTACAAACTACCCTATGTACCGTCAAATGTGGAAATATTCTTACTCAATTACACTGTTCTCCCACTGAGGGCAGGAACTTGGATATTAGAACATGAAACCGATCTGTGACATATCAGTATATCACCGTGTACCCTGCATATTGACAGATATCGAAAGACTCCTAGTCAGTTACATTGCTCTCCCATCAAGGACAGGACCGTGAATCTTAGAATGTGAAACTGATCTCCAGCCCATCAATATAAGACCGTGTTCCGTGTGGATATAGTAAACATACAATTCATACCCTGCGACATACAAAGTCAGTCCTTTTACATCATTCGTACATATACCATGAACGTAGACAGCACCGTAGGTATACTTGGAGGACTAGATATTTACCTCAAGGTCGGGTGGGCATCCACCCCCAATGCGTGACCTGAGCACCCTCAGTGGATTGAAGTCACTCTCAGAACTGTTCTACAAATTTGGCCTCATTTCCCCCCTCAGGACAAACGTGTTACTGTTTCTGGTCCGGACCTGCTTGCTTGCTTCCTCGCTTTTCTGCACCCACCTTCAGACCCTAGGATTACAAGACCATATCTAATTTCACGTGGCTTGCTAGAATGTCATACCATTTTGGTGGTACTTCTCGATATCAAGTACACAGCAGTATCTTACCAATCGCTCGCGCAACATAATTCCGAAGATATAGACTGGAAATTATTTCTCTACAAACCCTAAACTTTAGCTAGATGGGGAGCGCTGTAAACCACTCACTAACTAGAAACTTGTCACGTCTGCGAAGAAATTTACGCAGGAACTCTAATAAAACACAGAGAAAATTTCAATAAGCGAATACCGATGTCAGTGATGTAGCAGATTCTCAATCATTCCTATAATTTACAAGCTCAACTAAGGTGTTTCTCATGTCTAGAGAAACGGCAAACGTGTCTTCTACACGTTAGATGCACACACCACAATCGATCTTCTCTCAACCAAGCTAAGGTACGAAATGTGCAGAAGCTACCGAACTATTTACATGGGAGGGAATAACGGTCCAGCGCAAACACACCTTCATATTCAATCTTCTCAAATTTCCACGCAATCACGAAAGCTATGCAGCACATACTAAGTACATAGTTCGCTATTCAGTCGTCTAGAGGACAACACAGTTAATTCTTCTACATTCCTACACTCCTACACTCCTACATTCCTAGACTCCTACATTCCTACACTCCATTCGCACAGCTCCTACCATTAAAGGGAAATGTGAATCATCCCCCTGCAGGTCACCGGCGCTGCATGCCAAGCACGCACTGTTAGAATCAACATCCTAAGAAATCAGTCACACATATATATTTTATCCCTGTACTCACAACTAAATGTTATAGTCTGTCGGTAAACTGAAGAGCGAGCGAGCGAATCTCCACTCTGCCAACCCAGCTACGTAACAGGGCGCTTCTACAGACTGTTTCACAACGTAGTACCGTCCCTGCCGCGGCGCGCGCGGCGACGCCGTGAACACATACGTCTCGGCTGCGTTCATTTTTAGACAAATGAATTAAGACCATAAGAGATACAAGAAACGATGGCTTCTTCCGAAACATAACATTATAGAGCAAATAATATTAAGATAAGAATGGAAGTCAGGATTACACTACAAACATAGAACCGAGTGCCTGTTAACGTGAATGTATTGTATGATCCTCTATTGCTATTTATAAAACGAACCCCATGTAATGCAATCAATCTGTAGAATTTAAGGCTTGTTCTAACTTTGTGTTTCTAATAAAAGGTAGAAGTTTTCTTTGAAGGACTTGCAACACGAAGAGTGTTTAAAAAGTAAGCAGAAATTTATAATTTTGTGTGTCCGATTTGCACTACTTTTTTATCACTGTCTTCGTAAACATTCTCAAAAGTATGTGTACAATGTTATGCATATTGGGTATTTACTCTGTTGTCAGCTGTCACAAAAGTTACATGTGTTTTGGTAGCATCAAGAATTATTTGTTTTGTATAAAAACAGATTAGAGAGTCTGTATTAAATTTTGTTATTCAAATGGAATAAAGTGTATGAAATTTTTAGAAATGTTAAATATTGCTTTGGTGAGCCTGTTATGAGTGAACCAAGGGCATAGAAGTGGTATAAAAGTTTCAAAGCAGGCCTTAAAGGACAGCAGTTTTACAAGCTTGGATGAGACAAAAAAAGCACAGTTAAGAGACCTATAAACTACCCTGTAGAAACAGTTCCTAAAGTTTTTCGGGAATAGGAAGAAGCACTGGTACAAATGTATAGTATGTAATGGGAAATATTTTAAAGAAGATAACATTGTTGTAGATTAACAAATAAAGTTCTTACCAAAAAACAAAAATTAATATGTGAACGCACCTCGTATGTCAAGCTACTTCCTTAGAAGTCCAAAATCAATGCACTTGTTTCGAAGAAAATTTCGGAAGTGTTTAGAATATCTGTTGCGCACATATTTCAAACAATATGTCGCAGAATCGGGTGAATAGTGACCGAGATAGAGTTTTAGTGCTCCATAAGCGTCAAAGGTTTCACGTGATTTTGAAACTGTCTATAATGGTCGCTTTCCTCCCAAGATGATTAGTTTTCCTTCATGTGGCTTATTTTCGCGTTATTTCCTTATGCGTCCTATTGGACGAGGCTGACGTTTGCATAGATTTCAGCCCTTTGATTGGGACTAATAATATTAGCCAACAGTTCTTTTTGGGGTCGCCTCTTTAATACACGCTGTAATAACATTAGAGGCGATCTAAAGCTCGTTTACTCCGCAAGTACCTCCTCTTCCTCGTATTCCGCACATTTTCTTGCAATGCTAGATGATTATCCATCATTTCCGGATATCGAAGAATATCAGTAAGTATACAAAGTTAACTGACTGACACTGGCAACGAAGATCCCACTAACAGAAACGACGTATATCACTGCATGCCGATCTACACCGCTAAACAGGTAACGGGCAACAGATTTTGGGTGCCCCTGTAGGCTGGTGGCAGCGTTATTCCGGGAAAGGCCGCTTCCTCCACCAAAACCGCTGCTCGCTTTTGAGTTTACAGACAGACTATAATTATTGTGGTATCAGTTGAACGACATTGAACAACGAGCGAAGTATCGTAAATACATTCTGCTGACGGATCTGGAAACAAAAATATTTCTACCTCCCTTATGACTGGACATAGTCATTGCCTTATGCACACGTCGGACGCAAACACATACTTTATAAGCCTGATGCTCAAGGTGAACCTATCACGTACCAGCTACTACTAAGTATAATACTTCGTCAATAACTGATCGCTGGCGATACGAATAAATACTGGCCGAAAAAAAATCAACTATGGGTGGACATGTCTCATACGATTTTCTTGTGAGTGTTACCACCTTATCTTAGAAAGAGATGCTTAATCGTCTTACAAACAGCCAAATGTTAAAAAACCCGATCCCAACAATTACTATTGTTACTGTCACAAGCGTTATTGGTTCTACATGTGCACATAAGTATCCATGTTAAAAGCTATACCGGGTTTTTAAATCCACGTATGGCATTACCTATGAATCACGTGGTTTATCCAAACAAATACTGAGACTGTGATCATAGGAGTGTATATTTTCAGACCAGCAGTCCGGTTACATGTATCCCACGATACAACCTCGTCATACAATCACTGAATTTTTAAAGTGATTCGGCTAAGGAATGTGGTATGAAACAGCTATTTGCAACTCACTCACACAGCCGCCACTAGATATTTCTCTAGTATTTGTAATGTATTCTGTCTCGATACCATGTCAGAGGTTCTGCGATATATCCACTGAGTTATAGGCGATGACTGATTGAGAAGGATCGTAAACAGTAGTAGATGGTGTGCTGATTGAGGTCGTAAGAAATGTGCACTAGCTTTTCAGATCTCTAGTGTTACGCTGTCTGCTAGAAATGATGGCTTTGATTTGGAATTAAGTCTTTCCATTCAACCACACACCTGCACTGGATCCTATGGAGAAGTAATCTAATGATAACAGTCACTAGTGAATCATATTTCTGGCACTCTCTTTTCTCGAAACGAGCCAACTTTCTCGACCCAATCTGCTACACTAAAATTCCAACATGGGTTTAGGTAGCTCCTATGTATCTTGCAACTACCCCTCAGACTCTGCGCTACTGTCCCTGCAGCTGTGCGCATCTGATTGTTCCAGTGTAAGTCGGAACTGAGTAGAAGTCGGAGAAAGCTGTGTGTACCAGCTTCTGTAAGCCGTGTAGAAACAGGCGAAGCTGAGTTACTGCAACAAAACTGTGTTTTTACCGTTCAACGGAAACGAGGTCTGCTCATGCAAAACGAGGTAGTATAAAAGACAGTATGGGAACTGGGGGAAGAACGTGGATTTTGCTACTGCATTGTGGTGCTTCTCCAAACTACAAGCATTTACTACAGATCAACATCCCTCAGGGCCCATTCACGTCTGTCACCCCAACATTCTATCATCGTTGTTCTGTTCCATCCACCAGAGAAAAATTACGAACTATAAAAGCTCCACTAACTTCATCCGACATAGAACTCAATAACATTTTTACCCCATCTCTCTCCTCCCATACATCGAAAACAAATAAAGCATGCATGCTGGCTTCGAGCACATGTGATGATCCTATTAAATATACAGGTATTGATCCACTTCACAGACCAGTTTAAAGTTTCATCACCTATAATGTAGGACGATGACTGTATCCCACAGACTATACTGTAAGTCGCAAGAGACACTCCCCGTGACCCTGTGTCGTTGTTTGAAACCTTGTTTTTCTCTGCTGTAACACGCTTTGTGCACTGCCATACACTTTGTTTTTCTGTCACGACTTAGAGGTCTGTGTCAGGTTCTAAACTGACATTAATACCTTCTGATCCATTGCCTTTCGCAGAAAACTAGTCGTTGTACAGTGTACAGTGTGTTGTTACTGCGCCTACAATAACATTTCGCACACAATGGATTATTTTAAATGAAAGACAGTTACAATATAAGGAATCTGAAAGAGTTTGGCCTCGTTGTGGAGAGTTTCCAAACTGCTGTCAGAAAAGTGATTGACGACCTCTACATTTAAACTCATCTGTTACAGTGACGAAATAGCTGATGGCTCTGCATTCCGTTTCGACTGATTCCTCATATTGCAGTCATGTATGCGATAACTGTTTGAGTGCTATCTGTCTCCAGAAGATGTTGTCCCTCCAACAAAACTCTTTCTCAAACTCAAACAAGCGATGTCAGTCAATTATTATGTGGTAACCAACAGTGGACCAGTCGACAGATAGGATGGGAAAGACACCCCCGATGAGCTGAAATAATAAGCATTATAGTTGAGTGTGTGAACAATTTTACCAATTTTACAGTAAATTCAACACCGTCCAATGATGTGACAGTGTGTTTCCCTATTTCAATATCATGGCTAAACAACCCACTCCCCCACTTTGCAAGTATCGTTGCGAATGTGGATAGATGAGTGTGCAGTACGTCCATGCATTGTTAATTCTCGAACTCATCCATCATGAAAATATATCAGACAGCACACTTTCTAACACTTCGAGCATAGTGCTTAATTTACGATCTGTCTCTATGCTGACAGGAGTCACAGAGCATTCTCGCAGTCTTATGGTAAAATCAGAAACTGAAAGACCCACCCTGCAGCACTGTTACCGATTTAATCAGCAACCGACCAGAAGTAGACCGCTACATTCCACGTCTCGTGAATGAATGGTGCTTCCCGAGTCCTCGCTCATTCAAGTACGAAAGATTTTTTCGAGATGCGCCCATCTCGAGGAGGTTAGCACTCCTTATCGATGTATAGTAACAGATTTGAAAGTGTTTTGATGTAACAGCAGACGGTGGAGAAGAACAAAAGGTGGGTGATTTTTATGCGTGATGGAGCTCCAGACGGATGGAGTTCAAAGCATTTTTACATAAATCAACTAAGCTATCAATTTTAAAGTATTATTCCAGAGTCTAGGAGCAGTACCAGGGAGGTTTTGGTAAGAGATAACATAAACACACGCAATCCTAAGGCAAAAACGTTCTTCACTTAAAACGAGCAATAATGTTAGATCGCTTGCGTTTCAGACCTGTCAGTCATATGGAATGTGGCGCTGTTAATATTCCAATGTAAGAAATACATTTCAAGCGCATGACATACATCTTTCTTCCCAGTTTCTCTCTGATAAACTATGTAATCGAACCGTAAAACGAAAAAACTATTTCCTTAAGACATTGGCTCTGTGTTATACAAGAACAATAAAGCTTTCCACAGATGTATAGCCTCCATTGTGCACATCCGTTCATGCTTCAAAAATTGTATTATGCCAGCATCAGCCCTACATAAAATTATGATTAGTTACAGGGAATACCTCTTACAAGGAAACAAATAAATGCTTAGCAGCAGGGTCCGACATGTGAAAATTACAAGTCATTCCTCCACTTACTCTGTGAACAGCACATCTGTCAAGCAGATGAATACACAGGGGAATGCAGTGTCTCAAACACCTATCGCTAACTTAGTTATGAAACTGAAGTATCGATCATACACTTAACATGCGACAGGGAGATGGAGTACATCGCATAAATCATAGTTCGTTTAGAGGAATGTGTCGCGTTTCATCATACATGAGATGGAAGTCCTCTGATGACCGACAGGCTTATCGTTAACGATTGCAAGTAGACACAGCTTTATATCACATTCAGAACACGTGGCTATATATGAGTCGAACACATGCTATATCATGTGACTGGTGCATTCTGTAAGAACAGTGGAAACACTGACCTTCAGCAACTTCCTCATCTCTAGAATGTTTCATCAGTCTACCATTAAATCGTACCTCATTACTGCTCCATCTCAATCGATCACCCCATCCAGTCTCTGTGATCCTTTAACGCTGATGCATGTAAGTTTGGAGGCAGATTGTTTTCTGTCTTTCTGAAAAGCTTCAAATACAGTAGTCAACTCACCTGTATCACTGGTATCTCAATAGACGTACAGTATAATGCTGCCTCGATGGAAAAGAAAACTGACCGCTTCCCTGATTCCCTTCGTTTCCGTGTTGACATTTTCTAAGGTTCCTCTTGGTGCCGCATACTTGTTTCCATGTACAAATTGCTCTGTGCCAACCAGAAGATATGCAGGTAGTTCGTCAATTTCCCCACATTTCGATGCTTATTCGATCAATTTATACCTACCCCCTATCATTTTTCGCAAGTCCATCGATTTTTTAAGGTCAGCCATGCGATCATGACATAGCCTCTCGTTCTGTGTTCTAGAATTGCCTGTAAATGTAGTACATCTGCCAACCCATAGCCCAAATGCCCACATAGCCCAAATGTCCTGATTGGGAGGTGTAGTATAGCACTGTACTCGATTGTATCCAGTCAGCTCCACATTTCCAGAGCGTTTGCTCTGTTTTCTGTCCCAAGTGTAATAAGTGTAGGACAGCAATCAGATAATTTAAGTAATAGTAATACCATTGATGTGGAGGTGACAGCAGAAGCAGACCCAAGTACAAACAGAAATAGTAATATACAAGAGTCTATAAATACCAAAGTTACACAGGAAAGTGTGAACCTTACATCAAATGTTTCAGAGGTTAAAGATGATGTTAGTATTAAATTCATGGTGAGTATGCAACGTCAGTTAACTGAGAATTTGCGACGTTTAAATGATAAGTTTGATTCTAAATTTGATTCCCTAGCTGAAAAATTCGACACCCGGGTTTACTCAGTGAAAAGTTTGACACCAAGTTCGAGTCACTTAAAAATGATAATAGACAATTACATGAGAAATTCGATAACTTAAAAGTAGAGTGGGATGAAAGATTAAATACTAAATTTAGTGAATTAGAAATTAAAGTTTCCATGGATATGACTAACCTACACACCGAATTTATGGGTAAAATTAATGAGATGGAGAATAAATGTGAAACTATTCCAAAGGGGCATAGTGATTTGTCAGATGGCATCTGTAACTGTGAAAGTAGTTACTTGAAGGCTAATGTGCAAATTGAGGATCTGTCTAACAAGATGTCAGAATTCGTAATAAATACTTGTAATGGCATAGATAAATAGTTAAAGGATCAAACTAAAAAATTAGATGATGATCTTTCTGAGTGGATAGAAGTTAAAATAAGGAAACCGAAGAGAAAGTGAATACCACTCTCGAGTTGAATCAAGTTGAAGTAGTTAAAGAAAAACAGATGACAAATGATGAACATATCAAGTTATTTACTAATGGGTTTCAGGCTATTAAAGATAAAGTAATTGAAGAATTACCCAAGAGACAAAGTGAAAGAAATTGTAAATTGTCAGAATTAGAGCAAAAATCTTCACGAAGTGTATTGACTAAAGACAACTATTCAGAAGACAGGCTTAGGAATAATAAATCCTGTAGTGAAGTGAAATGTAACTGTTATTGGAATACAACCGATAAATTTCGTGACTGTTATGGAAATGAAAATGACACTTTTGTGAAATGGGGGTACTTGTCGTCTTTAAAGGTTGAGACAAGCAAATTCTAGAGCAGACAGTTTCCTAACTCTTCAGCTGAAGAAGATGACATCCATCCAAACATTTTCATCAACAATTTTAAGAGAATTTTTCCTTGCAGTTGGTCTGAGCACGATAGACTTCAATTTATTGTGTCCAAGATCACAGGTGAAGCAGCACTGTGGGCTGCAGAAGCGAGTGAGAATTGTAATACATGCGGGAAGTTTGAACAACTTTTCTTAATGCAATACTGGTCGAGTAGCAAACAAGAGAGGCTATGAAAGGAGGTTGTATCAACCGGAATTTTATAATAATAGATGAGGTTCATTAAGACAGTATTTGGAGAAATGCATTAATAAAATGAGGAACTGGAGCGATCTTATTTCCCATAGAGAAGTGATACATATTTTTAAAGGAAGATTACCTCTTTATGTACATGAGAAACTCATAAAAGTCGCTGACTATGACGTGGAACAGTTCCTGTCTGTGCTCAATTCGATCGATATCATACGAGAAGATGCCTGAGTATGGAATAATAACCAAATGTCTATCTCACAACGTAATAATAACAATAGTACTAACAATAATGACAGCTGAGATAGAAAAACTAAACCTATACTACATGAAGGAGGAAAAGTGACATCTTTTGCCTATAGTAAAGCCAGTAATAATAATCAATATAAACATAACACCTAGTATACTAAAGAAATCTATGGAAATAATAATAACCAGGTGATGTTGTGCAAGCATTCAGTTGGATACTGCTGTGTGCTTAATATCGAGAAGTACCTCCAAAATGGTATGATATTCTAGCAAGTCATGCGAAATTTGATATGTACTTGTAATCCCAGAGTCTGTAGATTGGTGTAGAAAACTGAGCAAGCAAGCAAGCAGATCTGGACCAGAAACAGAAATGTGTTTGTGCCAAGGGGTGAAATGAGGTGGAATTTGTAGAACAGTTCTGAGAGTGACTGCAATCCACTGAGGGTGGTCTTGTCATGCCTTGGGGGTGAATGCCCAACCGACCTCGCAGTAAATATCTAGTGCTGTGAGTATACCTATGGTGCTGTCTTTCATTGTGGTATATGTACGAATGATGTAAAAGGGCTGACTTTGTATGGCTCAGGATACAAATTGTATGTCTACTAGATCGACACAGTACATGGTGATATTTTGATGGGTCGCAGATCAGTTTCACATTCTAATATTCAAGCTTGTGTCCTCAGTGGAAGAGCAGTGTAACTGAGTATGAGTCTTTCTATATTGGACGATATGTAGGGTAGTGTGTAAGGTTTAATTGGCAGTACAATATGTAGATCTGTGTAAAATAGTTTCTTGCCACTGAAAGTCTGGTCTGCAGAAAGAAAAAAAAGGGTGGACAGTGCTTCCACGCCGGTGGCAACAGTAATTCAGAGGGTAAATTCGATAAGAGCTTGTCATAAAGCTCCATTCATTTCATAAGACATCCTTGGTGCTGGGATATAGGAGTCTCTACATAGCAGTGAGAATGTTTGCATATGTTGCAAGCAGGAATGGTAACACATGATGGACAGGGTGCCATATTAGGACCACAAGGAAGAACGCATTCGACATTATTCTGCACTATTTCCGTAAACAGGTTCTGTTAGGGCAAAAATTTCCTAGCATACAAGTTGAGACATCACAAAAGCTCCTACAAAAGAGAGCGTTAACTCTTTTTGGGACACTGCACAATTTCCGAGATGTTGACTTGGTTCTTATTTTACATATCCATGTGATATCAGTATAAGATTGAGAACTTTGTTAGATGCTCTTGCAATGGTTTGTAGCCATGCGAGCGCATTTCATGGCATTACACTGGGCAGTTAAGCATGGCTAGAGGCGTGTTGCATGTTCCGTTAGGATTGCGTGGAACAATGCACCCTGTGCTATTCTGGAACAGATTTCTGCAGCTTCTGTGAGGGTGAGTCACTTGGCAATTACCTCTTTGCCGGGCTGCAGGTAGAGAGGGGGATCACACCAGCAACCGCGAAACACATACACCTACAGCCCAGAGGATGACTCGGTGCTTATTTAGATAGACATGTGACGTCGGTATAACACTCGAAGAATTTTAACTGTAGAGGTGACTTTGACATACCGTCGGCAGCGTTCCTGCGCTGGCTTGCATCCGGCTGGCCCTGCAGAGCCAGTTGGAGCCTCTGATAGTTGCAGTTGATGATAGTTCAGAAGCGTTTTTTTACGTACACTGTGTCTTTGTGTACTGGATTATTTTCGGCGGTTTAAGCGTTGCGAGCGTAACATATGGATTATCTTTTGACGATTTAGGAGTTGTTTCGGTGTCTGCATCATTAAACTGCGAACAAGTGTGCAGTACATGACTTCGAAAATTGACGATTAGCAAATGTGTTAGGGATGCTGCCGCCTCATGCTTGAGGGAACTGAACAGGCGTCTGTGCTTGGCTTGGCAACTGATGGCTGTGGGGGCTGTCAGTGCATCCCAATTTCTGGGATTAGGTTAGATTAATACTTGTTCCATATAACATGAATACGACACTTCGTGATGATGTGGAACGTGTCAGGTTAATAAAAGATGTCTGTACGAGATATTACATTGCACAAAATATTTCATGACACTAATGTTTAAGTTCCTTTTTTCCCTTAATTTATATCTAAAAATTCAGCCAATGAGTAGAAGGAGTTGTCATCTAGAAATCCTTTTAATTTATTTTTAAATGTTGGTTGGCTATCTGTCAGGCTTTTGATGCTGTTTGGTAGGTGGCCAAAGACTTTTGTGGCAGCATAATTTACCCCTTTCCGTAACAAAGTCAGATTTAACCCTGCATAGTGAAGATCATCCTTTCTCCTGGTGTTATAGCTCTGCACACTGCTATTACTTTTGAACTGGGTTGGATTATTAACAACAAATTTCATAAGTGAATATATATACTGTGAGGTTACTGTGAGAATCCCTCAATCCTTAAATAGATATCTGCAGGATGACCGTGAGTGGGGCATGTGCGGTAGCCTCCTGTGCAGTCCAGTGGACAGGGGCGGCAGACGGTGCCTGTGCACTTTGTTTGTGTGTCTGTTGCATTATTTTGAGAGCAAATCTGTAGGCTGTTCTATGCGTTATTTGTACAGTTTACGAGTTGATTTCGTGTCTGTACATTAGTGCACTGCATTTTTTAGTTTGCATAACTGTCTGCTGTGTACTAGAATTATTTCGGTAATTTAGGAGTTCTTTGCATGTCTGCAGGGCATTATTTCGGTAATTTAGGAGTAGTTTACAGGTCTGTAGGTTGTGTGGCGTGACCCCAAGCATGTCAGATCATATGTTTTGTATCAGTGTGATAAATATGCTATCTCAAATCCATACCTAAATAAATTGTTCCAAAATAAATAAAGTACACTCCTTCCTCTCTCCATCAGCCCAGCGCCGGCTGAGTCATTTTGTTCCCCTCCAGACTGCCATCTTGGGTTATGTCACAGAATGGACAACAGCACCCTCTGGTGGTGCTACTGTGTACTAGGAAACTTGGACTCTGGACCTTGTGGTGAACACACTGGATGGTGGTAGTGCCTCAAATTATTTAAATAGAGACTGGTGCGTAATTTTGACAGTTGAAGATTAGCAAGAATGTTTGCAGAGTTATTTAGTTGGATTATTATTTTGACAATTTACAAGTTGTTTGGTTCGCTGGACATGAATATATTGAACTGTTTACAAGTGGTTTGCAGGTCTGTAGGCTATGCAGTGCATTATTTTGACAGTTTCCAATTAGCAACCACATCTGCAGCGCATTGTTCATGGCTTATCTTGGTAATTTAGGAGTAGTTTACAGGTATGTAGGCTGAGTGGCATGACCCCAAGCATATCAGAGCGTGTGTTTTGTATCATTGTGATAGATATACTATCTCTCAAAATCCACCCCTAAATAAATTGTCCCAAAATAAATAAAGTACACTCCTTCCTTTGTCCAGCAGCCCATTGCAGGCTGAGTCATTTTCCCGCCAATCCCTAGGAAGAGGTGGTGGTCGGATGACTTAGGTTAGTGGGGGTAGCCCAAGTGACGTATCTTCCTGCCATTTTCTTAGGTTGGTAGAGATGTGTTGCATTGTCCGGTTGGAATTTGAACTTCCTGCCATTTTATGGGGAGGGGGGGGGGGGAGGGGAGGGTGGTTAGGATAGTGGAGGTAGCCCAATTGAACTATCTTCCCCCCAAAATCCGCCATATTGGATGATGTCATCGCCACCATCTTATCATGTGCTGTTGCCAAGTCTACAGTCCGCCATCTTGGATGACGTCATCGTCGCCATCTTGGATACATCTGGCATCAATGCAGAGTGGGTTGGTACAAAGTTTGTGCCACTACTTGGGACTACATTTACAAACAACTTAAACTGAACGACCACACAGGACATATAGTATAGAAGGTGAACTGAAGAATTTTTTTTAGCTGAACATTTAGAGGATGTAACAGATCCACTGAGAAGGTCGACTACACTGTACTTGTCCGCCATCTGCTGGAGTATTTCTCTGGTGTATGGGATCATTCCCAGATACGATTGATGGATGACATACAAAAAGTTCAAACAAGGTCTGTTTGTTTTGTATTATCATGAAGAATAGGGAGAATTTCACCGATTTGATTAGTGAGTTATGGTGGCAATCATTAAAACGAAGTCTGTTTTGTTTGTGGCGATATTTTTTGGGAAATTTCAATGAACAACTTTCTCCTCTGATGACGGAAATATTTCTTTGATGTCGATGTACATAATAGTGAGAAATGGCCATCGTAATAAAAGAAAAGAAATCAGAGAGATTTAAGTTTGGTTTTCCTGCAGAGTCCTTGCGAATGGAACAGTAGAAAAATAGTATGAAGGTGGTTCTGTGAACCCTTTGCCAGGCACTTATGTGTGAATTGCGGAGTATCGTGTATGATGTAATGCTATCGGAAATCTGCAGTTGTTGTTAGGAGGACTTGTACGTAAACAAGTGTCAAAAAATAGACTTTTTAATTTTTGTCTTAAAATTTCCTCTGTAGTTTACTTCCAAAGAAATGGAGCACAGAAAGTATCAAAATTAGGGGAATTTAAAAGTGGCTGCACACACCACGATGTCCCCATAGCACACAGTGAACTCTGTCAAAAATAAAGTTTTGCTCTCATTTGTTACGTTTTTATGACTTCTTAGTCCCTTAAGCTGGCTAAAGCTTTACAGTTGGTTATTTTTCGTTTATACAGCGGGTTTAGACATTGTTTGCTATTCTTTTGGCGTGAATATTCTGTTTGCAGCGAATTAATTGTGTGTGTGAAGTTCTTATTGTGTGCTTGAGATTCTTATCCCACTTGAAAGTAACGGGAAGAATTTAGAAATTCGGTGTTAAACAATGTAAATTTTATGGAAATCAATTCACCAAACGGATTAACTCCGATAATACTGAAATGCAACTTGATACAACGCTTGAATCAGCTCAACTACTCCAAGTGCTTCGAAGCTAAAACTGAAATATTTGGACAATGGGCTAGACAGTATGCTGATAATATGGAGATGCCAACTATTAATTCAGGTTGTGTTTTTGTTGCAGTATCTACTCTATCTGAACTAATAAATAAAGCTTTGCAGTGTGAAGAAAGTGGCAGTAGTGGTGTGAAAGTGGTTGAGGAGATACATACTAGAAGAGGTTGTGAATTAAAATTAAGAAGTGTTTGCAATTTTTGTGAATTAAGCGAACGTGGTTATTCTTGTGATATAACTAAACAGAGAGTGTACAACACAGATATAAAACTTGCTTATGCTATGAGGTGTGTAGGCAAAGGGTATAGAAGGGCACAAATTTAACTGTGCTCTTATGAACTGACCTCCTCCTACAAGGTGTGACAGGTACAATAAAATTATTCTACAGAGTTTAGAAGAAGTGGCAAATGATAGTATTAAAAATGCTGTTCAGGAAAGTGTGGACATGAATGACAGCAATACATGTATGTCTGCAGCCCTGGATGCATCCTGGCGATGAGGAGGCCATAGTTCCCTAAACAGTGTAGTTACAGCTGTCTCCTCGGACAATGGTAAAGTCATTGATGTGGGATGTATTACCAACTACCGTCGTGGCTGGACTAGTGGAATTGAAAATCAAAATATTTGATTAGTTTTAGTGGTTATACCGGAGGAATGGAATCTGAAGTTGATGTGAAGATATTTCACAGGTCAGTGGAGAAATGTGGTGTGATGTATACATCTCACAAGGGAGATGGAGGCTCAAAAGGGTACCAAAATGTTTGTGACTCCAGACCTTATGCTGACACAAAAATGAAAAAAATGGAATGTGTTGCGCATGTTCAGAAAGGTTAGGTACAAGGTTGAGATACTTGAGGAGCAATTTGAAGGGATAATTAATTAGCTGATGGTTAGTGCATTACTGGATGTGGTCGGCTTACAGATGAAGAAATAGATGGGTAGCAGTATTATTATGGACAAAATGAAAATGACCTTGAGAGAATGGGAAAAACAGTATGGACTACCTTCTTTCATAAAGCCTCCACAGATGACAACCCATGCCATGCACTCTGCCCGCCTGGCAGTAAGTCATCATATGGTTAGCACAGCGATGTTACTCAAGGTGAGACCTACAACCATAAATATTCCTTGCCATTTGCTATAATGGAAGTTATAAAAATTATATATAGGGATTTTAGTGACACAAGATTATTGGAGAAATATTTACATGTTAGGGCTCAAAAAATGGCTCTGAGCGCTATGCAACTTAACTTCTGAGGTCATCAGTCGCCTAGAACTAATTAAACCTAACTAACCTAAGGACATCACACACATCCATGCCCGAGGCAGGATTCGATCCTGCGAC
Source organism: Schistocerca serialis cubense (assembly GCF_023864345.2). Lineage (NCBI taxonomy): Eukaryota > Metazoa > Arthropoda > Insecta > Orthoptera > Acrididae > Schistocerca > Schistocerca serialis. Next base: position 184,838,531 of record NC_064642.1, read on the forward strand.
CATAGCGGTCGCTCGGTTCCGGACTGTAGCGCCTAGAACCGCATGGCCACTCCTGCCGCCTTAGGGCTCAAAATACGAATGAAAATTTCAACAACTGTATATGAGAATGGATACCAAAAATTGTTCTAGTAGGACTAAATACTTTGGAAATAGGTGTGCTGGGTGCTGATCTGTGTTTCAACGACAGTGAAGTGTCAAGGCTTAATGTTATGCAGTTGATGGGAGAGCCTGGTGGACTATATATGCATAAAGTTCTAACAACCATTGACTGAAGGAGACTCTTCAAAGCAGAAAAATCAGTATTGAAAGCCACCAAAGAAACAAAAATAAGAAGAAGAAGCGTGAAAAAGAGAAGAATGGAAAAACAACACAGGAAACAAGATGAATATGGACCTGGGATGCATTAGTGCCATGCGAGTTTAATACAAAAAGCAAATTTTAACTTTAGATTGTACTTCCCGAAAGTTAAATTATTTATTTCATGTTCTGGTACACTTTGGTTAATAACTATTAAAGATAGAGAGCTGTATACTGTCTTAAAACGTGCTTTAATAAAAAGTGGATACTTTTGTGACTTAACTTTGAAAATAAAATGCTTTTTTGAAGAAAAACCCTGAACTCATTTCCAAAATTTTTTATAGTCACACTTAAAATTTTTTTGTGCCGCTGTTTATGACAGCACCATCTTTTCAATAGTCTGCTTTAAGGATAATAATGTAAGACTTACAGAAAAAAACCTTCTACTTCGTTTGTATTTTGGGTAATATCTAGCTATGATGTACATAAATAATTAGCATGGTTCATTTCACCAGCAACAAAAAGAAAAAAGCAATTAAAAAAGTGTGAGAGCTGAAGCTGTGGCTCATACATAAAAATGTTCCCGAAAGATGTCTTAAAAGATGGTAAGCATTACATGGGCTTACAAATCTTATTGAGTTATACTGTTTGGAAAACCGACACTTTTTTCAAGGTTTCACCTGTTCATGGACCAGCCCCTTAACTTTTTTAGTAACTCTCTCTGTGTCCTGCCTTTTTCAGCTGATGAATGAGGTGTACTGAAAGATGACTGAATCTTTTCGTGAACCATTTGTTCAATATTAAATCACTAATTCTCTGCTACAAGGCTGCTGGAGTAGAACCTGAGATCGCAGTGATGTCTGAATCTGAATCTTTATTCTGCATTAATATACAATGTTGGAAAAAAAATTAGTACACCTGGAAAGACGTCGCCGATTTTGATCCCAAAACAGCATATGCCACCTGGGGGATAGTAGATGTACTGATAATGGTTTCAACATTGTCTGCCAACAGATAACGTAGTGACATAGCTGCTGGAGCGCCATCTGAGTCTACCCTCTTAAGAGGGAGTGCTAATAGCGAGATGGCTCAGCATGGTATAAAAGTGTAAAGCAACCAGGCAACCATTCCACAGACATGCATTCGTGCTTCCTATAGTCAACTGGGCAAGTTTGAAAATGGTCAAATTGTGGCTTTCCGAGTGGCGGGATGGTCCTTTTGGAGAACTACCAAAGCCTCTGTATTGGCTCTAATTTCTCAAATTTTCTCTGTCGTGGTCAGTAGGCCGAGATGTATGTGGCGGAGGTAATATGTTGTCCGACTCCTCCTGAAAAGTGCAGTTCTGAAATTTCAATAGCAGATCCCTTCATGGTGCGAAACGCCTCTCTTGTAACGTCTGCCAGTGGAGATTGTTTAGCATCTCTGTAACGCTGTCTCGACAGATAAACGATCCCGTGACAAAACACACCGTTCTTCATTGGATCTTCTCTATCTCCTCTGTCAGTCCTATCTGGTAGGGATCCCAGATAGATGAACAATACTCAAGAATGGGACGAACAAGCGCCTTACAAGCGATTTCTTTCGTGGATGAGTTACATTTCCTTAAGATTCTTCCGATGAATTTGAGTCTGGCGTCTGCTTTTCTCCCTATCTGTTTCATATGGTCATTCCATTTAAGGCCACTCTGGACATTTACGCCTAGATATTTTCCGGCAGACACAGTCTCCAGCTGTTTGTCATCAATAGTGTAGCTACACAGTAGTGGATTTCTTTTCCAATGTATGCGCAGTGTGTTACATTTATTTACGTTCAGGGTCAACTGCCAGAGGCTGCACCATTCATCAATTCTCTGCAGTTCGTTCTGCAAACTCTCACTATCTTCTGGCGTTGCTACTTCGGCATAGACAACTGCATCATCTGCGAATAAACTTTAAGAGCATCCGACGCTTTCTACTAGGTCACTTATATACACTGTAGAGAGCAACGGTCCTATCACGCTTCCCTGCGGTATCCGGATATCACCTTTACATCTTTCGATTTAGTTCCGTTAAGGGCGACATGTTGAGTTCTGTGTGCAAGAAAGTCATGAATCCAGTGGCAGATCTGCGCCGATTCTCTGTAAGCTCATATTGTTTCCATTAAACGGCAATGCGGGACGGTGTCAAATGCCTTACTGACATCAAGGAACACGGCATCAACCTGAGTGCCGTTGTCCACTGCGCTGTGGATCTCATGGAGGAATACAGCAAGCTGAGTTTCGTAGGACCTCTATTTGCGGAATCTATGTTGATTTTTGTAGAAGAGATGATCATTTTCCAAAACCGTCATTCTTGAGCATAAAAGATGTTCCATAATTCTACAACAGACTGACGTCAATGACAGGTCAATAACTGTGCAAATCTGTCATAGGCCCTTTCTTAAAAACGGGAATGACCTGCGCTTTTTTCCAGTCGTTAGGTACAGCCGTGCTCAAAAGTATCCGAACGACCTGAATTGCATTTCGTCTGATTCGCATACAACCCTCACTACGCAGCTGTCTAACAGGTCCTCTAATCGCCCTTTGGTACAGTCGTTTGACTATTGAAAATGGTTCCAACAAATCACCACTAGAAAACACTGCTCTGTATCGCAATAACTCAAGGTGAAGAGTAATATCACGATACTACAAATAGGAGGGAACACCGTATCACGGATAAGACTGTCCTTAAGGCTTGTAAGCTCACATTTATTACAATAAATGACATACCTTAAATGTTACCACTCTCATTATTACGTCAGATATGCACGTAATAAGTTCGCTGTATTCATGATTTTCTCTTCAAAGTAACATACCGTACTTATTTTTTAACGCAAAATAACATTATAAAATTTAAGTTATTCACGAGCAGCTAGCTGAGAATATGTATGAATTTCAAATGGCGCGACGAACCGTCTCGTTCTGCATATGGATTCAAACCCAGGTCATGCAGACCAAGCAAAGATTTCGTGACTGACGGAAACTAACAGTCATTCCTGACTAGGCATACAGAGAGTGATATGCCTCGATTTTAGACAGTAACAGTTAGGAAATATCAACTTTAAATTACATAACGTAAACATTTTTAACGGACGCGAGTTCCTACCCAGCATCTATTGTCCCTGTTAAAAAACTACGAGAGATGTCAAATATTGTTTCTTCACAAGTAGCTTACTTGAAATGCCGTGAGGTAAGGCTTTGTGTTGAACAGGGATTCGAACCCAGAACATAATCAGATTGTTATCGAAGCACAATCAACTGTGACATATCGGAATTTCTCGGCAGTACCAACATGTTTTAACTGAAATGACGAAACGAAACATTAATTTTTTCCTTCCCAGGACTCCAACCCGGCACCCATCGCTGTTCTATTCTAGAGAAAACGAACGTTAAATATGGGTTTGTTACACCAGCAGCGACATGTAAGCATGTTTGAACTAGAAATAATATGACTAAGAGTTCGGTGCTGACTGGTAATCGAACCCCAGACATTTCGTTGTTGACTACACACAAAGAGACGTCAGCTACAGAATTTTTCTCCACCAGCAGCTCGGAATAACACCCTTGAACTTACAGTGATCTCGCGATTAGTTCTGTGTCTCACTGGGAGGCAAAAACGTCAGATATAGTTAGTGTTGACAACGAATAAAAATACATTAAAAATCAAAATTATTATACACCAGCACATAGGTGTTCTCATGCTATAGCTCGATAATACATAATGAAAACTTGAGTGCCGGACTAGGATTCGAACCCATTCACGCACAATATGTGGAGATGGTGAGGAATCTGCAGTTTTGAAGAAACAATAAATTGTAGTCGACCTGTATTGTCACGAAGGGATCAAATTCCGCGTTAAGGGCGGTCTGAGATGCTTTCCCAGTTCAGAACCAATTTTATCGCATACAGAAGTTCAAATAAAAGATGGAATAAGTGTCCTGTGACCCTACATAGCGTTTGTTTCGTAACTAGTAATAAATAACCTGTATAAGAAAGGTTACTGGTGATGGAGTTCCTATATGTTGCCACTCCTGACTTTATTGTGGTTCAACCTCATGTCTACTTGGTAGAGAAAGAAGGAATATCACGTTCAATGTGAATCTCAGACCACAATGCCACTGTATGTTCTTCACTTGGCGTAACCAGTAGAGAATAGAATCTGTTTCTCCCTATCAAAAATCATCGGCAGAAGTGGGAATCGAACACAGACCATGCATATATGAAACTGTCAGCAATCCAACAGACCACCAAATACTCTTCTCTGTGGCACATTTTTCTGTTGTAATGCCATTGCGCTACACTGGATAAGAATTCTGACACACAGGCTCCCTGTAGTGATTTGCAGCATGTTCAGTACATTCATTTACTTGGTTGACCGAACTAGCTGCCTTGGCTACCCAGTGCAGACATTCGACTCTATTCTGTAATCACTGAAATAAAATCACGTAACTGCCACCTACACAGAACTGCCAACAGTGTAGGATGCAGAAATTTAAATAGTCAGTGTTCCTTTCCACTTGAGCTACTCTATTACGCTATTTGTTTGTTGAAAACGTCGTGCAGTGCAAAAGAAAAGCTGTAACTGTCTGTCTCTCAGAAGTCTACATCCGGCCTTATGAATTATCTCACAACACTGTGGAATGCAGAAGTTCTGGAGGGATTGTGTTCGACTTCTGCATATGCAGTAGTTACAGTTCATCTAGCAGTGTAACGATAAGTGTAGTGCACTGTAGACAAAACGTCGCGAGTTCGAATACATTCACTACTACATTTTTTAAAACGCAATTCTGCTGTCTGCTGAAGTTATCAGTCTAATTGAACTTTGAACACAATTCCCTTCACTTCGCAACCTAGAATAGTCGCATGTGGAAAAAGGGCCAACTACTGCGACATTTTGTTCTTTTCAGGTTTAATAGAAGGTCAGGCAGCAGATGCATCTCGAAACTTTTGTATTATGTATGGGGAGAGCGCATAGTGCCAAAATACATCAGGAAAGTATTTTCTACATTTGCTGTCGTGTGGTAGTGGCATTTTATTCTTCTTCAAACCTTGTTTGACAGCTTTCACTCACAACAAGTTTTCTACATGCATGTAATCATTAAACTGCATGTGCATTGTCAGACTGTTACAGATAACATCAAAGAATTCGCATGTATCGTTGATGATTAATTTCTCCCTCATGTTTACTAATGTTTAAACAACACTAAAAGAAACACTACGAAAATTGTGCACTGTATTATAAGAAGTGAAATAAAACTATCCACGATAATCTTACAACGGAAGTCGGTTTTAATAAAGCTGAGTATCTGTACACATGCGTGCCTCTATCGAACCGAATTAGTAAAATACAACTCACTTAGATTTCGATTTTAAATTGGTATGCTCTGTCATACACAAGAGGTATGCAAACGTAACATATCATACCTAAAGTTATGTATTCCTAAAATCTCAAAATTTGCTTGTCAGCAACGGAAAGAGACATTACCTGTTGTGCAGCATTGCAATTTTTTCACCGTTGCACTATGAGCCGAAAGTATTTTCTTACGTTTTCCTTATCGATGGTTGATCTGACTGCTTGTAGCTCTTTCACAGAAGGGATAAAAACGTCACAGTCAGCTGGACCGGAACCGCGAAACACAACAGGCGCTTCTTTTTTTTACAGGTCAGCATGTTAACACAGAGCTAACGAAGTGATATGTTTCATGGATTCCTAGTACGGGGCTAATAAGGGCTAGAACTTGTAAATCGCTATTTAAAGGACAAGATTATTTGCGATTTCCACGTGCAACGACTTTCCTGGGCTGAAAAACGTAAATTCACACTCTTTTGTTACACCTCAAGCGATAATAACTCAGATTATTCAATGGAAATGACAGGAAAAATCAAGCGAACTGTGAGGCTTAATTCCGTGCATAGCAGGAAGTAACTCGTCGATCCCAGAGTTGCCAAACATACCTTGCCTTCTTGCCGAATCTCACTTACAGTACCAGCAGGAAGAGGACGAACCGATGTGTTCCTACAGAGGGTTGGGAGGTGACCATAGCTGACATCTCAAAGACGCGGCTGGCACGGCCTGGAATACGTAATGCGTCTGTTTCGCATTTCTGTAACTAGGTTTAGGGACTGGAGCGTAGTTACTAATAATATTCAGAACTGACTGTAAACTAAGCATCATAAGTCAGTAACTTTCACAGTTGTTTCTATATTTCTTTCGTAAGTGTACTCAGAACTAAGAAACTTATTCATGGACGTTTTCATGCCTGGACGATAGTCGAGCACAACAAACAAATAAAAATAAAAAACAATGTTTGTGTGAGTGTGTGTGTGTGTGTGTGTGTGTGTGAAGTGAATTTCTGTGATGAAGGTATGAACCCAACACTTAATCGGATATTTAACTAAATAAAATCAAATGTTATGTATCGGTTTCTCTTACCAGCTGCTAGGTATTTGAATCTAAAATAAGGATACCAATTTTTGTGCCTGAGCGCCAACCGAATGGCACAGCTACCATCCTCCTTTATCATCCATGAATATAGCTAAAGTATCAATTGGTTACTAACCAACAATCAGATGTGTGCGTGTTTGACCAGAAATAACGACCCCTATTGCGAATGTTGGCAACACATGAACAGACATTAAAAATGCATGTTAATTTTCACTAGCAGGCCGGTGTGCACGTGATAGGGCTTGAAATGAAATTATGAATATTTTTGTATTGGATCAGTATTCGGACCCACATACTTCAGTTTGGAGGAGACCTAGAGAAGTTTGCAGTCTTGGGAAAAGGAACGAAATGACTGAACTGTACTGTTCCGAGAGATTCAGATCCTCGAGAGAGGAGATACGAATTCTAATCACAGTCCAGCACCAATTTTTTCAACATCTGTTGTTCAATTAAGTACAACTAAAATAAGAGCCCTGTTCCTTGAAGTGGCCATCGGTTCATCAAATAAAATAAAATTTTTTAATGTAAGTAAGTTTACTGGCGACAGTACTTCTGTTTACCACCACTTCCGCCTATGTCATTTCCCAACGTAAACCGGCTTTGCCCAGTTGGTGATGAAGGAACGGGATATTTCATGCGGCCTCTGAATTATAATGTCTTTCTCTTGATGTTACCAGAGGTAAAGTAAATCTGTTTGTGCCTCTTAAAAGTAAATGCCTGAACCCATGCATTGCACCTGTGATAGTTCGTTCCACCAGGCCATTGTGGCCACATTTTCCAGCCCCAGGAGTGTGCTCTAATGGACCATATGCTTTGCTTACAAAATTAGTCACTATGGAAAAAATGCGAGTCTATTAAATGGTTAAGTAGAAGCAAGCTTCTGACACGGAGATTATGCTATTCTCATGTCAGCAGGATGTAAAGACTCTTCTAGGCATGTGAAGCCATTTGGAATTTTTACTAATTCAGCAAATTTCTTAGTTCGAGAAAATCCACTGTGAAGTGTGAAGCTAGCGGATAATTCGATTATTTCCGTCATTATTACTATCATTTTCTTCTTACCGCTGCTTGAGTACATGTGCTTGGAGATAAAGTAATGCCTTTTGGTCTTGTAGAAGTAGTTGCCCAATAACAGGTTCTTCCCTTGTCTACGGAATTCCTTTCATGTTAATATCAACGATCAACAATTACTCGTAGTTCACATTAAAACTGAAGTAATTGATGAAGACGTCACTTGATAACAAAAACGCGCTGTGTTTCTTCATTTATTTGCGCCTAGAAATGGCTGTCGAATACTGCCAAACCAAAAGCCAAGGGATCTTATTGCCTTCCGATATACGTCGCTGCTAGTTCTTCCATATGTTTTGGTCGACGTGACCTGTTTCAAGTCGTGTATGACAGAGAATGTTTTAGAAAATCAATTGTTTTCCTTTGCAATAAACAGAAAGAGTTTCATTCTAAGCTGTCCAAGTTCAAAATTTTCGCAGTACTAGTTCAAATTTAATATTCGCTCCTGTAATGTTGGAAAGTATTTCACAGTTGCAAAACCCAGATCCGACCCATTGACCTTACACTTCGTCGCTGACCAAAAATTCTATCTCAGAGTGACACCGGTTAAGTAACCCAATGTAGCGGAGACTGTTTGCCAGTGCTCTTTCTCACCGGAAAATAAGAAATTAACCCATTGGGCTCCATAAGTACACTGTAACAGTAATTTCTGTGTGTATGCAATGCATATAAATTGTAGATTTTAATGGTGCTCTCTCTTCCACTTCTGTATACAATATGCCTGATTTAAACGGGCCCTTTATCATTATTGGCCCTGGGCAGTGCAACATCAGACTTACAACAGTAATGTGCTTTTACTGACAACCTCACTGCTAGTTTTACTTTAAATAAAACAACATGACCTTCCAGTGGGAGACATTTCGCCCCTCTTTTCCTTCTGTGAAATTTGTAAGTAAGCTTTTTGCCTTCCAACCAGCGAAATGCGGCAGAGTACGGCTGGTAAATGATACACAAACCACGATTTAATGCCGTTAAGTCGATTTCTTTAAACATTGTCGTAGCTGAAGGAATTTAGTTTCTTCTTAATTCGTCTTATGCAGCAACTTTCATAGATATCTCAGATAGGATAAAGCTCTTTCTCCAGGTAAGAAAGTTGTAAAACAAACTTCCCACAGTTTGTGTCTGATTGCACTTTTTGTCTGATAGCACTGCGTAAGTATTTTGTCTAAGAGGTATCACAAGTAGTGTTCCTGTAGCTGTGGGAATCATTGGTTGAAAACGAGTTTAACACCAATGGGTACGGCACTGCTAAATATTCAAAATGATTATCAACCTAAGTCTGAGTTCATTCGCTAACTGAGACGAAATTATAATATTGCAGCTAGACTGTGTATCCTTGTCTTCCTTGAGTGGGCGTTGGAAGGCGTTTACACACACGTATGCAATACTATGAATACTTCGAACGCTATAGTTAACGTTGCTCTCATAAACTAATTATTTTTTAATTCTTCTGGATCTTCAGAGTGCAATATGTGTTGTAAATACAGTCTTAGACCAAAAAATTGGCCGCCGAGTCTTTCAAGTAGGGTGGACAATACAGTCGTGCTCCCCACGGAATTGTATGTTCGGCAATATGCTCGATCTGGCAACATTGTAGACTACGGCACTTCCTAGAGAAGTCTCGACTGCAGTCTGAGTACATCAGTCTTGACTACGAGCGAAGTCTTGAGGTAAAGCACGAGACTAGCTAATACGACATCTGTCAACAGAAAGCACACGTCGACAAAACTTTTATCGCCCTTTCCTCTCGGTGGTGAAGCTATGAGTGTAATTCAAGCGAATCTACAATATATTTCGCTTTCTGTCACATTGGTAATAACAATTTGGTTCAACACTATTTTGGCGAGAGATTTCTTGGCCGGCCATCTGCCTCTGAACACCGCATGCGTCTGAGTTCTCTGGGACCCTTTGCTGCCTACCGGCGGGGGCTGAGGCGCTGCGCTGCCTCGCCGTCTGCCGAGTGTCTGCTCCACTCCTCACTCTCGACGGTGGAACATGTTTTAATGTTGATGAGTGGTGACCCATAAAATCTGTCTACGATTTGTGTTTCACACTCGATAGCAATGGAGGCACAACACCGTTTTTATTTGATGAGTATTTTATTACACTAGTATGCAATACATAAATGTGGCACAGAAATAATTTCATTGTTCCTGATCCAGTGTGTTATAGTTAAAGCATCACATCCTGTTCTTTTTACTTTCATATGAGACTCTTCAAATAATTTATTTTTGTCATGGATTCATATGTGTTAGTCAAGGCACAGAGAGTAAATGCAATGTAATGTGTTTGGTTTCTTTCTTTGATTCCCTATGGTAAATGGATGCGAAACATTGTGTCAATATCTTTCAGAACCCGCTCTATAACTACTCAGGCAAATTGCTGGTTTTGAGGTCCATACATTAATTAATGGAAAAGTGAACGCTGTTCAAAAGTGATATTTAAAATATTCAATTGGATTTAACGCGACAAAATTGCCTATATTTGAAGCTACCCAGAGAAAAAGTGAGTTGCTAGAGCCGCTGTTAGCAAATGTCTGCAGAGAATTCCTAATTGCTACCGTGGAAATTTAGCATACAGGCCCTATAGTAATCAAGAAGTTCGTTTCCTTGATACTTATCACCCTGGCATGTGAGTCTTAAGTGAAAAAATATATTGAAATTCGCATCATTGACGGTCGATTCAAATTTCTTCAGAGACGCTTGTATTGTGAAGCAGCTTGGCAGTCAGAAGGCCGAGATCTATGACCATTAACACAACTTGCTGTGTCGAGCTACCAAGAGGACTTGATGTGTAAAGGTTTTCTTCCGATTTCGTTACAGAATTTTTTTCTAAAAATTGGCAGCACCATAAAACAACTCAGAAAAAAAGGTCGCACATGCTGATCCCTGCTACGGTTAGAACTGACGACTCACTGAGCCGTTGTGACACGAGATACGGGCGGGGGCAAGGGACTACGGACACACTGCTGCCAGCACGCCACTCTCCTGGTATTGGTCGCTGAGCCTCATAACGCATCGTGAACGATAATAGAAGTTGTCACTTACGTGAAGAATAGCATGTCTTTAGCCAAAAAATTGAATTTTCTGTCTCAGTGTCTAGGGGTTATATACCTCGAGTCATTCAAATGGAAAGGGAATATCAAGTGAATTTAGTGAGTCAGTTCAGTACCATACGTGGAAGTGATTGCACTGTCACAGTATTGCCAAATTTTTGTGACTATGTTGCCAATTCTCAGTTGTGCTAGGAACAGCTCTGTAGCGGTATGCGAGGAGAATCCCGTGCTCATGTCGTAGGACGATACAGAGAGGAGCCGCAGGGTTTGGTTAATATGCAGCGTTTGCTCCTACCAGTCACGTCAAACATTCATGTGTATAAACTTCCATCACAATTAAAATTTCCCACAAAGTATATACGAATAAAGCACTTACCCTGTTACTTTATGACAAAAGATTATTTCAGTACAATAAAACGTCTTTGGAAATCAACTTTGTCCAACTGTCACGCAAAGTAAGATAACAAACACTTTGCACCTCGAAATCGGTGGCATCTATGTGCAGTCTTGCGATCATACAAGTAGAATTTCATGAATTGCACGAGAATGTAGAAAAATGATGGTGGGAATGGGAGCTATAAGAAACAAGTTAACTAATTATACTGTGCCACGTAATAATCAATACATTTGAAAATTCAGAAGAGAAGAAACTAAAAATTATGCCCATTAAGACAGAAACTAAAGTGCAGATGCGGGGACTGTGCAGATGTACTCTTTTTCGCCTTCAGATCTGCACAAATAATGTATACTAACCAGCGTATTCGTTGCTTTCGTACTGTTTCCCTCTTGTTTAGTCTTCTAATAATGAACTGGATCCACACCCATGAGTCTGGTTGTTTATTGGTATCCTTCCATCTTCTATCTTTATGTGTTATTGCTCGGTGTTCAAAAAGCAAAATGTAATGCCTGCTCCCACGAGGTATTAGAACGAGGTCGCAAGAAAGCTAACGAAGTATAATCAAAATACATTGAGACGTCAATTTGTCCGTCGTCGTGGTGTTGATAGAAATAGCTGGGTATTATTGCCTGCATCACCGGCATCCCATTGTTGTCTTCTCTTACTGAGATTTTCATATTACCCTGAACACAAGACGCCGAGATAAATGTGTATATTCTCCATGACGAAACATCCCACAATCCATTCATCCTGATCCATTCGTTACATGCATCGGCAACAATCAGTGATAAGAAAGTTGTTGCGAGATGACGAATAACAATAACGAAGATAGTAGTAACAAATCAGTAATCAAGGATATTTACCGCATTACAGACAATTGTTAACGATTAACAAAATAACCAAGAAAGGCTGAGTGTTTAATTGGCGCACTGCATAGGTGTTCTTACCACTTTGTTACTGAATTCAGTTCTGGTTGTTTGCAGAGGGGAAAAAGAGAGAACGCTGTAGCCATACACATCGCTAGTACAACGAGATATTAGCTATCAACTATCCTTGCTTTACATCATGAGACAAACATGGCGTCACCGAGCTGATATCTGAAATACATCTCTGTTTTCTCTCTCTGTCTCTCTCTATCTCTCTTTTTATTTTTATTTTAATTTTTTGAGGAAAGCACCAAGAAGCGCGAGTAATAGGCAAATAGGCATATAATCTATTTACAGTTATTTTCATCGGGTTATATAATGCAAAAATACATCTTTTAAGTGTATTATTGCGTAATTCCAATTATTGTTAGTATACTCGTGAGCTCGCGCGCATTCAGTGGGGTGAAACCTATCACAGAAGCAAGCAAAACACAAATATTTCTTGCACCATGCGCAACACACAAACGAAATCTCGCTGCACTGACGTATTGTCTGATATATTGCTCGGAAAAAAAATCTGATTCATGTTGCTAAATACAGCTATATCAGATATCTATGTGGATGCGTACCAAGTGTATAAAAGTATATCTTGAAATACACAGAAAGGCACAAAGGGGTATTCTACTGATACATAGCCATGAACGAGATTGTAACTGGGGTCGACAGCATCGTCATCTACCACCTTGACAACTCGAACGGTGACAGTGCACGGCCGGTTACTTACGTTTACTGGTATCAAAGCTACAGCATGAAAACACAAAAATGTTAATAACCTGAAGATCATTAACTTTGGAACCCATAGTAAAGTAAATTAGTCATCAGTTAGAAGACTGGTTTGAACACTAGAGTGCTTTAATAGGCACGGTCCTCTTGGAGGTGGTATACTGTTGCTTTCCTCCGACCTTTGAGTTGACTTGCCTAGACAGTTAATAGGGGAACCTACAGTTTAACGTGGCTTTCGGACCACAGTGCAACTCGGCATTTTTCGCATCAACAAACACTGCCCGAAGGGGAAATAAGTGTAAAATGGGAGATAAAATTCGTGGAACTGACCAGGTATCGAACCCGAGACCTTCGTACACGTAGACTAGCTATTTATCGCTTTGCCGCCATTGAGCCACCACTGTTGCTTCCGCTTGGCATTAAAATTAAGGATCTCGTGATTCTGCCTGCGTTGGCATTTGTGCGTCCCTGCACCAAAGTAAAGAGAATTGAATTGAATGTAGTGCCTTCCAGTTGGCATAAACAGAAAAGGAGAAAAATTAAACAACGTAAATGAGCTCTCTTTGATGCCTCAGTCTTCATTGCCATTATTCGTCTTATGAGAAAAAAGTACACTGGAAGGTCATGTTGTTTTATTTAAATGATTACAAAATCAGGTAAAACGAACAGTGGGATTGCCAGTAAGAGCACATTACTGTTGTCAGTATGATGCTGCACTGCACAGGGCCTGTAATGATAAAGGACCCGTTTAGATCAGGCATGTTATATACAGAAGTAGAAGAGAGAGCACCACTAAATTCTACAATCCACATGCATTGCATACACACAGAAATTACTGTTACAGTGTACTTATGGAGCCCAATAGGTTAATTGCGTATTTTCCGGTGAGAAAGAGCACTGGCAAACAGTCTCCACTACATTAGGTTACTTCAACTGGTGTCACTCTGAGCTAGAATTTATGGTCAGCGACTAAGTGTAAGGTCAATGGGTCGGATCTGGGTTTTGCGACTGTGAAATACTTTCCCACATTACAGAAGCGAATATTAAATTTGAATTAGTACTGCGAAAATTTTGAACTTGGACAGCTTAGAATGAAACTCTTTCTGTTTATTGCAAAGGAAAACAATTGATTTTCTAAAACATTCTCTGTCATACACGACTTGAAACAGGTCACGTCGACCAAAACATATGGAAGAACTAGCAGCGACGTATATCGGAAGGCAATAAGATCCCTTGGCTTTTGGTTTGGCAGTATTCGACAGCCGTTTCTAGGCGCAAATAAATGAAGAAACACAGCGCGTTTTTGTTATCAAGTGACGTCTTCATCAATTACTTCAGTTTTAATGTGAACTACGAGTAATTGTTGATCGTTGATATTAACATGAAAGGAATTCCGTAGACAAGGGAAGAACCTGTTATTGGGCAACTACTTCTACAAGACCAAAAGGCATTACTTTATCTCCAAGCACATGTACTCAAGCAGCGGTAAGAAGAAAATGATAGTAATAATGACGGAAATAATCGAATTATCCGCTAACTTCACACTTCACAGTGGATTTTCTCGAACTAAGAAATTTGCTGAATTAGTAAAAATTCCAAATGGCTTCACATGCCTAGAAGAGTCTTTACATCCTGCTGACATGAGAATAGCATAATCTCCGTGTCAGAAGCTTGCTTCTACTTAACCATTTAATAGACTCGCATTTTTTCCATAGTGACTAATTTTGTAAGCAAAGCATATGGTCCATTAGAGCACACTCCTGGGGCTGGAAAATGTGGCCACAATGGCCTGGTGGAACGAACTATCACAGGTGCAATGCATGGGTTCAGGCATTTACTTTTAAGAGGCACAAACAGATTTACTTTACCTCTGGTAACCTCAAGAGAAAGACATTATAATTCAGAGGCCGCATGAAATATCCCGTTCCTTCATCACCAACTGGGCAAAGCCGGTTTACGTTGGGAAATGACATAGGCGGAAGTGGTGGTAAACAGAAGTACTGTCGCCAGTAAACTTACTTACATTAAAAAATTTTATTTTATTTGATGAACCGATGGCCACTTCAAGGAACAGGGCTCTTATTTTAGTTGTACTTAATTGAACAACAGATGTTGAAAAAATTGGTGCTGGACTGTGATTAGAATTCGTATCTCCTCTCTCGAGGATCTGAATCTCTCGGAACAGTATAGTTAAGTCATTTCGTTCCTTTTCCCAAGACTGCAAACTTCTCCAGGTCTCCTCCAAACTGAAGTATGTGGGTCCGAATACTGATCCAATACAAAAATATTCATAATTTCATTTCAAGCCCTATCACGTGCACACCGGCCTGCTAGTGAAAATTAACATGCATTTTTAATGTCTGTTCATGTGTTGCCAACATTCGCAATAGGGGTCGTTATTTCTGGTCAAACACGCACACATCTGATTGTTGGTTACTAACCAACTGATACTTCAACTATATTCATGGATGATAATGGAGGATGTTAGGTGTGCCATTCGATTGGCAGCTGGTAAGAAAAACCGATACATAACATTTGATTTTATTTAGTTAAATATCCGATTACGTGTTGGGTTCGTACCTCCATCACACACACACACACACACACACACACACACACAATCACACAAACATTGTTTTTTATTTTTATTTGTTTGTTGTGCTCGACTGTCGTCCAGGCACGAAAACGTCCATGAATGAGTTTCTTAGTTTTGAGTACACTTACGAAAGAAATATAGAAACAACTATGAAAGTTACTGACTTATGATGCTTAGTTTACAGTCAGTTCTGAATATTATTAGTAACTACGCTCCAGTCCCTAAACCTAGTTACAGAAATGCGAAACAGACGCATTACGTATTCCAGGCCGTGCCAGCAGCGTCTTTGAGAAGCCAGCTATGGTCACTTCCCAACCCTCTGTTGGCCATAGTGCTCAGAGCCAACCCTCTGTAGGAACACATCGGTTCGTCCTCTTCCTGCTGGTACTGTAACTGAGATTTGGCAAGAAGGCAAGGTATGTTTGGCAACTCTGGGATCGAGGAGTTACTTCCTGGTATGCACGGAATTAAGCCTCAAAGTTCACTTGATTTTTCCTGTCATTTCCATTGAATAACCTGAGTTATTATCACTTGAGGTGTACCAAAAGAGTGTGAATTTACGGCTTTAATCCCAGGAAAGTCGTTGCACGTGGAAATCGCAAATAATCTTGTCCTTTAAATAGTGATTTACGAGTTCTAGCCATTATTAGCCCCGTACTAGGAATCCATGAAACATACCACTTCGCTAGCTCTGTGTTAACATGCTGACCTGTAAAAAAAAGAAGCGCCTGTTGTGTTTCGCGGTTCCGGTCCAGCTGACTGTGACGTTTTTATCCCTTCTGTGAAAGAGCTACAAGCAGTCAGATCAACCATCGATAAGGAAAACGTAAGAAAATACTTTCGGCTCATAGTGCAACGGTGAAAAAATTGCAATGCTGCACAACAGGTAATGTCTCTTTCCGTTGCTGACAAGCAAATTTTGAGATTTTAGGAATACATAACTTTAGGTATGAAATGTTACGTTTGCATACCTCTTGTGTATGACAGAGCATACCAATTTAAAATCGAAATCTAAGTGAGTAGTATTTTACTAATTCGGTTCGATAGAGGCACGCATGTGTACAGATACTCAGCTTTATTAAAACCGACTTTCGTTGTAAGGTTATCGTGGGTAGTTTTACTTCACTTCTTATAATACAGTGCACAATTTTCGTAGTGTTTCTTTTAGTGTTGTTTAAACATTAGTAAACATGAGGGAGAAATTAATCATCAACGATACATGCGAATTCTTTGATGTTATCTGTAACAGTCTGACAATGCACATGCAGTTTAATGATTACATGCATGTAGAAAACTTGTTGTGAGTGAATGCTGTCAAACAAGGTTTGAAGAAGAATAAAATGCCACTACCACACGACAGCAAATGTAGAAAATACTTTCCTGATGTATTTTGGCACTATGCGCTCTCCCCATACATAATACAAAAGTTTCGAGATGCATCTGCTGCCTGACCTTCTATTAAACCTGAAAAGAACAAAATGTCGCAGTAGTTGGCCCTTTTTCCACATGCGACTATTCTAGGTTGCGAAGTGAAGGGAATTGTGTTCAAAGTTCAATTAGACTGATAACTTCAGCAGACAGCAGAATTGCGTTTTAAAAAATGTAGTAGTGAATGTATTCGAACTCGCGACGTTTTGTCTACAGTGCACTACACTTATCGTTACACTGCTAGATGAACTGTAACTACTGCATATGCAGAAGTCGAACACAATCCCTCCAGAACTTCTGCATTCCACAGTGTTGTGAGATAATTCATAAGGCCGGATGTAGACTTCTGAGAGACAGACAGTTACAGCTTTTCTTTTGCACTGCACGACGTTTTCAACAAACAAATAGCGTAATAGAGTAGCTCAAGTGGAAAGGAACACTGACTATTTAAATTTCTGCATCCTACACTGTTGGCAGTTCTGTGTAGGTGGCAGTTACGTGATTTTATTTCAGTGATTACAGAATAGAGTCGAATGTCTGCACTGGGTAGCCAAGGCAGCTAGTTCGGTCAACCAAGTAAATGAATGTACTGAACATGCTGCAAATCACTACAGGGAGCCTGTGTGTCAGAATTCTTATCCAGTGTGGCGCAATGGCATTACAATAGAAAAGTGTGCCCCCAGAGAAGAGGATTTAGTGGTGTGTTGGATTGCTGACAGTTTCATATACGCATGGTCTCGGTTCGATTCCAACTTCTGCCGATGATTTTTGATAGGGAGAAACAGATTCTATTCTCTACTGGCTACGCCAAGTAAAGAACATACAGTGGCATTGTGGTCTGAGATTCACATTGAACGTGATATTCCTTCTTTCTCTACCAAGTAGACATTAGGTTGAACCACAATAAAGTCAGGAGTGGCGACATGTAGAAACTCCATCACCAATAACCTTTCTTATACTGGTTATTTATTTCTAGTGACGAAACAAACGCTATGTAGGGTCACAGGACACTTATTCCATCTTTTATTTGAGCTTCTGTATGTCGATAAAATTGGTTCTGAACTGGGAAAGTATCTCAGACCGCCCTTAACGCGGAATTTGATCCCTTCGTGACAATACAGCTCGACTACAATTTGTTGTTTGTTCAAAACTGCAGATTCCTCAACGTCTCCACATATTGCGTGTAAATGGGTTCGAATCCCAGCCTGGGACTAATGTTTTCATTATGTATAATAATTTTGTGTATAATAATTTTGATTTTTAATGTATTTTCATTCGTTGTCAACACTAACTATATCTGACGTTTTTGCCTCCCAGTGAGACACATAACTAATTGCGAGATCACTGTAAGTTCAAGGGTGTTATTCCGAGCTGCTGGTGGAGAAAAATTCTGTAGCTGACGTCTCTTTGTGTGTAGTCAACAACGAAATGTGTGGGGTTCGATTACCAGTCAGCACTGAACTCTTAGTTTTAGATTAGATTAGATTTACTTTCATTCCAATTGATCCGTAGTGAGGAGGTCCTCCTGGATGTGGAACATGTCAGAAAAACAACAATACATGACAAATATTTACAACTAAAACAAATAAGCTAATGTACCATTCCACAGGTCCCAAGTGGAATGATCGTCATTTTTAATGAACACTAAGAGTCATTTTACAAATACTAATGCACTGAATTTAAAATAAAAAACGTTTTTTATTTATTTATAAGGTAATAAACATGTAATACAACTACTGTAATACTTATTTACAATGAACACATTACTGCACTGAAATGGTGCAGAAGTTAGATTATACTTACACACACACACACACACACACACACACACACACACACACACACAAATTTTCAGTGAACACATTACTGCACTGAAATTGTGCAGAAGTTAGGTTGTACTTATATACAAATCAGTTGGTTTTACTAAGAAATTCATCAATGGAGTAGAAGGAGTTGGCCACCAATAAATCCTTTAGGCTTCTCTTAAACTGAATTTCATTGGTTGTTAAGCTTTTTATGGCTGCTGGCAAGTTATTGAAAATGTGTGTTCCTGAATAATGCACACCTTTTTGTACAAGACTAAGTGACTTTAAATTCTTGTGAAGATTATTCTTATTTCTAGTATTGATTCCATGAATTGAGCTGTTGGTTTGAAAAAGTGATATATTTTTAATGACAAATTTCATTAAGGAATAAGTATAGTCATATTATTTCTAGTTCAAACATGCTCACATGTCGCTGCTGGTGTATCAAACCCATATTTAACGTTCGTTATCTCTAGAATAGAACAGCGATAGGTGCCGGGTTGGAGTTCCGGGAAGGAAAAAATTAATGTTTCGTCTCGTCATTTCAGTTAAAACATGTTGCTACTGCCGAGAAAATCCGATATGTCACAGTTGATTGTGCTTCGATAACAATCTGATTATGTTCTGGGTTCGAATCCCTGTTCAACACAAAGCCTTTTCTCACGGCATTTCAAGTAAGCTACTTGTGAAGTAGCAATATTTGACATCTCTCGTAGTTTTTTAACGGGGACAAATAGATGCTGGGTAGGAATTCGCGTCCGTTAAAAATGTTTACGTTATGTAATTTAAAGTTGATATTTCCTAACTGATACTGTCTAAAATCGAGGTATATCACTCTCTGTATTCCTAGTCAGGAATGACTGTTAGTTTCCATCAGTCACGAAATCTTTGCTTAGTCTGCATGACCTGGGTTTGAATCCATATGCAGAACGTGTCATTTGAAATTCATACATATTCTCAACTAGCTGCTCGTGGATACCTTAAATTTTATAATGTCATTTTGCGTTAAATAATAAGTACGGTATGTTACTTTGAAGAGGAAATCATGAATACAACGAACTTATTACGTGCATTACCTATCCGACGTAATAGTGAGAGTGGTAACACTTCAGGTATGTCATTTATTGTAATGAATGTGAGCTTACAAGCCTTAAGGGCAGTCTTATCCGTGATACGGTGTTCCCTCCTATTTGTAGTATCGTGGTATTACTCTTCATCTTGAGTTATTGCGATACAGAGCAGTGTTTTCTAGTGGTGATTTGTTGGAACCATTTTCAATAGTCAAACGACTGTACCAAGGAGCGATTAGAGGACCTGCTAGACAGCTGCGTAGTGAGGGTTGTATGCGAATCAGGCGAAATGCAATTCAGGTCGTTCGGATGCTTTTGAGCACGGCGGAAAATTTGTTGCTGATGCGATCTACGATAAATTGCTGCTAGAAACAGGGCAAGTTCTTTTGCATAATCTTTATAGACTCTTGCAAGTATCTCATCTGGTCCTGAAGCCTTTCTTTCCGCTACTGAGCGAGTGTAGTTGCTTTTTCAATTCCTCGGTCGGTTATCTCAGTATCTGCCATTTCGATGTTCAAACGACGATTGAAAGGAGGGGCAGTGTTACGATCTTACGCGGTGAAGCAACTTCAGAAGACCGAATTCAGTATTTCGGCCTTCTCTCTGTTATCGTCCGTTTCGGTTCCGGTGTGGTCGCTGAGAGAATGAATGGATGATTTTGACCTGCTTACAGATTTTACATACGACCCAAAGCTCTTAGGGTTTTTCCTCAGGTCGGCTGACAACGTCTTACTTTCAGAATCATTGAACGCTTCTCTCATCGCTCTCCTTACGCTCATTTTCGCTTCGTTCAGCTTTTGTTTGTCAGTTAGGTTTTTACTTCCTTTGAATCTGAGATGAAGTGCTCTTTGTATATTTAGGGCTTTTCTAACACAGCTATTAAACCATGGTGGATCTTCCCCATCCCTTAAAACCTTACTCGGAACATACTTGTCTAGGTCATATTGAACGACGCATTTGAATTATTTCCATTTGTTCTCCACATCTTCGTCCTCATCACCGAATATTTGATGCTGACTGCTGAGATATTCTCAAGTTTGTATCCTGTCACCCTTGATGAGCAAATATATCTTCCTACCTTTCTTAACATTCCTTGTAGGACCTGTCGTCATAGATGCTGCCACAGCCTTATGATCACTGATACCTTTTTCTGCGTTAATTTATTCGATAAGTTCAGGTCTGTTTGTTGCCAGGAGGTCTAAGACGTTACGCTCACGAGTTGATTTCCTAACTACCTGCTCAAGGTAATTTTCCGACGAAACATCCAGAACAATGTCACACGATTCTCTGTCTTTGACACCAGTTTTGATGGCGTACCACTCCCAATCTACACCTGGCAAGTTGAAGTTACTCTCTATTACAAGGGCACGATCAGGAAAATTACTAATTGTATTTTGAGAGTTCTGCCTGAAGCGCTCTACAACTTCAGATCGTGACCCAGGTGGTCTATAACAGCATCCGATCACCATTTTCGGCCGTTCTTTGATACTTAATTTCTCCCAGATTAATTCACATTCGGAATCCGTGATATCCTCTCTAGATTTTGTAGAGTTTTTTACTGCAATAAACACGCTGCCACCACTGGCGACTAACCTATCCTTACGATAAACATTCCATTCTGAACTTAAGATTTCGTTGTCATTGACGTCTGGTTTCAACCAGCCTTCTGTTCCGAATACTATCTATGCATTATAATCTTCAGTAAGCGATACTAATTCTGGGACCTTTCCTAGGATGTTCCTGCAGTTTCTTAAAATAATATTAGTCTTTTCTATCTCTGATCTGCGAGGATCAAGATACTCTGAGATTGCTGTGGCTGATTTAATATGCAAATCGTTTTTGATCCCATGGGAGGGGTTCTCTAACCTAAAAAAGCCCCATGTGCACGCCACACATACTACGCTATCCTAGTAGCCGCTTTCTGCGTGTAGTGTACTCCTGACCTATTAAGGGGAACAATAGTGAAGGTCGAGAAATTGTCATCCGATACCGTCACAGAGTCGTCTGAGCCTCTGGTTTAGATCTTCCACTCTGCTACAAACCAGAAGACTGCGATCAACCCTGGGTACGATACTACAAATAGACAGCTTAGCCTGCACTCTGCGTGCGTTGCTAGTTGCCTTCATCAAATCAGCCAGCCGCCGAAAGGAGCCGAGCATGGCCTCAGAACGCAAGCAGCAAGCGTCATTCGTGCCGACGTGTGCCACTGCATGCAGCCGGTTGCACCCAGTGCGCTCGATAGCTGTCGGCAGTGCCTCCTCCACATCATGGATGAGACCTCCTGGCAAACATACTGAATGCACATTGGAATTCTTTCCCGCCTTGTCTGCTGTCTCCCTTAGGGGCTCCTTCACCCGGCTAACATTGGAGCTCCCAATGACTAGCATACTTGTCCGGACTGGGCAGGAAAATCGACCGCAGGCTCAACAGGAGAGGCATCCCGTGCTGGCTCAGAGTTATCATCGGCACTGGGTAGCACCTCGTACCTGTGGTAAGACGTAGGGACCAGCCGCATTGCCTGCTCCTTCTTTCGCCTTCCACGCAGTTACAGGCGAACCTACCACAGTCTGCCACCATTTTGGAGTGAGGACGGGCAGGTCACATGTTGCGTATCAGAAGCCGCAGTGATGTCCGCGTCACCAGGGGATTTCAATGGCACCAAAGCTGTATAAAGTAGATATAAGGTATCAAATGGTGCTACTGAGTTTGAAAATATACCAAAGGAGAATAAAGCAACACTAAAAGTTGCTGCACAGATTTCTCACTGTACTCTGAGACCGCTAGGTATTAAACAGAAATAAATTTCTCTACTGATGTTGCTGTATTTACAGATACCTGTTATTATAAATCCTGTTTGCCGAAAAGTTACTGCACGAGATAAATATTCAAACTAGAATGCACTGATCTAAAATGTGTGCTGTCTACTAGCACAAAATTAAAACTTTGTGGCGTGACGGAGTTTCTGGCGACGGGAAAATTTAGTCTTCCTACCGCCTTACACAAGGACATTCACAAGACACACGCAAAAATGAAACTACGATTAATTTTCTAACCACTAGTTCACACAGTAAAATAGACACGTACAGTTCACTTCTTTGCAGAAGCACGTGAACAAAAAACAAAGAACAATTGATTTACAGTTTATCAGACAAGTGCTGCTGCTGTTCTGCTGCATGTCCTCTCGGCTCGGCGGCTGGTATCAGTGGTGATGTGAACATTCTCACCCCCTTAGTCGAGGTTCTGGATGTCTAAGCACCACAGACGTCCACTAGGATTGTCGTATTGTAATGGCAGCTACCACAGCATAAAGAGGGTTTCTGAACCCAGGCGTCTCAGCACTTTGACTGTTGTGAACTGATTATTAACTATGAGACTAGGCACGCGAACTTCTAGCCCGTCTTGCACTTATGCCACAGAATTAACATGTAAAGCTCGACTGCAGCCATCAGAGGATCACTTGCAAGATGGAATGCCATGTAGTGACCTTCGGCGATCAAAGCATATTGTGCCTGCGCAGAAGTTATGATCATTTGTGCATACGATGTAGACCTGGTGAGTGTTGTCTCACAGACTGCATTCATCGAAGACACACTGGCACCACCCCAGGCCTTATAGTCTGACGTACACTAAGCTACAGATCTCGGGCGCCTTTGGTTTTTCTGCAGGGGATGCTAACCAGTGCTCGGTACATGCAGAATGCAGAAGGACCCGTTCCTTTGCCGTTCTTGCAGCAGGAAGCTGATCCGTTGCTGCAATGCGATGACGCTCGCCCACACACTATCCGTGAAGTGAAATGTGCTTTACAAGACGTGCTGCGACTTCCCTGGCCAGAGTAATCTCTCGACTTTTCTCCAATAGAGCGCATGTAGCATATTATGGGAGAAGAAGTGACTCGTGCAACTCAATTACCAATTACTTTTACAAAACTACATGAACAGGTCGAGTAGGTGTGGCCTAAAGCTCCCAAGACAGTATTGCCATCTCTATAATCGACTGCATTGCTGCCCATGGAGGTTAAACCACATACTAATGTGGATGTTTCCGCATGGGTCGATACCAGGTACTCAGAATCGCTTGTCCTATCAATCAGTAAATCTAATCATTTTATGGACTCCATATGCACTGTTGCAGCAATAAATAATAAGTGAATTGGAAACCTCTAAAAGGCTGCACTTATTTTTTTTCGGGTGGTCTACTTATCTGATTTTAGTATATGAAATTTGTTACTGTATCTCAGTAAATACTTGTTCAAGGAGATCTATAATCGATTTCAAATCATTATTCATGTCTCCAAATTATTCATAACCTTGGTTCTCACAAAATCACACTCCAGAATAGGTTCGGACTTGGACTCCATTGTTAAATCTGAAACTGCATATTGTAAGTTAGTTGTTTTAATATTTATTTCTAATATTTCTTGATGAAAATAGAGAATGTGTTTATCTACCTTGGTATCAGTTACATCTTCATCACGTTTGTCTTAGCAATGACTTGCTCAACTTGAACATCCTGAGTGTCTATACTCGCACTTAGTTCAGCTTACAAGATTTTATGGTAGCTAGAGATCCGAGAGGTAATCCTTACTGAAATCCACATTGCTCTAGAAAACAAACGTTAATTTTCCATACCAGTAATACATTTTATAACGAACTGGTTACAAAAGGCAAAGGACGCGAAAAGCAATAAACAAAGAGACAGAAACATAAGATCAAACACTTGTCTCGCAGATCGATAGCTGCAGTCGCTACACCAGGCCCCACTTTTTTAAGCCAGGGGCGCCATTAATATCTAGTAACTAATACCACACCGTTCTGCCGACCATAGTCATTACAGCTGGACGTCCAGGTGACTGCGATGCTGCGCGATGAAAAGCTTGCGTAGCGACCATGGCATCCTTTCGTCCCATCAGTACGTTTGGTGTGGCCTTAGTGCGTGAACTAATGACACCTCTGAGTGTAGCCTTGTCTAAGTTTGAGTCTTTTGACTGAGAGTGTTTCGTGTTTGCCATGCCAGTCAATGATGAACGTTGTTGCACCGTTGAAGTATCTTACATGGTGTAAGGTGGTTATGGTTAAGGCCTTACACTGTCATCAAGGAATCTGACTGGTTGCGAAGTGCACAGATCCTTGTGGACGAACACATGCTTCTCTGAATTTGTGGTAAGGACTATGGGACCAAACTACTGACGTCATCGGTCCCTAGGCTTACGCACTACTTAATCTAACTTAAACTAATTTACGCTAAGGACAACACACACACACCCATGCCCGAGGGAGGACTCGAACCTCCGACGGAGGGAGCAGCGCGAACCGTGACAAGGCGCCTTCAAGCTTCTCTCTAAGTGGCTGCAGTGACTTTGGCAGAAGCTGAGCCATTCTATGTTGTACCTGTAAGTTGAAGGCCATCATCATCTTCTCATATGCCAGGAGCTACATCGGTTTAACAGAAAGAAGCTCCTCTTGCAGTCTTAGTTGTTCGCCGTAAACCTGTTGGATTTCTGAAGAATTTAGCTCCTCATTAATCGCCCAAGAGAACCAGCAGTAGTGCGTCTGTCCATTTTTCCCAGCTGCACAGTAAGGCTGTATAAGAAGTTCTACGAAACCTTTCTATACAATTACTGGCAGGATGGTAGATGATAGTTCTTTAATGTGTACAGCCACACAGACATAAAAGCTGGAGAAAACGTGCAGACCCCGCCTTCTGCAATTTGTCGTTACAGTTTTTGGCATGCCAAATATTGCAATCTATCCTGTTACTACAGCCTGTGCTACTGTTTCCGCTGCCATCTCTGCTATTGGAAAGGCTCCTGGCTGACGTATGAATCTGTCCACCACCACCATCAGTATGAAGTCATTTGACATCGCACATAGCAGTGGCCCAACTAGATCTACATGAATATGCATGAAGCGAGCCGTTGGTGTATCGAAGAATCTCAAAGGCACTGACACATGTCGACCAATTTTGCATTGTTGGGAGCTTATGCGACCTTGCACCAAAGAGCGGCAATCCCTTCCCATTCTCGGCCGCATTAATTCCTATGTAACAAGTCCGACACCAGCCTGAACGCCTGGGGTACCCAAGTTGTGAAAAACATTAAAGATTATGCGCTGATTTCTGTGGAATAACAATCGTTGTAAGTTATTTTCTGTATACACCCTAAGTTCTCAGTTCTTACAACTACACTGGAGACAGATTGAGCATTGTGTGTCGTATTCCTGCAGCAGTCTGAAATCGCTGCCTGTTTACTGCTCCATTATAAGTTAATACTGAAGCCGTCGCTACACAGACCATAAATCCCAACGTTGAGCGTCGAGCGTGCCTAATTTCTGAATCATAGGGTGGAAAAAAGCACGTTGGGGAGCCTTTCTGACCGTACAGGGGAATATCTAGCATGTCAGACATTCTGAAAGTCAATTTGAAGGTAGAACAATGAGATGGAAGTACGCCACCAGTAGTAGAGCTACCTACATACAAACCTACATTCCATTGCCGCCAGATGTATCCAAGATGGCGGCGATGAAGTCATCCAAGATGGCGTCATGTAGACATCGCGACAGCACATGATGTCATTCAAGATGGTGGATTTTGGCAGAAGGTAGGTCAGTTGGGCTACCTCCACTAACCTAACCCTCCAGAAAAAATAGCCAGAAGTACAAATTCCAACAGGATAATGTATCACTCCTAAGAAAATCGCTGGAAGACAAGTCACTTGAGGTTTCGCTGCTCATCTAAGAAATTCACGGGAAGAAGGTCAATTGGGCAACCTCTACTAACCTAAGTCACCTGACCGCCACGTCCTCCTACGAACTGGCGTCAAGTTTGAATGTAGGCAGTAAACAAAGCTCTCTTGGGGTTTCGCTACCAACCTAAGAAAATTACGGGAAGATAGGTCACTTATAGTAACCTAAGTCATCTGACTGCCACCTCCTCCTACGAACTGGCGCCAAGTTTGAATTATAACATGATAATGCATCACACCGCTCTTATCTCTACTAAGCAAAGAAACTCGCAGGAAAGTAGCTCACTTGGCCTATCTCCACTAACCTAAGTCACCTGATCGCCTCTTCCTCCTATGAACTGGCGCCAACTTTTTATTTTGTTGGTAAACAAAATTCAGTTCCCATATGTCTACTAAGCTAACAAAATGGCGCGAAAGAAAAGACACTTGTACTAATCTCAGGCGCCAGACTGCCACCACCTCCTAAGTACTCGTGAGAAATGGACTTGGACATAACACTTTATTTAAACAACTCCATGCAGGTGTGTTCACCACAAAGTCAGGACTCCAACTGACTTAGTACACATCGCCACCACCGGAGGGCGCTCTCATCTGCGAGGTAATCCAAGATGGCGACACTCAGTGTATTCATCAAGAGCTCCAGACTCCAACTGACTTAGTACACAGTACCGGCACCAGAGGGTGCTACCTTGACGTCAAGTGATGACACAAATACCTTTATTCAAGATGGCGGCATACAATGCGTTCTCCACGAGGCCTAGTACATATTCACACCAGCAGAGTGCGCTACTGTGGACTTGGAATGAATTTTCGTGAATACCAAGCCTACTTGGACTTGAAAGGAAATAGTTAAAGTCTACACCACGATCCTCAACCGACTGACACGTCCCCCTACAGACCCATGTTGGCGGGCTAACATGTACCAATGTGCACTAACGTGTACTAATGTGCACAGAGCATGATGTCATCCAAGATGGTGGTGCTAAATGGCGGGAAAACCACTCTTCCTATGCTAAACATAAGTCTTTATTTTGCAGCCAGTATCTACAGCACGATGTCTAGACTCCAACTGACCCAGTACACACTACTGCCACCAGATCGTGCTGTCATTCCTCATGTGACGTAATCCAAGATCGTTCTCAGGAGGGGAAAATTGAATGAAAATGACTCAGGCTGCGCTGGCCTGCTGGATAGAGTAAGGAAGGAGGGTATTCTATTTATTTTCGATCATTTTATTTAGCCATTGAGTATATATATCATATTCACGCAAAAGACTCGCCATAATGTGCTTGGCGTCACAATACACAGTCTGCAGACACGCGAACAACTCGTAATATTTCGAAATAATTTCGTTACAGACATGCCAACTACTCCTAAATAATACAGGACATTGATGTGTAGACACGCTAAGTAGTTGTAAACTGTTCAAATAGCGCATATCACAACCTACAGATCTGCTCGCAAAATAATGCAATCAACGCACGCAAGCAACCTTCGCCACACCCTGTCCACAGGACCGCGAATTGACTCGGCCGTCAGCTGTCTGACCACGCACAGGCCCACGCTCGGGTCCCGCAAGCATGAGCCGGCCAATTCCCTTTCATAATTCGTTTCTGACAAATTCCTATCCAAATACGTGTTCACCTATACACCGGTTCAGACGCCCCCACGACCCACACAGCTGCGAAGCGACGTCTGACTCATGTGAAAGTTCCCCCTAACAGAACATACGAGCTGCGTTCAGACGTGCATACCCGCGAAACGTCCGCCTCGCGACTCGCCATCTAAAATTTTCTCAGTCATATTCTTACGTCACATGCCTTTGTAAACAATAACAGCCGGATCCACCTCTTGGCGATTCTGTACTGCCCCAGAAATACTTACGCTCTCTTTCTTCATGGCTCAGCTTGTATGCTCGCAAATTATTGCCCTAACAGAGCCTGTTTACGAAAATACGTAACATCGAATTCACTAGTCCCAGCGCACCTAACGTGATACCCTTCCTGCTCTCAACATATTCAAACGTCCTCAACGCTATGTAGAGGCTCTTATATCCCAGCACAAAGGATGTGAATCAATCGAGCATTATTTTTCGATCTTATCGAATTTACCCATTGAATTACTGATACCTCCGGTATCAAAGCCCTGTGCGCCTTTTTTCCTTCTGCAGATGAGACTTTCAGCGGGTATTTTACACTGACTACCATATTGCACCGTCAATTAAACCTCGCAAAATGCTATACATATCGTCAAATATGGAAAGACTCTTACTCAATTACACTGCTCTCCCACTGAGGAGAGAAGCTTGAATATTCAGCTACAACAGATACACGATAGAATGAACTCCAAGTCGTATATTTCAAGGGAAGAGTGTCACATACATTAAAGTACATAAACGTGCACTAACGTGCACTAACCTGCGCTAACGTGTACTAACGTGCACTCGTTTCCCATCGGCACAATTATTTACTGTTGCTGCTCCGAACCTGCTTCCTTGCTTGCTCGCCTTTCTACACATATCTCCAGACTCGGGCATTACAATAACACACATATCTTCACCATAATAGGATACCATTTTCGCAGTGCTTCTCCATATCAAGCACCAGGCAACATCCTGCCGATCGCTAGCACAACATAATTTCCACGATATAGACTGGAAATTATTCCTCTACAAATCCCAAACTATAGCGAGGTGCAGCGTGCTGCAAACCACCGAGTAACTAGAAACAAATAATGGAAACCTCATATTTCCACTCTCGAATACCGATGTCGAGGATGTAACAGATTCCAAATCACTCCTATAATTTACAAGCAAACTAAGGTCTTTCCCAAGTCTAAAGAACTGGCAAACGTGTCTTCCATATGCTAGAAGCACACACCACAATCGATCTTCTCTCAACTAAATAAAGGCGCGAAATGTGCAGAGGCAGTCAACCAAACAATTTACATGGGAAGGAATAACGACGGTCCAGCGCAAACGCACCTCCATGCACAATCTTCTCTTATTTCTGCTTGATGACGAATGCCGCCTGACACATACTATGTATTAGTTCGCTATTCGGTTGTCTAGAGGACGGCAGAGTTAACTCTGATACATTACTACACTCCAACAGGCCTCTGCATTCAGATGATTGCTGCTGTTAACGGTAAACATGAATCATTCCCACCACAGGCTGTACACACACGGAATCATTCTAGAACACCGGTCACGTATATTTTTTATTATTGTACTTACAATTAAATGTTACGATCGCGATGTCAATTGAACGGCATTCGACAACCAGTGAAGTATCGGAATTACACCCTGCTGTCGGCAGTGGCCCTTGGTTCAAATCGCTCTGAGCACTATGTGACTTAGCATCTGAGGTCATAAGTCCCCTAGAACTTAGAACTACTTAAACCTAACTAACCTAAGGGCAAAACACACATCCATGCCTGAGGTAGGATTTGAACCTGCGACCGTAGCGGTCGCGCGGTTCCAGGCTGAAGCACCTAGAACCGCTCGTCCACTGCGGCCGGCCAGTGGCTCTGCAAATAGAAATATCGCTACCATTCTTATGACTTAACATACTCTTCTCTTTGCTAAGTAAATCTAGGTACGACGTTACCTCTGAATGAGGTGCTTTTTTTTTTTTTTTGTCCAGACAAATACCGAGACGGTGATCGCAGGAATTTGTATTATCAGACCAACACGTAGCCCATGATGCAACATCGTGATAAAATCGGAGAATTTTGAAAGTCGTTCGGCTAAGGAACGCGGTATGTGACCGGCATTTGCAACTCCCTCACGCCGCTCGATATGTATCCAGTATGTGTAACGTATTCTGTCTTGATACCATATCAGAGGTTCTGTTACACTGGGTGGTCCATTGATAGTGACCGAGCCAAATATCTCACCAAATAAGCATCAAACGAAAAAACTACAAAGAACGAAACTCGTCTAGCTTGAAGGGGGAAACCAGATGGCGCTATGGTTGGCGCGCTATATGACGCTGCCATAGGTGAAACGTATATCGACTGCGTTTTTTTTCAAAATAGGAACCCCAATTTTTATTACATATTCGTGTAGTACGTAAAGAAATATGAATGTTTTAGTTGAACCACTTTTTTCACTTTGTGATAGATGGCGCTGTAAAAGTCACAAACGTATAAGTACGTGGTATCACGTAACATTCCGCCAGTCGGACGGTGTTTGCTTCGTGATACATTACCCGTTTTAAAATGGACCGCTTATCAATTGCGAAAAAGGTCGATATCGTGTTGATGTATGCCTATTGTGATAAAAATGCCCAACGGTCGTGTGCTATGTATGCTGCTCGGTATCCTGGACGACATCATCCAAGTGTCCGGAGCGTTCGCCGGATAGTTACGTTATTTAAGGAAACAGGAAGTGTTCAGCCACATGTGAAACGTCAACCACGACCTGCAACAAGTGATGATGCCCAAGTAGGTGTTTTAGCTGCTGTCGCGGCTAATCCGCGATCAGTAGCAGACAAATCGTGCGAGAATCGGAAATCTCAAAAACGTCGGATTTGTGAATGCTACATCAACATCGATTGCACCCGCACCATATTTCTATGCAGCAGGAATTGCATGGCGACGACTTAGAACGACGTGTACAGTTCTGCCACTGGGCACAAGAGAAATTACGGAACGATGAGAGATTTTTTGCACGTGTTCTATTTAGCGACGAAGCATCATTCACCAACAGCGGTAACGTAAATCGGCATAATATGCGCTATTGGGCAATGGAAAATCCAAGATGGCTGCGACAAGTGGAACATCAGCGACCTTGGTGGGTTAATTTATGGTGCAGAATTATGGGAGTAAGGATAATGGGCCCCCATTTTATCGATGGCAATCTAAATGGTCCAATGTATGCTGATTTCCTACGTAATGTTCTACTGATGTTACTACAAGATGTTTCACTGCATGACAGAATGGCGATGTACTTCCAACATGATGGATGTCCGGCACATAGCTGGCGTGCGGTTGAAGGGGTTTTGAATAGCATAGTTCCTGACACGTGGATTGGTCGTCGAAGCAACATACCATGGCCTGCAAGTCACCGGATCTAACGTACCCGGATTTCTTTCTGTGGGGAAAGTTAAAGGATATTTGCTATCGTGATCCACCGACAACGCCTGACAACATGCGTCAGAGCATTGTCAATGCATGTGCGAACGTTACGGAAGGCGAACTACTCGCTGTTGAGAGGAATGTCGTAACACGTATTACCCAATGCATTGAGGTTGACGGACATCACTTTGAGCATTTATTGCATTGATGTGGTATTTACAGGTAATCACGCTGTAACAACATGCGTTCTCAGAAATGATAAGTTCACAAAGGTACATTATCACACTGGAACAACCGAAATGAAACATTCAAACGTACCTACGTTCTGTATTTTAATTTAAAAAACCTACCTGTTACCAACTGTTCGTCTAAAATTGTGAGCCATACGTTTGTGACTATTACAGCGCCATCTATCACAAAGCGAAAAAAGTGGTCCAACTAAAACATTCATATTTCTTTACGTACTACACGAATATGTAATAAAAAAATGGGGGTTCCTATTGTAAAAAAATGCAGTTGATATCTGTTTGACCTATGGCAGCGCCATCTAGCTGGGCAACCGTAGCGCCATCTGGTTTCTCCTACAAGCTAGACAAGTATCGTTCTTTGTTGTTTTTTCGTATGATGCTTATTTCTTGAGATATTTGGCCTGGTCACAATCAATGGACCACCCTGTATATCAACTGAGTTAAAGGCGATGTCTGATTGAGAAGGGCCACAAACAGTAGTAAATCGTTTGCTTATTGAGGTCGTAAGAAATGTACACTAGCTTTTCACACCTCTAGTGTTACGCTATCCGCTAGAAATGATGTCTTTGATTTGGAATCAGGTCCTCCAATTCAGCCATATACCTGCGCTGGATCACAACCACAAGTGAATCATATTTCTGGCGCTCTCATATCGCGAACCGAGTCACCTGTCTCGAACCTATCTGCTACAGTAAAACTGCAACATGGTCTTTGTCAGTCCCTACATATATTGCAACTGCTTCCATTTCTACAGCTTTGCGCATGTGATCATTCCATTTTAACTCGGAACTGAGCAGAAGTCGTCTAGAAACAGAGCGAACTGAGTCAGTGCGACAGGACCGTGTTTTGACCATTCGGCGGGAATGTGCGCATTGTGGATCGTTCCCAAACTACGTACAAGTACTCTACAGACCCACGTCCATTCAAATCTATCAGTCCAACATAATATCATCGTTATTCTCTAAGCACCCCTCCCCCCCCCCCCCCCCCCCCGCTTCACAACAGAGAAAAATTAACAACTATAGAAGTTCAAATAACTTCATCCGATGTAGAACTCACATAGACGCCATTATTCGCACGATGACGCAAAGCTGCGTTGGGGGTCCAGCGCAGAGAGAGAGAGAGAGAGAGAGAGAGAAGGACAGAGAAAGAGATAGAGGGAGACTTCGCAATGCTTCCCAGAGTAGTGGCACAGCGTGCAGCCCTGCAAGCATTTCTAATGGTATACATCGTCCCTCACTGAATTTGCCTGTCAAACTGCTGCTGCTACTGTTCCCTGGGTGGAAAGAACCTATTAAATACACTCGTATTGATACACTACAGAGGGTAGTTAAAAGTTTCATCACCTCTAGGAGAATGATCGTATCCCACGTGCTATAGTGTAAATCACAAGAAACGCCCCCTGTGGCCTTTGACATGGTATCGAGACAGAATACGTTACACATACTGGATACGTATCTAGCGGCGCGAGGGAGTTGCAAATACCTGTCACATACCGCGTTCCTTAGCCGAATGACTTTCAAAATTCACCGATTTTATCACGAGGTTGCATCGTAGGCTACGTGTTGGTCTGATAATACACATTCCTACATCTCCATCTCGGTATTTGTCTGGACAAAAAAACCACCTCATTCAGAGGTAATGTCGTAGCTAGATTTACTTAGCAAAGGGAAGAGTATGGTCCGCAGCTCGTGGTCGTGCGGTAGCGTTCTCGCTTCCCGCGCCCGGGTTCCCGGGTTCAATTCCCGGCGGGGTCAGGGATTTTCTCTGCCTCGTGATGACTGGGTGTTGTGTGATGTCCTTAGGTTAGTTACGTTTAAGTAGTTCTAAGTTCTAGGGGACTGATGACCATAGATGTTAAGTCCCATAGTGCTCAGAGCCATTTGAACCATTTGAAGAGTATGTCAAGTCATGAGAATGGTAGTGATATTTCTATTTGCAGATGCACTGCCGACAGCAGGGTTTATTTCCGATACTTAGTTCATTGTCGAATGCCGTTCAATTGAGACCGCGATCGTCACATTTAGTTGTTAGTATTCTAACGGGGTCTTTTGGACGGCTTAGTAAAATGTTATTGCGTCCACTTGCTGTTAGGATGGGATGCATGGGCGGTAGTTCCGGGTAGTGCAGAAAGTGGAACACGGGAAACTTCGTTTTACCATTTATTAATAAACACGGTGCAACAATGCATTACGCTCATCTGGTAACCCGTCATCACTTCGTCGAGAGCGATACATGTTCGCAACTGGCCGTTCTCAGACTGTTCTTCGTAGCCTGTGGCTGTGTACACGCCACGGCGCGCAACTCGGATTGCATTCCCGTCAGCATTCCGCTACGGCCGTACAATTCTGCCGTCACGGTATAATGATAAAAGATATATGTGACCGGTTTTCTAGAATGATTCCATGTATGCATAGACTGTGGTGGGAAAGATTCACGTTTCCCGTTAACGGCAGCAGCCGTCTGAATGCAGAGGCCTGTTGGAGTGTAGTAATGTATCAGAGTTAACTCTGCCGTCCTCTAGACGACCGAATAGCGAACTAATACATAGTATGTGTCAGGCGGCATTCGTCATCAAGTAGAAATAAGAGAATATTGTGTATAGAGGTGCGTTTGCGCTGGACCGTCGTTATTCCTTCCCATGTAAATTGTTTGGTTGACTGCCTCTGCACATTTCGCACCTTTATTTAGTTGAGAGAAGATCGATTGTGGTGTGTGCTTCTAGCATATGGAAGACACGTTTGCCTGTTCTTTAGACATGGGAAAGACCTTAGTTTGCTTGTAAATTATAGGAGTGATTTGGAATCTGTTACATGCCCGACATCGGTATTCGAGAGTGGAAATATGAGGTTTCCGTTATTTGTTTCTAGTTACTCGGTGGTTTGCAGCACGCTGCACCTCGCTATAGTTTGGGATTTGTAGAGGAATAATTTCCAGTCTATATCGTGGAAATTATGTTGTGCTAGCGATCGGCAGGATGTTGCCTGGTGCTTGATATGGAGAAGCACTGCGAAAATGGTATCCTATTATGGTGAAGATATGTGTGTTATTGTAATGCCCGAGTCTGGAGATATGTGTAGAAAGGCGAGCAAGCAAGGAAGCAGGTTCGGAGCAGCAACAGTAAATAATTGTGCCGATGGGAAACGAGTGCACGTTAGTACACGTTAGCGCAGGTTAGTGCACGTTAGTGCACGTTTATGTACTTTAATGTATGTGACACTCTTCCCTTGAAATATACGACTTGGAGTTCATTCTATCGTGTATCTGTTGTAGCTGAATATTCAAGCTTCTCTCCTCAGTGGGAGAGCAGTGTAATTGAGTAAGAGTCTTTCCATATTTGACGATATGTATAGCATTTTGCGAGGTTTAATTGACGGTGCAATATGGTAGTCAGTGTAAAATACCCGCTGAAAGTCTCATCTGCAGAAGGAAAAAAGGCGCACAGGGCTTTGATACCGGAGGTATCAGTAATTCAATGGGTAAATTCGATAAGATCGAAAAATAATGCTCGATTGATTCACATCCTTTGTGCTGGGATATAAGAGCCTCTACATAGCGTTGAGGACGTTTGAATATGTTGAGAGCAGGAAGGGTATCACGTTAGGTGCGCTGGGACTAGTGAATTCGATGTTACGTATTTTCGTAAACAGGCTCTGTTAGGGCAATAATTTGCGAGCATACAAGCTGAGCCATGAAGAAAGAGAGCGTAAGTATTTCTGGGGCAGTACAGAATCGCCAAGAGGTGGATCCGGCTGTTATTGTTTACAAAGGCATGTGACGTAAGAATATGACTGAGAAAATTTTAGATGGCGAGTCGCGAGGCGGACGTTTCGCGGGTATGCACGTCTGAACGCAGCTCGTATGTTCTGTTAGGGGGAACTTTCACATGAGTCAGACGTCGCTTCGCAGCTGTGTGGGTCGTGGGGGCGTCTGAACCGGTGTATAGGTGAACACGTATTTGGATAGGAATTTGTCAGAAACGAATTATGAAAGGGAATTGGCCGGCTCATGCTTGCGGGACCCGAGCGTGGGCCTGTGCGTGGTCAGACAGCTGACGGCCGAGTCAATTCGCGGTCCTGTGGACAGGGTGTGATGGAGGGTGCTTGCGTGCGTTGATTGCAAATTTTGCAGTCATGTTTGTAGGCTGTGATATGTGCTATTTGAACAGTTTACGAGTACTTACCTGTGTACACGTCAAAAATGGTTCAAATGGCTCTGAGCGCTATGGGACTTAACATCTAAGGTAATCAGTCGCATAGAACTTAGAACTACTTAAACGTAACTAACCTAAAGACATCACATACATCCATGCCCGAGGCAGGATTTGAACCTGCGACCGTTGCGGTCGCGCAGTTCCAGACTGAAGCGCCTATAACCGCTCGGCCACCTCTGCCAGCTGTCTACACATCAATGTTCTGTATTATTTAGGAGCAAAAAAATGGTTCAAATGGTTGTGAGCACTATGGGACTTTACTACTGAGGTCATCAGTCCCCTAGAACTTAGAACTAGTTAAACCTGAGTAACCTAAGGACATCACACACATCCATGCCTGAAGCAGGATTGGAACCTGTGACAGCAGAGGTCGCGCGGTTCCAGACTGTAGCACCTAGAACCGCTCGGTCACATTGGCTGGCATATAGGAGCACTTTGCAGGTCTGTAATGAAATTATTTGGGAAAATTAGGAATTGTTTGCGAAGGGCAGGAGAGCTTCTGTTAAGTTTGGAAGGTAGGAGACCAGGTACTGGCAGAAGTAAAACTGTGAGGACGGGGCGTGATTTGTGCTTGGGTAGCTCAATTGGTAGAGCACTTGCCCACGCAAGGCAAAGGTCCCGAGTTCGAGTCTCGGTCCGGCACACAGTTTTAATCTGCCAGGAAGTTTCTCAAGTGACTTGTCTTCCACCGATTTTCTTAGGAGTGATGCATTATCCTGTTGGAATTTGTACTTCTAGCTATTTTATCTGGAGGGCTAGGTTAGTGGAGGTAGCCCAACTGACCTACCTTCCGGCAAAATCTGCCATCTTGAATGACATCATGCGCTGTCGCGAAGTCTACACGACGCCATCTTGGATGACTTCATAGCCGCCATCTTGAATACATCTGGCAACAATGCAATGTGGGGTGGTACGCAGGTAGCTCCACTACTGCCACCTATTTCAGATGAGACTTCATTTTGGCTTTCAGATGAAGCCCATATGGATACATGCCCTCTCGAAGCACCAGCAAATTCCGCGTATCTCGAAAACTTGTCGTTTATTGTACAATTTGTTGTAATAAAACCAAGGGAAACGTCATCTCGATGTTTCAGGCGTTATTGCAGCTTGCATATTACGGAAGTATAGCGTTTCAAGGCAATACGATAATGAAGATCGATCATAAATGCATTGTTCTTTGAACAACTTATTATAATTGAATATAAGTTACCAATATATCTGTGATTAAAGCTTTCAGGAGATTGTAAGATGTCAAACGTAGTCGCAATTTATACAGAGTAGGGGTAAAAGTGTAGTTTTTGTGAAGTGTAAAATGATTTGTGGCTGATTCGGATCCCACTGGATCCACATACTATTTTTACCAACCTCTATGTATTCTAATACGTTCTGATACGTTTTTATTAGTTTAATAGAAGAATATTCTAAAATGTTCGATGTTATGTAATTATATGTGCACTCTTTCTGAGCAGTGAATTTATTCGATTGGCTTTATTTACAAGGCAGCTTGTAGTACCTGCAGTAAGACATTTTGCATTTTATTGTTTCAAGTTTTGTATTTCACATGTTGTAAAGATTCTGCTACTGAATAGGAACAGTGATCAGTTAGGGTTTTACTAAAAAGTGAAAATGATGAAATAATTTTTGTTCTATTTGGAGAACTATAATAAATTTGCATTGCACTATTTATAATGGAACTTTTATAAGCCGGTGTCCTTACTGACTGGGCACTTTAGACCCTTCTTTCCATATTCCCTTATATCATGTTCCTGGATAAAGAAATTATTATTTATGTATACAATAGACAGAACAACGTGACTAGCATCTGGACAAGGGAGGAAATGTGCATTTTAATGGAGCTAATGTAGGAATTCTACACATTTTCAATTTCGTAAAACAATGCGATTTGCGAGCTAGTTATAGCAGACAACCGCCGCTGCTGCTATCGCGTATACCATGTTGGGGAACACGTGCAGTACGCTCAAGCTGCGTCGTTTCTGAGCGTTCAGCAGCACATTGAACTCGGCATGCTCAATGTTGACGTTCGAAATCATGGTCCATGTGCTGACAGCTTAAGGTATGGCTTTTATCCTCTCACAGCAGTGTGAAATGTAACCCACAGCCACATTGCTGCTGCCACTAATATGCCGTATGTCAGTTGTGAAGTGTGATTATGTACGTTCCTTCTCTACACTGCTGCAGTGACCTGAGGTGCATTGTCTTGGAAAAAAAAGAACATTGTCAGGGGTCAGGGAGGTATGGCCAGTGAACACCATAAAATGTTTTGTATAT
Source organism: Schistocerca serialis cubense (assembly GCF_023864345.2). Taxonomy (NCBI): domain Eukaryota; kingdom Metazoa; phylum Arthropoda; class Insecta; order Orthoptera; family Acrididae; genus Schistocerca; species Schistocerca serialis. The sequence continues at coordinate 184,876,925 of NC_064642.1, forward strand.
GGGTTTGCAAAACTGCATGAGCCACATACTTCTTTATCTTCTTGAAAACTGCAGAAGCTGTAGTATCCATTTTACTATTCTTTGAGCCGATGTATACTTCCCTTTCAATAGGCCCATTAACAGAGCCTGAAGTTCAGGTGCTTTTTGGCATATGTCTATGGTAGTAAGTGGTCATTCCCAAGGATGTTCTCAGTTCTTTGAACGTTTACGGTACCAGGATGGAGCATATGTTTGCCACTCATTCCGAAATTGGTGCTGTAGTGGCACCACCGTTTAGGATTGAGAAAGTTAGTTTTGTGCGATATTCTGAGGACAAGTTACAGCCAGGTGCGGGCCGGATTACAGTGAGCTACGCATACCAGCAGTTGTAAAGGCAAATAAAGGCCACAGGGGCGTAGAACTGCCGGAGAAGGCACACACAGCAGTTTTCATGGCACAAGTCAAAGGCAGAAGGGGACAAACCTAAGTGTTGTGCGTATGTGACTTGGAGTGGCGCAATAGCAAAAGAGAGGCACTCAGCCGAGTATATATAGGTGCCGTTTTCTAACGAGATTCATTCAAATGTGTCAGCTCTCCTGGGCGGCAGGGCGTATCATACCACCAGGCTACACACAGCAACAGATGGGGCGGCAGCATCCCAGCCCACAGCGGGTTATTGGTTCGACCCTCGAAGGCCAATGTGGCGTTTGCTGCCAACCAGCAGCGGGCAACTCTTCAGCTCGCTACCGCGGGCAGCCGTATCGGCTCCCAAAACACGCCGGGGACTTCCCGAGGCGGGGACTGCAAATTCGGAGGCCAGATAGTGGGCGCTTGTTGCTACCTGCCACCGCGATCTCAGCTATGCCAGAGAGGAAGAAGCAGTGTGGGGAAGGCCTACGGTTCCTGTCGGAGCAGCACTGATACAATGAGGATGGTGGGCGCTGAGTCAGCTGCTGGAGCAGCCGTCCTGACATCATCGGAATTCAGTGGGCCAGCGAAGGCCGGCACGACACAGCGTTGCATTGCACAGGCTGCTGGGGTGCTTCCTGAGCATTGCGGGGCCCTGTGATGCAGACCAAGAGGGACAAGGGCACCGTAGCTAAAAAACAATAAATCACTTGGAAAGTTCTCCTCGAGTTTTATTATGGCACCCCCTGGCATCACCGACTACATTTGGTCATCCTGATATATTCAGTGGCAGAAGTCGTCAATACATTTGGTGTCAGAATAACGGATGTCGTCTGTACAGTATGACATTCGAGCCCACTGCCTGCAATACGATCACAAGAAGTGGTGAGTTTTGACCAGTTTTCTTTTGAGTATTGGATGTTTTCTTGCCTTTTTGTGTTTTATGCGAATGGCTCCGGCAAGCCACATTGTAGATGTTTTGCATGGGAAAAGTATTTTTTGCTGTCAGAGTAAGTGTTAGTGTATTTGGGGCAGTAAGATTTATTATTTTTTTCGTGGCATTTAATTACTTATGTATGGGTTTGGGATGATACTGTGTGTGATGATAAGGAGTTGTAGGAAGTCAGGTTGTTCTTGTACTTAAATGTTTTGTTTTGGGACTAACTGGGAACGAAAGCAACACAAAAGCAGAGTCAAGAACGCAAGGTGTGTCGGAATCAGAAGCGGTGCACAACTGACAGCAGACAACACACAGTTGAGAAATGAATGAACGTCTAGAAGTGGACGCGAAACCGCATCTGATCAGTCTTTGTTGCCTAGGGTGCAGGAGATTGATCCAGATGCTGCCAGTCTGATTATTCCGTTTTCTGGCAAGGCATCTGAGGATGTGCGTTCGTTTGTGGAGGACTTGGAAATTTCTGCTGTGATTGATGTTTGGTCTGGTGACAGTTGTTACATGTAGCGAAGATTAGATTAACGCGTGAAGTGAAAACATATGTAAGGTGTTCTGAGGCCTTATGGAAGGCAGATCAGTTTAAGCAGTTAAAGGAAGGGGTTTTACAAGGTAGAAGAAACAGAATAGCTCTCGGTTCTTTAGAGAGAGGTTAAGTACAATGACGAAGAGACAGGGGGAGACAGTAGAGAAATTTGGGGTCAGGATAAGGGAAATTAATGAGTATACTTATGAGTTGGGTCATAGCAATGAAGCGAATAGTGTTCTGTTGCAGGAGGCTGAGCAAAGGGTACTTGATGTATTTTTGAGGAGGTTACCGGCGCATATGTCATCGAAAATGCGTGAAGGGACTCCTAAAGATTTGTATTAGTCCATTCAGCTGGCAATGCAATGTGAGGAAATAGACGTGGCAGCGGGGTTACGTGATAGTCAAACAGTGTTTACAGTAGGTATAAAATGTTATAAGCGTGGGCGTACGGGACATGTGCGGAGGCAATGTACCCAGTCACCGAGGAATAAAGGAAGAAGTGGAAATCAGCAGCGTGGAGGATGGAGAAGTGGAGATAGGAGAGGTGGACAATCGTTAAACGGCAGAGGGGGCCCAAGACCCACCTAACGGAGCTCTCGTTTAATTTAAATGCTAGGAATACGTATGCAGAGGTGGAATGTTCAGTGGTTGGATCCATAGGAACTAAAAAGTTTAAGATCCTATTGGACATAGGGGCGCAAGTGTCAGTGGCTACTAGGAATATAATGGGACGAAGGAAGCTAGAAGCACCACGTAATAGGTTGCGTGGAGTGGGGGATAAGGAGGTCACGCCTTTGAGGTCGGTGACAGTTGACTTTCGAATAGAGAAAGTCCGATGTAATGCATGCATGGAGGTAGTACCATGGGTAAGCGAGGGCTACGACATGATCCTAGGAGTAGCTTTCTTGCATCAACATCATGCCAAAATTGACCTTGGACAACGAACTGTGGAACTCGGTGGAATGTTATTTCAGCTAGGGGAAACTGTTGTCAGTGCAGCGCTGTCGAGAGGGGCGTTCAACGTTAGGAACAAACCAACTGAACCATGTACATTAGCATTAAGGCTTAATTTGCATGAGTGTGTGTCAAGTGGCACCGGGAAGTCGCTTTGGGTAAGTGTGGAGTCGAATCTACCTGTGGGTGCGGTGTGTGTTATTGAACCATTTGAGGATAATGAAGTTTTGGGTTCACTGGGTTGTTTTGTGAAACGCAGTGTTGTAGGCGTACAGGAGGGGATCGACGGGCGAGAAGTTACCGTGAACGTGGATAATTTTAGCGCTGTAGACGAGGATTTGAGGAAAGGAGATTTAGAGGCAAATTTGGATGTGCCAGATGACGAAGACTGGTGTTCGAGAGGTAGCCGAAGCGATCAACCACTAACTGCCGATAGAACTGCACTGCGTGACAAAATTAAGCATTTGAAAGGACGAGAAAGAGAGCATATGGAAGAATTATTGAGGGAATTTAAGGATTTGTTCTTTCCGCAAGGGTAGTTACCAGCGACTCCATTAGTTCAACATAGTATACCAACTGGGAATGAAGCACCTGTTTACCGTAAACCATACAGCCGATTGTGGAGGATTTCATTGATCAGCAGCTGGCGGACGAAATTACAAAGCATAGTAATAGTTGCTGGGGAGCGGGCATTGTCGTTGTGCCTAAAAAATCTACGTATGGATCATAGAAATACAGGTTCTGTTGTGACTACCGATACCTCAATAATAAGGCAGTAACGGACGCATACCCCATTCCAAACATTTAGGAGACTTTGGATCAGTTAGGACAGTGCCAGTACTTTTCTACGATGGATTTGATAAGTGGTTATCAGCAGTTAGAGGTGGCTCCAGATTATCGTCCAAAAACTGCTTTCTCTACACCAGGAGGCGATTAGCAGTACAACAGAATGCCATTCGGTTTGAAAAACGCTCCGGCAACGTTTCAGAGGTTTCTAGGCAATGTCTAGGTGGGTTTGAAACCACAGCAGTGTCTGGTCTATTTGCATGGCATTGTAGTGTTTTCAAGTAGTATGGAGCAACATAGACAGCGGTTAAGGGAAGTCTTTACGAGGTTAAGAGCAGCTCATTGGACGTTGAGCCTGAAGAAGTGTCATTTTACATTTGAAGAAGTAAAATATTTGGGTCATATTATCAGTAAGGATGGAGTGCGAACAGATCCGAGATTGGTACAGGCTGTAAGGGATTTTCGGGAACCGAAAACAGTTAAGGAAGTGCAGCCATTCATCGGAATTTTCAATTTCTATCGAAAGTTCGCGAAGGATTTTGCAGATTTAGCACAGCCGTTGACGCGATTGTTACAGAAGGGTGTGAAATTTGAGTGGACAGACGAGTGTCAGAAACCGTTTGAAAAACTGAAAGTTCGGTTCTTTTATTTCCAGACTTTGAAAAGGAGTTTATACTAGCATGCGATGCATCGAATCAAGCATTAGGGTGTGTTCTTAGTCAGGATATTGATGGGAAAGAACATCCCGTAGCCTATGCATCTAGGCAGTTGAATGGAGCAGAGACGAATTATTTAACAACAGAGAGGGAGATGCTTAGCGCAATCTATGATATCACATATTTTAAATGTTATTTATATGGGAGAAGATTTCGGGTAGCGACAGATCGCGCTGTGTTGAAGTGGTTGTTGGGTTTGAAGGATCCGCCCACTAGACTCGCTCGATGGGCTGTGAGGCTTAGTGAGTTCGACTATGAGGTGGTGCACAAGCCTGGAAAGAAGAACGGTAATGTGGATGCACTAAGTAGGAAGGTGGCACAAGTAGAAGTCATAGGTTATGACCTAGCAGTATGGCAAGAATTACAGGACGCGGACAACGATTGTAAATTGTATCAGACACAGCCACAGTTTAATGTGTACGACGATCTTCTGTGCAGGGAAACGAAGTTAGGGCCAAGGGTAGTAGTGCCAGCGAAGCTGATGGATGAGGTTTTAAGGGAAGCACATGATCACGTGTTATCTGGTCGTGGGGGGTGTAGAGCGACGAATAGGAGAGTGGGGGAGAGGTATTGGTGGGAGGTAGGATTGGTTGGTTGGTTTGTTGGGGGAAGGAGACCAGACAGCGAGGTCATCGGTCTCATCAGATTAGGGAAGGATGGGGAAGGAAGTCGGCCGTGCCCTTTGAAAGGAACCATCCCGCCATTTGCCTGGAGCGAGTTAGGGAAATCACGGAAAACCTAAATCAGGATGGCCGGACGCGGGATTCAACCGTCGTCCTCCCGAATGCGAGGAGAGGTAGGAAAGTAGATGTGGATCAGTATGTAAAGAATTGTATACCATGTGCGCAGAGAGCAGATTTGAGTCGGAAACAGAGACAGCTACAACGATTGCCAGAAGCGACATGTCCATTCTCTTTGCTGGGAAGTGATGTCTTAGGACCTTTTAGGCGAACACCGTCGGGGAACAGATTCGTTCTCACAATAATGGAGCATTTTTCGAGATATGTGGAGACGGTGGCTATGCCAAATCAGCAGGCAGCAATGGTCGCGCAAGCGTTAGTAAACAGCTACATTTTGAAGTTTGGTGTACCAGAGACAATAACTACTGTCCAACTGACCATCTTCATGTCCAATTTAATGAAGGAACTGTGTAAATTGTAGAACATAAAGAAGTTGAGGACGAGCACGTTGCATCCACAGGCCAACGGAAGGACAGAACGGGTACACAGAACAATCGGGAAGATGCTGAGTTTTTATGTGGATTCTCATTACCATCAGTGGGACGAGTATCTGAAGCATATTGTATGCGCATATAATGCAAAAATCCATACAAATACCGATTTGTCTCCATATGAGATAGTGTACGGGCGAAAAATGCCGTCACCGTTTGATTTTGTGAAGCTACAGAAAGAAAGGACCAGCGATTCTGTATGACAATTCCCAAGGAAAATTCGGGATGTTTGGAAACGTGTACAAAAGGCGAATACAAAGGCTTTGGAAAGGCAGGAAGATGCAGTGAAGCGGAAATGAAGTTTACCGTAGTATAGAGTGGGGCAACGGGTAATGCTGTCCAGCCCCTATACGCAAAAGGGAAAACGAAGAAGCTCCTCACGAGTTATCAAGGGCCATACCAAGTTGTTGAAACCACATCCCCCATTAATGTTAAGCTTCAGCTGCCAACTAGAATGACGATAGTACACATTGGGCGGATACGGCCATTTACGAGTTGCCCGTATGTGATTCCAGGTGTGTCACAGGAAGGAAAGAGGATAAAAGAAAGGTGAAGAGAGTTGCTAAGCACAGAGAAAACCAGGAAGATAGAGTACAGCACGAAGTACCGTATGCTTTGCGATATAGAAAGTAGTAGAGTATTTGCAGTTTTTTTTTTGTTTTCTTGTTATGTGTCACTGGGTTTGAGTAAAGTAATTAGGCATTGTATTTTCATGTGTTGTATGCATTTTCGAATGTAGCCTGTTGCGGACAGCAGTCTTTTTGAAGAAGGAGGAAGGATGATGATGATCCGTGTCCTCAGGTCACTGAAAAGGGAAGTGTAGCGTCTGACGTATGTGGAATGTTGTAGGAGGAGAAATTAAATGCAGTTCTGGAGATATAAATGCATCGGAATAAATTTTGCGGCAAAGCCGTAATAAATATGTGTTGAACGATATTACAGTCATACGATTTCCTGTTTAAATTTTTGATTATCGACAGTGCTGGGTCCGGAAAGTCGTGTTTATTGCACCAGTTCATATAATGTAATTTAAGGATGAAAGCAGTCACACACTTGGTGTTGAGTTTGAATCAAAAATAGTGAATGTTGGAGGAAAATCTGCGAAACTACAAATATGGGACATGTGCACAGTGCAGTTATTTTTAGCTAGGGGGAAAGGAATAGACTATCCTAGGGACATGGTGGAGCCAAAATTGAGTTTGTAACGGGTCGGGATGCATTGGATCTTCTCCACCTTCGAGAATTTGGTAGTAGCAACAAGTTGTTTTGGGCGGGAAGTATTTGAAGAAGCGAAAGGTACAGAGATCGAGGGGAGCGGAATTTTAATCAGTGGGACTAAGTGTAACATAATAGGACCAACCTTCCATCTGCCAGCGACAATTTCAGGAGTCACGCAGTTGAATGTTATGCAGCCACAGCTGTACTGGCCAGAATCCACTTTAGAGTTTTGCCAAGGCAGAATTTGATCTTGTTAAATCAGACTCTGGAGCCAGGTCTGTTGAGATCCATAAACCAGTACATTTTAGAGCAAGAGGGTCGCATATCAAGCGAACAGTTTGTTCAACATGTCGGTCAGTATAGGGAAAGACAACGGCAAATAACGATGACTTTGAGCACCTCTGTGCCAAGTGTCATCGCAGCCTTAACTTTGTTATGTGTTATTTACTTTCTGATCAGGTGGGGAGCTAATTCCAAGAGGGAACCAAGAGTAGTCCAAGTCTCTGTGGATTGGATACCGAGGGCGTGAGACGAGGACGTAAGGGATTAATCGAGCAGTGGTCGTCCAGTAAGGAATTGTTACGTTTTGTTTTATGTCTTGGTTTTAAGAGGACACTAGAGCACACTTAAGTTTTCTAATAGTAAGTAAGTTTGTCATAAGGGCCAATCCAAACAAGTTTAAGAATTAGTTAAAGGACGACACAGGGACCAGGCCTTTCTGAAGAGGGGAATAATGCAGCGGCACCACCGTTTAGAATAGGGAAAGTTAGTTTCGTGTGATATTCTGAGCACAAGTTACAGCCAGGTGCGGCCCAGATTACAGTGAGTTACACATACCAGCAGTTGGTAAGGCAAATAGAGGCAACAGGGGTTTAGAACTACTGGAGAAGGCACACACAGCAGTTTTCATGGCGCAAGTCAAAGGCAGAAGGGGACCAACCTAAGTGTTTCGCGTATGGGACTCAGACTGGTACATTAGCAAAAGAGAGGCACATAGCCAAGTATAAATAGGTGCCATTTTCTAACGAGATTCACCCAAGTGGGGCAGCTCTCCTGGGCGGCGGGGCATGTCACACGACCGGGCTACATGCAGCAACAGATGGGGGGCCAGCATTCCAGTCCACGGTGGGCCGTCGGTTCGACCCTCTGAGGCCAACGAGGAGTCCACATCCAGCCAGCAGCAGGCCACTCTTAGGCTCACTACTGCAGGCAGCCGTCTTGGCTCCTGACACATGCCAGGTACTTCATGAGGCGAGGGCCACAGATTCGGATGCCAAATAGCGGGCGCTTGTTGCCGCTGCGATCTCAGGTACGCCAGCGAGGAAGAAGCATTGCAGGGCCGGCCTATGATTCCTGGCGGAGCAGCGCTGAGACAACAAGGATGGTGGCCGCTGAGTCGGCTGCTGGAGCAGCCATCCTGATATCATTGGAACTCAGCAGGCCGGCCAAGGCCAGCATGACACAGCATTGCATTGTACAGGCCGCTGGGGTGCTTCCTCAGCATTGTGGGGCCCTGTGGTGCAGACCAAGAGGTACGAGGTTACTGTAGCTAAAAAACAATAAATCACAAGGAAAGGTCTCGCTGAGGTTTAATACGGCACCGCCTGGCATCATCCACTACATTTGGTGTCTTCCCGCTACATTTTGTCATCCTGATACATTCGGTGGCAGAAATCGCCACTACAGTGCAACTCACGAAACAGACACGTTGAAACCCAAAAATTTCACGCCGTCTTTCCATAAGACCCCCTTGCCTCAGTTTATGATAATGTTACAGTCCCTAAGACATTGAAAAAGTAGTCAGAGGTGCGTTTTATGCTGATCTTGGAACTGCAAGAACAGCAAAATATCGTCCATATAGCAGAAGAGAATACGTAAAACCGCAGAGAACATGATGAATAAACCTTTGTTATGTCTGCGCCACATTTCTTAAACCGAATGGTATGTGGTTGTATTCAAACAGATCTAATGGAGTAGTAATTGTTTTCTTTTACAGCCTTTGGAAGCTCTGGTATTCGTGACAATGCCTGTTTGCAATCTATGACGCTAAAAATCTGTACTCAGGCGTTAGCGTTTGTTAAAACCTGCCATATGAAGAACCGGATATTTATATGGCACTGCACAAGTATTAAGCTCTCAGCAGCCGCCACATAAGCGCCATGTAGTCTTCTTCTTCAATGCCATGTGAATCGACGAAGCCCACTAGCTGTTGGAGGATGCTACTACACCTTCTTGCATTTTCCTCTCAGTGTCTCGCTTTGCCACCAAAAATATTGTGGGCATTTGTCTTCTTAGTTTTTCACCGAATGGTGGGTCCAGAGACGTCCGAGTGCTTTGCATCATGTTTACATTGGAGATGGGACGCTGTCTCCAATGTGACCTCTGGCAGATCTTACATGTTGTACTCAAAAGCAGAGTTCATCTGCAATGATTCGACGTCTGATAGATGCTGAAGCCTTCCCCTGTGGATGTCTGCAGATAACTGGAAATGCTGCAGAAAATAGCTCCTATAACAGACTCAGTGGTATCTGCCATCATGATATTCCATTGAAACAACTTGTCCAAATCAAGGACCAATTCAAGACATTATCGCTTTTCGTCTTACATGCGAATGTGGGAGTTGTTGGCAACCGCCAGCAAATATTTGCTAGGAGAGCCACCTTTTTCGAAGCAGTGTTATGGGAGCACACTATAGTCAGACCCTGTGTCTACAAAAAAACGTGGTTCGAGACAGTCTGTCAGTCACAGACAAACGTCTCGAAACCGTTCCTTCTGAACGTTTGAATCCAGTCTTCAGCACTCTGTCTCCTTGCGAAGAATGCCTCACTGCCTTCTCCATGTCAGATAATCTTAATTCATCAAAGCTGTGATCCTGGAAACCCACCATAAACGAGACTCAGTGGCGTTTGGCGCTTCTTGTTTTAGGTACTCCATGTTTTGTAATAATATTGGAACCCAGAACTCGTGTGAACTTGACGTCGTAAATTCTGGAATAGCGATGAGCGTCTCTGAGTTGAGGCCTATTGCCTGCATTGGCTTCCTTTGGGGCCTACAGAACACTAGCATGGTCGGAATTGTTAAGGAACTCTCAGCTCGATGAAGTGATTGTTGCCTCTGCTGCAATACCAAACACTGGATTGTCTGAGTCTACGACCGGTGAAGTAACAGCTGCTACGTTCGTGAAAATCCTCTCTGTCGTAATGTCAGGGGCTATATGTGGTGGCAGGAGGATGCTAAGTTCACCCAACCTGGATATGATGTGACGTCATTATGACGTAACACGCTTTAGTCGATTAACACACCTATCGATTTTTACGAACGTTCGAGATTCTAAACTGTCGTCAGCTAGTGGTTTGTTTTGACACGTGCGATTCTGATAACAGCTCAGTGTGGCAGCGTATATGTATTTCGCAAAAATAAAAGTAAAAGAGCTGGATATTAATAGAAATATTCCTGACCGTGGCCTTGAAAACACCCCGGACAACACGTTTCGTAAAAAAGTGAAGTCTTCTTGTGTCCTGACCAGATTAGATTGTGTGATTGTTGTATTGAACGCTTACGCCGAAAATAATATTTATTTATTGTCAATATTTTAGTATGGTTTCATACAATTGGTCTTGTCAGTACATATTAGATTGTAGCAGCATACTCTTGCTGATTTTTTTTTCTTAATTTATATAGCTGAAAGAGAACTCGTGCAAGTTTGTTAGCTAAGTAATTTATACGTCCATCCCAAGATAGTCTTTTATCAACCATAATTCCAAGTAATTTTACACTCGGACCACAGAGACAGGTACCTTAGTGTCCAGTAATGACTGGTGTGTAGAATGATTGAATTTCGAACTTAAAAAGAAAAATATGAGGCATTGTTGAAGAAAAATCGTCGACCGGAGATGAAATACGAGGGGAAGTGGATTTCTCAATGTAATCTTAACGAAAGGTTAGTGTCTTGACGCATCTAAAGATTTTGGCTGCTGAGTGCTTCTTCTCTCCGAGTACAAATAACCGACGCACTTCAGCTGGGTCAGAAGTACATCAATTTCTGCTTGAGATTCACAATAACCACGCAATTGCCTGTCGTCATCGATGCTGAACTCTTTCAGATTTTCTCTCGTTAGTCTCTCGAATGCTGAACACATAATTAGAGACGAGCAAACGAAAAACAACGCACAGGACATAAACACAGTACAATACACGATTTAAACGCAAGGAACGCAAAACACATTTCAACGAATGGTGCAGAGCACAGCGCTACCCTGTCACAACCTCTCGAAAGTTCACAAAAGTCGAATAGTCGATATACGGTTTCTATCGTTTTCGATGTAGCGTGTATACGTCATAATGACGTCACATCGTATCCAAGTCCGGTGAACTTAGCATCCTCCGTGGTGGCAATCCCATGGAAATCTTCTCACGTTGTTTGGACTCTGCTACTCACTCCAACTGCCATCTAGTGGCAGCTTCAAACTGGGCAGGTCAGACTGTCCAGTATAGTCTGCTCCCTGTCGGAAGAATTTGCAACCTATGTGCGGAAGTGGATCTCCCAGGTCCTTTGTGCGCGCAGGTAGGATTAGCCGTTGTAACGGCCGAGCGAGCAGGTAGCTGCGAGACCCCGTAGCGGACGGGCGTGTATGTCTTCCAGCTAAGCCAGGAGCCGCAGTTGGCGCGCTGCCTGTGCAAGTCTTCGACCATAGATACTAATAGACTGGGCAAGCAGTGCAGCAGCTATACATCTGGCGTGGCTGCAACATAGAATCACGTGACTGTTGGCAGAACGTCGGCGGGAGTTCAAGGCAGCATTCTGATTCCTGATTTCACTTCCAGTATTTCTCAGTGGATTTCCTGCTAACTTCACCACATTAAATGTAGCTTATGTAAACACAGCTAGAAGTGATAAATTATTGCGTAACCACTGTACAAATTTAGTTTTACAGCCATTACTTCACAATGAACTTTGTGAACTGCTGAAACACTTTCGATGTTCGGCAATATATTCGGCGCGAATATTTCAGTGTTACCAATTATGAGATGCATTCTCTACTAACAATACGCGTTATGCACTGCATAAAATGTAAATATTGCGTGTGTGTGTTTTAGTGCCTTGGTTGTAGAAAGTGTTATAGACTTCATAAATCGGCGTAAACAACGAAACCTGTAACGTAAACACACGTGTTCACATCGAATGTAACGAACTCAATCGTGTCGTTCACCCAAAAAACGTAAAGCAGTTTCATTTGAAAGCTCTTTTTTGGTTTAAACAGTTTGTTTCGTAAATGTATCAAATAAGACATCTACAAAATCAGTACCTACTTACATGAATACTTGTTCCACAGATCATGAATACGACACTTCGCAATGATGTGTCAGTTTAATGAAAGGTAGACCTATCATTACATGACATTTCTTCCAATCACTTATTTATACCTAAAAAATCGTCTACTGAGTAGGAGCTGACATTCATAGATTCTTTTAGTTTGATTATAAATGCTGGTTGGCTATCTGTCAGGCTTTTAATACTTTTTGGTAAATGACCAAAGATTTTTGTAGCAGCATATTATTTATCCCATACATTACGGCTTATTATCTGGAAACTAACATCGGCCATACAACTACCTTTTGGCAAATGGTATTCAGTATTTGTTTCTGAGATTCGTATGTTTTGTAACTGGGAAGTACAAAATAAAACTAAACCCTGATGAGAAATCGAACCCCTAACTTGTTTTTGCAAATTGTTCTTTAAAATAATACCAGCATAATTCACCCCTTTTTGTACCAAAGTCAGATTTAATCCAGGATAGTAAAAATCATCCTTTCTTCTTATGTAGTAGCAATGCTCATTGCCATTGCTTTTGGAGTGGGAAGGGTTATTGGTAATAAATATCTCTCTCTCTCTCTCTCTCTCTCTCTCACACACACACACTATATATATACGAGGGTTATTCCAAAAGTAAGGTCCGATCGGTCGCCGGCCGAAGTGGCCGTGCGGTTAAAGGCGCTGCAGTCTGGAACCGCAAGACCGCTACGGTCGCAGGTTCGAATCCTGCCTCGGGCATAGATGTTTGTGATGTCCTTAGGTTAGTTAAGTTTAACTAGTTCTAAGTTCTAGGGGACTAATGACCTCAGCAGTTGAGTCCCATAGTGCTCAGAGCCATTTGAACCATTTTTTCCGATCGGTCGCGAAATGGAAACGACTATGAAAATCCGATAAAGCTTTGCACAGATGTGTTGGGTAGTGTCTCTAGTATAACCCCAGTTAGCATCACGTCGCTCTTCTCATTTCTGAGCTCGTAGTGAGTGCGTAAAGATTTCTAGAAAATAGTGTCTGCCGCCAAGTACGAGGGCCTGGTGAGAAATTTCGCCTGAAGCTATGCAGCCAACATTACATAACTGTCGTGCTGTTTCGTCTTCACGACAATTCTCAGCCGCATTCTGCAGGGGCAATGAAGATGCTCCTGCATCGTTTTCAAATGGAAATGTTAGATTACCCACAATACAGTCCGCAATTGTCTCCCCCTGAGTTTCATCTCTGGTCACATGAACCGCTGTCTTTGAAGACAGCATTTTGACACAGACAACGAGGTGTAGGCCAGCGTGGAGAATTGGCGGAAAGCACTGGCGGCTGCCTTCTATGATGAGGCTATTGAAAAGTTGGTACAACGCTATGACAAAAGTCTAAGTCAGAACGGCGACTACGTAGAGAAGTAGCTGAAAGGTGTAGCTAATTGTTACAAGTAAAACATTTCTGATGTTCACTGTGGTTTCAATATATATATATATATATATATATATATATATATATATATATATATATAGGTGTGTATGTGCGGATGGATATGTGTGTGTGTGCGCGCGCGAGTGTATACCTGTCCTTTTTTCCCCCCTAAGGTAAGTCTTTCTGCTCCCGGGATTGGAATGACTCCTTACCCTCTCCCTTAAAACCCACATCCTTTCGTCTTTTCCTCTCTTTCCCTCTTTCGTGATGAAGCAACCGTTGGTTGCGAATGCTTGAATTTTGTGTGTATGTTTGTGTGTCTATCGACATGCCAGCGCTTTCGTTTGGTAAGTCACATCATCTTTGTTTTTATATATATATATATATATATATATATATATATATATATATATATATATATATATATATATCTTCAAAGTGCTTCGAACAGATGCGTGTGTGCGCAGTAGGCTTGAAATCTTTTCGTTTCACTGCCTGTATCCACATCTGCCTGCGCCCTTCATCCTTTGGAAACCCATACGAAAGAGAAAAAGCAGCTTTGTAGCTTACCATTTCAAGAAATATATGCGATTGCAATGTGCGTCTGGAAACACACACAGCACTTCAAACCGCCAATTTACGTGACTGTGGCGTTCTCGGTAAGGATATGATACACACAATAGTTTATCAGTATTCAAGAAATGCCGCTAAATTATACTAATAATACTTACATGTGAAATTTAATGTTACTTCCCTTCACAAAACGCTCGGTACAACCATAAGCACAACAGGATACCACCATTGTTTTGCCAATAGTCACGTGGTATAGCAGTAGAGATGTTGGTGCCACGAAATATACGTCATGACCAGTCTACCAATATCTATGGTCGAAGGTGCAAGTTGAAAATTTAAGGGGAGGACACTGAGTCCTCTCGCACTATACATTCACACTTCAATGTGCCACCACGGGAGGAAGAGCCCGCGCGCACACACGTAGAGCATCAGCATGCACTCCGTGGGTCAGAACAGATCGTATGTCTCCTTGATTAATGACGCGGAAGAGGGTAAAGAGGGGGCGAGGTCATTAAATCTCGGATGGCCACCTGCGCCCTTTAGAGACTGTCGGATGTATTCGGGTACTGCAGTGTACGACAAACTGTTGGTGACACCAACACCAGCTGCGAAAATCCAGTTTCTTCTCGCCTTCTTACTAGGTGTAAGATGACGGTGTTTCCGAAACGTTCCGAATTTACCTTGCTGCCTCGTAAAGCCGCTGTTGTGGTGTGTAACGCCTGCACCGCTAGCTGCCAGATGATAGGCTATAGCCTCATCTGCGTTGGAAGAAGTGCGCGGTCGTGGCCACTGCTTGCTGCCGTCCCATGCATGCCTGGTCTGGAGCCGGCTGCCCTATTGTCTCCATCCACAGTGGTGAAAACATTATACTGTAACTTACTGGCAATAGCTTCTGCCTTATCAGTCACAACATTGAACAGTAAATCCGTGTGAGCCGCAAAAACCATCCTAATAATGGATGGTAGACACTTCAGCCACAGCAAATATAAGAAATTTCCCACTAATAAGTCACTTCCCCCAAGGGTCTAGAGTAATAGTAGTAACAGTTTCGGTGATTTGTCTCCCGGCTACTTATTACATATCAGTTGCTGAAACTGTAGCTCCAGTGCGAGAGAAAAATGTTTGATTAGAACCACACACATATACACACTAACAGGGTGATCCATTGATCGTGAGCGGGCCAAATATCTCACGAAAGAAGCGTCAAACGAAAAAACTACAAAGAATGAATTCAGGCGATACAAGGTTAACGTCTTTGTATGTCTATAGCACCACAGCTCCGAAACGAATACATCGATTTCAATACACATCTTTTATTCATTTGAGGCTAGTTTAAATCAGAATTGTCGTGACGTATGTCAACGAAAGTTTTCTCAGCAATTTAAAGGTAATTTCTACATAAAGTAAAGAGTTTGCCCGCATCAATACCCCACCTAACCAATATGTAGTACATAATTTGGTGTCGTGTTACAACACAGATCTCACACACACACATACTAAAATTCTGCCAGAACATACTTTTGTGTTTTATGGTTCACTGACAATCGCTATTTTTGTGATGTATTTCGAATTCCCTGCGCTAATGCAATCTACATCTACGTGATTACTGTGCTATTAACAATACAGTGCCTAGCAGAGGGTTCAATGAACTACCTTCAAGCTTTCTCTCTACCGTTACACTCTCGAAAGGCACGCGGGGAAAACGAGCACTTAAAGTTTTCTGTGCGAGCCCTGATTTCTCTTATTTTATCGTGGTGATCATTTCTCCCTATGTAGGTGGGTGGCAACAGAATTTTTTCGCAATCAGAGGAGAAAACTGGTGATTGAAATTTCATGAGAAGATCCCGTCGTGACGAAAAATTCCTTTGTTTTAATGACTACCACTCCAATTCACGTATGATGTCTGTGACACTACCTCCTCTATTTCGCGATAATGCAAAAAGAGCTGCCCTTTTTTTGTACTTTTTCGATGTCATCCGTCAGTCTCACCTGATGCGGATCCCACACCGCACAGCAATACAGCAGAATAGGGCGGACAAGCGTGGTGTAAGCAGTCTCTTTAGTAGACCGGTTGCACCTTCTAAGCGTTCTACCAATGAATAGTAGTCTTTGGTTTGCTCTACCCACAATATTATCTATGTGATCGTTCCAATATAGGTTATTTGTAATTGGAATCCCTAAGTATTTAGTTGAATTTACAGCCTTCAGATTAGCGTGACTTATCGCGTATCGAAATTTAGCTGATTTCTTTTAGTACTCATGTGAATAACTTCACACTTTTCCTTATTCAGGGTCAATTGACACTTATCTCACCATGCATATATCTTATCTCGATCATTTTGCAAGTCGTTTTGATCATCTGATGACTTTACAAGACGGAAAATGACAGCATCATCTGCAAACAATCTAAGACGGCTACTCAGATTGTCTCCTATGTCGTTAATATAGATCAGGAACAATGGAGGACCTATAACACTTCCATGGGGAACGCCGGATATTACTTCTGTTTTACTCGATCACTTTCCGTCTATTACTACGAACTGTGACCTTTCTGACAGGAAATCACGAATCCAGTCGCACAACTGAGGCGATACTCCGTAGGCATGCAGTTTCATTATAAGACGCTTGTGAGGAACGGTGTCGAAAGCCTTCTGGAAATCTAAAAATATGGAATCAATTTGACATCCCCTGTCGATAGGACTTATTACTTCATGAGTACAAAGAGCCAGTTTCGTTTCAGAAGAACAATATTTTCTGAAACCGTGCTGATTATGTGTGAATAAATCGTTTTCTTCGAGGTACATCATAATGTTCGAACACAGTATATGCTCCAAAACCCTACTGCAAATCGACGTTGGTGATATAGGACTGTAATTCAGCGGATTACTCCTACTTCCATTTTTGGGTATTGGTGTGACTTGACCAATTTTCCAGTCTTTAGGTACGGATCTTTCTGTGAGCGAGTGGTTGTATATAATTACTAAATATGGAGCTTTTTATCAGCATACTCTGAGAGGTACCTGACTGGTATACAATCTGGACCGGAGGCCTAGCCTTTCATAAGTGATTTAAGCTGCTTCGTTACTCCGAGGATATCTACTTCTATGTTTCTCATCTTGGCAGTTGTTCTTGAGTGGAATTCAGGAATATTTACTTCGTCTTCTTTGGTGAAGGAGTTTCGGAAAACCGTGTTTAATAACTCTGCTTTAGTGGAACTGTCATCAGTGACTTCACCGTTGTTATCGCGCAGTGAAGGTATTGATCGCATCTTGACGCTTATGTGCTTTATGTATGACCAGAATCTCTTTGGGTTTTCTACCAGATTTCGAGATAGAATTTCGTTGTGGAAATTATTAAAAGCATCTCGCATTTAAGTACGCGCCATATTTCTAACTTCTGTAAAACTTTGATAATCTTGGGGATTTTGCGTGCTTTTAAATTTGGCATGCTTTTTCCGTTGATTCTGCAACAACTATCTGACCCGTTTTGTGTACCATGGAGGATCAGTACCATCACTCAGTAATTTATGTGGTATATATCTCTCAATTGCTGTCGTCACTATCTCTTAGAAAACATTCCACAAATTTTCTACACTTACATGATCAGATCTGAAGGAGTGAAGACCGTCTCTTGAAAAGGCGTTAAGAGCAGTTTTATCAGCTTTTTTAAATAGATATACTTTGCGTTTCTTTTTGTGGTTGTAGGTTGTTACGGTATTCAGCCTAGCAGCAACTGCCTTGTGGTCGCTAATCCCCGTATTCGTCACAATACTCACTATTTGTCCAGGATTCTTTGTTGCTAAAAGGTCAAGTATGATTTCGCAACCATTTACGCTTCGAGTGGGCTCATGAACTAATAATCAAAATAATTTTCTGAGAAAGCATTCAGTACAATTTTGGATGACGTTTAATGCCTGCCGCAGCTTTAAACGTATAATTTTTCCAGCATATCGAGGGTAAATTAAAGTCATCACCGACTATAATTGTATGAGCGGGGTACTTAATTGAAATGAGACTCATGTTTCCTTCTAATTGTTCAGCAACTATATCTTCTGAGTCGGGGGGTCGTTAAAATGATCCAATTAATAGTTTAGTCCGATTGTCAGCTACCCATACTATTTCACACGAACTACCTACTTCAATTTCGCTACAGGGCAAACTACCTCTTACAGCAATAAATACTCGACCATTTATCCTTTTGAACACTGTTAGATCGTTTGAAAAAAAAAAAAAAATCAGCTGAACTTATTTCCGGATTTCGCCAGCTCTCTGTACCAACAACTATTTGAGCTTCAGTGCTTTCTATTAGGGCTTGGAGCTCTGGTTCTTTCCCAACACAGCTGCGACGATTTACAACTACAATACCAATCGTTTCTACAACTACCGTACTGTGTTTCACCTGCCCACTTTTAGACGGACGTCCCTTCTGTGGTTCCCTGAGACCCTCTAACCTACAAAACCTCCAGTCCCTTCCACACAGCTCCTGCTACCCGTGTAGCCGCCTCCTGTGTGTAGTGGACTCCTGACCTATTAAGCGGAACCTGGAATCCCACCACCGATGGTACAAGTCAAGGAATCTGCAGCCTACACGGTCACAGAACTACCTGAGCCTCTGATTCAGACCCTCCACTCGGCTCTGCCCCAAAAGACCACAGTTGATTCTATCGACGATGCTGTGGATGGTGAGCTCCGCCGTAATCTCGGATGCAAGACTGGCAGTCTTTACCATTTCCGCTAGCCGCCCAAAACCAGACAGAATCTGCTCTGATCCAAAGCAACACACGTCGTTTGTACCGACATGAGCTACCACCTGCCGTTGACTGCACCCTGTACTCTTCATGGCATCTGGAAGCATCCTTTCCACATCCAGAATGACTCACCCCGGAATTCACATGGAGTGCACACTGGCTTCCATCCGCTCCTTGGCAGCCATGTTCCTAAGAGGCCCCATTATGCGCCTAACGTTGGAGCTCACAACTACCAGCAAACTCACCCACTGTGAATGCCCAGACCTTGCGGGCCGAGAAGCTGCCTCTGGAACAGGGTGGACGATTGCATCTGGCCCAGAGACATCGTCACGCACAGATAATGCCTGAAACCCGATCATCAAATGAAACAGGGAGGCCCTACGATCGGCCCCTCTGAAAGTTTTTCGCTGCCTGCTAGACTTTGGAATGATATTCCACTCGACCACGGGTGAGGGGTCAACCTCAGTGCAGGCAGTACCTGGGGTGGTCACAGCAGTGAACCCATCAGAGGAAACGTGGAATGTGCTCGACAACCCTCGTATCCCCACATCCGATCCCCCACAGTGATGCCCCTTGGCAGCAGCCTCAAGCTGTGTGACAGAAGCCAACGCAACCTGGAACTGTGAGTGAAGGGTCGCCAACTCAGCTCGCATCTGTGCGAAGCAATCACAGTTCCTATCCATTACTGCAGTCGCTCCTGTTTGAAGCTCGTAAAAATGTGTAACAAGCAAATTGTGTACTTGCATTATTAGTAGCAGTAACTAGCGGTGCTGCTCTTGTTGATGGTCTAACTGACACTGAGTTGTTCTAGCCAAACAAACAAAAACCTGTACGATATGAGGGTCGATACAAGCATCGATAGCAATGGCGGTACCGTACGCTACACTGTTATTCAAATAAAAGGTTGTGCCTAGTAAGCACTCAAACTCGCAAGAAATGACAAAAATAAACTAGTAACTACCCAGATAACTGAAAATAAGTCGCTCCTGTTTGAAGCTCGTAAAAATATGTAACAAGCGAACTGTGTACTCGCCTTATTAGTAGCAGGAACTAGTGGTGCTGTTCTCACTGACGGTCTAACGACAATCAAAAGACAAAAGTTGTGATTATGAGTGAAACGTAAAAGATAAGGATACGCTCTCGTAGACTTTTCTGTGATCTCGATGAGATCTGCAGCTTCGTACTTTCTAATTTGTCATACCTCTTGTCACCTATGTAATGTACCTATTGTAAAAGAATTCATTGCCAATAAACTTTCTGCTGCCTTCATTCACTATTACCGACTATTATATCCTTATCCTACTGATTTAAATTTTAAGTAGCCATGTTCGCCCTCACAGTTTAACATATCTCTATACCAAACTCCATCAAATTCTATTCTGCGATTCAGCCATGAAAAGGTGATACAGTTACTCTCACTTTTTTAGTATTGGTACTTTGTGGATTACTCACAGTGCCTCTCCGAAATAGCTGAATTGGTTTATCGTGACTAAAATACGGTGGTCCCTGATAAAACGCCAAACAGGACACAAGACACTATTTGCTAACAAGTGGACTTTGGTGAAATCTCATAGTGCGCAGAACAACTAAAATTACTGACTGTAAGGGGACTGACAGTGATGGAAAATCGAAATGTGGTGGTACTATTCCTTACCAACTAGGAAAAGATTCCAGAGACATCAAATATTGAACGAAAATTTATGAATGTATGAGCTTGAACGTAGCCTCAGAAATTTACAATTTTCTTGCAAAATAAGAGATTTCACTATACTTGCATTGCGAGCAACACCTACACAATAGCTCATTTACTTGCTACACAGACACGAAACGATAAATGACGTCATGCTTTATCGTATTTTTATGCTAAATTGTGACTAAAAAGAATCAAGAAGCCATAACACAACAAGTCACATGTTGCGTTAAAATCACGCTTTCTGCAATTTTGAAACTCACAGTTGCATGCTGCCCTTAAGTAAAACTCATAATTATGTCGAGATTCTCTCTCTCTCTCTCTCTCTCTCAAACTGTCTGTGGTAGGTGGTGGTGGTGGGGGGGGGGGGTGACATGTGCCCCTGCTCCCCACCCCCTGAATCCGCCCTTACCCATATACTCCATCAGTGATGATGTAAACATTATTACTATAGATAGTCCAAGCGCCAGACTGACAGACCTCAAACATTTTTCGTATAGTAATCGGTACTGTTGTCGAAATATAGTCCTTTTTCGGTTCGTGCTTCTACGGAAAGAACATGGTTCAAGGGAGTGGCTCAAGGGAGTGCGAGAAGTGGAGAAAGTTTGACTGACATAGCCTACGCATCTAGAGCGTTCGTGGAAGTTCCTGTGTGTTCCAAGTCTTTAGAGCTCTGTTCGGTATGAAAATAACTCGACTCAATAGCATTGCTTCCTCCGTAGGTGCTGTTAATGTCGTTGGTGAAAAACAGAGCAGGGGATCGCAGAACTAAACAAAACTTTTACCAAGAAATGTAGTATGATACAATTCATCACAAATTTGAAAGCTAGAGAAAGTCTTTCAAAAGAAGATTGTAGAGACGTTCATATTTAAATACTCTCGTTCAATTTGTTTATTTCTCAACTGACTCACACAGCACAAGAAAGTATCACAACCCTTGGGAAAAGTTCTTTCTCTTAGGAGCGCTAGTGAACAGTTCAGAGAAACAGCAGGAAACTGATTAAATCAGAGCTTATGGTTCAAATCAGTTTTGCTTATAACTGCAAAGAATATTTTAAAGTTGTAGAAGAGGATAAAGTATTGTACAATTCAGCAGCTGCTGCAAATAAGTACTTGTAAGGCACATATTACATACATATATAAGGAGTGACGACATTGAGCTATGGTGTTATTTTCATTCAAACCACATTTTTAGCCGTTTAAAACAGGTGCAAAATTTGACTTTCGGTTCCAAGTGCAAGAAGCTCATCAGTGAAACTGGTTCAAATCGCGATAAGTCCATTTACTGCCGACTGCTGACGAAAGTTTTTTTAGTAAGACAAATAAAAGCTGTGGCGCCAAGACAGAATACTTTCTAAGACTTCAACTACACTGTATGTGTGTTATACCTGTACCACTTACTGTTGTAGCCAGCGCACATAAAACAGATTGGTTGGCCAGTATCTTGTTTATGTTGGAGCTTGCTGTTCGTGAAAAATCTGACTTATGTAGAAGGAGTTGTACACGTAGGTGACCACTCCTATGGCTCTAGGAAGCAGCAAAAGGGCGTTGTGAAAAGGAAGATTGAGCAGATGGAGAGGTAAGATGTTTTAAAAGACTTTTTTGTGAGATTGTTTACTAAATTGATTTTACTACGCATACTAACAACGTGTTTCGCTTTAATTTCGGGATAGGAATCCACTTAAACGTGTACTATTCAACTCTTTCAGATATCTTGATAAGGACCCTGAAATGCTGGAGTTTCAACCTCCTTGGGGACACAAAAGTGGAAGATTCAAACGTCGTACCATCTCTCTACACCATCTAATCAGAAATAGGATGAAAGTCTACAGACACTTCAACAAACTGCAGCAGAATAGGATTCCATCTTCATTTATGGTTGTCTCCAGTCCGAAATGATGACGTCCTACGAAAGAGGATGGAAAACTAAAGACTGAAACTACCAAGTTTCAGGTGAGAATAGAGAGTATGGAAGTTCCTGTGTGTTCCAAGTGTTTAGAGCTCTGTTCGGTATGAAAACAACTCGACTCAATAGCATTGCTTCCTCGGTAGTTGCTGGTAATGTCGTTGGTGAAAAAAAGAGTAGGGGATCGCAGAACGAAATAAAACTTTTACCAAGAAATATAATGTGATACAATTCATCGCAAATTTGAAGGCTAGAGAAAGTCTCTATAGCAGACAAAAAAGTGAAAGGCTGTATGTATCTTCAGACATACATATTACAAAACTTTTTAAAATGTACAATGAAAGTGCCCCTGATTCATTAAAACTAAAGAAGTGGTTCATCAGCTACATATTCTCAAAAATATTTAATTTGGGGTTTGATGACCCTACAGGAGTTGTTTTAGCTACTGACGTAGAATGAAACATGAAATAAAACTAACTACAGAATAGGTCAAAAGACAAAGGGGACGAGTACAGCTTGCTGCTCATAAAGTGAGAGCTACACAGTTTTACAAAATTACAAAAGAGAAACTGCCCAATAGCTTGTCTTCATGTTTTGATCTGCAGCAAGTCCAACCCCTGCCAAAATTCGCTATTGGTGAGGCTAATGTAGGACAACTGTCACATTATGCTCCTTGTATTATGGATACTGACAATAAGTCTCCAGACTTTTACTGCTGGATTTAAGAGCAGGCTCTTAGAGGTTAAAACGAAGTAGCTTTAGCCTTAACAGACGCTCTGAGTAAGTATAGATATGAAGAAAACACTTTAACAATGAGACTATTTTGCGATGGCTGCACTGCACAAAACAGGAACGCCCATGTGGTTCATTCTCTCTACTAGTGGGTATTAAAAAAATCTCCAGCCTCAGTATAGGAGATATGTATTACATTTCCTGTGCATGGTCACTCCTACTTGCCTGCGGATCTACTTTTTGGTACTGTGGAAAAAAAGCCTTCGGAAGCAATCTGAAATGCTAACTCCTGAACAATATCACAGGATTTATCAGGAAATTGGGAATGTTTGAAGACTAGGAACAGACTGGAATGTTCTGAACTTCATGGACCTCTGCCAAAATTGGAGGAAGGCAGTGGGGATAAGAGACATGAAATGAATTATACTCAAAGAGAAATTGAAGGGAAAAATAATCCATGTAGTTTTTAGGATGGAGCTCACATATGGTTTGGATGTTCTGTCAAAAAGTTATACGACCTTGCTAAAAAGGGGTGTACCAACAGATCAGATTCATCACCCAAATGTTGTCAGCCTGGTACATCCAATAAGGTTACAAACAAGAAGGATTTACTCGACCTTCTGAAACAACGATTTGATAATAGTTGGAATGAAGATGATCCCTTCAAATTTTGTGGTGACATACTTCAGAGAGATTGTGTGGTAGCCAATGTGGAAGATGAAGCTGAAGGTGTAGAGTGTGATTGCTTGGAGGAGGAACCAAGATATCAGATGCTTGAAAGAATAATACGCAGTACATCTTGAATATCATTGTTTAATTTAAACATGAGATACTTTAGATAATTTTGAGGAAAACAATGTATACTATGAATTACTAGTTTGATAAGAATTATGGCTGTACTCTCTAACAATGTTTAAAAATGACATGCTTAATTTTAATTTTGAGTCAGTGATTAAAGACTACAGCAATTGTAAATTTGCTACAAAAGACAATATGTAAACAGTTACAGTAAGCAACCATTCAATCAAATGACTAATTTTGATTGTTTACTTTCAACAACAACTGAACACTTGTTCCTGTTTCATTTGTGTTGTGTCTTATTGGTGTACATAAAACATGAAGATCGGATTCTTGTTTTTTTTTTATTTTGTAAATTTGTTTCAAAACACGTTATGTCCATTCAGCTGGTGCAAAACGAGAAAAGTCTATAGATTTCAAAAATTCTGTTGGCAACACTGCCTTTAAATAAAGAGTGAGATTTGTCTCACTCATTCCAGTCTTCTAACTTCTTGAAGCTTAATAAATTCTCATACACAAATCCTAATTTACTCCACAACTTTGCCTATATATATATATATATATATATATATATATATATATATATATATATATATATACACATATATATATGCTAGCACATTACATGTAACTGATATGTGTTGGAAAACAAACTACTCGTAGTTCTAGATATGGCCATCAGGTGCAAATCTGGCGATGTTCACTGTATATATATATATATATATATATATATATATATATATATATATATATATATATATATATATCAGTACAAATAAAAATTTTAAAGGAGAAGAAAAAAACTAATACTAGGCAAAGTTGTGGGGTAAATTAGGATTTGTGTATGAGAATTTATTAAGCTTCAAGAAGTTAGAAGACTGGAATGAGTGAGACAAATCTCACTCTTTATTTAATATATATACATATATATATATATATATGTATGTGTGTGTGTGTGTGTGTATGTGTGTGTGTGTGTGTGTGTGTATGTGTGTGTGCAAATTGGTTAAAATTTTTTGTGATTGTATTTGTGTGTTGCATACAACGACCAAAGTAATTATTTAGTTTACATTAGATTCGTCCTTCATCCCATTGACCCTATAATGCGGAATACTCATGTGTATTATACATGATGTGAAACATAATGTAACAAACATATTTAAATCTCTTGAGGGTAATACTCATTTCTGAACTTACACAACAAATTAGTCTCATTGCAAGCTTTTGAACTCTAAAATCTCTTTCTTAGTTTGTAGAGTTACTCTAAAATATGATACTGTATGACACAACAGAGTAAAAATAAGCAAAACATGTTAAATTTTTTATATATATAGCTCAATCATCACTCATTACAAGAAAATTCGACATAGTTGTGCAGTTGAAATTTATCATTACTAAATCTCCCTTAAATCTCACTTACAACGATGGCAAGATGTCAGTTATTTCCCTCAAAATCATGATAATATCCTACTCACCCTTGTAACAACATAGAAGCTCAGAAAATAACTATTTTGTGATATAGCCTACTAAAAATTTTATGGAGTGTCATAAAATTCAGAATGTTGGTTTCACGTTTATTTTCATATTCATTTAACTCATTATTCCATATTAAAGTCTTAAGTGATAGAAATAGGTAAAACTACCAGATGATTATAATTAAAGTGCAGATACTCACCGAGGTCCATTGTGAGTTGTAACATGGTATGGTATCTCAACTTCTTATACATGCTAGTACATTAACATGTAACCGATATGTGTTGGAAAACAAACTACTCATAGTTCTAGATATGGCTATCAGGTGCAAATCTGGCGATGTTCACTGTTTTCATGACAGTGAACTTGAGTGGACAGTTTGGCTGTTAAGAAGAGAGACTGTGTTCTGTTAGTGAAACTGTTTTATGTAAACAGTAGCAGTTACAGTGCTGCATTGAGAGAATATCACTAACTGTAAGGTATGAAGAGATGCTGGATGTCATCAGATGGCTTAACGAAGATGACAATGAAATTCAAAAACATGGCTGAGCTCGGTTCTGTCAGCTGGAACAGGAAGGTATCCTATCCCGGTGGGAGTTATTGATGAGGTTGCTGTTGCCATTTACGCAGTATGTGCCCTGAGTAGTGCTAATGCTCATGCAGTCTCACGAGAATTGTATATCCCATGGCCAACAGTATGGAAAGTTTTGTGATCTGTGTTGCATTGGTACCTGTACAAGACACAGACACTGCAGAAACTGAAACGTCATGATATTCACCTCAATTCTGAATCTGGTCTTCGGTTTCTGACATGTATTGAAGTTGATGACATGTGACTGAGCGATATGGCACTGAGCAATGAGGCACATTTTACATCACAGGCTGAAAATACACAGAACTGCCCAATTTAGGGTACTTTACACCACATGTTGTGCACAAAGAGCCATTGTACTTGCTGTATGTGACTTTGTCACGTGGATTCATAAGCACCTTCATTCTAGTTCCATTCTTCTTTGAAGATAATACGCCCAGAGGGCCTGTCATATGTGTGACATCTGCACATTATCGCGACCTGTTTCTAAATCATGTGATTTCTGCTTTGGAAGAGCTCAACTGTGTGGAAAATACTGTTTACATGCAAGATGGGGTAACCCATCATGTCGCTTGCCCAATGAAAGAGTTGCTTAATGTAACTTCTCATGAATGTGTTCTCTCCAAAGGTTTCGCAGATTCAGCATCACATCATCTTAATCCATATGGCTTTGTGCTCTGAGGATATCTAGAAGGATGCATTTACCAGGAACACGTTCAGTCTCTACCTGATCTGAAGGGCAGTACACAGGACATGCTGTTCAGATTCCACTGGAACTGCTGCGAGCAAAAGTTGATCACATCGACTTATATATGCAGCACCTGCAGTACTCCTATTGAACAAATGGTGTAAGTGCAGTTAAGAATAAACTTAATACTATGATTTTCTCACTTGTTTGATGTTGTCTGCTCAAATTCCGTTCATAATCCATTGCAGATGTAATACAGTAAACAGAAACATATTCCTCAGATTTCACTGGAACTGCTGCCGGCAACTGCTGAGCACCTCGTTTTACAGATGCAGCGCCTTATCAACATCTCTGGTGCTCATATTGAACAAATGGTGAAAGTGCAGTTAATAATAAAATTAACATTATGCCATTCTCACTTATTTGATCTTGTCTGCCTACATTCCATTCCAAGGCCATTACAGATGTAAACATTTCTATATGTCCATCTTCCATTAACAGCGCCTGGTAACAAAAGTTAGAACTAACTTTTTCCAGCATAAATTGGCTCCACATTAATGCATTAGAATATCCACCAAGTTTTGTTTCCATACTATAATTACAGTCCACACTGGATCTCTTTGAGTAACTGCACTTCAGTTACAATCAAATGGTACCATAAAGTCAAAGATTGCTTTAAACACCACAGTGCAGTTCAGTGCATGGTCCTATTAGAGATAATATGCCTTTGTCTTCCTATGGCCTTTAGTGAGTGGTATAGTGCAATGGTTAGCACAGTGGACTCGCTTGTGGGAGGATGACAGTTGAAACTCAAGTCCAGCCTTTCTGATTTAGGTTTTCTGTGATTTCCCTAAATTGTTTAACGCAAATCCAAGGATTGTCCTTTCGAAAGGACACGGCTGCTTTCCTTCTCCATCCTTCTCTAATTTGAGTTTGTGCTCCATCTCTAATGACCTCATTGTCAACAGGATGTTAAACACTAATCTCATCCCCCTCCCTCTGACCTTTGACATGAGGTACCCAGCCAGTTCCTAGTGCGCTGTGAACCATGGAGCAATGTGGCACATATCTCATTAACAGACAATTGCTAGAAAAGGAAAAATCGGTTATCACTAGAAAAAAGTCATGGACCAACTAGAGATCAAACTACAGTTCTTTGAATTTATAGTAAACCATGTACTCAATGACCCATCAAGCTGCACCATAGCTATGGAATTATTCAGAAATTCACCAGAGGCTGTGTCTTACATGTAAAGCAGACAAAAGGAGTGTGTGATTAATTTAGGAAATTAATTTAGAAGTATTGTCATTTACAGGAAGTAGTAAGCAAAATTAAAATTGATATATTTCGACACAGAATAATTATTGAGAGGACGAAAGAAGAGTTCAGGGACAGCAAAGTGAATGAATCTAGTATACAGAAAAATACTTAAATAAATTTTTATTTATGAATGAAGCCTAAAAAAATTATGAAAAGGATAGACTGCCACTCTCCATAAAGATGACATATAGAGTTGCAGAGAGGCACAGCGAAAAGACTGCTACATCGCTTAGCTTTCAGCCAAAGTCTTCTCCAGAAAAGAAAACACACACATTCAGACAAGCAAGCATACCTCATGCACACATGACCACCACCTCCAGCAGCCTGGACCAAAATTCAACATCGCACTGAACAAAAGCAGCAATCCAGAGTAGGATGGGGAAAGGGCAGGGATAGCAGGGTAAGAGCGTGGGGGAGAGAACAGCACTGTCAGTTGGAGCATGCAGGCGCTAGGTTTTGGCAGGACAAGGCTGTCAGGTACAGTGTAAGGGGAGTGGGATGTGGAGCGGAAAAAGAAAGGGGCAGACAAGAGGAAAAGGACCCCAGAGTGTGTTACCAGAGAGTGACACACAATGAGGGTGAGGGACCTGATTTTGGAGGAGAGTTGGGACAGAGGGGCGAAAACTGTTGAGTGGAGGATTTGAGGATATGCCACTTCCAGTTCCAGTCCCCTGCTGCAGAGGTCATATCCCTGTGGACGATCCAGGTGCCCAATTCACTCACAGAGCAGTCAGAGCAGTTGCTGTTCCTTTCCTGTCAAAAGACTACCCCACTCCAGTACAGGCCAGGCCACCTATGAGAGCAGCCAAGTCATACACCATTTCTGCTGCAAACGTAGCACTGTTTTTTGTATTGTTATGACTACCAACCAGACGCCCAGCAGAATGATAGGCCACCACCGAACTGTAGCCAAAAGCAAAGAGGACCACCTTGTGGGACAACATGCAGCTGAACATAACATGCTTGATTTCAATGGCTGCTTCACAACCAAGGTCATCTAGATCCTGCCCTCCACCACCAGTTTATCTGACATGTGCAGATGGGAGTTATCCATACAATACATTCTCTCCTCCCAAAAGTATCCTGGCACCAGCCTACTATACCTATTGTTCCTACACTCTCCACTCAACAGTTTACACCCCTCTGTCCCACATCTCCTCTCAATACACTTCCCCTCACACTCACTGTGCACAACTGTCTGCTAATGCAGCAGTCATACCTTTCCTCCTTCTCTACTCCTCTTCTTTTCCATTCCATGTATTGCCCCTCCCTCTCACACAACCTCCCACCTCTTCACCTGTCACAGTCTAGTTCCTGCATACTCCACCTGACAGCGCAGCTCTCTTCCCCCAACCCAAACCTTGCTATTCCTCCCCTTTCCCTGGCACCTTAAGATTTCTAGTTTTGTTCAGTGTATTGCTGCATTCCAGTCACATCAGGTGGAGATAGTGGTCATTTCTGCTTGAGGTGTGCTTGGTTGTGTTAATGTGTGTGCGTTTTCTTTTCTGAAGAAAGCCTTCGCCAAAATCTAAATGTTTAACTGTCTTTTTGTTGTGCCTGTCTGCAACTCAAAGTGTCATCTTTATGGTGAGAGGCAATCTATATTTCTTGTGCTGTTGTTGATATTACAACCTGGACTTCCCATTGTTTACACTTCAAAAACAATATTTTGTCTATGCCAAATGTATTTGCATTAATACAGTTTTAATAAGATGGGGAAATATCTTAAATTTTGCAATTTTCATTTACACAGGTGATTTATTAATCATATAGTCTAAATTTATAAAATGTTTTTCAAAGGGTATCACATCCATTACAGCAGAGTATTCCAGTCTTACCTGGTATACGTATTTTCCAAAAGCAGCACTTCGTACCCTTGATGAGAGGTATTCCGGAAGCTTGTCAAGAAGTTCTGGCTGTGGGTGTCCCCCTTCTTTTGGCCATAGTTTGCATGCATACCCCATTACTTTTCTGATGAGTGCTTCTGAGGTATTTTCAGCAACTAAATATTTCTACAGAAATAAAATGCTTAATAAATTGAGTTATCTAATTATCTTACTACATAAAGTGAAATAACCTAAAACATGAAATTCTAGAGAAACACAGACTGAGAACAATATGTGCACCACTTTGAAGTAAACATGGACCAAAACAACTATTCCTTTTAGCTATATAAAAAGAAGGAAGAATTTGAAAACAGTGTAACACTCAAGTGAAAAGGCCAACCAGATAACTCAGTCAACTACAGGGTGTCCCACTCAAACCTCCCTGTTTCAAAAACTCAGAAAAAAACTACAGTAGGTACGACAATGAAAAACGCACCACAATCTAGAGCATCTCAAAGAATTTATTTATTTATCATCACTACCCTCCACATGTGAAGTATTTGTAGCACGAAGAATATCGAGTCTATATTCAGTTTCTTACTAAGTTCCTTGTAACATTTCCCCTGTTATTGTTTCAATCTCATTAGTGATACGATGTCTCAACGTAGGAATATCGTCCACTTTTGTCGCATACACACGGTCTTCACGAATCCCCACATGAAGAAACCAAGCGGCGTAATGTCGAGTGAATGTGGTGGCCAGGCAGTGGGTCCTCCGCATCTGATCCAATGATTGGTAAATTTCCTATCCAGGAACCTGTGAACAGCCATTGTCAAATGATGTTGGGTTGCAAGTCTTGTATCTGAGGGTACACAAACTGCTCCAACATGTCCAGATACACTGACCCATTCACTGTTTGTTCCGCAACGGTCCAAAAATCCTGTCGTGCATTAGCCCACACCAGACATTTAGATTAAGGCTATCATGAACATGTTCAATGACAATGTGCGGATTTTGGAAACCCCAAATCCGAACATTATGCCATTTAATCCTTCCTGATAGATGACAAGTTGCCTCATTTGATAATAAACATCTTTCCTTATCAATACACTGCAGCGTATCTGCAGCAAATTGTTGTTGGCGTGTCTTATCATTTGGCATCAGATGTTGCAGAATTTGCACTTCATAAGCACACATATTAAGACGCTGGTGAACTACAAGATGCAGTATTGATCGAGGTACATCAAGTTTCCTAGATGCTGGACGAATAGCCTTATGTGGGCTTCTGAGAAACGTTTGTCTGAAGTCCTCCAATGTCTCTTCTGAAACTCCGTAACGTGCACTGGCAGAATGTTTCTGAGCACTTCCTGTTGCCCGAAACTTCCTATATCATTCCTTAATTGTTTTCGCATCAGGTGGATCACATTCATACACACTATGATAATTTCTTTGCACTGCAATCAGCGATTTTGTTTCTGCAAACCACATTAATGCTTGCATGCACTGCTGTGGAGTCGCCATTTTCATTTCATGCGACCATGCTTCAGTCTGGCGACGATACTTGGCACTTCTGACGTGGGAATATAAATTCTTTGAGATGCTATACAATGTGGTGCATTTTTCATTTGATGGATCTACTGTGGTTTTTCTCTCCTGGGTCATTGAAATCAGGGAGATTTGAGTGGGACACCCTGTATTTTGAAATGATACTTATGATATTGTGGCAATACTACCTATGGCATCCCAGAATCAAGCTATAATAGCTGGACTCTTATCCATGGGTTGTGGTGCGCTGCTGCTGGTACAACTATTTCATTAGCTTCTTCTATAACATGTTTGCCTCGTTTCCTTTTGCCTGTCTGTACACTGCCATCAGACATAGTCATTCACAGCCTTGTAAAAAAAAAAACGAATGAGAGCAAGCTTTCTCTGGAAAATGCCCAGCATATGAGGCAACAGCAGCCTCAATACTTCTCCTACATTCTCCATAAATCAGTATAATTTCAGTTTTCTCTTCTGTGGTTGCAATATTCATCGCCCACTTGCACATCTTTCCTCCAAATGCTGCATATGTGTGCAAGCGGTAAACTCTGTGGAAGTATTGTAATGTTTAAAGACATACAGTTCCATGTCTGTGTGGTACATGAACTCTAGTTGCCTTATACTACCTGTTATGATACATCATAGTTTGCTATACAGTGATGGTAGTGCATTAAGTAATCCCCTGTTTAATACCAGAGGAGTGCAACAATGCGAGTTATAAGTTATATAATAGTGGCCTGTCCTACCCTTCCAGCATGGAGGTGTGGTACCACATGCCATGGGATGTTCAAGGGCCATTGGGTAGCATGTCGTAAATTACTATTGTGTACCCATTTCAGGTCCTCCAATTACATCATCACATATGGCGAAATGAAGAAATTGCTTCATATGAAACGTTTTGCCAAAGATTTATAATCTGCAATAAAACACAAGTTTTGCCACTGAAGATTTCAAAGCTGCTCCCTACCACCTACACACAGTAGTATAGTCTGGCCTGTCGAGTATGGTGTTGTTGGACGTCCCCCTCTGAGACAAATTAATCGGAATTATACCTTTTTTTAATCCAATGTGTAGTTTTCCAGATAGTTCAATGTCTTCATTTAAAATGAACACCCCATATATATTAAAAATATCTAGCCTGTGTCTGTCCAAACATTTAGTAGAGCATTGTGTATAAAAATTGAAGTAAACTGGTCAAGAATATTTCACAATCTTAAACAATGACTTGTCTTTGTATACTAGTATAGATGCAATTTGTATTTCATACAAAAATTGTTATCTATTGTATATTCAGCATCAGTCAACTTCACTATAAAAAAATATGTCTCATTAGGCAATGAATCTTGACCACTACAACACAATACAGCCCCCCTTTTCCTGTATTAGATGCCTGATTCATCATGAGTGTGATTCTGACAATAACCCAATGTAATTACATTAAGTTGGTTTTGTTAAAAACCTAACAATAAGCAAGCGACATAGAATATAAATAATCTTAGCACACTTTTCTGAAGGAGCTTCTCTTTGCTGCCCATCATGAGAGTGAATGCCACCTGGTGACCCTGCTGGTATGTGACACAGTAAGGAAAGTATATACAACATATTTTATTTTGACTCATTTCTATGCTGTTCCCATTACTTATTTTGCTACAGATACGGTCGCACATGTAATTCAGACATAGGTGTAAGCATTTTCGTTCTACTCACTGACTACTAGAAAATTTTAAATGCATACCTGCCATTTTACAAGCCCCACTTCATTGTTACATCTTACTTCTTCCATAGAGCTCACTACTGTGATAGCTTATTTGAATACATAGCTTTTAAGCGGGATTTTGCTTAGAATAAAAAGTGCAGACTACTTCATGATAAAGTTTCTGACTCTTATTGTGAATGTGGTTACGTGAAAGGCCTTCTAAGGCAATGTAATTCTGATGTAACAAAAGAATCTACTGTGTGAACTTCCTTGTAACTGCGAATTATTTATCAGTCACAATCAATGAGATACTTAAGCAAACAAACTATGATTAATTCAAAATACATGTGCAAGTTTTGTGATCTATCTGGAATGCTAGAATTCCATAGTTGTTATAAAAACATATTCATATTTTGCTGATGTATGAACCTCCCACACCTATCGAACACAAGCATTCAGAATATTAAAAGTAATGCTTACCATAATTAGAAACCTTTTCCATTGCCACCAGATAAGACACTTTTGTACAGAATACTAGTACCCAGACACCAAGAACAGTTTTTACTACTTCCACGTTAGACTAAATTTTACAATAGCACCTGGCGAGCCCTATTGTAGAGAGTAGAAACGAATGTGGATTCATTCCAGCAATGATATGGGCCACAATTGTGAAAATTTACTGCCTTCCGCATTGCAGACAAATGGCATATTGTCATGGACTGGAGCCTAGGAACGAGCATCTCAGAAATGTTTAAGCCAGCTGTTGGTTCATGTGCTACTGCTGTGAGCATCTATGGAAACAGGCTGAAGAACTGTGGACCAACATGTATTTGACATGATGCTAGATTTCTAGACTCCTCTAGAGAAACTAAAGGTCGGTTGTTAGAGGTTTGCCCACTATGTCAGTAGGGATAAGTTGTAATCTGTGAAAGATATGATGCTGGCACAGGCTCAGATATTTCAGAATATGTCATTCAGCGCACATTGTTAATTACAATTTCAATTGCAGTGTGCACATGATCATCAAGATTGAAAGGTGGATCAATAGAAACATGTCATCTGGCCAGATGAATCGCATTTGTTTCCATGCAAGGTTGATGCCTGTGCACAAGTAGGTGATCAGTCGCAGAAAATGCTGCTTGAAACATATAGATGCCCTGGAAGCAGGATGATGGGGCAGTATTATGCTGTGCGGGAAATTTACCTGGACATTCATGGGACCTTTGTTAGTAATTGAAGACACCTTGACAGCGTTAGACTACCTGATGATTGTTGGAGATCATCTGCTTCTCTTCATGTTTGATGTATTCCTCAACAGTGAAGGCATATTACAACATAATATACATATCCTGTCACAAGGCCAGAGTAATGCCACAGTGGTTTAAGGATGAGACATTTATGTCTTGGACACCAAATTTGCCTGATTTGGCCCAAGTGTCATATATCCAGCATGCTATCAGGTTCCACTTCTGTGCCTAAAATCCACTGGCAGAAAATTCACACAAACTGTGTGACCCACTAAAATGAAGTCCTACTGGAACTTTTACCTGAGTAACCATCTATTCAGTATCACCTAGATTTAGGCCAGATGTAAATTGGTTTTAATACATTAACTCTGTAATTTGTGTTTGTGAATTTTTATTAATTCTTCTGGCAGTTTGGCACAATTTTCACATAATTATAATTTTTTATTTGAATGCCAATGTAACTTCAAACTTCAGTCTTACATTATAAATATTAGTTGAAAGACAAACAATGACAAATATTCTAAAACCAACACTACATCAGTTTTGCTAATTTTATCACTAACTTTTGAATGCAGGTGGATCATATGTTGTGACTTGTATTTTTTTATTTATTTTCTGTAGATATTTAATGAAGATTAGTTTCTAAATTCTTTTTTTACAAATTTTGAAAAATTTTTCATTTAGTATTCCTATTAAGAATCTTGACATTAAAACTTACTTCTAGAAGATACTACTTAAATTAATTTTGTTACCTAACCTACAAAATGGAAGTTATGGTATGGTTAATTTGACTCATGACATTTACCAGACTGTTCTGGAAAGAATTATATGTCTTATATTATGTTCATTTCTCATCAATTTCATCAATCTCGCTTTAGTTAGTCTCGTGTAATCACCAGTCAGGTTTTAGTACTAAGTTGAGTATCATTGACTAACTTTGAAAATATGAAGTAGAGACAAATACAGAAAAAGTTTGTAAATATATTGATCAGAAATTTATCTGTGACATCTGAAAATGATCTGTGAAATGTAGTGTGCAATAGTGAATAAACCAAGATCTATAACTTCAAAAAAGTAGTACTCAACCTGAATTATTGAGGACTTTGGAACTGGAAATTGAACAACATTTTTTGTTTGAACCAGACACTAAGAGCACACAAAAGTTAAATAACTGTTCTACATGTTATTTAATGGGATATATGATTTCTTGAACTCAGGACTACACTGCTGAAGAACATTAGTTATTCAGAAGCAATGTTTGTACAATTATATTAATGTGTGCTTCGTCTAGTAACTTTGGGTTCTTGAGAACAAAGAGAGGCCTCTACAGGGATAAGCATTGTTTAATAAACGTGGTGTTGTGGAAAATACAAGATATGTGCTTCATACATAGGGTCTGCTGCCAGAAATATAAACTTGTGGCTGGAGTACCAACAGTTCTTCTACTACAGAATATGACACAAAAGAAATTTAAGTACAGTATATGTGTGCAATGTGCTATGAATAGACATGAAATCTGTGTACTGGAGAAATGCTAATTTACATTTTTGTGAAATCAGAGCTTCATGGATACATGGACTACAGGTAAATGAAAGTAAATAAAACGGAAAATGAAGACTGTCATCAGAAACCATGGGAGCAGAATCAAGATAAGTGTATAAAATTTATTAAACATAACATTTTGTATGGCAAAATACTTTTAAATAAAATCAGCATGTGTCTGATTGAAAGCGAAGCAGTGGGAGGGCATGTAAATACAAATTCAGATACTGTATACTCGGGATTTCAAAGCAACTTTACTCTAAAAAAACATTAAGAATAGTTTATGTATGATTATTAGGACCAGAATCACAATTAAATGAATCAAGGTTAGACCTGAAAACTTAATTAGCATCAGTCATTAGTTCCACTTATGACCATTTAACTGTAACAATGCCAACATATTTTCCAGAATGTGTACTACAAAAGGGGGAGGGGGCACTCTGTGCCCACCACTGAAAAATCCTAAAAAAGAAAACAAATTTCATTAAATGTATCTAAATTCTACTAACAATATGCATTTTAAGTAGGTAATGATTTATAAGTAGGGCACAAAAACGGAAAATATCTTTTAGCACAATCTTAGCAGCCTCAACACATTTTCTGTAATGTTTACATTTAGTGGATGGCTATTTTATGTTCACCACAAAAAATTTAAGGATACAAATTTCGTTATTTGTCAATGAATTTCATTCACAAGATACATTTTAGAGCTATTTAAATGCCTAACATGGGTTCTGAACCGAAAAATTTTAATATGAAATTTGATGCAGATAGTTACACTCGAAAATTTAAAACAGTTAGCGAATCTGATATGAGAGACCATTAAAAACTATTTTTTTTTTCAAAATTTTAAAATACAAAGAACATGACTGGGTTACAATATTTTCATAGGGTACCCCACCACCTTGGTATTGAGAGGTTTAAATGAACAAATTGGTGACTCATTAACAGCAAAAAACTGTATTTGTAAAATATGGTAGAAAGAACCAGTTCCTAAGTCTAACCCATTCTTAATGAAGAACCTTTACCTGAGATATACACTAACATTTTTGGCTACAGGAAACTTGCATGAACCTAACTTTGCAATATGTGATACTATCTGTGACAAAAAATAAATAAGTTCAGAACACATTTACAGATATTTTAGAAGAAATGTTAGAAGCAAAGTTAAGCTAAAAGTAGAAACATGGATCGAAAGTGTAAGCATGGAAAGTAATACATGTAACTTTATGTTGACAACCACCAATAGTAACACACTTGTAACTAGAAAACTGTGAGGCTTGTACTCTGACCACAATTTATTCATTATGAACAGTAGATCAAAATTGAAGAAATCGCAAAAAAATAAGTATTTAAGGAGGCAGGACCTGGAGAAACCGAAAGACCCAGAGGCTGGCAAGAGTGTCAAAGGGAGCATTACAGAACGATTGACAAGAAGAGGGGGAAGGATACAGTAGAAGAAGAATCAGCAGCTTAGAATTAAGAAATAGCGAAGGCAGCACAGGATTAAGTAGGTAAAATGATGAGATATAGTAGAAATCTATGGATACCACAAGATATATTGCATTTAATTCATGAAAGGACATAATACGAAAATGCAGTAAATGAAGCAGGCGATAGAGGACTCAAATATCTAAAAAATGAGACTGACAGGAAGTGCAAAATGGCTAAGCAGGAAAGGGTAGAGGTCAAGTGTAAGGATTTAGAAGCAAATGTCACTAGGGAAAATATAGATACTGCCTAAAGACAATTAAAGGGACCTTTGGAGAAAACAGAAACACCTGTCTGAATGCCAAGAGTTCAGTTGGAAAATCAGCCCTGCAAAGAAGGGAAAGCAAACAGGTGGAAAGAGTATATAGAGGGTCTATACAAAGGAGATGCACTTGAGGGCAATATTATGGAAATGGAAGAAGCTTTAGATGAAGATGAGACGGGCATTATGATACTATGTGAAAAATTTGACAGAGTACTGGAAGACTTAAGTCGATGGTGCCGTAAGTAAAGAGGGTATGAAATGTAGACTGGCAATGACAAGGAAAGAATTCCTGAAGAAGAGAAATTTGTCAAAGTGGAATATTGATTTAAGTGTTAGGCTGTCTTTTTTGAAAGTATTTGTATGGAATATAGGCATGTATGGAATGAAACATGGGCAATAAACAGTTTAGACAAGATGAGAATAGAAGCTGTTAAAATGTGGTGCTACAGAAGAATGCTGAGGATTAGATGCATAGATTGTGTAACTAAAGGAGAGGTTCTGAATAGAACTTGTGAGAAAAGAACTTTGTGGTGCAGCATGACTAGCGAAAGAGATTGGTTGATAGGATACATTTACTATTGGAGAGAAGTGTGAGGGATAAAAATTGTAGAAGGAGACCAAGTGATGAATACAGTAAGCAGATTTGGAAGGATGTAAGTTGTAGTAGCTGTTTGGACATGAAGATTCTTCCACAGGATAGAGTAGCGTGGAGAGCTACAAAAAATCAGTCTTTGCACTGAAGATCATCACACAACATTAAATCGAGATTACAACATAACAGGAAGATTCTAAATTTTATTCTTGTTAATGAACCTAGGAAATGGAAGTTATCATATGATTAATTTGACTCATGACATTTTGAAATATTACTGTATCTCATCGCTACCTATCAGAACCCCTTGGAGAGCATTAAATATAAACACCAGTCCTAATTGTCCAATTGTAAAGTGGCCTGTTTCCAAATTACATACAAAAATAGCCACTATTTCAGTATACATATAATTCGAAAACGATGCTTTGCTGATTAACATTGTTCTTATGTGAAAAACACAACATAAATATGAAATTAATACTGTAACTAATCGAAAGAAATGTAACACATGGTCAGGATGTACCAGTAAACTTATCATTATAAAATTACTACAGCAAATTAAATAGAACACATAAATAAAGCATGTTACTTGAATCTCCGATATATGTTACCACTAAAATTCAGGCACTAGTTGATTTGATATAAACAAATTTAGAAATGTAATTGTTACCTGTAACATAATTAGTCAGAAAATGTTATATTAACTCGTAACTAAGTTGAAAATAGGTTCACCTTGTTCAGCACTGAGATTGTAAATTTTTTAGCAATGTGTAGCTCATATTCGGTTTAACTTTTGATTGTGGTTTTACATAAAATTGTAATTTTCATTGTAGGTAATGGTTAACAAAAGTATAAATAGCGGTCATGCAGGCGCCTTGGGGCACTCCTTTTTTGTCTAGGGTTGCGAGTAAATGTATTGTAGGCTCACTCGGTTGTAGATTGTTGTGAACTCTGTGTCATTTGATGTCAACTTTGGGTACATGTGATGTAACCGGTACAGTTCACCAGGCTCGGAACCAGAGTCCTGGAAATATATTGGTATTAAAACAGCACTGTACTTCGGAATTTATTTGTGAGTCTTCCGCAATCCTTTTCAAAGGCTGCACAGCGAGGAGACATGAATTCAGGAATTATACAAAACCCCGCGAACTAAACAACTCTCAATTTTAGTAGAATTGACGTGAAAACAACAGCGCATCGACTGGGTATTTCACTCAAAACATTTGCAATGCGGAGGTGGGAAAATACAAACATCTCAACATGGTGGAGGAGCTGGGATCTAGTGGAAGACTGTGCAGAGGACGACTCGCAAGAATTCCATGTACAAGAGGCAGGAACCATAATCTTGTGCGTTGCAGACTGTGCCACGGACGTCGCCAGGAGCAAAAGTGAAATTCTGGAATAACATCGCGAATGAATCGGATAAGTACCCCTTTTTAATTGTTTTCATTTAAGTCGCAGACAGTGTCCTACAATTTTCTGTTTTTGTTTCATTGTGTGCGTGTGACAATTTCACTTGATAGGCAGGAAAGTGTTTTGTCTAGTGTTTAGCCACTTTGATCAAAATGAGCGAAAATCAGTTAAATTGAATAGGCATGCCCATGTGGTCAGGCCGTCAATTTCATGCTTCAACTCCAAATGTACACTTAAACAGTGAAGCAAATTCCGCGAGCAGTAGTTGTACGCCTTTTCATGGTTTTTCGGGAGCAAATCAGCAACCGAATGTAATTGATCAGATATCTCAATTGTTGAACAATAAACTAGAACAATTGGTAACTCAAAAGAACCAATTAGGTAGCAACATTAAAGAGGTCACAGTAAAACTGGACCAAAATTTGAAATCATTGAGAGAAGAAATCAATGCAACAAATAACAAAGTACAAATTGTTGTATGTGACATAGAAAGGGTAGAAACCAAAGTTGACTGTTTCCAGGCTTTCACAATATCCGAATTTAAAGAAACACACAAAAGCATTGAATTAGTTCACGAACGTGTCAAAAACACAGAAGTAGTATTTTTAAATGAATTAGAGAACCGAAAAGATGAGTTAAAATGTTGTAGGAACTCTTAGTTTCAGAAAAAGAGTTCGTAGGTGAAAGATTGAAATTAAATTCTGAAGTTGTTTCTGATAAGATATCTCGTATTGACGAGATAGTAGAATGTGTAACAATAGAATTGCAAACACTCAGCTCTGAAGTTTCAAAACTGCAAGATAATATGAAGCCCAATTTTGATTCAAACCAGATGTTTGTGCATAGTTGTAACAATGCTACTTTAAAATGTTACCCAGGTGATGCGAAATTGCATCCAGTTGACTATGTGCATCAATGCAAAGATAGTTTCCAACCTAATATGCCAGAGTCTGCTAAAGTTAAATTTGCGAAGCGTTTTTTGGATGGTGAAGCCCTTACATGGGTGAACCAAAACATTAATACAAATACTACGCCTTTTGCCGATTTTGAACGCCAATTCTTGGCAAAGTTTTGGTCGGAAAACAAACAGGCAAGAATAAAATCTGAATTTCTTAACGGTAGCAAATATCACAGAGGTCTTGCAATTAGCATGTGAGAATTTTCTGAAAAACAATTAGGGACATTGTCACATTTGAGCAAAACTTTGGAAAGACTGATACAAATTGACGCACTGAAATAGTGCCTACCGCACCGTTTTCAGTGGGGACTTGTATATGGAACAGATGACAGTGTTGACGAAGTGTTATGTTATGTAGATAAAATTGACCGTGCATGGCAGAATGAGGACAGACAGTACAATCAAAACCTCACAATAGGAATGTGGGGTCACAACAATATAATGGACACAGAAATATTAACTGGTGTGGTAACCAAAACAATAGTTACAACAGGCACGAGAACCACCAAGAACTGAGAAACAGTAACCAGCTTCACAACAGCAATTCCAACCAGGGAAACAGGTAACCACCTCGGTGGGAGCCTGTCAATTTGAGGTCAATAATTAAGGGCACAAACCAGGCAAATAGGAGGTTAAAGAGACGGAAACATAAAAGCAATCATAAATGTAATGCAAATAGGGACTACTATTTAGATGATACTAGTTATAAGCAAAACATTTGGGATCACATGTTGAGTGAATTGAACAACACACATACTCAAGCAGGATCACAGTTTGAACCTTAATGAATATGACTTAGCATTAATCGATGACACAATAACACCTGATGTAGACAGAACTTATGATATGTATGGTATCACTAGCTTGTTTTCTGAAGAAGATAAGGATAATGAGGTATCTATATTAGTGGAAATTGGTAGCCAAAATGAGGAAATAACACCTGACTCTGATAATGAAACAGGTAGCGATTTCAGCAGTGTAACTTCAGATGTTGAACACTTAGTAGTTAAGGCAGATGTCCATGCAGAGGCATCACCCACAGTTTATTTTGATGATGATTTTCGTAAAGATAGTGTTGTGAAGGATGATGTATTTGATGATATATGTACACAGGAGGAATTAGATGGCATTATTTACGTTGAAGTTATTGATAATGGTGTTGCAGCTGAAAGTAACTCTGAATGCGAAGCTGGTTCGTGTGAAGATATTAAGAGTGCAAACAACGTATTGGTACCAATTTGTAGAAAAGAAATCTTAAGTAAATCCACTAATAAGAAGGAACAAGCTAAGTTAATAGGTGAGAAGATTTTGGAATCTGTTATCAGTGAAAATGAAGTTTGTTTAGAAAATAATAAGGAAAGTGAAGTCATCAAATAAGATCCATCCATGAAAGATAATTTTACGTCTAGTGAAAGTAAGGTATGTGTTTCATGTGTATTTGATTCCAGTCATAATGACACTCAATCTTATGTTGATTCTGACATTGAAACCTGTAGTGAAGAGGTATGTAACAACAACGATACAGCTGAATTAGAAAGTGACTTACTGGTAGGGAATGTGAATAGTGACCCAAATATTACCTTAGGTAGCCCTTACGTAGAAATAAGCATTAACAATTGGTCAGGACTTTGTTTGATTGACGCTGGCAGTCCCGTTAGTAGTATCTCAGCCAAGTTGAGGAACAGGATAAAAGACACTGAAAGTTACATTGAATTTCCCATCACATGTGTACGGATTAAAGGTGCCACTGGCAAGTTTATTAAGTTAACAGATAAACAAGCTTTAATTACATTTTCTGTTGGCAACATTAATTTTGAACATGGTTGATTAGTTATTCCAGACCTCAATGAGCAAATGATTTTAGGGATGGATTGGATAGTTAAAGCAAAGGTGAGTTTTGATTGGCAAAATTCAGAATTACTGTTCACTGAACCAAAGGCTAGTATTCAAGTAAAAGTAGTGATCCAGTTAAATTCAAGTACAAACAGCAGTCACCATATTAGGGAAATAATTTATCCAGAGTGTAGCCATTACATGGAGGAAGAGGAAAATAGGGATCACAATAACCAGAATTTGGTTGATGATAGTTACTCTCTAACCATATCAGAAAAGGTAAAAGAAGCAAATGACTTGATTGAGTCTGAAAAACAGTAATTAGAAAATTTTCTCTGGGAAAACTGTAACATTTTGTGATCAACCTAGTAGGGCCAAAGGTTATGAATGTCAATTGAAGTTAAAGCCACACGAACCCTTTTTCATTAAGCCTTATGGGGTACCCATCTGTAAAAGGAAAGAAGTGGAGAGGGAACTCCAGAAAATGCAAAAATGGAGAATATTAGAGAGAAGTCAGAGTCCATATAACAGCCCGATGGTCTGGCTTTCAAAAAAGGATGGTGGTGTTAGGCTGATATTGGATTCACGTCACCTGAATAAGTTTATAGAAAGAGAAACAGATCATCCTGAATCCATGGAGGAACTCCTGCACAAATTCAATGCCACAAAATATTTTTCTAGCCTGGATTTGACCTCAGGTTTTCATCAAATCACATTAGCACAGGATTCCAGGCAGTACGCAGCCTTTTTATATAATGGTAAATGTTTTCATTATTGTGTTGTTCCGTTTGGGCTGAATGTGTCTGTAGCTGAGTTTATTCGAGCATTGGATCATGGGATTGGAAGTGAACTACTATCTAAACTAATTATTTACGTGGATGATACGTTAATAACCGGGAAAACTTTGGAGGAACGCCCTGAT
Source organism: Schistocerca serialis cubense (assembly GCF_023864345.2). Classification (NCBI taxonomy): domain Eukaryota; kingdom Metazoa; phylum Arthropoda; class Insecta; order Orthoptera; family Acrididae; genus Schistocerca; species Schistocerca serialis. The sequence continues at coordinate 184,920,257 of NC_064642.1, forward strand.
ACTTTGTACAAGTTAGCCAATAAGTTCAGGCAAGGCGATATGACCCTTAAATTAAGTAAATGCAAATTTGGAGTATCAGACTTGAAGTTTTTATGCCATATAATTAACAGAGAAGGCATTCTACCTGACAGTGATAAAATTTCTGCAATTGTCCAGTTTCCATGTCCAAAGAACATTTTATGGTCTATGTAATTTTTATCATAAGTATATCAGCACCCAAGCTTTAAATGCACTGTGTTTGAGAGAGCTATTAAAAAAGAACACCATATGGGAACGGACAGATCAGTGTCAAGCAGCATTCGATGAGATCAAACAACAACTAAATAACAGTCAATTACTCCACAGACCTGACCTTTCACTACCATTTTGCCTAGTGACAGATATTTCAGATTACGGATTGGGTGTACATTTGTTTCAACAGAAGGAAATTGATGGATAAATAGACCATCTTTCAATCAGTTTTGCCAGCCGGGGTCTGCAGAGAAACATGAACGTAATTACACAGTGACTGAGAAGGAACTACTTGCCATTCTATGGGGTTTCACTAAATACAGGAACTATCTAGCAGGCCATAAAGTCATAGTTTTCACGGATCACAAAGCTCTATGTTATATTCAAGACTGTAAACTTTTCAATGGTAGATTAACCAGGTGGGCCATATTTTTACAAGAATTTCATTATAGCATTCAGTATATAAACGGGGGTCAGAATGTAATTGCTGATGCTTTGTCTGGATTACCTGTGGGGGGTGGTCAGGAAGAAGAACTATTGGATAACAAAGTGTTTAAAATAATGTACATGAGAGGGATTAAAGGTGAAAAGGAAATTACTAACATTTGCTGTCAGCTTAGGAGATACCAGAACCAGGATGATGATTTGAAACTTGTGAAAAACCTTATTAGTAAAAAGGGTTATGAAAAGGTTGGCATGTATTATCAAAATTTTAAAGGTATTTTATTCAGGAGACATAACACTGACTCTGACAACTGGAAGGTTTGTTGGCCTATACAGTGTGTTAAAGTTTTAATTAAGTACACACATGAGAGCTATGGACACTGCGGAATCATGAAATGCACCGACAAACTTAAGGTAAATGTCTATTTCAATAATATGTTTAGAAGAGTAAGACAGGCTATACAAAAATGTGATCGGTGTCAAAGAGTAAAAGTCACAAATCAGAAATACCAAGGTTATTTACAAAGTATTGTGCCAAAAGGCAAATTGGAACTGGTAGGAATTGATTTGCTTGGCCAATTGCCAAGAACTACAGAGGGTTATACATATTTGTTTTATAGTTGTTGACTTGCTCACTAAAGTGGTAAAACTGTATCCACTAAAGAAGGCAACAAGCAGGAAAATTTAAACTGTTTCTGTAATGATTACTTCACACAGATTGGTAAACCAAAAGCCATTCTTTCAGACAATGGGAGCCAATTTACAGTGAACATTTGGAAAGATTTCATGAAAGATGAAGACATTAAGCACGTCCTTATTTCTGTTTATTCTCCATCTTGTAACCCAACTGAGCGCTATATGCGTGAAATAGGCAGGCTTTGTAGAACTTACTGCTCTAAGGATCATACAAATTGGTCAAGTTACATATGTGATTTTGAAGATGTTTTGAACACCTTACAACATACAACAACTGGCTTTACGCCTTATGAAGCCAATTTTAACAAACACCCACCAAACATCTTGTATGAATTGATCAATTTCCCTGTCTGTTATGAGTCAACACCAGACGAGAGAATAGAAATGGTAAAGAAAAATATTGAAACACACTGTGCCATGAGAAAGCCTAAACATGATTCAAAAGGAAAGTTTACACAGTGATTTAGTCTTAACCAAAAGTTATGAAAAATCCAAGACAATCAATAGAGATATCAAGAAATTTTTCGATATTTACATTGGTCCATTTGAAGTTTATGAAAAACCACATCCAAATCAAAAAAGCTCTTTGGTTTAAGAAATGTCACTCAGTTAAAACCTTATGTGCAATAATTGCAATCCCTCAGGGGGGGTACACAATCTTTGTGTAGTATGCGTGTGGCTTATGCAGGTGCCCCAGCTGATGTGACATTTTCTTCTCAAAAACACTGATGCCACAGTCTATGATTCCTTTCTGACACACAAACTTCCAACAATACATACATTAATTTTTTGTACCTATGTTTGCTTATATTTGTTATGTAAGATATTTTCATGTGATTTAATTTGTAGTTTAAGATACATTTTGTTTTGATTGATTAATCTGCGTCATCAGATGTATTGATAATTTGACATTTACATCCTACCGATTGTGACTATTACTGATATGTGAGGACTATGATTTGAACTTGCGTTGTCAGGAAAAAACCAATATATATTTTCTAGTGAGGGACAGTTACGCATCTTTACAGACAACAGACCAAACTGTATTTATATCAGCTTATGCAGAAATGAAAGGTGAATTGTGTGAAGATGCACTAAGCTTATTAATACGTACTTAAAGATTTTATGGTACATTTGTGCAGTTAAAAGGAACTATGTACATCTTTTCACTGGTTTTTATCTTATATATATTATTCACATGTAAGGAATGATTATGTTTTGCTCCTCATACCATTATCTGATTAACAACTGAAATTATGTGTTACTATATATAAGAACACATGAGATGTTGAAAGACGTTATGATTTATGAAAGGGTTGAAGTGATTTATGCTGTTAAGAAGGGATTATCGCCATGATATACTATATACATCTTTCACTCAGTTATGTACACATGATAGAGAGGTTAAAGTTGCTATGAATTGTTGAGGATCATCTTGAAATAAGGTAAGTGATGTTGTGATTTACATTAGTATTAAGAATTTGACATTGCAGGCTCATTCCTGTTTCTGATTCACATGAATTGATGTTTACAGTTTACTGATGGAAGATGATTTGTTTTGGTTTGCATTTTCGTAGGGGTATTTGAATGATGATGATGATGATGATAGGTTTAGGTTATATGATATGCAATGCTGCTGAGGTGTTTTGGTGATATTCCACCCTCATTTATTAATGGTTTTGATGATTCGTTTAATTGAGAGGATTATGATGATGATAGTACTGTGCAGTCACACATAACAGAACTTATGAATCATCTGCATCATATGAAGTAGAACTCTTGTACATTTTGATTGAAGGAAATGCTAATGTGAAATTAAACTTGAGAGTTATTTTGAAGAACTATGACAACACATTGCAAACCAAATCACATTGAAAAACTAGTATTTTACACTACTCACATCTCACAAGACACAATCTGGATACTGGTTTGGTACTGAGTGGTAGGAAATGACAACTTTAATAGATGGACTGAGGACTTTGGCGAAATGAAATATAAGATGCAATGTGACAAGGTTCTGAAATTTTTTTTACAAAATATCCTTACTGCAAGGTTGCTAATTCCAGCACAATTACATGTTCACTTGCTTAAGTGTATCTTGCCACTTTCAGTATTTTTTTTTTTTGTGTATTACTTATTTTCTCACAATTTATAAAATCTTGAAGCTGTTTCTCAGTGTTAATTTGATCTCACTTTCTGGATGTCTGGTAAACATTTTGAAATGTTATTGCATTTGATGTACAAAAACCAAGAAATATTGACTATACATAGTATATTTAGATACTTGTGACAACAACCTGGATTGGATATAAATGAACAGTTTCTATACTGTCACAATATAAATATACAAATATAATTTTGAGTATTCGTGTTTGATAAGATTTGTAAAATATTTTGTGGTATTGCAAACTGTTAGGATAAATTTCATTCTTCTATCTTTTATATGATACTATTATTCTAGAACATGTCATATGGACACTTTAAAAATGCAATGTAATCAATCCAATCAAATTTGTAATTTGTTAGCTTACTTGTGTTTGAGTGTTTGAAGGAGGGAAAATTAATGGACGCTCTAGAAGTGACAAAAACAAGGACGCTCTAGAAGTGATAGTTTCGGAAAAACATTCATTCAGAAAATTTGAAGTAAATATTGATTTTGTAAAAGTTTGGAAATTTCTTTGTAATCTCATATTTCCAATTCTTGTTTTCTTGATGTATACGTGTGTAGCTATTTGGAAAATTTATCTGTGTGTAAAGTTTCATGATCCAATTTTGTACCTTTTAATATACATGCAGTTTGTGTTATTTTGTCCAACTAGTACTGTATCACATCAATCACACTAATATTTCTGTGAGAAGAGTTTCGTCTATCAGGCTAGGCAAAACTCTTCGGGGGGTATTGAAATATTACTGTATCCCATTGCTACCTATCAGAACCCCTCGGAGAGCATTAAAGATAAACACCAGTCCTAATTGTCCAATTGACCTGTTTCCAAATTACATACAAAAATAACCACTATTTAGGTATACATATAATTCGAAAACGATACTTTGCTGATTAACATTGTTCTTATGTGAAAAAAACAATATAAATGTGAAATTAATACTGTAAGTAATCTAAAGAAATGTAGCACATGGTCAGGATGTACCAGTAAGCCTATCATTATAAAATTACTACAGCAAATTAAATAGAACATATAAATAAAGCATGTTAATTGAATCTCCGATATATGGTAGCACTAAAATTCAGGCACTAGTTGATTTGTTATAAACAAATTTGATATGTAATTGTTACCTGTAACATAATTAGTCAGAAAATGTTATATTAACTCGTAACTAAGTTGAAAATAGGTTCACCTTGTTCAGCAATGTGTAGCTCATATTCGGTTTAACTTTTAATTGTGATTTTACATAACATAGTAATTTTCATTGTAGGTATTTGTTAACAAAAGTATAAATAGAGGTCACGCAGGCGCCTTGGGGCACTCGTTTTTGGCCAGGGTTGCAAGCAAATGTATTGTACGCTCACTCGTTTGTTGATTGTTGTGAACTCTGTGTCGTTTGATGTCTACTTTGCGTACATGTGATGTAACCGGTACAGTTCACCAGGCTCGGACACCAGAGTCCTGTAAATATATTGGTATTAAAACTGCACTGTACTTTGGAATTTATTTGGGAGTCATCCGCAATCCTTTTCATAGGCTGCACAGCGACGAGACATGAATCCAGGAATTTTACAAAACCCCGAGAACTAAACAACTCTCAATTTTGGTAGAATTGTAATGAAAACAGCAGTACATTGACCGGGCAGTTCACTCAAAGCATTTGCAATGCGGAGGTGGGAAAATACAAACATCTCAATGTACTAGAATGTTCTGGGGGAAATACACACTTTGTATATATATTCATCTCACATCAGTTTCATCACTCTTGGTTTAGTTAGTCTTATGTAGTCATCAGCCTGGTTTTAATGCTCAGTCTGGTATCACTGACTATCTCTGGACATGTTAAGTGTATATAGATGCAGAATAGATCTGTAAAGGCGATGTTTTTGATATTTATTTCTAACACCTGAAAAATATTAGTGAAGTATCACATGGAACAATGAATAAAGCTAGATCTATAAATTCAAAAAACATAATACTCAGCCTGAATTATTGAAGAACCCTAGAGCTGTAATTTGCACTACACATTTTATTTGAACTAGGCACTGAGAACATACAAAAAGCATGGAAGCTGTTTAAATGTTGTTTAGTATAACATATTATCTCGTGGGCTCAGGAACATCACTGAAAAAAGTATTAGTTTAGAAGCAATGTTTATGCAATTATATTAATGTGTTCTTATCTACTACTTTTGAGTACTGGACAACAAACAAAGAGAGCTGAGTCATATGTATGAACTTCAGCAGGGAAAAGCAACGTTAATTAACACAGTTTTTGTAAATAAATACAAGAGATATGCATCATAACATGTATAACATCTGATGCAACATACCTCCCAAATGCTACCATGATTGTCAAACCAATGCCATTAGAGTCACTGCTGCATTGAGTTCTACAGTTAGTTTAACACACTATCAAGCAGGCAGCTCTAACATTTCGGCTTATCAGTTTAGTATTATACAAAATTTCTGTTTACAATAAGCAGAAAATATAGTTCCATAAATTTGTTCAATAACTGACTTCAATTTATCACACAATCCACTCACCAAGATACATATAGGCTGCAGAGCTGGTCAAGAAATTTTCCAAATCACATGTAAGTTTTACATTTATTCTCTGCACTCTCCACCACACAAGCGCTACCATATGCAGAAGATAAAAGTACCAATGGTAAAAGATTTGTTAAGTTTTGCACATGTGGAAAAAAGTCAAATTATTGCCCTTGACCTTATTATTAAACAATGGAAAATCATTAATATACACTGACCAGCATGAAAAACTCAACACTTCAGTTTCTTACAAAAAAATCAGTGAATAGCATTCAGTCCAATTCTGTACTCTCCAATTGCAATATCTCCTTGCAAAATGAATTCGAGCTATGTTATGTTCTCTGGTGAATTCTAGGCATGTAACATGTTTTCTGGACTGATGACTGGATTCTTCCAGTCTTCTTTGGATGGTTCCCCCACCAACATTGACCCCTCAGACTTGGTGGAGTCGATTGCATGTTTCAAGGAAGATGATAAGATGGTTGCAGCGAACTTGGAGTTGAAAGAAGAGGTCATCTGTTCCTGATGTTGCCCTCATCGGGTTTAAAATGGGTTTCCTCGTATATTCTATGTGATTAGGAGCAGTAAATGAAACACGAAAATAAGCCTGTTTGTGCAGAGTTTATTGTAACGTTTAACAGCTTACAACTAATGGCGAACAACGATACATACACAAAATAAACAGCAAAGTTCAAGGCATCTAAAGAATGGAAGATAAACATTGTTGGTTTTTTAAGATAACATTGAAATGAAATGTCGTGTGGCTAGGGCCTCCCATCGGGTAGACCGTTCGCCTGCTGCAGGTCTTTCGATTTGACGCCACTTCGGCGACCTGCTCGTCGATGGGGATGAAATGATGATGATTAGGACAACACAACACCCAGCCCCTGAGCGGAGAAAATCTCTGACCCAGCCGGGAATCGAACCTGGGCCCTTAGGATTGACAGTCTGTCACGCTGACCATTCAGCTACCGGGGGCGGGCCTAAGATAACATTAACATTATACCATTAATACAGTTCTTTTATACCTTATTATGGCTCTGGGAGTCGTGGGAGATTTAGTTCTCAACGTTTCTGTTACGAAATGCATTCTACGACCATTTTCCACGAAAGCAACAGCTTTTGTAGAGTTTTCAGTATTTAATGGCACATTTTCTTGAAAAAACGGATTACAGTAATCACAGATATATCCTAAAAAGCACATGTGATTGAAATAGGAAAAATACAAAGTCCAATAGTACATGCTACAAAGTGGAATTTCATTACTGCCCAGCTTTCAGTGATGCATTTTTTAGCTTTGGTGGGAAAAAACGCATAAGGCTAGTTCAATAAACAACTGCCACTTCACTGTTTCCTCATATGGCAATGCCTGTATGTAGCAGTGACATATCTCTTCTGAAGAGACAGGAAAAGTGTATCACTATGACTTTATGGATAATTAGACATAATTTATCAGATGTTGCATTTTTGTGCTGGTCAGTGTATATTAGTTTCAGTGGATCTACAACTGTATAAGTGTTAGCACCCAAGTATTTACAGTAATCAAGTGCCAAATAGTGATAATAGTGTGAGTTCCAAGGACAACACAGAGCCTATGCATTTATTTTATTTACTTTTTGACTAAATGGGGCTTCTCTGGACATTCTATTTCATGTTTCCAAATGTCATTATTTTAGATCATGCTTGCACTGACTGGTAATAGTCAACATTATGCATTCACCAAAAGAATTGTCTTTTGCAAGTAGAAATTGCTTATCTTATTTTTTAGTTGACGAACCAGTTGAGTGAATGCCTGTAAAGTATGTCAAGTTTAATGTCGATTTGCTTCAAATAATTTTTTTCACATTAGAAACATCATGTTGAAGTAGGGAAAAAGGCCAGATTCCCTAAAATATCTTATGATATGCTAATGTAACTGTTAAAATAACATTTATGATTTCTTTAGATGACTGCTAAAATAACGTTTGACATGCTAACATAACTTAATAATGAGGGACTCAGTGACAATGTTTCATACCTACAATGTTATGAATGGATGGATAGAGAACTAGGATGAGACGAAAGACATACAACCAAGTGGCTAAACTTTTCTATTTATAGGTTAGGAGTAACACAGTCTCAAATAAACTAAAAGTAAAGATGGGTTAGAGAAAGTGGTATTGCTTTCAGACAGAGTGGTATGCCAAATATGTGTACCACAGTAGGAGATTTCTCCAAGAAAGGAGAACTCACACCCATGTTAGTGAATTGGTAGATATATTTGAGAAAAATGTATAGAGGGTCATAATCTCTTATAAGAAGGGCAGGAAAGTTTATTTAAAAGAAGGAGCATGTGCAGCTAAGGAAAAAGGAGAAAGTGGTACAATGTCATTCCATTATAAACTAAAAAGTTGATTTTTAAGATTCGTTCAAATGTTTGCAGAACAAAATTAACCTAGGTTTTAAGAGGTTAGAAAGATTAAGTAAACAGAATATGATAAGCATCAAAAAGTTTTTGGCAGAAATAGTATAAATTGACAAAATAAAGGAAATTTTATGAAAGTTCAAGTTCAGGATTTAATTTCGCCAAGATTGACTTAAGGACAACAACAGAAACCATCATGAAATGAAAGGGTAGCCAAAGGCTCTTTCATTAGTTATGAGACATAAATGTTTTGGAGATTATTTCATAAGCACACTCAGTTCTGTTTAACAAAGTTCATGTTAAAAGTCAAATGAATTTAGCATCACACATATTTTATCTGACTTTCTGATAAACAAACACAAAAGATGGGCATAAATGTTTGTTATTACAAAATAATGCTATGTGTATGATGATGCAGGTTGGATTCCACCATTCTACTTTTAGGACTCTGTTGCATCAAATATTAAGATCTATACAAAATTTTCTCTGATTTTCTTTCCAAAATTATTCTGCAGAAGTTCCTACATTAAGCATACATTATGTAATTTTCATGTTTAATGGGAAGATTTAAAAGGAAAACATCTTTCAAAAGAAAGAGCTCATATTCCTCTATTCAGTAAGACATTAACATTAGCCCAAAGTTAATTGCTGTAAAACACCTTGATAATTACAGATTTCACATGATAGAAATTTTCTGCGCTAGTTATAGCTGAACCACTACAAATTTCCCGAATCTGATGATTTACTTTTGATCGCCTGTATTATCTGAAACCATGGACACCAACATTAATGAGGAGGAGTATCTCATTAAAGATTACTGAATTTTCAATAAACAAATGGTAACATACAAGATAGATCCGTTGCTCATAAACCCAGGATTCACATTGTGTTACACAAATTAGTACTGCATACATTATTAGCTGCTGCTAATACCAGATAATGTACCAACAAATCTCGATAGTAGTCTCGATAGCCAGAAAAATGTGAACTTTGTAACCTACAGAATTTATAAATTACTGTAACTTCCTTATCACCATGTGGTAAGGCCAACATTCATGCCATTACAGTCAGTCTGCTCTTAATCTACGTCTACTTCTGCCTTGTCTTTGTTAGCCTAGCTTCAGAATTAGTTTGACATCAGTTACGTATACAGCCCAACCTTGGGACCCATTTATGGTTGTTCCTAGATTTGGTTTAATTAAGGCTGAGGGGGCATATTTAATCAATACAGGGGAATACTGTGAAATGTGCTGTTTTGGTTCAGCTGCAGGACATTGATAATTATAGGAACTGTTATGTGATGCAGTTACTTAATTAACAGAGAAGCAAACTCAGAGCACTGCATAAGTTCTGCATTCATCTCTATTTTGGAAAGAGACTGTGACTAGAATGCTCCACTTAGGTCTCTACTGGTCCCCTGTGTGAAAATATTATTAGAGACTATTTGAGACCTGATCAACATCAGCAGGATCTTAGTGAAGGAATTAAACACTGCTGAACTACTATTTCGAACTTCAAAAGGAGACTTCCGACTCTTCATGTTAGGTGTAGGTACTGCAACATCTAATTGCAGGTTGTGATTCAGTGGTTTGCACAGTAAAAGATAGGTCTAGTAACACAAAGTGCAAATGGAAAGCATATTACTCTCATCATAATATAGTTGAACTTAATTTTCTAGTGTTTCAGTATTTACAGGAATGTGAGGGGTTTGTTACCAAAAGCACCTTTACTATTTTTTATTATGTTATAGGTAAATGTAGATAACAAAATGTATCAAAAGAGCTTATTACCAGCAGATAAGTATTTGTAAATGATAAAAAAATTTACATCACAAGTGGAGCAAGTGCTGTTGCATAACATTTCAGAGGAGGTCTATATATCTCTACATCTCCTTATCAACTAATGATACTTACAAATGAAAGTTATAAATTAAAATGCTGAATGTTAAGCTACAGATGTTGTGTGGCATTGTTATTTTACTTTGTTGTGTGGTAAGCCCTATCAAAGAATAACACATGGTGCCAACATGGAATGGCCATCACAGTGACTTTGTGAAAGCAAATATTTGTTTTGATACAGAAATAACCATACACTGGATCATTTCCTTGTCTTTGAGATGCTCCAAGTTCAAAATCATACATATATGAGCAAGTGAGTTAGTTAATGAAAGATATTAAAATGATCTTTGTGATTAATTCCAGTTTGGTATATGAACTGAGATAGGGTATAAATTGTGAAACAATATATCAGCTGTTTATTAAACTGGAATTCCACAATCTATTTTAAAGAAGTGTGGTGTAACAATTCTAAATTTTAATGCAGTAACAAGTGGAATTGGTATTTGAGAAACATCCAAAGCCACCACAGTCACAAATAAATGTATGTTCATTAAAATATCATTCAAAATTACAATTCAAATTGCACAGACCATTATATTTAAGAAGTATTATTAAAACAGTAGACTGAGGGGAGCAGTTGTTATGTATCACAATATTCTCAACAAAAACATTTTAAACACTGGACATAACACTCTACACACTCACCTTTAGGATACTTATTTCACTTTCATATGCTGTATGCATTGTGTCTCTGACTTCTACTAGCATGTGCATCTTTCCGATATAAATACCAGTAGCAAACACTGAGCATATGATCAGAACAAGACAAAAGGTAAGTTCAGGCAGATTTCGTCCAATAATATCACCAAAGCCAGCAAATGCTAGCACTGATATGACGTAGTATACAGAGCATACATATGGTGTGCAGGAGAGACTCTCTTGAACTGAAAAAGAGTGACCAACTATCAAAGAAAATATTTTACAAATACAGCCACTACCAAAACACAAATGAAATATTTGTGAGACGCTAAACTCGTTAACTTAATATCTTTACTTTATTTTATGTAGGAACTTTAACCCTTAACAAGGTGTAACAAATCCACTTGGCCTGATATCATCTCTAACACTAATAATGTTGTTTCTCGTTTCCTAAGCTAATATGTTTACAACAGCAGATGAAACTTAAAAATGTATATACATTTGGCACACCATATTTTACTGATTCTTACTTTTTAAAGTAGAATTAGAATTTAGTTAATTACTATATAAAAACTCAGTTATTTAAAGAATACCCAATAACTGAATTTGTATAACTATCTGCACTAAAAATATTAAGTATTGCAGGAAAGTATGACTTATTTTAAATTACTAATTTTCATGAATGAAGATGTCACTTCAAATATATTACAAAAAATTTGTTGTTCAGGAAATATTGCCACTGAAAAATGTTGATTTTGTAGAAATCCAAGATTGCACAGTTTGTAATATGTAGCTTTCCAATGCATAAAGTACTGCCATTAGAGAGTGCAGATCTTTCTATCTCTAGAAGTGCATATGATTACTGCAAAAAATCAGTTACTGTAACTGAATATTTAAAGTATAAAATATTGTTTCAGGTGTGCTTGTGGAAAGCAGTAACAGAAAATGGAAGATGAAAACAAAACAAAACTCAGTATAAAGGACTTTCATTAAAGGATTACCTATCCAAATTTGAATGTAACAGTTAATTTCTGAATATCCATAAATATCATCTGTTTTTATGTTTTCCATGAATGTATTAACATTTAATTCAGTAGAATTTTGTATTTTTGAAAATAATTTGTAGGCAATTTCCTAAGGATATGCCATGAAAGTCCATATATTGGCAAAATGGAAAATACTACTGTCACCCATGGTGACAGTCAAGCACCATGGGTGACAGCTACCCTTGGAGGTGCAGTGTGGGCTGTAATCGTCATATACCAGCAAATCTTGCTCGATATGTCAATCTATTAACGTGGAGCCAATTTACATTGATAAACATTATTTTCAATTTTGGTCACCAGGTGAAAATCTGGCGCTGTACAGCATCTTGTCAATATCTCAAGCGCTCTTACTGAACAAACTGTGTAAGTGAAGGTTACCAGTAAATCAACAATATGGCTTTCTCAGTTGTTTGATATTTTCAGCCCACCTCCCATTTCAGCTCCATTATAAATGGATAGATTTCTGAATGTCTTTATGGATTCAGGCAGCCAGATTACCACCTGGTGGCCAAAACTGGTACTTATTTTTTCTATGTAAGTCAGTTCTGCAACAACTTGTCAGAATATATATGAGGTTCTGAATATTATAATTACAGCCAAACTTCACCTTGTGGGTAATTGTGCTTTAATTATAACCACCTAGTATCTGAAAATTTGTAATGTGGGTAACTGTGTTAATATGGACTAAATGGAAATGTACATATTTTATGGACCTAATATTTTGATGAAAATTGTTAGCTAATTACGACACTGTTCACTCTGGAATGCTGTAGATCATGCTGTTCCACTGGTGGGCAAATCCTGTCAGACAGAATGTCAGGCAGCTGCGCCATAGCCTATAGTACCACACTACCCTGATGATGAGGGATCTTCAAGTAAATCAAATATACACAGAATGCACATAATAAGGTCACTACCTGCACCTGTTAATTGGCAAACTGAGGAGTGACACGGCACATTTGTGCCCCCAATGACAGCATTGGCACAGCCTGCTGTATGTGTGGTAGGACTTGTATCTTATGATGATGTGATTCTCCCCCACTGACAAGGGGTCTGACATTGGAGTGATCTGTATGTGCCAGTGTGTTGTATGGAATCAGCACAGTAAGATAGATCAAATTGAAGCTATGACATAATAGGAAAAAGGAATTATGGCATTTGATTATCTCAATACAGTGGATGAAGCTGCTTGATTTGTTGATGTATGAAAGTGGGCTGTCCAATGCGTCTGGAAGGATTGGTGTACCACTTACAGCAACATAACAGTGCATTAGAACAGTGGTTGTAAGCAAGTTTCTAGTTAACAGGAACTGGAGCTGAATAGCACACCTAGTCAACGAGCATTGTTTTCCAACCAGACAAAAATTGCTACTGCCAGAGAATGCAGGTGCATTTCAAACAGTTTCCAAGCGAATAATGTGAAGGGGTTTGCCTGTAGTGCATGTTTGGAGTTAGGTGCCTTATAATAGTTACAGAGTGCATTTCATTTCACTCACCCCTTTATTGTTAAGAGCTGACAAAAATTTCTTTGACGGATCTGACTGTGGTGAGGAGGTAGGGTAGTGCACTGATGCACAAGGGAGCAGGATGTGAAAGTTTGTTTGGAATGTTTGGGATAATGCGTTGCTGTAGGACGCATTTTGTTTTCCATATCTATGTGAACAGCACTGTTACCTGAATCTGTCAACTATGAAACAGCATTAAAATGATTATAAATTGTCAACCATTTCTTAGTGTGTGCTTGTAATGTGGCAGCACAGGATAACATCTACTAAATCTACTGAAACCTACTGAACCAATGTAGCTGGTTCCTCAACCAAGTATTATTCACATATGCTACATGCTTTGATTATCTTGTGTATTCACATGCTCACCATTGTATAAACATTAAAACAATTTGTATTTGATATTTATCTAGCTCTCAGCAACATATACAAAACTAATATAACAACAAATCTATTTTTTGCCTGTTGATAATACTGATATTGTGGCTTAACATCTTTCTACAGCAAAAGTTATGTATACAGTTGAACACAATTTACACAGAGATGTAGGAATTCTACCAACTAAATTTCGACTGTGTTTTGGAAATAATTAGTTACTAATGGGAAACAACTTTATAAAAAGCAATTCAGTGTAATATCTCAAAACACTCTTAATATATTCCATAATATTACTACTGATAGAGATTCTTTAGAAGTCACTGTAATTTGTAACATGTGTAAGTTCTGAAAATCTTTACTTTCTGTTGCAACTTTTTCCAAAATCATATGCATAATAGTATAAAGCTACTTTTTATTATAGGAGCTGTAGTGATGAAGTGACCCTCATTACACGAGAGAGACATACTTAAAACCTTTTGAAGCACAGGTTGTACCAGTTTATTGTAATTCTCTTCAGTTTTGTGAATATGTTAAAAACTTATACATAAGAATGTGTCACCAATATTACTTATTAATTAGAGTGCTAATCCCTTTCCTGACATGTGGCAACAAAAAGTATTAAAGGCAAAGGAACTGGATTTTCACTTGTCAAAAAATTAAAATCAGTCATATAACCACAAGTTAAATAGACGATTTTTCCCTCAACTGTGTGTTAGGCCTACTCACAACAATGAGTGATAGAAATCCAAGAGAGCAAGTACCTTGTAAGCTTAATATTATGAGTGACATAGTGCAGAAACCTTAAGGTAGATACTCTTGGCAGTGAAAGTACAGTTTACTGACAAATTAGGAGTGTTACTTGTACAGTGGGACAAACATTCAGTACGTGAAGGTAGTCCAAATTACATACTTAGACATCACTGAATAAAAAACACTGAATAAGCCTATAAGTCACTCAACATCAACTTGCTAGCTGCAGGACTCCATGAGCCAAACAACACAGACCATGGTCAGTAGCTGACACATCATGTTGTCAAGCGAATCTTGATTTTCTCTCTTTTCAAATAATACAAAAAGGTATGCCTATCTGTTGTACTGATAGTATAATGAGGCTTTTAATTCACACTGTGCAGAGGTTGTAGGGAAACAGAAGATGATACTGAGATATTTTGGTGTGTTTTTCATCCATGACTTGGGCTCATTCATTCAAGTTACTTTGAACATGAACCAGGACTTGTTTCAATTAATTAATGTTCTTGGCGAAACATTATATCCTGTATTAACTAAAAGAATTACTTCCTTTAGCTTTGTTCCAAGACGTTTGTTATTAGGGTGGTGCATAAGTTTGCAGCACTTTTGATTAGAATGTTGATATTCTGGTTGCTATGTATTTATTTATCGATTTCCTTTTTTCTACTTTCCATATTGCCGTTTTGTCGTCTGAGTGGAGCTGCGGACACCAGAAAATGGAGTGACATGTAGGGAAATTGAACATTTCCGACGTATCCTTGTGTTTAGTTCAATAGAGGAGTGACAGCAGCAGAGGCAACAGTAAGCATTTGCCCCATGTATGGGGATAATGCTGCTGGATACAGCACTGAAATCAAATGGTTTTGTCGTTTTAAGGATGGTGGTTTTGACGTTACCTTGGGTATAAGTAACCTGCTTCAGCTATATTTAGTCTTTCATTATTGGATGACTACCAGTTTAGTGGCTCTGAAAGCCAAATCTCCAGGTGAACATTTGTATAATAATTAATCCAGGACGAACAACAACCCTGAGATATACACATGCACTGTATGATAAATTATTTTAAGATTTAAAAAAATTTAAAAACTGTTAAAAACTTTTACATGAGAATATTAAAATGTTAGTATTCACATAATTAACTGAAACATTAGAGCTGAAAAGCTTGGAGCTTTGTACCCAATATTCAGTGTCCATCAGAAAGAAACACCACTAAAAGCAAGCTGTTTACATTCCTGCCATCAGTATGATGCAGCACACAACTGAGTCCCCTGTTTGTGATTGCGTATAGACCAGAGAAGCGGTAAGCGCGGTTTTTAAGTTCTGCTTTTTCGTCAGTAATCACTTACTTGACGGGTTTGGTCCAGGTAGAATATCCCTCCATTTAGTGGCAACCACTTATAGGTTTTTCATTCTGGTCCAAAATAAGATCTCAATAGTTTCTTGTTTATTTTCACCTTACCAATGGATCACTATTGTATGATTTGGTTAGGACCTAGCCACTATGTTGGATCCCATTGTTTTATTCTATGACATACTGCCTTTTAGTTATATTTGCTTGCTTTGATGGACAATGAATGTTGGGCACAAAGCTGTAAGCTAATGTTCTAGTTATGAGCACAAACATTTTAATATTCTCAAGTAGAAGTCTAACAGCTGTAATTTTTTTTAAAAAAATCTTAAAATAATTTATCATACAGTGTATATATCAAGGTTATTATTCCTTCTGGATTTATTGTTATACAGACGTTCACCTGAAGATGTGGCTTTTAGTGCCACAAAATCGGCAGTGGTCCAACAGCAACAGACTAAATACAGCTGAAGAGGTTTATTAATACTCAAACTGACTCTTCATAGATGTGGCTGCCCTGCCTAAAATGTTGTCAGGAGTTTTGACATTAGTGACTCTACAGGTATAGGAAGACCTTAAGGATTTGAGGAAGATTGTTTAAATGCATTAATCCACAACGATCCACTTCCGTGTACTCGAGAACTGACAAATGCAGTGATGATATTCTCAGCAATGATCATATAAATCCCACTTTAGTTAATACAATGAACCAGGATGTTTATTTCACCATTATAACTTAACAAGTGTTGCCCTTTCGTCCATATGTTCATAATGCGGACAGTGTACACATTCTTACCTTTCAAGATAACAGCTGTGTTCACAGAGATTCCTGCATATATTCCTGGTGTATGCTTGTAGATTTCGAAAACATCTTATAGGTCTATATTTTTAAAATCCTGGAGGAATTTGGCGTGGATCAGAAAAAAATAGGAGCTCTTGTAAGATACACAGACAAATACAAATCAGAAATAAATTTCTTGGGTGTCGTTTCAAATCCATCTGAGATTTCTGTGACAGAAGGTGAAAGACTTTATTTGTTACTATTTAACTGCATCTTGAAAAAATGATCAGACAATACAGGAAGAGATTGGCAAAATCTAACACAGAAAGGGGGATACAAATTGACTGGGAAATGGATAATAACAAAATTGATGTGAGCGTCCATCCTCCTAAATACAATGCTAGTCTGTTTAAAACTGTGCAACTTCAATTGGGGTGACCATAGTATACAATACTGATACTGACAGACATACAAACAAAAGGAAATCGAAACTACAAATATACTTAGAGAAAACAGGAATATTCATGAACAGCAAGATTGTAGCATCAAAAAGGACAAAAGTACGTAAATATCAAAGAACAGACAAATGTTAGTACCTAGGATTAGTTATACAGCCTAACTGAGGCGATAAGAACACATCATAACAAGATTAAGGAAGACGACTTAGCTCTTCACTTATGGAAAGGTATATATTGAGACGCAACAGGACAATTTGGACGTCTTATTTACCACATACTCGGTAACAAACTTGTAAAGAAGTAGGCACTACAATCTCCTATAATTAAATTTGGGTAAGTTGATCCCAGACATTCGCAGTGGGCAGGGCATGGCGGCTTCATGGGGCAATCTAAACCAATAACATAACGCTATTCTGTGAATATCTCATTGTAATTTTTGTGATGTAATGTATCTCCAAATATATTTCTTTCTTTACCATACATTAATCATTATTTAATATCATTTACTGAAGTTTCAATGGTTTGTAAAACAACAGGGAATATGTTAAATTTCATATATGAAATCCACGATACCAAACTTAGATTGTTGCATATGATACAGTTTTGGGTTAGTAGTTTGTGACACACATTTCAACAGAGTTACACAATACACTTGGGCTCATAATAAAAACCTTTATCTGAACTTGTCAGTAATTTATATTAGCTCACTATTCAAGTTATGATTTTGCACAATACACAAAGATAATGTTACTCATGCCAAGTTCATTGGTATACCATCTCATTTGAATTGCAAATACAATTAAAGGGGAAACATATAATGACCCCGCAACTTCTCTGAATACAACAATACAGTTAACTTAGTTTAATGCATGCAGCGTGCAGCTAAACTACTGCTTTGTGGGTCACATGCTGTAACGTGGAAATGTTGCACAGCACACACTTTACACAGTTCTTAAGAAAATGGGACTCAAACTGTTGTTCTGATTGGTAGTAATTGATGATGGACTACTTAAGTGAGCATTTCAAATGTCAATGAAAGCCACAGAAGCAGATTCAGTTTTTGTGTCCTTTTAGCTTACAGATTATGTCAGTATTGGGGCAAAGGAAGTGTTACGCCACTTTCCACTGTTGACAGATGTATCCAAGATGGCGGCGATGACGTCATCCAAGATGACGCATGTAGACTTGGGAACAGTGCGTGACGTCATTCAATATGGCGGAAATGACGTCAGCTGATGGCGCAAGTATCGTTACCCAAGATGGAGGATTTTGATAGGGAAATACCACGCACCCTTCCCTCAGAAAAATGGCGGGATATTCAAATTCCAAGAGGATAATACATCACACCATGATTGTCTCTACTAACCTAAGAAAACTGTGGGATGATAGGTCACTTGGGCTACCTCCACTAGCCCAAATCATCCGACCGCCAATTCTTCCTATAAGCTGGCGCCAAGTCAATTCGCGTATCTCTACTAAGGTAAGAAAATGGTGCGAAAGAAAGGGCACTTCGACTAACTTCAGTTATCTGACTGCTACCTCCTTGTAAGGACTTGTGGGCAAAGGACTCGACTAGTGCTGGACATTAGTCCTTATTTTCCATACACCAGTCTTTATTTACACAATTTCATGCAGCACTGCCATTCAGTGTTTTCACCACAAGATCCGGACTGCAGCTGACTTAGTACACAGTACTACCACCAGAGGGCGCTCTCATCTGTGACGTAATTCAAGATGGTGGGAAATAGTGTGTTCGCCACAAGGTCCAGCCTGAAACTGGCCTAGGACACAGTGCCACCACCAGAGAGTGCTGTCATCCAAGATGACGGCCATGATGTCAGGTGATGGTGCAAGTACTGTTATCCAAGATGATGACAAACAATGTGTTCAGCACGAGCTCTAGTACATATTGACACCACCAGAGAGCTCTACTGCTGGACTTGCAATGAATTTTCGCGAATGCCACACCCACCTGCATTTGGAAAGATATAGTTAAAGTCTCCACCACGATCCTCAA
Organism: Schistocerca serialis cubense; assembly: GCF_023864345.2. NCBI lineage: Eukaryota > Metazoa > Arthropoda > Insecta > Orthoptera > Acrididae > Schistocerca > Schistocerca serialis. The sequence goes on from NC_064642.1 coordinate 184,939,566, forward strand.
CCGAGCGCCACATCTGCTTACCAACCCATGTTATCGAGCAAATGTGTACTAACGCGTACTAACATGTACTAACGTGTACTAATGTGCATTAACGTGGACTAACATGTTCTAATGGGCACAGTGCATGACATCATCCGAGATGGCGGCCGTGACGTCAGTTGATGATGCAAGTTTCACAACCCCCGCTGGAAGACTGAATTTTGGCGGAAGATAGGTCAATTGGGCTACATGCACTAATAGACCCCTCCCCTCCCCCGAAAAACGGCGGGAGGTTCAATTTCCAACTCGATAATGCATCACACCATCGATATCTCTACTAACACAAGAAAATCGCGGGAAAATAAGTCACTTGGGCTACCCCCACTAACCTAAGTCACCCAATCGCCACCTCCTCTTAGGGATTCGTGGGTGAAGGACTCAGCCTGCACTGGGCTGGTGGAGAGAGGAAAGAGTGTACTTTATTTACTTTGGAACAATTTATTTAGGGATGGAGTGTATTTATTTAACTGATACAAAACACATTCTCTGACAAGGGGTCACGTCACACAGCCAAAGGCATGCGAACCACTAAAAGACTCTGCAAACATGATTGCTAATCGCCAACTGTCGAAATCATGCACCAGTCTTTATTTAAACAATTTGAGCCACTACCGCCATCCAGTGTGTTCACCACAAGGTCCAGAGCCCAACTGACCTAGTGCACAGCACCACCACCACCACCACCAGAGCAAATATCAGCCCTCTCATCTGTTGACTGCTTTCTCTCTATCGCCGTTCTAATGGGACACCCCTGACATGCGGATACTGACGTCATAGATCGTGCTGTTCCACCGCGCATGACGTGTGTGTGACACCCATACTGACGTTACAAATGGTTCAAATGGCTCTGAGCACTATGGGACTCAACATCTTAGGTCATAAGTCCCCTAGAACTTAGAACTACTTAAACCTAACTAACCTAAGGACATCACACACACCCATGCCCGAGGCAGGATTCGAACCTGCGACCGTAGCAGTCCCGCGGTTCCGGTCTGCAGCGCCAGAACCGCACGGCCACCGACTGTCGTTACAGATCATGCTGTTCCACCGCTCGTGATGTGTGTGTGTGTGTGTGTGTGTGTGTGTGTGTGTGTGTGTGTGTGTGTGTGTGTGTGTGCGTGCGTGCGTGCGAGTGTGTGATGCGCATACAGATGTCACAGATCGTGCTATACAAAAACTGTTCCACCACTCCTAAATAATTCAGTACACTGATGTCTGGATATGAAATCAACTCGTAAACTGTCCAAATAACGCATAGCATGGCCTACAGACTTGCTCGCAAAATAATACTGGTTGAAGTTACTGGAACTTCTACAGTTCTTAATTTTTGTCTGTTTGGGGGTAGAGAATAACGATGATAGCATGTTGGGGGTGATAGATTTGAATGCACACGGATCTGTAGTTCTTGTATGTAGTCTGGGGATGCACCAAAACTCGGACATTTCCATCGAATGGTCAAAACATGCTCCTGTCGCACTAACTCAGGTCGCCCTGTTTCTACACAGGTTGCAGAATGTGGTGGGTATGTTATCTCCGACTTCCACTCAGTTCCGACTTAAAATGGAACGATCACATGCACAAAGCTGTAGAAACGGGGGCAGCTGCAGGATGCATAGGGACTGGTTAAAACCAGGTTGTAATTTTACTGTAGCAGACAGGTTCGAGGAAGGTCATTCGTTGCGAGATATGAGAGTGCCAGAAATATGATTCACTTGTGGGTGTGATTCGATGCAGGTATGTGCTTGAGTAAAAAGACCTGATTCGAAATCATGGACGTTATTTATGGTGGATAGCGTAACACTAGAGGTTTAAAAAGCCAGTGTACATTATTTTACGAGCTCAATCAGCACATCATCTATTACTACTGTTTGTGTTCCTTCTCAATCAGTCATCGCCTATAACTCAATGGTTATATCACATAACCTCTGATACGTTATCGAGACAGAATGCACTACAAATACTATAGATTTATCTAGCTGGGACAGTGTGCAGGAGTCGCAAATACTGCTTGCGTACCATGTTCCTTAGGTGAATAACTTTCCAAATCCGTTAATTTTATTGCGAGTTTGCATAGTGGGCTATGTGTTGGTCTGATAATACACATTCCCACGATCACTGTCACTTTATTTTTCTGGAAGATACCACCTCATTCAGAGGTAATGTCATACCTCGATTTGTAAAGCGGGTATAGCTTTTAACATGGGTACTTGGGTGCAGCTGTAGAACCAAGACAGTTTGTGACGGTATCTTGCAGTAGTTGTTGATATCGTTTTTTTTTTAAACATCTGACTGAATACGTCTCTCTTTCTGAGACTTGAAAGAAAAACCTAAGAGACTTGCCCACCCTTCGTTGATTTTCAGTCAGTATTGTTTTGCATTGTTTGGAATCATTTATTGGTCAAGTACTATTATATTTAGTTGTAGTGGGGGGTGCATGATATGTTCGCATTTGAGCATCAGGCTTATAATGTATGTGTCTCTGTTTCGATATGTGTGAAGGAGATGACTATGTCCAGTTGTAAGGAAGGTACAGATATTTCCATTTCCAGAGCCACGTCCTTCAGCAGCATGTATTTCGGATACTTCACTCATTGTCGAATGCCCTTCAATTGAGACCACAATCCTAACATTTAATTGGAAGTATAATGATAAAAAATATATGTGATGGGTTTTCTAGAATGCTTGTGAATTCCGTGTATGCATGGCCTGTGGTGGGAGTGATTCACTTTCCCCGTTAACTGGAGCAGCCGTCTGAATACAGAGGCCTGTTGGAGTGTAGGAATGTATCTGAGTTAACTTTGCTGTCGTCAAGACGACTGAACAGCTAACTAATACATAGCATGTGTTGGGCGGCTTTCGTGATCAAGTGGAAATTCGAGAAGATTGTGTATGGAGGTTCGTTTCCACTGGACCGTTATTCCCTTCCATGTCAGTTGTTTGGCTGACTGCTTTTGCGCATTTCGCACCTTTATTTACAGTGTTATTACAAATGATTGAAGCGATTTCACAGCTCTACAATAACTTTATTATTTGAGATATTTTCACAATGCTTTGCACACACATACAAAAACTCAAAAAGTTTTTTTAGGCATTCACAAATGTTCGATATGTGCCCCTTTAGTGATTTGGCAGACATTAAGCCGATAATCAAGTTCCTCCCACACTCGGTGCAGCATGTCCCCATCAATGAGTTCGAAAGCATTGTTGATGCGAACTCGCAGTTCTGGCACGTTTCTTGGTAGAGGAGGTTTAAACACTGAATCTTTCACATAACCCCACAGAAAGAAATCGCAAGGGGTTAAGTCGGGAGAGCGTGGAGGCCATGACATGAATTGCTGATCATGATCTCCACCACGACCGATCCATCGGTTTTCCAATCTCCTGTTTAAGAAATGCCGAACGTCATGATGGAAGTGCGATGGAGCACCATCCTGTTGAAAGATGAAGTCGGCGCTGTCGGTCTCCAGTTGTGGCATGAGCCAATTTTCCAGGATGTCCAGATACACGTGTCCTGTAACGTTTTTTTCGCAGAAGAAAAAGGGGCCGTAAACTTTAAACCGTGAGACTGCACAAAACACGTTAACTTTTGGTGAATTGCGAATTTGCTGCACGAATGCGTGAGGATTCTCTACCGCCCAGATTCGCACATTGTGTCTGTTCACTTCACCATTAAGAAAAAATGTTGCTTCATCACTGAAAACAAGTTTCGCACTGAATGCATCCTCTTCCATGAGCTGTTGCAACCGCGCCGAAAATTCAAAGCCTTTGATTTTGTCATCGGGTGTCAGGGCTTGTAGCAATTGTAAACGGTATGGCTTCTGCTTTAGCCTTTTCCGTAAGATTTTCCAAACCATCGGCTGTGGTACGTTTAGCTCCCTGCTTGCTTTATTCGTCGACTTCCGCGGGCTACGCGTGAAACTTTCTCGCATGCGTTCAACCGTTTCTTCGCTCACTGCAGGCCGACCCGTTGATTTCCCCTTACAGAGGCATCCAGAAGCTTTAAACTGCGCATACCATCGCCGAATGGAGTTAGCAGTTGGTGGATCTTTGTTGAACTTCGTCCTGAAGTGTCGTTGCACTGTTATGATTGACTGATGTGAGTGCATTTCAAGCACGACATACGCTTTCTCGGCTCCTGTCGCCATTTTGTCTCACTGCGCTCTCGAACGCTCTGGCGGCAGAAACCTGAAGTGCGGCTTCAGCCGAACAAAACTTTATGAGTTTTTCTACGTATCTGTAGTGTGTCGTGACCATATGTCAATGAATGGAGCTACAGTGAATTTATGAAATCGCTTCAATCATTTGTAATAGCGCTGTAGTTGAGGGAAGATCGACTGTGGTGTGTGCATCCAGATGTGGAAGACACATTTACCTGTTCTCTGGACATGGGAAAGACCTCAGTTGGCTTGTAAATTATAGGAATGATTTGGAATCTGTTACATCACCGACATCGGTATTCGAGAGTGGAAATATCAGTTTCCTCTATTTGTTTCTGGTTACTCAGTGGTTTACAGTACGCTGCCCCTCGCTATAGTTTGGGGTTAGTAGAGAAATAAATTCGAGTCTATATCTTGAGAATTATGTTACGCTAGTGATCGGTAGGATGCTGCCTAGTGCTTGATATCGAGAAGTACCGCGAAAGTGGTAAATATTATGGCGAACCATGCAAAAATACGTGTGTTCTTGTAATCCCTGAGACTGGAGATGTGCGTAGAAATGCGAGCAAGCAAGGAAGCATGTTCAGATCAGAAACAGCAAAGCATTTGTACCGAGGGGTGACGATCCCAAATTTGTAGAACAGTTCTGAGTGCGACTTTGGTCTGCTGCGGGTGCTCTGATGTAAAAGGGATGATTTTGTTTGGCCGAGGATATGAATTCTATGTTTACTAGATCGACACAGTATGCAGTGATATATTGCTGGGATGGAGATAGGTTTCATTCTCTAATATTGAAGCTCCTGTCCTCAGTGGGAGAGCAGTGTAATTGAATACGAGTCTTTCCATATTGACGATTTGTATGGCACTTTGCAAGGTTTAGTTGGCAGTGCAGTATGGTGATCAGTGTAAAATGTATGTCACTTCTTTAGGAAGAAATAAAAGGCTGATGGTGCTTCCCTAGGGCTGAGAAGCATAATGACATATAGCCAGTGTGAGTATAGCCACACCATAATATTTTCGGGGGCTGTACAGATATAAAAGACATCTTCACTGTTTGTGTAAAATGTGTATATATTGTATTTAAAGTTACTGTGGCTTATGTTGTAGCATGACTAGAGAAGATGAGTGTTTGTCCTATCGTGAGGATGTATATATTCAGCACACAGATAACTGCGAGGGTATGAGAGAGATTTCTTACATGGAAAATTATGTGCGTTATAGATATGAATATTCGTTCCTGAAGCACAACTGTCAAAAGCAGAAAATAAGTGTACATTGATCAGTGGCACACTGTTGTGGATATCGTAATAATATTTAATTGTAGTTAAACTGGTAAATATGTTCCTGGCTTCCGATAGTCTTGTGAGTTTATTATGTATGTATCTGATGATTAGTAGACAAGTTTTGTGGGCTTAACTGTGAGCACAATTTAGCGATCTGTGGAAAATAATTTTGGCACTGAAAGTCTCCTCTGCAGAAAAAAATGGTGAACAGTGCTCCCACTGAACCCGTATGACAACTACAGCATGATCGTGTCAGGAATGTTAAAAAAGACATGAGCACGCAGTCCAGACCACGCATGAGTGCACTCTGAAAAAATAGGTCTTCACTCTCATCCAGTAGTGTCAGCAACTGTTCCCACATGAACACGTATTTTGAGAGGAATTTCTGAGGTACAGTGTATGAATGGGATGTCGCTGCCTCATGATTGCGGGCAACTGTGCATGACTTGGCAGCTGATAGTCGCATCACTTTGCTGGTAGCCTCCAGTGCTGTGCAGTCGACAGGGGGCTGTGGGTTGTCCTTGTGCGTGTCTGTTGGATTATTTTGCGAGCATGTCTGTAGGCCGTGCTATGAGTTATTTGGACAGTTTACAAGTTGATTTCATACCCAGATATCAGTGTACTGAATTACTTAGGAGCAGTGGAACAGTTTTTGTATAGCACGATCTGTGATGTCCGTATGCGCGTCACACACACACACACACACACACACACACACACACATACACACGCACATCACGAGCGGTGGAACAGCACAATTTGTAATGTCAGTATGAGCGTCATACACACGTCATGGGCGGTGGAACAGCACGATATGTGATGTTGGTATCCGCGTGTCAGAGGTGGCCCATTAGAATGGCAATAGAGAGAAAGTGGTTGAACAGATGATAGGGCTGATATTGCGCTCTGGTGGTGGTGCTGTGTACTAGGTCAGTTGGGCTCTGGACCTTGTGGTGAACACACTGCATGGCAGTAGTGGCTCAAATTGTTTAAATAAAGACTGGTGCATGATTTCGACAGTTGGCGATTAGCAAGCATGTTTGCAGAGTCTTTTAGTGGTTCACATGCCTTTGGCTGTGTGACGTGACCCCAAGCATGTCAGAGCGTGAGTTTTGTACTGATGTAATTAATATACTCCATCCATAAATAAACTGTTCCAAAATACATAAAGTACATTCCTTCCTCTCTACATCAGCCCAGTGCAGGCTGAGTCGTTCTGCCATGAATCCCTAGGAGGAGGTGGCTGTTGGGTGACTTATGTTAGTCCATGTGCCCTTTCTTTCGCGCCATTTTCTTAACTTATTATGGATATGCGGATTGACCTTTCTTTACCGCCAAACTTAACATTTGACGCTGGTTCATAGGAAGAAGTGATGGTTGGATGACTTAGGTTAGTGGAGGTAGCTCAAGTGACCTATCTTCCCGCGATTTTCTTAGGTTAGTAGAGATAACTGTTGTGTGATGCATTATCCTGTTGGAATTTGACTTCCCACCATTTTTCTGGGGTAAGGGATGTTGCACTTTCCCGTCAAAAGCCGCCATCTTGGATAACGGTACTTGCGTCTTCAGCTGACGTCATGGCCGCCATCTTGGATGATGTCATGCTCTGTTGTCAAATCTACACACTGCCATCTTGGATGACGTCATCGCCACCGTCTTGGATACATCTGGCATCCCTAGTACTTACACCCACTATGTTGTCCCATTAGCTACATATAAAATATATCATAACCTGTTCAACTCAGGGAGTGGACCAACCAGGTCCAATAGGACACAAAGTAGTCTGCCTTTAGACATGTTAAATAATCCTAGTTGTGGAAATTGTACTGCCCTCTAATGCTGAGTTGGTAGTCAAGACAGGTATGTGTCCACTATTTGTAGTCAGCTTTAACACTTGACCACACAAAGTGCTCTGTGACTAATGTTGCATTGGGGGGAATAGCCAGACGTGATAAGTTATGCAGACTGTTGAAGATATTCCTGTGGAATCTGACAGGTACCAGATGATGTAATCTGCCCATCAAAGTATCGTATGACAGAAGTAAGTTAGTGTCTGGGATCTACATTTGTTCCAACAACACCCAGCCTCAGTGTCTTCTGAGAATGCTGGTAACTGTTGACATTGTTCCTGCTCCTTAGCCAATTCCCTAATATCCATGAATGCACTAAGAGCCCTGAAGCATGGCAGGTAATCTCCGTTTATGCTACAAATGTAGTTAGTAAACTGTCCAATGTAGTCCAAGTGTCTGAAACGATGAGGCATGGTGTTCATACTCAGATTATGTGTTGCGTTATAAAGGGACCGCTACCACTGAGCTATTTTTAATAGTTAACTCTGTCAAGCTGTAATTAGCATTGCATATTAAGTGGAATCAACGATTTTTGCAATGTTGTGAAAAATATAACAGTAGATGAGGTACACAGCAAAGAACAGTCGAACTTATTTTTTGCATCAGCGTCTAGTGGCAACTAAATTACTTTCAGGTACATCAAAGAGGATACATGTTCATTATGAATTGACTGAAATCCTTTCTTGATATTCCACGTCTTTTTGTGACCACCTCCAATGTTATTTCCATTACATTCAGGAATCTATGCATATATATTGTCAAAATCTTGATTAAGTTAGCTTAATAACATATGCTGTTCGTGACTAGCCCATTAAAATATCAGCACTTAACACAGAACCTGTATGACTTATTGATTCAGAGACAAAAAACGATCTGTCACACACAGAAAAATCTTACAAGCAAAGACTGCCATGTGCCAAAGATAATTTTCCAAAGAAGTTACAATGATCAATTTTGTTACATGAATTTTGTACCTTTACAAAATGGAAATTAATGTAATATTACAAAATACACTAAAGAACCAAAGAAACTGGTACTTCTACCTCCATCATGTAGGGCGTGTGCAAGCATGAAAATGTGCCGCAACATGATGTGGCATGGACTTGACTAATGTCTGAAGTAGTTCTGGAGGGAATTGACACAATGTATCCTGCAGGACTGTCCATAAACCCGTAAAAGTACGAGGGGGACGAGATCTCTTCAAACAGCACATTGAAAGGCATCCTGGATGTCCCACTGTCCTGATAGAATTCCCAAGTCCTCGGAATGCGCGATAGACATAAATGGACACAGACAATCAGATCGAATGCTTACATACCTGTCACCTGTCAGAGTTGTATCTAGACATATCCGGACTCCCATATCATGCCAACTGCACACGCCCTACACCATTACAGAGTCTACACCAGCTTGAACAGTCCCCTGCTGACATGCAGGGCCCATTGATTCATGAGATTGTCTCCAGTGTATCAGCTCGATAAAATTTGAAACGAGACTCGTCCTGCCTGACAACTTATTTCTAGTCATCAACAGTCCAACGTCGGTGTTGACGGGCCCAGGCGAGGCATAAAGCTTTGTCATGCACTTATCAAGGGTACATGAGTGGACCTTCAGCTGCAAAAGCCCATATCGATGATGTTTCGTTGAATGGTTTGCACGTGGACACCTGTTGATGACATTGAAATATACAGCAATCTGCAGAAGGGTTGCACTTCCATCCCATTGATCGATTCTCTTCAGTCGTTGTTGGTCCTATTATTGTAGGATTGTTTCCCTGCCGGAACGATCTCAGAGATTTGATGTTTTACCAGATTCCTGATATTCACAGTACACTCATAAAATGGTCATATGGGGAAATACTCACTTCATCTCTACCTCGGAGATCTTGTATCCCATCCCTCAGGCGCAAACTGTAACACCACGTTCAGACACGTTTAAATCTTGATAACCTGCCACTGAAGCAGCGGTAACTGATCTAACAACTGCGACAGACACTTGTCTTATAAATGCGTTACCGATCGCTGTATTCTGTGTGGTTAAAAATCTCTTTATTTAAATACACATGCCCATACTAGTTTCTTTGGAGCTTCAGTGCATAGTCAATACTGACATTAAAAATTATTTTTACCTGTTTTCGATATAAACTGGGATTAAAAATATTTAAAAGAATTTTAAAGAATGTACATAACATTCACATAAAAAGCATATAGAATATTCACATATTTATCCAAAAGCGTAAAGGATTAGAAATGATGAATAAACACAATAAGAAGCAGCATCCCAGCAAGAACTGAGGATCACACAAATATCGAAAAAATGTGGTACCGAACGATTGATTAACAGTGAAATTGGTATCAATAAAGTCACTTTGCTAGAGAGACTATTACCCAGGGGTTGTTACAGTGTAGACTAGAAGCTGATAGTTTGTAAAAATTAAGGGCATATCTCATAACGTTGATGTGTGTTAATAGTCAGCTTCAAAATTGCACCAATAATGCTCTCCTTTGCATTTTTCATAATGCATAAAAGGACCGATGTGGAAGGGTGAGCCTGGGTGATAGCTTTCGTAAGCTCTGTTTGATAGCTTCGAACACATGTAGTCAGGAGGTTCCTTGAAAGGGAGTGGCGGAGTTGCTTCCCCATGCTTGAAACAATCCTAGTTTTTGCTCCATCTCTAATAATCTCGATGTCGACGGTACGTTAAACCCTAATTTTCTTTTCTTCCAGCCTTTCAAATACATATAGCAATTCTGTAGCCCACTGCAGGGACTTTTGTCTCTTAGTACTTTTGTCTCCCACAACATCGGTGAAAGGTGCCTAGATTCTTGGGGCTTATTAGATACTTCACCTATAAAAATTAATCATTCCCAGAAACCTTCTATTTTCTGAGAATGTGGTACATCGTGGTGTCTGACTGATAAGTTCAGTTCTCTCTGCCATAGGTCTGATTCCAGCGTGAAACACTGATCTCTGGCATAACTGACATTTGTCCTTGTTTGCAACAACACTTAACTTGTCCAGTGTACTAAAAGCGTGACGTGGATGCTCCTCATGTTGCTCAGGTGAAGAGGAAAAGATCGATACATCAATCGGGTAAGGCAAACAGAAAGAACGTTTGGCTAGAGCTGAATCAATGAAAACCTGCCAAGTTTGTGCAACTTTTTTTACAATGAAAGATATGTACTAGAACACAAACAAACAAAAAAGTTATTAAAACCGTCTTTGAAAAGTCCTCCTTACCCATAGGTATAATTAAATAAGCTTTTTTGTACTCCATCACAGGGAAACACTGAAGCACCAGCCAACAAATGAGTGAACTCCTGAATATTTGGGATGGGATATCTTTCTGGTATAATTTGTGTGTTCCACGCTCAGTAAACCTCACAATCTCATGTGTACTGACTTTTTTGGTACAAAGTAGATCAGGGAAGCCCATGCAGTATCCAAAGGATGTACTGTCCTTCAATTATTTTATCTATACATGTTTTTGCGATGTGTGATTTAGCAGGGGCTACTGGCTGCAGTTTATGGAAGACAGGTGGTCCCTAAGTAGTGACTGTCATGTGCACTGTACTTGCCTCAGCACCATGGTGAAAATGGATTGGAGAAACCTTATTCACTCTTGATTTGGGGGTTTGTCACTGACTGAACGGTCACTGAGTGTAAGTGTTCGTTCAGTTCCGGTTAATGTCGTTGTATGCAAGAATTGGTGTAGCTGCTAATTTTAGGTGATTGATGCACTTCTGGATACTCTCCATTTCTTCTCTGAGTAATCTTTTCGTGTCCTCGTTGCTTCTAATATAAACGGCATCCATGTCCAATATAATTTCTGTAAGCATCTCATCCAATTATTTCAATTACTTATCGTCCCTGAGCTCTCTTTGAAGCTGTTTATCGTACTCCATAAGCTCTTCAAGGTTTGCAATATGCAGCTGGGACTGGTATGAGTGGACGAATAACGATTAATGTTGGTAACCAAGACGATTCTTGAAGATGATAGCAGACTGGTTGTCTCTGTAAGTTTGTTGCATTTGTCGTACAAAGTGTCATGCAATAACAAATTGTCTTCATGTAAATCCAGAAGATCTCTTTTAGTATCTACATACAGCTGTTGCACCGTAATCAACTGCTCAGCTAGCAAGGACCTTCATTTTTTGAGCTCTTTTACTGACGGTGTTAAGGGCTCTGTTTGCCATGATGTAGCAGAAATCAAAGGTCTTTCAACAATACGTAGAATGGAATCACCATTATCTATGTTGAAAAGTATTTCAGCTCTTAAATCAGTGCACAAATGATAATGAAGCAGAAAATCAGCCTGTAACAGAGGTTTGTTAATGTCAGTTGTGTTTATGATTTGCTGACACCTAGGTCGATGGTTCAAGCATTTGAATCATACCTCATTATAGATGAATCATTCGCACAGCCTGGAGGTGTGGTGGAGATCCTGAAGTGCGAGAACTGACAGATTTTATTAGGTTGGTGCTCCTCTGGGAATGCAGATTCGACTAGAAAATGTTGGATTGTACTCTTGTCATGAGTGCAGAGACATATGATGTGTTTGTAAGCGTGAAGCAAACTAGTTTAGTTTATTCATACAGGGCCTAGGTGCCATTTCTTGAATCTGCAACTTGTGGGACTAAAGGTCGCAGGTGACCTCTAGGTGCTCAGATGGTGAGATGCATTTGAGTGCAGTGGTGACCAAACGTGAGGCAGTTTTCTCTTCCATATTGCCCACAATATTCTCCCATGTCATCGATGACTGTTGTGAGTCGAATGCACAGGTTCTGCAACGGTGAACCAAGTTTGTGGTTGTTCAGGCAGAAAATGTGGCAGATTAAGTGACAGTATGAACATTGCTCAAAATGGGTCCGTATGGCACCAAGCAATTTGATCTGGGAGTATCGTCAAGTGTAACCTCGTTGCTCATGTGCAGAATGGTAGATAACCTGGAAATGTTTGTGCAATAGGGTTGAGCATGGTCATAACGAAGTACTTGAGCAAGAAAATTGGGTGCAGGGCCCCATAAATCTGTTTGTATGAATCCCTTCTGCTCCTCTTACATAAGAAAGTCCATAAAATCTGAGGAAGGTAACACAGAACGGTGATACATGAATACTCATGTGGGAGGAGAACTGCAATCACTTTCACCTGTATCTTCATATTTGTACAGTGTTACATTGACCAATGGCCCCCACAATCTACAAGAAAAAATAAGTGTGAGCGAAACAGTCCAGCAACTGTTGGCGGGTATCACTGTTCTTTGTTTGGTGGAAGGGTAACAGTGCATGTTTTCTGAGTCCATACAAATTTTGCAGTACGTGTGGGTCATTAGTACAGTTTTTTCTGTGGTGTTGAGTAGACAGCATAAGGTAGTTGTACTGATTCCACGTAATAAAAGACATTGAATACATTTAATGTTGTTAGGGCTCAATATTGCTCACTCATATCGACCTCTGCAGGTCGATGTAGCCACATAAATATGCAGAAAGCATGACAACAGTATTCATTAACAGCTCAGATGTTTAGCTGAAACAATTTCTGTGGCAGATCCTGTAAAAATATTGTAAGGATTTTTCTATGGAAGGTTGTTTTATATAAAGTGTATCTAGAAGAAAATAAACATTAGTGGATTATGATGTAAAAAGAGACAGCCAGAGTTGCAACTAAAATGGTTGTTTACTTACTCTGTGTCTGGTTTTGGGCTATGCCCAATCTCAAAGAAACCATTGTTAGCCAAATAAAATGTCAGTCCAAAACAGTAGTAAAGAAAGTGTGTACATACGTTTAGAGCCCAACTAACGTTCGTTAATGGATGTTAATGCATTTGTTGGCAATTTGTTTTTCCTGGCTATGTGCATAAATTCAGGAGACCTAGACAATGAAAAAAAATGGTTTCTGCACAATATCTTTGAGTCACCAAATATGTTAAGTACCAAAACCGAATGTTAATTACAAACTTCACTTTCCACAACCACAGATCAAATGGTCTGATAGCTGTAATGTGTGCTGCAGCAGCACTTCAAACTGAATAGAATTAATATATGTCTTAGAGGTGGTTTTTTATTTTTATCTATTGGCTACTAGTTTCAGTGCACAGTGCCATCCTTAGTCCACACAGTGGCACACAGTCATCACACTCACTTCCCAAGCAGGTTTTTCAGATACCGAAAACTGAAACTGATGGGCAGTAACCAACAACAAGAAATTTGCTGCTATGGATTAAAACATCTGTTATTTCTAAATTGTGTTGGTCACTGTTCCAACTCACAGTATATTAAGAATACATAAAAGCTATCAAATGACACAGCTTCTGAAGTACTGTTTATAAACATGAAAGAGGTTAATTTTACATATGTGCATATCATGTAGGAAATGAAATTATAACTAATGGGATGGAAAGTTCATTTCTTATAAAGAATTATGATTCTATGTAAACTGGAACTTCAGGTAAACATACTTCTCTTCAGTTAATTCAGTAAATTGAAATCTAAGGTGCAATGATGCAAGTTTCAGTTAAAAAATATATAAAATATTGAAACAGAAATTTCTGAAAACTATTGCAAACATTGTAGCCAATGATTTAAAGTATAAACACTTCAAAGGTTTGTAAGTTTAAACCCTATCGTGAAGACATATTAATGTATCAACAAATAATACTTCGATAGTGGAACATCAGTAAGTGGCAGTAAAAAACACTTATTAGATAATTTTTACAATTAGTGTATTTCTTATGTCATAGTAAAAGTTAGGTCTAGAAACTTTTCTGTTTAACGAAGGATTTTCCCTCTGACATATCTTTCGTTTATGTAGAACACATTATCATACTTAAAACTTAATAAGTTTTCTATTTGTTATTGCAGCAAAAACAAAATTAAAATTATAATAATGTAAAAATGATTGCTAATGGTTCTTTGTTTATGTAAGAGCCAGTGCAAGTCTGAGAAGTTATTGCGATGGCAAGGAGCTGTACAGCAGAGCATATGGAAGTTTGGTACTGTTTCAAATTAAATAATCAATGAATAGACATTTCTAACACACAGAAGTAGTGTTTTTCATTCGGTTGTTTGAGTGACAATGTGGAATTCTTACCCACATAGACAAAGAGCAAATGTAGCAGGTAAGTATGCGTTAAGTAATTCAATACAAGACTCCTAACCCAAAGTTAGGTGCAAATACTGTTAATTTAAATCAGCTGCAGTGTTTCAGTTATGTATTTCAATGCAGATAACTGTTCTCTAGAAAAGCAAAAAATCATTATTAAAAGAGAGTAATTTGGGCAGAATTCACATATTCATGAGAAACTCAAATTTCAGGAACAATGAAAGGCAATGAAGAATCAGGTAAAAGGAAAGGCAGTGTTTGAGGGTGATATTTGAAAGATGAACAACATTAGAACCATTGAAACGAAGAAGTAACATACACGTAAGCAGCACTGTAGAAACGTTTCAAGACAAACTCCACTCAGTTAGGAAGGTGTACAATGATGTGGAAAGAAAGTGAAGAGAAAACCAAACAAAGAGACAAAGCTACAAGGTGTTTGATTTCTGAGACATAACAGTTACAAAAAGGCTGTGAATAAAATGGACAGAGAAGAGAGGAGAGAAGATAGTGAACAGACTGTAATGATTCTACTGTGTGTCGATATAGGTAGCACTTTTTTTCCGAAATTTATCAAATGTGGTGCACTACTGTCAGAAGCTACAGATATGGATGCCTTTGAGTCTTTTACGCAGCAAAGAAATGGAAGTGTGAGGGTCAATAAATCCAGACAAGAAGCTTGTCATTTGTGGAAGCAAGTGAGAGGCAAATTCCTTGTTCTGTACTCTGTTAACTTTTGTACTTTTGTATTTATTACCAAAGAAGAGTGTTTTTTGTTTTAAATAGACAATAAATACTAGATTTTTGTAGTGTTCTAAACTGTGAACCTAACTATGTTTTTTGTTTTAAATAGACAATAAATACTAGATTTTTGTAGTGTTCTAAACTGTGAACCTAACTATTAACATAGATATGCAGGTTGATAGACAACCAATGAATGCATGAAAGACACTAGAGCATCCTGTTTTTTGGACAGATACAGGGAGAAGATTGTCAGAGTCAACTGCATGTGTGTGTGTGTGTGTGTGTGTGTGTGTGTGTGTGTGTGTGTGTGTGTGTGTTTGTGTGTATGTGTGTGTGTGTGTGTGTGTGTGTGTGTGTGTGTGTGTGTGTGTGTGTGTCTGTGTATGGGCAAGAAGGGGCCAACACAGCCAGCAACATTCTCACAATGTAGCTTGGGGGTGGAGGGCACAACCCCTGCTGTACCACAAAAATGATTTAAACAAATTTCCTTAAGTGTTGTTAACTTTTATTAAAAGGTAGTCTTTAACTAGGTGCTTATATGTAATTAGGGCCCAGAACTTGAAAATATCTTTTAACACAGTCTTAGTAGTACCTAACACATTTTCCATATTGTGTGCTACCTAGGGAGAGTACTTATGATAACAACAAAAAATTTAAAAATAAATTCAGGTTCCGTTAGTTGCTGTCGACCTTCATTCACAATGTACTCTACAAAAATGCATTGAGATGTAAGAAGAGCTAAAATAGGTAGTAAGAAATAGATTGCATGAGTGCAAGACACAAAATTAAAGATAGCTCCTATTTGCAGGGCCACATAAAGGAAGGAAGCTCCAACCTCTTCTGAAACAAACCCTATAAATTTAAGGACTTGCTGAAGAACATTTTACAACCTGATTTTAACATTATAGAGATGATTCGGGAAACTGCTTTCCAATGTTTCTTAGGAATAAATAATTCACAGAAGATATTTGAATCAACAACTTTTTATCTCCCTGTGTTCTTGTACATTACTGACACTGTCCATTTAAACTTTCTTCCAACGTATTAAGTGGGGAATGATACCACAGTACGTTGGGAACTGCATTACACCAGCTCACTGAAATCAATGTTGGGAAGACATCATAAATAAATGAAGTTTCCGACTATCTGTCACTATGCAAGAACAACTGCCAAATAAAGGATCAACTGTCTTCAATATCTTTCACTTGATTAGTTCTTTCATTGTTGTGACTTATTCCTGGAGCAATAAATGTTAATTTCTTTTAGTAGAGCTGGTATTTCAGGAGGAAAACTATGAGAACCTTCTTTTTCATATCATTCATATACATGTGTACTCAACATCTTCCTGTAAGTCACGAATTGTCTTTCAGGGTTGTTGCTCAGTGTGTCGCGTTCAGAGCTCAGGTTGATTTTAAGTGGTGATATTAATGAGAAACATTTTACTTCATAACGAGTCTACTATGACTGAATGTGTGGAAGGCTGCAGGGAGAGAAAGTGGAGGATGTTGCAGCTTGGCCTTTTGGCAGGGATGACGATTTTTGTTACTGGATGTTGTCATTTTAAAGGGCGTGACATTACTGAGATGTGGATGAGGATAGGTGGTTGAATTACAACAAAGAACTGTCACTGTCAATAGATGTATTCCAGACACACATACACTGTAAGAATGGCATTACTGCCACATTATGGTATTTACACAGAGATATGTCACTGCGAACTACACAGCTCCCCCAAAGACAACACACAGAAAAGAGAAACGTAAGTTAGAAATCCCTTTGGATTTCGAGTACACTGGAAATGGCTCTGAAATCAAATGATGGCCACCACATTATCCAGACAGAATGAAAACACTTCCCCTCAGTGGGCATCATAAGAGAATAACTTAACAATCTCGCACTACTAAATTCCAATATTAAACATAAGAATACTAGTGAGACAAACCTTAGTTGTCAGGTAGTCCAACAGGAAATAATACTCATTTTAATCCTAACATGGCTCTGAATCTCGCAGCCTTTATACCATTGAGACGAGAAATCCAACCAAAACAGACTGGCTGCCTTTATAACACCACACCCTGAAACATTCAGTCCTTTCTGATACACCCTTTTTCACCTTTATTACCTGTGTTGGCAACACTGACCTGCAGGGGCAGTCCAACATATTCGGAACACTTTGACTCATTTAGAAAATCTACAAACCAGTCCATTTCCTTACACGTCTCAAACATGGCGATGCATTCCGCTTCTACTGTGGAGACTGTTACGATGGTTTACTTTATACTCTTTCAGCTGATTGCTGCTCCAGCTAACAAGATCTTGTACCATGGATCAGATGCATTCACTTGGTACATGGTAGATAAAAAACACAGAAACACACACGAAGAACACTTTTCCATTTTACCAGATGTGAAGAACATCAACACCACATCACTATTTTCATGGGAAATTCCACTTTCCAACACTGTATCGCAATCCTCCCACACAGTGCTATCTGCAAATGATTTGGCATTCCTCAGAGGTGCGTTGTCATCATCTGTTGATAGATCTTGGAAGCTTAACTGCACTGTATTGGCGTCGTCTGCTGATACTCTATGGCTGTGCGGATCAGCTGTGGTTATTTGCTTCGTGTTTACTTCCCCTGGAAGACCCAATTCCTTGTTTACCATAACCTTAAGAGCGAATATTCTCTCGTCATAGATGAGCTCTATTCTCAAAAAGGATTTTTGGCTGTCCAAGGCTCCATAGACGACAACCTTTGGTTCCTACTACCATTCCAATAAAAATGTTCTTCTACTCGTTCCCTGAGTTTGTCAGATGTCAATGATCTGCAGCCAAACCCTTTGAGCATCTTCAAATTTCTTTAACACATTCTTCCCACTTCCAGACCTCATATGCGATTTTGCCACAAAGGGATCTTGTAGGACGTCTACTTGGTATGTAGAAAGTCCCCCAAAAGTTGTTGCACAGATCGTCTTGGAATTATATAGGCCTCACGACGGAAATAAGTGTTTTATTCAGGTGCTCGGCTTTTCCGTTGGATGGATGGGTGGAGGAGAGTGAACTTCGCTTTTCCGATGTAATATGCCCTCTTTCTTAAACAAATATTTGGATATGCTACTGATGTACTCAGTTACACTGTCCGATTGAAAAATTTGTAGTTTCCTCATTGTCTTACACTCTGTAAGAGCCTTAAACTCTACATAAGACTCAAACACGTGCTTTCACTACCGAATATCTTGAGAGATCGTCCAGGTAATCAGCCTAGCAATGTGCTCCACGCAAGAATGTCTGTCTAATATAGCCTACATCAGTACGTACTAGTTCTAGGACATTTTTCCTTGCACACAAACTTCATATTTTTGTTTGTACTTAGTACCGGCACAGACGTTTGGTAAAGCTTCTGTGACCATCTCGTTGTTGTTTCGTTTTCCATTTGTTGATGTGTTTTGCCACTGTAAGGCATTGTTATTCACTTTGCAGTATTCGTAGTGCGCTAAATAGTCATCACTGCTTGATGATGTTCCTCTCAACATTTCCTCTCGCCATCAGATATACTAATGTCAACATATTTAAAACAAATGCACGTTCCTCTCCTGCCTATTTGTTTAACAGACAACATGATCCCATCTGCTTCTTTCGCCAGGAACACTTCTGTTAACTGCATCTACTTATTACCACATGATTTTCTGCTTTCATGATACAATTTCCTTTACCTGTTACTTTAGTAACTTTCCCATCATCCAGTCTCACGTCTCCAAAGCTAACAGTCTCTAATTCTTGTAATATCCCTTGGTGACTAGTCATATGACGTGATGCCCCTGAATAGGAAGCCCACAACTTTCCATCAGTATTTCCTCCAACTTTGGTCACTGTCATATTCACTATTTCATCACCTTCCTTTGCACTTGCACTTGATGAGTCTTCACTATTTGTACCATTCTCATAACTGATTGCTTTCACTCGCCTGCCCTGTACGCTGTTTTCTTGGGAATATTCTGCTTGCTCATTGCACCTCTTACTTGCTATTCGTGGAAATGTGGGCACTTCCTGGCGCTGCCATCTGATTCACCACAGGAGAAAGAGAGTCTGTTTCTACTTGCCCTGTTCTTTCCACCTTCTTGGTTTGTTTACGATGTTTATAGTGGCTCCAGCCAAATGTGTTTTGTTTCTGACCTCTGTCTTGTGCTGCATATAGTTCCACTTCTTCTCATTCAATGGTGGTGTAGTGACTTGGCAAGACAGCCAAGCCACTCGGAGGTAGCCGAAAGGCACGCGTTTAAGCTCACGCAGACTGGCGTGAGGTCTGGAACAGGACAATGTCTTGAGAATTGCAAATAAAGTACGTAGTTGATGTAATACTTAACTTTAATCCATAATTGGAGACCATCGCTCTCGTTGATACATTAATAACAATCTCACTATAAACTGGTAATGGCGCCTTGCTAGGTCGTAGCAAATGACGTAGCTGAAGGTTATGCTAACTATCGTCTCGGCAAATGAGAGCGTATTTGTCAGTGTAGCATCGCTAGCAAAGTCTGCTGTACAACTGGGGCGAGTGCTAGTAAGTCTCTCTAGACCTGCCGTGTGGCGGCGCTCGGTCTGCAATCACTGACAGTGGCGACACGCGGGTCCGACGTATACTAATGGACCGCGGCCGATTTAAAGGCTACCACCTAGCAAGTGTGGTGTCTGGCGGTGACACCACAGGTGGACTGATAATCTGGTTCCAGACGCCTCTCTTCTAATTATAATCTGTTGGTGACAATGTCTGTCGTCAGTCTGTCTTTGTCTCCTTCTAAAGTTCTAATGAGGCCTTCATACTTCTCCAGAGCTAGCAAAGAAGCTTGATACCTGCAACTGGTTTCTCATCAAACGTGGAGCCCCCTTGCTTCACTAACGTACTGGCAGTCAGTACCTTCATTACACTGTTGTCCATTATCATATCGTCTTCTTTCTTGTTATTTACTAAGTGTCTCAAATTGGACATGGTGTTAAGTCGGCCACTGTTGCAGTGTGTTCTCTCGAGCGTCTCCAATGCCTCCTTTGCTCGTTTAAGAGTACCAATCGTCTCTATGCATCAGTCTTCGACAAGCATTAGTATAATGGACAAGGCCCTCCCATTTTTCTCTGGATTAAATTCATCACAATGTGTTCCAAAACCAGGCACCCATGTCTCACGATCCTGTAACAGTGAACAAACCTGGATTGACAACACAAAATATTTATTACTGCACAGGTGAAGAGTGGACAACTTCACTAATGTTTCTGACATTCTGAATTGTTTGTGCGTCGTCAGCTGTTGTAGAATGTCAGATACATAGTCGTCATCACTTCTTACACTTAGTGTTCTTTATTCAAATCGAACTCAAAGACGCTCACCACACTCGCACACTAGACCTACAATCTAACATAGTTTTAAAGTGTGTCATGTTATTGAGACGTGGATAGGCTAGGTGGTTCAATTACAATAGAAACATTATTGCTGTTAGCCAATATATTCCAGACAAATACACTCATATACAGTACAGAATGACATTTTCATGATATTCCAGTATCTAGACAGAGATGTTTTGGGGAAAACTACACTGCTACCCAAAAAAACAACACACATATAGAAAAGAGAAATGTAAGCCAGAATTACTTTTGGTTTCCGAGTACATTGGAAATGGCACTGGACTAAATGGTGGTTTCCATGTTAACTAGACAGAACTGCAACACCAAATTTACAACCTGCAGTTTTGTAGATAAGAGGGCACCGAGCATTCTACTTACAGCTAGCTTTTCTGTCGTCGATATCTTGTGCTTTGAACATTCATGCATTAGAAGATTGAATCTGGCTCAATAAGGTTCCTAAAGCCCAATAGCATAAAATTGTTGAAAGCTGAATGAAATTTTGTCACAATGAGCACTTACTCCATTATAGGTCGCTAGTTAAAAGTGGTTGCAATTTAAATATCCCAATCTTTAGTGAACATAACAAGATGGAGGAGCATTGAGGAAAGAATGAAGCTAAATTACTGGCTTAAACAGTAACCCACAGCTGGCCTGTAATGGAGGAAAAATAAGAAAATAAAAATATAATTGAGCATAGAGTGGAAATTTTTTGGGCTCTTTGTAAAATAACTCAACATCCTAAAAAACTTTTTGTACCTGATGTTACAACAAATGTAAATCCTCACTATTCTGAACATGATTACTTTATGAAGTTCTTTTGGATGACAGCCAGGATTTTGATTCTATTTTTGTGCACAATACTTTAACAACCTTGCCTGTTGGTCTGCTTTGTCATCTTGTACATAGTTACAATCTGATCTAAGACAAGTAATTTATTATGAAGTGATGAGATAACATGAATTAATGTGATCATTATAAATCATTAATCTGCTACAATATACCTAAGTTTCCATACATCAAAACTGTAAGCAAATATATACATACAAATAACTATAAGTCAGGTCTTTTAAAGAATTTTTGATAGTTAATCTATTTAAGAAAGCAGAAAGATTTTTACTATTTGTACAACACTGTGTTGATCATAGTTTGCAATATAACTTTTTTGTACAAAAGAAACTAATTTACTCTAAATTGTCATACTCTATTTTGAATTCACAGTAATTACTCTTATTGAGAAATCAAAATGACATTTGGAGTTTGTGCAGATCTTCGTGACTATAGTTTGCTACTCCTGATTTTGTATAAACTATAAAAGCTTGAAGATTAGGAGGTATTTGCAGTTTATAGGAGATACACTAATATTGACTATTTTACAGACTAAGGCATTCTGGAAGATGTCATCCAAGTTATAGAAATGGCTGACTTCACTAGCTCCTATGTTGTTAAGGATTGCATATATTTATTAACTGTATAGTGCAGTTCATTTGACCCTCACAATACTAAAGGGGAGGGGGATGCTTTATGCCCACCTTTTGAAAATATTGAAATTTAGCCAGTTACTAAATATTTTAAAATGCTAAAAAAGTGTTTAATGTTTTTAAATAATTCTTCTAACACACTCCATAAATGCTATACTTTTTCAGTTAAACTTAACCCAAAACTTAACATCTTACTAGTAAATGTCACTTTCCTCACTGAATGACATTCAGTATTTTCTGGTTGAGAACCTTAATTACACATTAATATCTACTTGAAAAGTTTTATGTGGGTAAAAGTCGACCAAAATTAACGAAAGTCAGATTTTATAAAATTTTTTGTCATCATATAGTATCTCCATCTTGCTAGTATTCTCTCATGGAAAATGCACTGATATTGCTAATAGTGTGATAAAACATATTTTCAGTTTCTGAGCCCAAATTATACATCAGCACCCCTTTAAAACGTATGTTCTTAATGTAAGTCAAAAATAGTTAACAAATTTCTTAACGTTTTTAGGGTAGGCAGCTCCTCCCCTTGGTTACAGATATTATCGAAAATGTTTTAGTATTGCTATGGTTAAAACGTACATCTTTAGAGCAAGTTTAAAATTCCTTAAAATTTTTTGTGTCTTAATGTGCTGCAGTAACTTGTTGATAATTTTTTTCCCTGCTAGCAAATTTCATTTTGCCAATGTGTTGATTTAGCATATTTACAGTGTAGCTCCATATTCTGTTGTGTATTATAATTATCAACTTCTTCATTTTTACGCACTGGTTTGTCTTCATTGTCCGTTATTTTCTTACTGAAATGTGTAGCTTCCAGAATACATAGCAAGTTGTAATACAATTTGCAATTTCCTTAATAGTATCTTGAATGAGTTTCTAGTAGCTACCTCTCTTATAGTTCTTACCACTCCTTTTTTGGACAATAGAGACACTTCTGCTGGCACGTGAGTTGCCCCAAAATATTATGCCACCTCTCAACAGTGATTTTACTTATATTCCAAGAAATTTAGTGCCAAAATTTTACCATAAAGCATTTATGCTTAGTTACTTGTCCCAACAGCTAGAATGAAAATAAAAGGAAGAAAAGTGAAGTAATATGGCGATGGAGACTAGTTTGTTACTCTTTACTAATAATCAGACACGAAAGAGCTAATATTTGATTAGGATGTATACAAGTTCAGTGATAGTTCTTTCTAATGAGGAACAGTTATTTCTAATGAACTTCCGCATTCACATTTTCTATTTACCTTCTATTACGTTCTTCATTTCATGATTACAAAGGAAAGACCTATGAAAAATGAAAATAACGTCACCTCATTTGCTTGCTGTCTCAAGAAATCGTCTCCTTATCTCTGTAGGTGCTACTACAAACGACAAGTTTTTAAAAAAACGTAGCAACGGGTGGGAAAAGACTACATTTCACTGGACAGATAAAAGTGCAACTAGAGAGAAGTATTTAAGTTGATTTTAACACAATAATATTAGATATTATGTTTTGCACAAATATAATTTTATTTCATGTACAGTCAATCAAGACTACAGCTTCTGAGAATGACATCTTCAAACGGGTAGTCCACCTACTACCGAATTGGTAGTGCTTCGCAGTTACTAAATATGCATGGGAACTGCATATACATCTTAAGTTTCTTGCCGCTCCCCTCTCTCTACCCATTTTTCATCCCCTGAGTCTCTCAGTACATCTCCTCCTCTCTCCTCTCTGTGCATAACTTCCTGTCCCATCTCTCTTTCCATTTTCTCCATCCACTCTATGTCCATTTCTGTCTGAATGTTCAGTAGCTCTGTACATCTATGCATAACCTCTTCCCCATCTTTTCTCCATCTCCTCCTGCCGGCCCTCCCCTTCTTCCCCCCCCCCCTCCCCCCCCCTCTCGCCTGTACGTCCTTGTGTGTCTGAATATTCAGTAGAGTATCATGCAAAAGTTTGAAGTAAATCCTTTACGATCTTTTCGAGACCTTGGGAAAAACTTTTCTTCTTTATATATTCCATATGTATTTATACAGGTAATATATTACAAAAATAGCCTACGTCTGGCCGAATGTTCAATAGAGTACCGTGTAAAGATAGGAATTAAATCAGTCGTCAAGAGCTTTTCGAAATTTGTGATAACTACGCTTCTCCTTTATATATTACATGTATGTGTATATATTATGTATGTTACAAAAATTTGTAGCCTGTGTCTGTCTGAAAGATCATTAGAGTATCGTGTAAAAATTTGTCGTTAATAGGTTAAGAACTTTCTGAGATTTTCGGTAACAATTTTCCCCTTCATAAAGGGTAAACATTAATAAAATCAACAAACTGCAGGGACGGTTTCTTGACTGCTAGTGTAGGAAGAAAGGTCCTACGAACAGTGTCCAGAAACAAACGGTTCTCGTGCAACGTCAACGAATCGTTCTGGAATAAAGTACAGAGCTGCGTTGTATCTACGTCACAACAAATGTTAAAGGTGGCCTTCATGGGCTGGAATGCATGCGTTCACAGGTCGCATCTTGCATTGCTGCAATCTTTTGCACATTCCATCTTCTCTCCCAATAGCATCACAGTTGTCGTGAACATGCTGTTCAAGGGTCTGCACATCAGAAACTGGTTCAGCATACACAACGCTTGTCAGGTGCCGCCAGAGGTAAAAATCCAGGGGGTTAACTCTGGTGATCTAGCTGGCCATGAAACAGGGCTCCTGCGTCCTATCCAATGCCCAGGTACGTTATCGAATGCTTTATGTACTCCTACATCTACATCTACATCCATACTCCGCAAGCCACCTGACGGTGTGTGGCGGAGGGTACCTTGAGTACCTCTATCGGTTCTCCCTTCTATTCCAGTCTCGCATTGTTCATGGAAAGAAGGATTGTCAGTATGCTTCTGTGTGGGCTCTAATCTCTCTGATTTTATCCTCATGGTCTCTTCGCGAGATATACGTAGGAGGGAGCAATATACTGCTTGACTCTTCGGTGAAGGTATGTTCTCGAAAATTTAACAAAAGCCTGTACCGAGCTCCTGAGCGTCTCTCCTGCAGAGTCTTCCATTGGAGTTTATCTATCATCTCCGTAACGCTTTCGCGATTACTAAATGATCTTGTAACTAAGCACGCCGCTCTCCATTGGATCTTCTCTATCTCTTCTATCAATCCTATCTGGTACGGATCCCACACTGCTGAGCTGTAATCAAGCAGTGGGCGAACAAGCGGACTGTAACCTACTTCCTTTGTTTTCGGATTGCATTTCCTTAGGATTCTTCCAATGAATCTCAGTCTGGCATCTGCTTTACTAACGATCAACTTTATATGATCATTCCATTTTAAATCACTCCTAATGCGTACTCCCAGATAATTTATGGAATTAACTGCTTCCAGTTGCTGACCTGCTGTTTTGTAGCTAAATGATAATGGATCTATCTTTCTATGTATTCGCAGCACATTACACTTGTCTACATTGGAATTCAATTGCCATTCCCTGCACCATGCGTCAATTCGCTGCAGATCCTCCTGCATTTAAGTACAATTTTCCATTGTTACAACCTCTCGATACACCACAGCATCATTTGTAAAAAGCCTCAGTGAACTTCCGATGTCATCCACAAGGTCATTTATGTATATTGTGAATAGCAACGGTCCTATGACACTCCCCTGCGGCACACCTGAAATCACTCTTACTTCGGAAGACTTCTCTCCATTGAGAATGACATGCTGCGTTCTGTTACCTAGGAACTCTTCAATCCAATCACACAATTGGTCTGATAGTCCATATGCTCTTATTTTGTTCATTAAGAGACCGTGGGGAACTGTATCACACGCCTTGCGGAAGTCAAGAAGCATGGCATCTACCTGGGAACCAGTGTCTATGGCCCTCTGAGTCTCGTGAACGAATAGCGCGAGCTGGGTTTCACACGACCGTCTTTTTCGAAACCCATGCTGATTCCTACAGAGTAGATTTCTAGTCTCACATAATACGTGTTCCAAATTCTACAACTGATCGACATTAGAGATATAGGTCTATAGTTCTGCACATCTGTTCGACGTCCCTTCTTGAAAACGGGGATGACCTGTGCCCTTTTCCAATCCTTTGAACCGTTACGCTCTTCTAGAGACCTGCGGTACACTGCTGCAAGAAGGGGGGCAAGTTCCTTCGCGTACTCTGTGTAAAATCGAACTGGTATCCCATCAGGTCCAGCGGCCTTTCCTCTTTTGAGCGATTTTAGTTATTTCTCTACCCCTCTGTCGTCTATTTCGATATCTACCATTTTGTCATCTGTTCGACAATCTAGAGAAGGAACTACAGTGCGGTCTTCCTCTGTGAAACATCTTTGGAAAAAGACATTTAGTATATCGGCCTTTACTCTGTCATCCTCTATTTCAGTACCATTTTGGTCACAGAGTGTCTGGACATTTTGTTTTGACCCACCTACCACTTTGACATAAGACTAAAATTTCTTAAGATTTTCTGCCAACTCAGTACATAGAACTTTACTTTCGAATTCATTGAACGCCTCTCGCACAGCCCTCATCACACTACATCTCGCTACGCGTAATTTTTGTTTGTCTGCAAGGCTTTGGCTATGTATATGTTTGCTGTGAAGTTCCCTTTGCTTCCGCAGCAGTTTTCTAACTCGGTTGTTGTACCACAGTGGCTGTTTTCCATCTCTTACGATCTTGCTTGGCACATACTCATCTAATGCATATTGTACGATGGTTTTGAACTTTGTCCACTGATCCTCAACACTATCTGTACTTGAGACAAAACTTTTGTGTTGAACCGTCAGGTACTCTGTAATCTGCTTTTTGTCACTTTTGCTAAACAGAAAAATCTTCCTACCATTTTTAATATTTCTATTTACGGCTGAAATCATCGATGCAGTAACCACTTTATGATCGCTGATTCCCTGTTCTGCATTAACTGTTTCAAATAGGTCGGGTCTGTTTGTCACCAAAAGGTCTGATATGTTATCGCCATGAGTCGGTTCACTGTTTAACAGCTCAAGGTAGTTTTCAGATAAAGCACTTAAAAAAATTTCACTGGATTCTTTGTCCCTGCCACCCGTTATGAACGTCCCAGTCTAAATCCGGCAAATTAAAATCTCCACCCGGAACTATAACATGGTGGGGATATCTACTTGAAATACTTTCCAAATTATCCTTCAGGTGCTCAGCCACAGCAGCTGCTGAGCCAGGGGGCCTATAGAGACATCCAATTACCTTGTTTGAGGCTGCTTTAACCGTGACCTTCACCCAAATTATTTCACATTTTGGATCTCCGTCAATTTCCTTTGATTCTATTGCACTTTTTGTCGCTATAAACACACCTCCCCCTTCACTGTCCAGCCTGTCTCTGCGGTATACATTCCAATCTGAGTTTAGGATTTCATTGCTGTTTACGTCTGGTTTCAGCCAACTTTCTGTCCCTAGTACTATATAGGCATTGTGACCGATTATTAATGGGAGCAGTTCTGGAACCTTTCTGTAGACGAACCTGCAGTTTACTATTAGCACATTAATATTGTTATTCCCTGCTGCATTTTGCCTACTCCTACCTTTCCACGTCTCAGGAGGCGTCTTGTCGGGCCTAGGGGGGGAATTCTGTAACCTAAAAAACCCACATGTGCACTCCACACGTACTCCGCTACCCTTGTAACCGCTTCCGGCGTGTAGTACACGCCTGACCTATTCAAGGGGACCCTACATTTCTCCACCCAATAGCAGAGGTCGAGAAATTGGCACCCCATATCTCCACAGAATCGTCTGAGCCTCTGGCTTAAGCCTTCTACTCGGCTCCAAACCAAAGGACCGCGATCGGTTCTGGGAACGATACTACAAATAGTTAGCTGAGATTACACCCAACGAGCGAGGCTTACCGCCTTCACCAATTCCGCCAACCGCCTGTATGAACTGAGGATGACCTCTGAACCCAGAAGGCAGGAGTCATTGGTGCCGACATGAGCAAAAATTTGCAGTCGGGTGCACTCCTCTGTGCTTTGCGTTGCGCGTTGCTCGGTGTTTTCATTTATTATTTTGAAATGACTGCAGAGACCAATCTCGATGCGTTGCTGTGTTCGAATACGACTCTCACAACATCATAAGGAATCGGTAACCCAGAAGCTGGAACACTCATTGGCTGCCAACTCTGCGGTAAAGTTGACTTAGTGCTAAATATGGGTAAAGTAAAGGCACAGTACACACAAAAATTTTGTGTTCAATGACTGCACGATAGTAAATTTGCAGAGTGGCTAGGAAGATGATGATACTAGAGCATATCGGAAAACTGTGACTGCCCAGTGTTGGCACGTTATACCGACATATTAAGCCACTGTGATACAAAAAGGCACTGCAGCGTCACTTTCTATCGTAAGACAAACAAGAAACAGTGAAAAGATCGTTAGAAGTTAACCAAGCTGAATATTCCCTTGCATTATTTATTTCTAGCCACTGTGCGATCATTTCATGGCCTCACTTAAGTGATTTGTGCGAGAGTAAATTCACAGAAGCGACATCGCCAGAACATTTCAAATGCAAAGAACCAAGTGTAGTGCAGTTACAAAACATATACTGAGGCCCTATTTTGTGGAAAATTTGCGGCAAGATATCAGTGATATCATGTGTAACATTTTAATTGCTGACTCAACAGATGTTAGTGTAATCAAATTTTTAGGAATAATATACAACATAGTGCTTGTAACACCTCCGTTTTGATCCCAACCTGATCTGATCGAATAGCAGCCCAATATTTATTATTAACATGACCGTGAACCTAATGGGGCTGGTAATCGGAATTGACTGCTATGGAAGTTGTTACTTTCCAGTTCGTCCTGTTCAATACTATAATACTGAATGTATGATAATAAGGAACACCAACACAGTTTTACTAATTACGAACTTACATTCTTCTCAAAATGCAAAAAGGAGACAGTCACTGCCTTCATCATGCATATCTAATTACAGCTAATCTCAGCACAGGCTTTCTTCATTTGCCATTATCGTCACACGCTAATCCATCACTGCATCCGACACTGCAATCCAAGGTTAGGCTGGTGCAGTAGACGCGAAACTAAATATCGGCACTAGTAACGTCACTGATCACTTTTATAAAGATACTTCATCACTTTCCCGGTATTTATTTATTATTTAGGGGTCTAACCACGGCGATGGTGACACCCTTCTCGGTTAAAAACCCTGTATTCCAATAATGACCTCCACTTACACATCATTCCAGCCAACCACTATGGCGCATCTCGACACTCGCAACACGTCACAATCGATTGTTCGCCCTATCGACCTGTGCTGAGTGCAAAGTTATAGTAAGGCCCTACGGACCCCTTACATCCCCACTCTAGAAGACTTCTTTGGTGCCTCTGGCGTAAAAGAATGGGCAAGGAAACTAGGTATTACTACATCTGAACAAAACACACAGCGTAAATAATTAATGAAATCCCTCGACTCTGGTAGTGGGCTGCCTCCATAATAATATTCTACAAAAGGTTATTACATCTCACAAACATGGCATTTTCCAAATCACAATTTTCCATCAAGCAGCAATAATCCTCTACAGTCCATATTGAATATAGCACACAACATACAATAAAAAATTATTATGTGAACACATGACATATGAGTTATTATATTACAATTGAGTTGTTACAGGTTTTACAGCCATTCTCAAGTAATTATTGATATGAAATATGAAGCTCTATTTATAATACATCAGAAAATACAATGCAAATAAACATTCCCCTTTTTCAAATGTCCAATTAACAACTGAATATTCCAAACATGTCTTACCCAGCTACATCATGGAGCTTGAACACCCCATGTTAGACATTCGCCCTAATCGAATTCCACTTCCTCATCTGGGTTATCCCTGTTCTCGTCTGAGTAGTACCTTTTTATGTTTTCCACATGCCCCTTACCATGCACTCTCTTTGTCCGTGCATATTCCAACTCCACCGTGTTAGGATGCCCAATTTTTATAATCCTGTATGGTCTCTTATAAACGTGGTTGAATTAGTGTATTTCAGAGTTTATTTTCTTTAATTTTGCATGAACCTTTACTAGTACTAAGTCTCCCACTCGATAAGTTATCGGTTTCACTAGCTTGTCATGTCTTTCCTGCCATTTCCTAGCATTCTCCTTCATACTTAATTCCACTAGTTCCAATTTCCTTTCCCAGGTCAATGAAGTTCCTGGTTTGTACACTAGCAAAAATACTGTTGGGTTCTTGATTGAGCAATACTTCACATGGTGGAAACCCTGTAGAATCATGTGGGATGTGATTCCTGACCTGCTCAAATTCATCCAAATATTCTTTCCATGAACCATGCTCCCTATGACAGTATGTTCGGCATAAACGGTTAAATTCCTTCATTGTTCATGCTGCAGGGTTAGAAGCTGGCCTATATCTAGAAATGGCAATTTGCTCTATTTTATGTTCATTTAGCATCTCTGTCCACTCCTTTGACCTAAATTGTGACCGATTATCACTCAAGATTCGCTTAGGAATACACACCTTTTGAAAATAGCTTTTCTCAAACTGGTTAATGATGGCTCTACTAGTGGCTTTCTTTAACAGGGTAAAATTTTATGTACTTGGAAACCAGCTCTTCCACTACTAAGATTTGTGCGTAATTCCCTTGTGAGGCAGGAAGCACCCAAAGAGATCCAATGCTACTATATCCTTAATAGCTGTTGGTACAATTGGGAGCATATATCCTTTGTGCTGTACTGTAGTCATTTTAGATTTTTGACAAGTGTCACATGTACCCAGTATCTTACGTATACACCTTCCCATGTTGTTGAATGCACAATCTGATTTCAACTTTCCCAGACACTTCTTTGATCCACAATGAGCATTACTATAGTGCGTATACCAAATTAATTTCTCTACCACATGCTCAGGCACATAGAGTTTCCAGTTCTCCTCACTCTCCTTGCTTCTTTTATAAAGTATCCCATTGTGAATATGATAAAATGTGCGAATTCTTTCCTCTCCTGCACACCTGTATTTGTTTTTAATTGTCTTCAATTTCTCGTCCTCGTTCCGTTCCCTGCACACATTCTTTAGGAACTTCCTTACAAATTCTTCGTACTGTACTCCTTTCATTAGGTTAATTCTAACTTCTACTCCTTCCGGCCTGTCCACCAACATTCCTCTCAAGTCAGCTGGTAATCTTGACAAGGGGTTATGTGGGTTGCTCCTGGCTCATAAATTATCTCGAAGTCATAGTTCTGTAATTCCAGGGCCCATCGCGGTAGTCTGCTAAGCCTCAATTTGCTTGTGGTCAGAAATGTAAGGGGCTTATGGTCAGTCACCACTTTCACGTGCCTCCCCACCAAATAATAACGGTATCGCTTAAACCCCCATACGTTTGCCAGTACCTCCCTTTCAGTAATCGAATATATCCTCTCCCAAGCATTTAAATTCCTGCTACCAAATGCTATTGTTCTTACTCTCTCGCCATTTCTGCTCCTCTCCATTTGGTAAAAATGTGTCCCCAGTCCATAGTTAGAGCTGTCCGCTCTCAAATAAAAGTCCTTGGAAAAATCTGGGTGGTACAATATGTCTGCACTACATAGTGCTTCCTTGGTATTCTCAAACTCGGCTTGGTACTCTGTACTACAATGCCACGTCATTCTTGCCTTGGTCAATTCCCTCATATTTGGGGCATTAAGTATGCATCCCTTGACAAATTTTCTATAAAACTCGCAAACCCCAAAGAACGCTTGCAACTGTTTCTTACTATGGGGGGTCGGAAAATTTCTAATAGCCTCCATTTTACTAGGATCAGGATAGATACCCTCCTCTGATATTGTATGGCCCAGGAATTCTATCTTTGATTTGCCAATTTCCGACTTGTCCTGGTTTACTGTTACCCCTCCAGTTTCAAAAGCTTCCAACACTGCATCCAACCTATCCAAATGTTCTTTTCATGATTCACTTGCTATGAAGAGGTCATCCACATAAATGGTGACTTTCTTAAGTAACTCCTCGCCCAGTATCTTATCCATTGTTCTTATGAATTCAGACACTGACACGTTAAGCCCAAATGGCAACACTCTAAATTGATAGCACCTCCCTCCATAAGTAAATGCTGTGTACTGGCGGCATTCTGTGGCCAATAGTATTTGCCAGTAACCGGTAGTTACGTCGATACTACTAAGTACCTTTGCTCCTCAGAATTTTTGAATCACTTCTTCTTTGGTCTCAGGCTTGTCCCGCTCTGGCTCAATGATCTTGTTTACCATCCATGCATCTAAAACTATCCTCACTTTTCCATCCTTCTTATCAACAACAAATTGGGGGCTGTTATATTGACTGTTGGCCCTTTCTATAACACCAAGGTCCATCATCCTCTGTATCTCCTCATCTACTGCTCTTCTTTTCGCCTGGGGAATGGAATACTGTTTTATATTGAACGGTTTATGGTTCTTTATCTTCAGCTTACACTCCACCCCTTTCATGATACCTGGCCGTTGAGAAAATACCTTACAATGCCTGTATAATACTGTGGCTAATTTCCTCTTAATCTCCTTATCTACGTGTGTCATTTCCTCCAACTTTTTACTGTGTAAGAGGTCCAAGCAGATGTAATTTCGATGTATTGCTCATGCACTGCCTGCAATATGCAAGGTATAAGAAAATCTCTGACCAGAGAGCAGTGTTGATTGCAGTAGGAACTGTGTAGCTGTAGCAGTAACTTGTTGCTAGTCTGGAGTCTGCTCTGGTCTGATATGTTGTATCGTGTTCACTGGCCCGGTCGCGGTGCAGCGATGCCGGAGCCTGAGTATTATTGTATAAGGTAAAAAGCAGCCTTGCGCATATGTGTTAATGTTATCTCAAGTCGCATGTAAATGTTTTAAAACTCTCGTAATAAAAATCTTCATCATAAAAAGTAACTTTTAACAACCATTCATTTCAATTTAAAGAATTTACTAATTTCTCCCAGCCATGATCATCCCGATTATTGCAAAAGAAAAAAAAATCAGTTGCTTCCTTTCATAAATGAGATATATATCGACCAGCATTGCACAGAGCTGTGTCGGAAAAATTTATTGTAGGAGCAGATATATCCGGCGACTTCATTGAGGTAAGAATTTTTCCTTTTTTTTTTATTCAGAATGATCTTTCAGGGCCATGATCCAGCACTGCTGTCGTCCAAAATTTACCAGGTTAAATTTACAGTCAATTATTGAAAAGTTATAAGTGAGCGACAATTTAATTGAGAGGTTAGTTACATTGTATTATCACCAGGTTACTGAATTTATTTTTCTTTTTGTTGGGACGTTGCACTGAATGTGTACGACATAATTATAACTTTTACTCTTGAGAGGTTTAGGGATTTTTGTTGTTGTGAGGTAATGCTAAATGTGAATGAATTTTGACCTTACATTAAATGGGAACGAATTTTGTGGGGAGATTAAATATAAATGAATTTATTTTTGAGGTTACATTAAATTAGAACCATATTCATATTATTATTATAACTTTTGTGGGGAGGTTACACTGTGAAAGAATTTTGTTATGAGGTTACACTAAATTAGAATCATACTCATATTATTTGTTTATTATATTTTTGTGGGGAGGTTACAACTGATCTTATACTCTTCATGTTGACCCTCTCGTGCTAATCCCTCAAAGTACACCAACACTTCTTCTTCTAGTTCCTCTTCCCCATATACTACTGTGGGTTCCTCTTCATAACACAAACTTATCCATTTAAATTCTTCCTCTTATTTTATTGCACTACCCCCAGCAAACTTTAACCTCTTCTCCCTTTCTTCCTTTGACCTTGATAGTACCTTCATCAAAACTCACTATCGCTTCAACTTCATTCCTAAAATAATAAATGTGTTCAGTCCACTGACCACCAAAAATGTTGCTTCTTATTCTTCTCCCTCTATCTCGAAGGTAATCAACACTTGTTCTTTAATAGGCTTACTCCTTGCACCCAACGCATTCACAATCCTCACTCCACTCACTGGGAAACTAGGCAAGCTAATGTTTGCTTTCAGTACCTGTTCATATAGCCTCTTGGATATTGCACATGCTTCACTTCCTGTGTCAACTAATGCCTCAATATTCAGTCCACATAGCTTGATCCCTATCATGGGTAGTATGGGTTCTTTTGGAATCCTACTTCTTTCCTCCAGAAGATCTCCTCTTAGATCTCCACCATTGTCGTGTCTTAGTAGGTTTATTCTGGTCCTTGTAGCTCTCACTCCTGACTGGACCTCATCTGGAGTGTCGTTCGGTTTTCCGGTTTCTCTGCCTCTTCTATATGCACCATATCATTCATTCGCCTATCCCTTCCTCTCTCATGATCTCTCGGTTCTTCACTCCTTCTCCAATCATTTCTCCATTGCCGTTCACCACCATGGTTCCTATACCTATGGCCACCACCTCTTCCTCTATAATTAGACGAATTATTAAAATGATTCCTTTGGACACTACATCCCTCTCGGTTTTGATTATTAGCTTGGTTGTGTTCCTGTGATCAAACAGATTCCAGTTGTTCCAGTATCTCCATCAAGGCCTCCCTATCTTTAATTAGGCTCCCGAATACAGTTTCTTGCATTCTCTGGCTCAATCTTCTTTTTGTCGCTGATATCATTGTCATCACTCAGGGGTTGTTCCAATGTCTCGTTTAATTCCCACAAACGTTCGGCAAACTCTCTCAACGTTCCTCTCCATGTATTAAGTGACTTGCGGTGTAGTAGGTCCTCAAGTGCTGCACACTGATGACTTTGAGACCAGTAGTTCTTCAAGAATTCCCCTTCAAACTGACCGTAATTAGTAATCCCTTCCTTCTTCCTGACTCCCCAAGTGAAGGCCTCACCTTCCATCCTAACTATTGCAAATTGAATCTTGTCTGCGTCTTTGAAATGTGCTGGGAAAACTCCTTTTAACCATTTCATAAATATCATTGGATGCAACCCCCCTTTCGGTTTATACTTCTGTCCTCTATTGTTTTGGATGTACCGACTATCACTGCTCATCAAGGTAACGACTCTACCTTCCCCAACAGTTAAAGTTGCATTGCTAATTCGTTTATCAATTTCTTCTGTCTTGCTCTCCAAGTGTTGCACTCCATATTGTAATTGCCTGACCTCCATTGTGACCCTCTTGTTATCCTCTTCTCGTTGCATGGCTATACCTTTTTTCAAATTGACAGCCGGTTGGTTTTGCCTATCTCCTATCCCCTTAACCGGATCATTGCATTGTTTCTGCATCTGCGTCACCTTGGAGATTTGATGATTGCAATTTGTTTCAACTTTGGTGATCCTTTCTTCCAATTCGGCTTTAGTTTCTTTAATATCAACTTCTATCATTTTTGTTAACTTTCCTTCCATCTTCCCCACGTCTCCCTGGACTTGGTCTACGCTCTTCTGTAGCTTACTCTCTCTCTCTCTCGTTGATGTCCATCTTCAGTCGTTAATGTAGCTCCTGCATTTCCTTCTTCAGATTATATTCTATTTTCCTTTGCGATGTTTTGATCTCTTGGGCTAGAGTTCCCTTAAATGATTTTACTAAGCTTTCTCTGGTTTCTTGTAAATCTTCCTTTAATGATTTGTGGAACATTTCTTCTCTTTCTTTATTTTCTTGTAAACCTTCCTTTAACCATTTGGGGAATATTTCTTCCCTTTCTTTAGTTTCTTCTAATTTCTCTTTTGTTGCCTTGGTTTCCTTTAACAAGTCTGCTAACATTGACCATATATCCTCACCCTCTGAAACTGGCTTATCTCTCGTTGTTTGTCGTGGTGTCTCAGGGTAACTAGTTGAATGTGCTAATGGGCTTTCTAATGACAATCCATAATCACTGATTCCTGAATCATCTCTGTCTTCCCGTCCTATCCATTTCCTTTCAGCTACTGCCTCACAAACCTCCTGCTTATCTTCGGTAGACATGTTTGGTTTATTTTTAATGCACAAGCAAGTAATATAAAATAACCTCTTGTAACCCAAAACACTCCTAATTACCGATAAACTAATCAAACAGTAACTGCAGTAACTTGAGTTAATCCCAAAATTGATACGATACGTATGAGTACTGAGCATAACGACTCTCAAAGCCCAATAATTTCAAATATCAATTTCCACATACACAGTTTATGTAAAATGTTTTAAATAAGGCAAATCACACCATTCATTAAATCTATAAATGTAAAATCTCCAAAAGCAATTAGCATATCTGCATAATCACTGTTTAGGCAGCACAATATGCATAAATAAGCATGTTATATTTCAGAGTATGTTTCGTAAAATTTTCTGAAATTACTGTAATTGGGTACTTGTCCTAAGGCAAAATACAGTTTAAAACTGTTCATCTACTGTGAAGATAGTATATTGCCATTTAATGTTATGCTAACAAGTCGTCTTCACTCACCAACTGACGTTACCACGAGTCGCGATGTTTTGACATTTGAAGTGGGTGTGGCGCTTTTGTGATGCGCCGCTGAATGTACTGTCGCCAGGGCCGTGTGAAGTCGTGCTGGAGATCTGTGGTGAGTCGCTATATTTCTCAGTTGGCTACTCCGTGGCGCTGCGAGCAGGCGTAGTTTGTAGTTCGGCCGCTAGATGCCGGGTTGGCGCTCGGTGTATCTCGAAGTCGCGCTGGTCGCTGTCCAGCGTAGTGCGTCTGTGTCTGACCTACTCCCTGCACAGGTAGTTGGGATGATGTGTGAAATCACCTCGCGGATCGAAGCTCTTTGGCGCGGCTGCTGCACGAGTCTGTGTGACGTCATTCAACAATTGCGTCGCCACATAAGTTGTCGCCTGTATAACAGTTTATGGGTCCACATGAAGTTGCTCGATTTTCATCATTCAAAAAGCAATTTCGGTCATAACGTTACCATTAAAAACTTCTTTAAAATATTTCGTGATGAATTCTTGGCTCGTTTTGTTGTGGTAATGTTGACACGTCTTTCTTTGGTGTTCACTTTTCACAGTTTTTCGCGCAGATCTACGCATTTGCACATTATAACACAGTATATTGACACTACTACTCTATCTAATATGGCGAAAAATCAGTTTATTCACAATTGTAAGATGCTATTACTTCGTATTCTTCAAGATGCACTGTTTCTTGTCGCGATTTTTAATTTTGCAAAACGTGCTGTAGACATTGTCCACCGTCCAACATTCGTTATGGTTACGCAATTTTAACTACGGTAACCATTTATAAGGTCCTACACATCGAAACACTGTTTTAAAGTTTCAATTTTGCAGTTACCTATGCATATGTAACCCGAATGAATTTATTGCCACAAATTTAAAGTTTACATACTGTCTTCATCCAAAATTGGAAAATATTTTCTCACGTTAAGCAAGATAAAATTAGCTATTGTTCTTTACTATTCGTCCAAAGATTGCACTTGTCCTTTCATGGTAAGCCAAGTTGTAACACCTCCGTTTTTACCCCAACCTGATCTGATCAAATAGCAGCCCAATATTTATTATTAACATGACTGTGAACCTAATGGGGCTGGTAATCGAAATTGACTGCTATGGAAGTTGTTACTTTCCAGTTCGTCCTGTTCAATACTATAATACTGAATGTATGGTAATAAGGAGCACCAACACAGTTTTACTAATTACGAACTCATATTCTTCTCAAAACACAAAAAGGAGACAGCCACTGCCTTCATCATACATATCTAATTACAGCTAATCTCAGCACAGGCTTTCTTCATTTGCCATTATCGTCACACTCTAATCCATCACTGCATCCAACACTGCAATCCAAGGTTAGGCCGGCGTGGTAGACGCGAAAGTAAATATCGGCACCAGTAACGTCACTGATGACTTTTATAAAGATACTACATCACTTTCCTGGTATTTATTTATTACTTAGGGGTCTAACCACGGCGATAGTGACACCCTTCTCGGTTAAAAACCCTGTATTCCAATAATGACATCCACACACACACCATTCCCGCCAACCACTCTGGCGCATCTCAACACTTGCAACACGTCACAATCGATTGTTCGCCCTATCGACCTGTGCCGAGTGCAAGGTTATAGTAAGGGCCTATGGACCCCTTACATGCTGCAATCAACGCGATCATTTCAACAATTATGAAAGTAGCGAGCCTCGAACATTGCAGTGCACTGTCTATTGTAAAAGCAATTAGAGACAAGCTCCAGGAATCTGAATTAGATCTAAGCAAGCTGCCGGGTGTAGGCATAGACATATAGACATAGCTAATGTAATGGAAGGTATTAACAATGATGCCATCAAATTTTTTTTAAAAAAGAACTTGCTACTTCTGTTTCGAGTGAAACGCTGCAAAATATCTTAGCTTCTTAGTTAGGGAAATGTTTAATTGGTTTCTGCACTCTTCAACACTCCAGCAGATGATATTCGTCAGACAAAAAATGGCTCTGAGCACTGTGGTACTTAACATTTGAGGTCATCAGTTCCCTAGAACTTAGAAATACTTAAACCTAACTAACCTAAGGACATCACACACATCCATGTCTGAGGCAGGATTCGAACCTGCGGCTGTAGCGGTCGTGCGGTTCCAGACTGAAGCGCCTAGAACCGCTCGGCTTTGTCAGACAATCAATGAAGGAGCAGAAAGCCTCAAAATTTCACACACATGTGAGACGCAGTAGTCGTCCATAGAGCCTACAGTAACGAGAACTGCAGACCACTGGTTAGAGCTTAGGATGCACTTTGAACTAACTCGAATCAAAGACAAGTTTTACACTGCAAAATTGCTTTATTCCACGTTTCCTGATGAATGCAGTCTGGCATACTTGATATTTTTAAAGCCAATTCCTTCAGATTTGCATACGATCAATAAATATTATGGATCCAGTATGGGGTATCTATGCAAGCTGTTAAATGACCATATTGTCTTAACAGAGCCACTAATGAAAAAAGTTTTTGTCTCCACATATCTTGTGCAAACCAAATTAAATTTAGACTTTGAGAAGTATTCATATCCCAGACCAGTCTAGGATGTGAAACTGAAAAAAAGAGAAAGATTAATGAATTGATAAAATCTGTTACATCCACAACAAGAACATGTCCTTCGTCAGAGATACATCCAATTTGTCTGCCAGTTAATAATACAGTTGTTGCAAAGGATTCCAGACAACACTGAAATTTTGATGAAAATTTCACTTCTTTCAGTGTCCAATGCTCTTTGGCTTAATAAAGAGCCATTGATTACTATCCTTGAAACACATAGTACTGATCCTGCTACAATAACAGAAATCGATTTTCAGTGGCAAAATTTAAATCCTGTCAAATTGTCCAAAACCAAAGAAATTCTTAATTTATAGTGTGAAGTGGTTAAATAGAAAGATGCATGTGACAGCAAACCGTTTCACGTATTACAACGTTTGCAAGCCATGACTAGTGTTTATTTGGGTCATCTGTCTACTGACTGGTTTGATGCGGACCGCCACGAATTCCTTTCCTGTGCTAACCTCTTCATCTCAGAGTAGCACTTGCAACCTACGTCCTCAATTATTTGCTTGACGTATTCCAATCTCTGTCTTCCTCTACAGTTTTTCCCTTCTACAGCTCCCTCTAGTACCATGGAAGTCATTCCCTCATGTCTTAGCAGATGTCCTATCATCCTGTACCTTCTCCTTATCAGTGTTTTCCACATATCCCTCTCCTCATTCCTTACCTTATCAGTTCACCTGACTAGTGTTGCCGTTGTCAAATGCAGAAATGGAAGGGCATTTTAGCGAGATGAACGTTATTAAAACTAAAGGGTGAAATGGCGCGAGGGAAAAGCGACGGTCTGAACGCCTCAGTATGGGCTCTAATTTCCCGTATCTTTGAATGGTGATCATTGCGCGATTTGAAATTTGGTGGTAATAATTTATTCTCTACAGCCACGGCGAAGATCGGATTTTGAAATTTAGTGAGCAGCTCCTTCCGTTTAGCACGTCGTCTATCTGCAAGTGTGTCCCACTTCAAATTTTCTATGAGATGTGTAACGCTCTTGCGATGGCTAAATGTACCAGTCACGAATCTTGCCGCTCTTCTTTGGACCTTCTCAATCTCTTGAATCAGACCCAACTGATAAGGGTACCACACAGACGAACAGTAGTCTAACACTGGACGAACTAAAGAATTTTAAGCAATTTCCTTTGTTGAAGGACTGCGTCGCTTCAGGATTCTACCAATAAACCGCAATCTAGAGTTCGCCTTATCCGTTACTTGTGTAGCCTGATCGTTCCATTTGAGATCAGTGCGACTAGTCACACCCAGATACTTGACGGATGTTACCGCTTCCAAAGACTGGGCATGTATTTTTTATCCGTACATTAACGAGGATTTTCGCTTTGTTATACGCAATAGGTTACACTTACTAATATTGAGAGGTAACTGCCAGTATTAAACCACGCATTTATTTTCTGCAGATTCTCATTGATTTGCTCACAACTTTCGTGTGATACTAGTTTCCTGTAGACTACAGCATCATCGACAAACAGTCTGAAGCCGTTGTCAATACCGTCAACCAGATCGTTTATGTTAATCGCAAAATGCAGCGGCCTATTACGCTGCCCTGGGGCACACCTGTTGTTACGCTTGTTTCTGTTGAAACCTCCCCATTCAGGACGAGATTCTGCTCTCTGTCTGTAATAAAACTTTCTATCCAACCGCATATGTCATCGGGTAGACTGTAAGCGCGCACCCAAAGGGCAAGCCACAGTGCGAAACTGAGTCGAACGCCTATCGAAAGTCAAGGAACATGGCATTAGCCTGGGAGCCGGTGTCTAGAGCCTGTTGTATATCGTGCACAAAGAGGGCCAGCTGTGTCTCGCATGATCGCTGTTTTCTAAAACCATGCTAGTTTCTGCAGACGAGCTTCTCAGAGTCTAGGAAGGCCATTATGTCTAACACAAAATATGTTCCATGATTCTACAACAAATCGATGTCAGTGAAACTGACTGGTAATTATGTGCATTCGATTTTCTACCCTTTTTACAGGTTGCTGTGACCTGGCTCTTCTTCCAGTCCCGTGGAACTTTCCGCTGTTCCAATGATCTCTGATAGATGATGGATAAGAATAGTGCTATATTTGTAGCATAGTCAACATAAAATCTTACAGGAATGCCGTCCGGGCCAGATGTCTTCCTGGCGTCTAAGGAGATTAACTGTTTTACAACCCCAGATACACTAAACACTATGTCAGCTATCCTTGCGTTTGTTCGATGATTGAAAAGTGGAATGGTGCTGCAGTCCTCTACCATAAACGACTTTTTGAAACCTAGGTTTAGAATTTCGGCCTTCTGTTTATCATCATCCATTACATTACCCTTTCTGTCAGCAAGAGAAGGTATTGCATTATTTGTAGCGTTCATAGATTTTACATACGACCAGAATTTTTTCGGGTTATGTTTAGAATCTGCAGATACGATATTCCTTTCAAACTCGTTAAAAGAATCTCTCATTGACCTTTTGACAATTGCTTTCATTTCGCATAATTTCTGTTTGTCAGCGGGGCATTGATTACGTTTGAGACGATTGTGCAAAAATCTCTGCTTTATCAGCAACTTCCAAATATCTAATATGTTTGTTGAACCAAGGTGGATCCTTTTCCTCCCCTACATTTTTGCTAGGCACATATTTCTCTAGCACGTGGTGGACAATACCTATAAATTCCGACCAAAGTTGCTCAATATCTTTGTGTTCTGCGGTGATTGGTTGGAGCTGACTATGAACATATTCATTAATGACACTTTTATTTGCTTTCCCAAACAAGAAAATTATACGTGGTTTCTTTGGTTTTTTTGCAGCTTCCACTGACATCAAAGCCACAACTACATTATGGTCACTGATACCTTCTTCTAGATTAACTTCCTCAAAAAGATCAGTTCTGTTTGTCGCCAAGACATATAACATGTTCCCATCTCGAGTTGGTATTCTAACCAACTGCTCAAGGTTGTATGTTGATAGCACTCCTAGAATAACTTCAGACGAGCCTTTGCTTCTGCCCCCTGTGATAAACGTGTAATTTTCCGAGTCAATGGACGCCAGATTAAAGTCTCCACCTATAACTAATGGATAATTTCGGTATTTATTTCCTATGTACTCTGCGACGTTTGTTGCGGATGCTGGTGGTCTATAAAAACATCCTAATACAGTGGTCACTCCCTGTCTGATTGACAGCTTTATCCTGAATATTTCACAGTCCAACGCAGTATTGATCTCAACCACGTTTAAACAGCTTTTAACTGCAATTAACACACCACCTCCCATAGCATCAGTTCTGTCCTTCCTAAACATTGTACAATCCGAGTTCAAAATTTCACTGCTATTTATGTCTGATTTCAACCAGCTATCGGTACCTAATACAATATTGGCTTTATTACTATTTATTTCGGAGAGTAACTCGGGGATTTTGCTACAGAAACTTCGACAATTCACTAACATGAGATTTAGCATATTTAAATCCTTTGGAATGATCTGTTTAGGCACAGTAAGAATTTTTACAGTTGTCACACCCACATCAGTGTTATGAACTAGTAAGTTTTCAGGCCAACAGTTTGTTTCCCGTGGGGAGGAACCTAACTAAGAAAAGCCCCCATGCGCACGCCACACATACTGTGCTACCCATGTAGCTACTTCCTTTGTGTAGTGCACCCCTGATCTATCGAGGGGCGTCCTACAACCTTCCACCCCATAGTGTAGGTCGAGGATCTACAACCATTTTCGTCACAGAATCGACATAGCCTCTGGTTTAGATTCTCCACTCCACTCCAAACCAGAGAACCTCGGTCCACCCTGGGTGTGATGCTG
Organism: Schistocerca serialis cubense; assembly: GCF_023864345.2. Classification (NCBI taxonomy): domain Eukaryota; kingdom Metazoa; phylum Arthropoda; class Insecta; order Orthoptera; family Acrididae; genus Schistocerca; species Schistocerca serialis. The sequence continues at coordinate 184,982,388 of NC_064642.1, forward strand.
CAAATCTTCAGCTTGGCCTCCACTCCTCGAGAGATGGAGGCTGCCTTTGCCCATTTAGCCAGTTGTTGAAAGGACCCAAGGATTTCCTTGGAACCCCAATGACTGGCATCGTCGGTGCTGACATGTGCAACAATCTGCAGCTGGCTGGACCCTACACGCTCGATAGCTGCTGGATGATCCTCTTACACATCCCGGTCAAGGCCCCCAAGCTAGCACACCGAGGGAACGTTGGACCTCTTCCCTGCCCTAGCCGCTATGTTCCTGAGGGACTCCATGACCCACCTAACTTTCGAGCTCCCAATAACTAACAAACCCCTAACCCCACATACCTGTCCAGACCTTGCTGAAGGAGTGGTCACTATCCTGGCAGAAGGCGCATTTTGATCCAGCTCTTCCTCCCCCCCCCCACCCTGCATCTGATAGCACACTGTATGTATTAGCAAAGTGTATGAGATTCGGCAGGAGCCATCAACCCACAAGCAGCCTTTGCCTTGAGGCTCGAGACCTCGACACAGTCCGCGACCCACACTGAGGTGACAGTGGGTTGGCCGGCTCAGCTGCACCTGAGGTCAGTTCAGTAACAGAGAGCTGTGACGTCCCCCCCTTCACATCTAGTGCAGTAGAGGCTGTCCCAGGCACCCCATCCCCACCACACCTCAAGGTGGCACTTTGGAGTCTGTTGACTGTGGCCAGCAAAGCTTCCAGCTGCATTTGGACAGTGGCCAACTCCTCCTGCATCCGCACACAACAGACACAGTCCCTATCTACATAGTTAATATGTGATTTACTATAAGAAACTTAAGGAAACCTACTGCCACACAAGGTTAACGGCTACGCTCTAGTTGGCAGGAAGGATACTCAACACTCAAAAACAATAAAAATGTATGGTAGAAGCTAAATCTGGTGCTTGTTTTCCTGCTAGAGGCTATTAAGTGAATACTAAATAAAAAAGAACAGTGACCTACAGTAAACTGTTAGGGGCAATCTAGTGAATATTTTTAAAGAATTAAACAATAACCTACGATAAGATATACCCACTGATTTTTCCCTCATATTTATAATTTAAACAAACGTTTACGTATACACGAAAATGACCTAATAAAACTATAAAAACTGCTACCTTCAATGTATCGAGTCTCATTGACACTAATAAACATAAATACTGAGTATTGTACACTAACACACGTAGGTACAGAATAAAAGCTTTAGCTAACAATATGAGTTCAGAATGCAAAGCACAAATACAAGCTCTCTTTTACGGGAACCGATGGCCCTACAGTACACGATTACTAAAGCCCACAACAAGCTAAGGCATTTAAGCAGACGGTGAGGTGAGAGCCAGGAAGTGTTGCAGCATATAAAACATCTGAATTTACTTCTTCCGCTACTACCTGTGCTTTTGGTGTTGAACCTTCTGTCGAGGAAGACTTTGATGATTCCAATCTGTTAATTTTCTTTAGGTAACTTTACTGTTACATGTATGTCGGTACTGTTCTAGCCTTAAACAAAGGGACAAAACAATTGTCTCATATTTTGGGCTACTGAACACACTCAGTGATTAAAAAAATTACAATCTAGTGGTTTTCTTAAATGCACGAAAAAAATCTAGTGGGCTCTGATGGTTGTAAATAAGCTTTTTAGCGTGAAATTCCATTTTACTGTTGGCAATACTGGCTGCAGACTTGACAGCGCGTTGTCGCCCCACAGATGTGCCACCCGTGAGGCCGCACATTTCACACGTGCCTTGCGCTGGCTCTGACTAAAGCACACGGACTGTGCATCCAAACATTGAGAGTGCCGAGTTTCTCATGTCTTAGCGTGGAATATCACGTTGGGGAGTCTTTCCGAGCGTGCACGCCATCTCCCTTCAGTACAGCGTTGGGAGGCGCCATATTGGCTTTCAGTTGAATCCCATATGCATATATGCCGTTTCTGAGCACCAGAAAACTGAGGAGCTGTCAAAATCGCGTTGCTCTTGGTACAGTTTGTTATAATTCAATTTAATTTAGTAACATAGCTACGATTAAAGCTTTGAGGAGATGATAGGTAGTAAATATGTTTATAAAACTTTCGTTGTTGGTTTAGCGAAATGATTAGCGTCACTGATTCGTAAGAAAAAGTGTGATGTTTTGGAGGTTTGTGTTCCATTGTGGCCAAATGTTTCTTTACTAACCTTCATGTTTTTAATAGGCTCCGACACCTTCTTATTAGTTTAACACAAGTATTGATGTTATCTAAATATAATTTTGCTCTTTCTGAGGAATGAATTTGTTCAATTAGCTTAATGTCGTAAGGATTATGCTACTGACTAGGGACAATGATAAAGTAAGAATGATCTTAGGGTCTTATAAAAAGTGAGAATGATGAATAACTTTTATCTTACGTGGAGAACTACTGTAAATTTGTATCACATTTCTTTTTTTTTTTGTAGGGAAGCTGATGTTTTTATTAACTGGACTTGGTACTTTCTTTTTTATCTTGATATGTATCCATGGATATGGAAGGTTTTATATTTGTATACTACAGACAGAACAGCATGACTAGGACATGGAAATGCAGGAAATGTGTGTTTTAATAAAGCTAAAATAGGAATTTTACGAGCGCCCATTTCGTAAACAGTGTGACCTACGAGCCAGATACAGTTGGCAGCTGCCACTGGAGAGTGTTGCAATCACATGTACGATTTTGGGGCACGTGAAATGTAAGTGCAAGTCACATCGTTTCTGAGCATTCAGCAACACGTTGAACTCATACACTCAGCATTGAATTCAAAAGCACAGTCGTAGTGCCAACGGCTTAAAGATGTCTTTAAACTGTGACAGCAGAAGTGTACTGATCAGCCGAAACATTGTGACCACCACCCAGCATCGAACTGAATTACCATTTGCTGGTGTTTTGGGCACAGGACATGATAAGAGAAGTATCTAAGTGGAGCAGAGACGAATGGGTGATCAGTCTAGTCACAATAGGGGCTACAAATGGTGAGATCCACTGACATAAGCTATTTTGTCAAAGCGCAGATTGTCATGGCCTGGTGCCTCGGACCAAGCGTCTCACTGGTCAGCTGTTGAAGTACTACTTTCGTGAACATCTATGGAAACTGATTGAAGGAGGCGGTGAAACCACGAGTAGGTGACAAGACGTTGAACATCCTCAGCTCATCGCAGAATGTGAAAATCATCGAAGGTTTGGCAGCTGTGTAAATCAGGAGAGGCGGAGATCTGTGTCAGATATGATGACAGAAAGCAATGCTGGTACACGCATAAGTCTTTTGGAGCACAGGGTTCAGCAACATGGAGCTCCTCTATGGATGATCCTTTCGTCTTCCAACGTTATCCCAACAGCATCGTCCGTTGTGATAGCAGAGGAAGAGGGATCATCGAGACTGGACCGTTGATTAATGGAAACGTGTCGCCTGATCGGATGTATTGCGTTTCATGTTACAGAAAGTAATGGTTGTGTCCAGACACACCATCATCCAGGCGAAGGGCTGCTCATAACGTGCACTACGCCACGTATGCAGGCCTATACAGGCAGTATTATACAATGGGGAGGTATACTCTGGCCCCCATGCGACCTGTGGTAGTGATGAAACCGAATATCAAAGCTGTGGATTATGTTGACATCTTCGTGTGCCACCTGCTTTGCTTCATGCTTGATGTATTTCCTCGAAACGATGGTGTCTTCTATCATCATAGTTATACGTGCCACAAGACCAGAACCGCGCTACAGAGTTTTTAGGTGCATGTCAATAAATGCTTATCTTGGCCACGAAATTTGCTTGATCTGAACCCGACGGAACACTTCCGTACTGCCGTTGGGCGCCAACTCTATGCCCACAAACGACCACCCTGTGATTTATGTGTCCACTTATAATTCCGCATGTGTAAATGAAACTGCAAAGTACTTGTCGAATCCATGCCATGCAGAATCGCTGCTCTGCTGTGCTTCAAAAGCGGACCTCTGCACTGTTAAACACGATGTTTTGGCCCCTCAATGTATGTTGACTTGATGTTGACGTCTTATTGGATTCCCGCTCTGAGGTGAGGGCAACAACAGAGGTCTCAGTGTTCGCGCAAAGATGCCTATTATTGTGGCAAATAGATCAGGAATTGGAACCACAATTAGGAACTGAAGCAAGCTTATCAGACACCTAGTTTTATTGAAATATCTAATTTTTTAAGTATATCTTGAGCAGATAGTTTTTGTTAATCCATTTTTGAGTGTTGGAATCTTATTCATTTCAGACTGTATGACAGAAAGATATTGCTAACTAGATTGTGTAGAAGGATGTGCTTATACGAAGAATCAGGCAAGATGAAGATTTGCTTTAAATGAATTATAGATAAAGATTGTAAAGTTGCTGTGGGTGTGAACCTTCGTTTTAACTTCACAGTTCTGAGAGAAAGGTAATGATGTGAAGATGCAGGATGATGTGAATGCCGCTGCTGTAGATATTCAAAGCCAAACTAAATAAGTTAATAGGACTCAAAACAAAGATTGAGAAGGGTATATCGGTATCACCAAGATGTGTTTTTGTCCCAATCCAGACTGGCGACCGAATGAGTATTTGAATTAAAAGTAAAATCTCATGAAGCATTCTGTCCGAAATTTTGCTCTATGCTATCACCCAAGAATCCTGCTATTGACCCTTAATTTGTGAGGTGTAGTCTGCCATAGTGATCGAAAAGTCTAAAGGTTTATTTTGGCACTTGTGTTGCGTGTGGTACCACCCCATATTCCCGCCCCCCCCCCCCCCCCCCCCGCCGCTCTCCACTCCCATGTTCCTTATACCTGGTGGCTTTGAACATTTTTGAGGTTTCAGTTTATCTCCACCTGTTGCTGAGTGAAAACTGTAGCACTATTTCTAGCACGTGTAGTGTGTGTGTATGTGTGTGTGTGTGTGTGTGTGTGTCACACATCTCACAAATTGCATTATGTGGCCTGGAGGTAAGCTAATGTGTCCAAGTTATGCAGGCTTGGATTCTGTAATACAAGCATGGCTAATAGACGCAAGCAGTGTCGACGAATGTGAGAAAGGTTTCTGTATGGAGGTATATGCTCGTAATTCAGATTATGAAGTTTCTGGCGATGAAAGGCAGGATGTTGCAGTAAGCAATGTTCATAATAGGGTTTATTATTGAAGAAACGGCTTCAAGTAGTCTTGCGAATCTTTTGCTGCAAGAGGCAGGATGCACTGGGAAATTCAGCTGAATCTGGGGTAGTTTGGAAACGTTTTTTAAGAAGTGCTACAATAAATAGTAACTTGGACCAAAGTGAAAGTGGTGGGAACCGAAAGCAAACACACGAAGCTCCACGCCGCACTAATATGCGAGACATTACAGAGCTCTGCATATTGTTGGGACTCTTATTGTATTCTGCAGCATTCAAGTCGAAACATAAGGTAATAGAACACTTTCTTCAACAGTTGATTTTGGTAAAGGTGTTTTTCGGCGTATCATGAGTGAGCATCAGTTCAATATGGTTCTTTTAATGTTCGCGTTGACAGTGCTGTTGTCATGGAAGAGAGGAAGAAAACAGATCCTACAGCTGAAATTTTTGAACTATTTTCGAAGTATGTGCATAACTGCCAACCTAACGATGCCACTGGTACCTCGTCATGCGTCGATGAACTGTTCATAAACTTTCGTGGCCGCTGCAACTTCGAATTATACATACCCATGGAACCTGTGAATTATGGTAAAAAACTGATTTGTCTTTCAGGTGTTAGAGATAGGTAGTTTCGGAACGGATATATCTGTGCTGGTAAAGATTCAGATGATGAACGAATGTTCTCCAAATACCGGTACACCGAGAGAAACCAACACAACGATCAAATAGGACTGTCACAGGGAACAAATCGTTTTCTTCTTCAGAGCATGTGGATACCATGAAGGCCAAAGAACTCACTTATGTTTAGACAATGAGGCAAAATATGAGAGAGACACCAAATGAATTCCTTCCCAGTAAATCCAAAAGTGTTGGTTCTTGTCTATTTGGATTTACAAAAGACAGACTGTAGCCTCGTAAATGCTGAAAAAGAACAATGCAATGATTAATATATCGTTTGCATCATGAGGTACCTGTTGACACCACAACTCAGAAATCAAACATAACAGAATTTTATAACCTCACCATGGGAGGAGTAGATTCTCTGGATTAGAACTGCGCCAGCTACTGTAGTTGTCGAAATACTAGACGATGGCCAGTTGTAATATTTTAACGGATTCTGTACATTAATGCTGTTAGGTTATGTATAGTATACAGATAATTCAGTTATAACGATCAGAAAAACAGGCTTGTGTACATGAAGATTTTGGCCTAAACTCTCATCAGATAGAAAGGATATTAAATAACACGAAAATAAATCGGGAATTCTGGGTGTGTATTCGAAGAGTCCTGGGGGTATCGAAAGAGAAGGTTGCTTGCACAATAGAAGAAAAGTTTGAAAAGACTAATACCTGCGCCTTGTGCGAATCACGTCAAAAACATATTTGACTTCTGCATAAAAATCCAATGTGTATTGAAAGCACAAAGGAATCCCTGCAAACAGTGTAATAACACATGTGAAGTACAGGTGGTCTTCCTTGTCCCAAAATTATGTATTCTTTTGGTTACAAAACAATAGTATTGTTTCTTTGAGTTTTTTACCACAGGTACAAGGGTAGTTTGGTAAGCCTGTTAAGAATGAAAGAATGGAACGTTCTTGTTGCACACTCAAGGTTGGTAAGTATCCTTGTTTAAGTCGGTCAGTATGTCGACTGTGACTGAAAAATGAAGAAAACCGAGTATAATATTGTTATTAAACTTTTTCGTTTGAAGAGTGGACTACTGCACAAGTCAAACCAGAAATGGATTAATTTAATGTGGACTCTGCATCATGAAGCCCTTTCATTTCTGGATTAATGAATTTAAACGTGGTCAGACAAGCATCAAAGACGAAGCACTCTCTGACCGTTTACTTGAGGTCACCACAAAGGAAACCATTAACAAAATTCATGATATGGTAATGCAAGACCGCCGAATAAAAATTCTGCGATTGCTCAGTCTGTAGGCACCTCAACTGAGCGAGTACATAATATCCTGCACAGAGAAATGGTTATGTGACGCTGTGAGCAAAGTGGATGCCACGATTGGTCACAGTCGACCAAAAGTGCAACTGGCAAAATATTTCAACATAATGTCTGGTGACCCACAAGACATTTTGCACTGATTTGGGCCTGCTGATGAAACCTGAATCCGTCATCACGCACCAAAGTCAAAACAGCAGTCAAAACAATGGACAAAGGCTGCTGAAAGTGCACTGAAGAAGGCAAAGAGTAGTAAGGTGAAGGCCACTTCTTTTTGGGATTCCCGGGAATAGTTCTCAAGGGTTACTTGGTAAAAGGCAGAATCATAACGAGGCCTTATTGTGAATAGAATAGAATAGAACAGAACAGAATCTTTATTTGCCTTTCAGTTTTTCCATGCAATTGGCATCATCAGGGTGTTCAATACATTTTTTTAAATTACAATAATTCTTATTGTACATAATTATGCCTGTGCAGGGCACACAGATAATTCATATGGCAGTTTTTTGTTTCATGTAGCATATCTCTTTTGTGTCACTGTTTAGAAAATCATCAAGTGAGTAATATGGCATACATTTGAGCCACACTTCTGTTGTTTGCTTAAAGTTATTCATCGGTATTTTGCTCACAGCTTTTGAGAGTTTGTTATAAAATTTCAAGCTAAGGTGTTTATGGCTCTTTTGTGTTGACGTCAGCCTTGTGTATGGTAGGTCTATGTTACTATTATTTCGAGTATTATGAACATGCACTTCAGATCTTAAATTAAAGTTCCTTACATTCTCTTTAGCATATATTAAACAATTATAAATGTATATACTAGGTAGTGTCATTATCTTTACTTCTTTAAAATGATTTTTGCAACTTTGTCTTGGTGCTAGTCCTAAAATGCACCTAATTGCTTTCTTCTGATTTCACTTTTTATTGCTGTTTGACAGGCATTTTTTGAGCCTTCAATATATTCATCATTTACTTTACATTTAGCTGATTTTATTTCATATTTGTACAACTTCTTAAGGTTCACACAGTGTTTCCTGGCTTCCTCATTTTTATCACTATTATTTTTTAGTGTAAGTAGCAGTGCTCTCATTTGCTTGAGCTCTGGAGCATACCACTTGTTAGAGTGCTGAGGTTTCTTTCTGTTGTTAGGGGTGCATCTTTTTGTGATAAGTGGACAGTGAATGTCTACTGCCTTTTAATGATATATAAAAACATAGAAAAACATTCATCAAGGCTTTTTATACTGTGTAGTGTATTTGGCCAATCTACCACCTTCACTTCATGTTTCAATTGTACAATATTGCTCCATTTTAGTATTCTGAAAGTGTCTAGCTGTTTAGTTCTTTCTGGGTTCATACTGCCTATTCTGACCCATATCCCGTCATGATCAGATAACTCTAACTTAATCACATCATGCTTTAGTTGATCCTGATTTACATTACTAATTACATTGCCAAGCCATGCATCTAGTCTAGCGGGTTTTTCATTTATACAGTAGCAGTTTAGTGCCTTTAGGCTGTTAACCATGTCATTTACATTTTTCTGCTTTCCCTTATATCTATATTGAAGTCACCTGCAATAAAAATTTTGTTATTTTTGTGTTTAGCGAATAATTTGATTAGTGAATTTAGTTTATCTATAAGAACTTCCTCATCAGATGTTGGTGTACGGTACACAGAAGCACCGATAATTTTTTGAGTATGCAATACTATGGCTGCTACTTCAAATACACCTTCAATGCAATGTTTGTGTAGGTCTATCACTGAATGCTGCAGATTTCAGTTTTCTTTGATGTAGATTGCAACTCCACCATGTGCAATATTTGTTCTACAGTATTCTTTGGCTAATATGTAGCCATAAGGTACACACAAATCTATTTCTTAGTCATGCAACCAATGCTCATTAATACACAGTATACCACAGTTCATTTTGTCTGCCAAGTACTGTAATGCATTAACCTTATGTTTTAGGGATTATACATTAACATGAAATAGCATTAAATCGTTGGATCACTTGAAACATACATTGGGTTCATAAAATGATGAACTGATAGCTGCCGTCAACGATAATTTTGCAGAGTTTGAAAGAACCTACTATTTCGATGGTATGAAAAAGCTGAATAATCCCTGGAACAAGAGCATTTCTCTCAGAGGAGACCATGTCGAAAAATAAGATGAGTTGTGTAAGAATTAAATATTTTTTCCATTCTTTTTACCAGACTATGAAACCACTCTCCCACTGACAAGTTAACTTCTATTTTTTTTCTTTATGATGGGATGACAGATGTGAATGTTATACAGATGTGTTTTTTTCTATCTTTACAAAACATCACTGCTGTGCATCATCGGCAGAAAATAATCGCAATATTTGAAAACGTAAAAAACAGAAAATGTTTCCATATATCCAGTTTCTGATGGTTCAATTTCAAGTATTAGAATCTAAATATGCAGTCAGTTTATTAACAGTTTTACCAATCCACTTAGTACAAAGGTTGGAATCAATATGAGAAATTTTCTTTTAATTTTTTAAGTTGAATTAAAACACATTACATAAAGCATGCATGCATATATTTGTGCCTACATGTAGTATTTTATTAGTTCCTGTCAGTGACTAAACATAATGCTGTACAATCAGGATATCAAATTTGAGATTTCTATATTTATGAGGAAAAAATAAAGGAAAGTGATCTGGTAGACCTTGCCTCAAAACTATGTCCATGTATAAGTAGTCCACAAATTAAGGGTTAACCAAGACATTCAGAGACCGCTAGGTTCTAGATATACATATCATCAAGCAATCAGTGAGTGAATAAACCTGTCCCATCCATACAGTAACGAAGGAAAATGAAATTGTCAGAATAGTGTTGGATGCCAGAACAATCAGAAGGATCTTTTTCTGCAAATGGACCAACTAGAGGCTTTAGAGGAGCCTGAGATGGGGCAAGATGGATTTTAACCGTCGAGCAGGCAAGCTGTTTTTCATAACACAAGCTGGCATGAGGTGTACTTCGTACACATGTAAAGAATAGCTGTTTTTTTATATTGCCAAGGTAAACATGTATGAGCAGAATCACAGTTTCATCTTAGTTTAATTAAACAGCATTAAAATAATCTTACATTATCTGAGCTAATTAACGGTTTCATTATAAAAATACTAAAATAAACTTCCATTATATCATTTTGGTGCCATGTACAAGTGTTTTCCCACACTAATGACTTACTCAAACCATTAGGAACCTCACTTGCATCACACCCCTGCCAACCACTTAGTTATCTCATGCATAACTGCCTTATTGTTGGATTGTGCTGCTAGCTTGGAATCTGTATCATTTTCTTGCAAGGATCATAAGCTTTTCTCACCTAGCTAGCTGTTGATTTCACGTTACTGCTTCTCACTTGGATGCATGACAAAACAACTTGTCACGGTGTTAGCTGAAGCAACAATGAAGGAATAGGTTTGGTCTCACAACTGTAAAAGAACGATGGAATGGCACAGGACTATGTGTTTTGTGATTAGCACACTTTGTACATAGGTGTGCCTGCTCGAGGGCTAAACCGTCTGCTATTTATTCCTCTCCCAAGAATAAATAAAATATTTACTTTTCATTCTGTATCTGATACAGAGTAGTCATAATATACCATATGTAGAGGAATTTAAAATTATACTTCAGTTGTTTATATTTACCTTATTGCTTGTTATGATGCACTTTGTTCAATGAGGAGACTGAGTGATTAAACAGTACAGGTAATTAAAATTACAACAGTCATGCAATGGTAAAACCTTGTGAGGAAATAAGCAGCAAAGGAGGGATTATTACTGCTCCTTTGAAAGCAAACACAACTTTTCAAGAATATGTTTAGAATTATCTGAAATTAATTAACTTAAGAGATAAGTAACATAAAGGTTCAGAGCACAAAATTCAAGTCACATAATTTACTGTAATTACTGCAAGATTCTGAACTCTGTCAATATAGCTTTATTGCTGCAAATTTTCTGTATCAGACAACACTTCTCATTAAATAATACCACCAGCATCAAAAGTTTCGAATAATTTAGAGTCATAAAAGGTTTATTTCAATATGTGTGGCATACTAACAAGTAGTGGATACTCATAATGTTCTATGCACTTTTGTGAATTACAATCCTTTTGTGTACACTGATACAATCATATTTTTATCACCATATATTCACCACTGTGAGCTTTAACCAAGTCCATGACATTGCTCAATAGTCAGATGATTCTCATTCTCTATGGAAAAATACTGTAAATTTCGAAACTACAACTGGCCACTAACTTCAATGGAGAGCATATATACTGGAATCAAATGCCTTTAAAATTTATTTCATGTCCAGTCTATGTCTTTTTGATCTACTATTCTTGGCTTCAGTTTTCAGAGTGTCAGTTCAGTTCCACTATGTATGAGACTTCAGAATTCTTCAAAACCACGTGCAACAACGAACAAAAGGTAAGTGGAGCATTATGCGATGAGGAAAGTTTTGCAGAGAGGGCACAGGGACAGCAATCTTTGTAAGAGTGATGTTATAGTGAAATTATATTGCCAGATGTAACAAATTTAGGGGACACCAAGACTTTGCATATAAAGCCCCAGTTTGGACAACTGTACCATAATAGTACAACGCACAATATCTCACACGGTGTGAGGACATTTTCTAGTTTTGGTGTAATCTAATGAACTCACATACAGGCGGAATAGTGACAGTTAATAAATGATCTATGAGCGTCTCAGACAGCACAAATGAAACAAAATTATGTGTAGAATATCTATAAGAGGTATCAAGCAATTGCATATAGTGCTTTGTTGTTTGAAAAGAACACTTCCTTAGTTTGGTTTGTTAATACTAATTAATGTATATGTGGAACATTGGCTTGAGACATTTGCAAAATGTAAGTTACATGAAAGGCCCAAATTCGTGGCATAAGCTAAAGTAATTATAGGCAGAAGCCACAGTTAATGGAGCTGACAGCAGCCAATCAGCTTGTGAGATCAATTGGCCTCATATCCCTGGATGTGGCAGTCTAGCATCAAGGAGCAGACCCAATGTAGACATCACAGAATGGAGCAGAATTACGAGCAGCACGACCAAGCAGATGATGCACTGGCAGCTGTACCCAATGTGAAATATTGTAGAAGGTAAATTACGGAAAGTAAGCAATTTTTGAAAATATAATGTAATTGTACAGATAAAAAATTCGCTCACCAAGACAGAGCAAAGAATATATATATATATATATATATATATATATATATATATATATATATATATATTTTATCTCTAAAATACATATTTAAATGTTGTTGTTGTGGTCTTCAGTCCTGAGACTGGTTTGATGCAGCTCTCCATGCTACTCTGTCCTGTGCAAGCTTCTTCATCTCCCAGTACCTATTGCAGCCTACATTCACCTGAATCTGCTTAGTGTATTCATCTCTTGGTCTCCCTCTACGATTTTTACCCTCCACACTGCCCTCCAATACTAAATTGGTGATCCCTCGATCCCTCAGAACATGTCCTACCACCTGATCCCTTCTTCTAGTCAAGTTGTGCCACAAGCTCCTCTTCTACCCAATTCTATTCTTTACCTCCTCATTAGTTATGTGATCTACCCATCTAATCTTCAGCATTCTTCTGTAGCGCCACAATTCAAAAGCTTCTATTCGCTTTTTGTCTAAACTATTCATCGTCCACGTTTCACTTCCATACATGGCTACACTCCATACTAATACTTTCAGAAACGACTTCCTGACATTTAAATCTATAATAGATGTTAACAAAATTTTCTTCTTCAGAAACGCTTTCCTTGCCATTGCCAGTCTACATTTTATATCCTCTCTACTTCGACCATCATCAGTTATTTTGCCCCCCAAATAGCAAAACTCCTTTACTTCTTTAAGTGTCTCATTTCCTAATCTAATTCCCTCAGCATCACCCGACTTAATTCGTCTACATTCCATTATCCTCGTTTTGTTTCTGTAGATGTTCATCTTATATCCTCCTTTCAAGGCACTGTCCATTCCGTTCAACTGCTCTTCCAAGTCCTTTGCTGTCTCTGACAGAATTACAATGTCATCAGCGAACCTCAAAGTTTTTATTTCTTCTCCATGGATTTTAATACCTAGTCCGACCTTTTCTTTTGTTTCCTTTATTGCATGCTCAATATACAGATTGAATAACATCAGGGATAGGCTACAACCCTGTCTCACTCCCTTCCCAACCACTGCCTCCCTTTCATACCACTCGACTCTAATAATTGCCACCTCGTTTCTGTACAAATTGTAAATAGCCTTTCGCTCCCTGTATTTTACCCCTGCCACCCTCAGAATTTGAAAGAGAGTATTCCAATCAACATTGTCAAAAGCTTTCTCTATGTCTACAAATGCTAGAAACGTAGGTTTGCCTTTCCTTAATTTTTCTTCTAAGATAAGTCGTAGGCTCAATATTGCCTCACGTGTTCCAACATTTCTACGGAATCCAAACTGATCTTCCCCGAGGTCGGCTTCTACCAGCTTTTCAATTCGTCTGTAAAGAATTCGCATTAGTATTTTGAAGCTGTGACTTATTAAACTGATAGTTCGGTAATTTTCACATCTGCCAACACCTGCTTTCATTGGGATTGGAATAATCATATTTTTCTGGAAGTCTGAGGGTATTTCGCCTGTCTCATAAATCTTGCTCACCAGATGGTAGAGTTTTGTCAAGACTGGCTCTCCCAAGGCTGTCAGTAGTTCTAATGGAATGCTGTCTACTCTGAGGGCCTTGTTTCGACTCAGGTCCTTCAGTGCTCTGTCAAACTCTTCACGCAGTGTCATATCTCCCATTTCATCTTCATCTACATCCTCTTCCATTTCCATAATATTGTCCCCAAGTACATCACCCTTGTATAGACCCTCTATATATTCCTTCCACCTTTCTGCTTTCCCTTCTTTGCTTAGAACTGGGTTTCCATCAAAGCTCTTGATATTCATGCAAGTGGTGCTCCTTTCTCCAAAGGTCTCTTTAATTTTCCTGTAGGCAGTATCTATCTTACCCCTAGTGAGATAAGCCTGTACATCCTTACATTTCTCCTCTAGCCATCCCTGCTTAGCCATTTTGCACTTCCTGTCGATCTCATTTTTGAGACGTTTGCATTCCTTTTTGCTGCTTCATTTACTGAATTTTTACATTTTCTCCTTTCATCACTTAAATTCAATAATTCTTCTGTTACCCAAGGATTTCTACTAGCCCTCGTCTTTTTACCTATTTGATCCTCTGCTGCCTTCACTGTTTCATCCCTCAAAGCTACCCATTCTTCTTCTAGTGTATTCCTTTCCCCCATTCCTGTCAATTGTTCCCTTATGCTGTCCCTGAAACTCTGTACAACCTCTGGTTCTTTCAGTTTATCCAGGTCCCATCTCCTTAATTTCCCACCTTTTTACAGCTTCTTCAATTTCAATCTACAGTTCATAACCAATAGATTGTGGTCAGAGTACACATCTGCCCCTGGAAATGTCTTACAATTTAAAACCTGGTTCCTAAATCTCTGTCTTACCATTATATAATCTATCTGATACCTTTTAGTATGTCCAGGATTCTTCCATGTATACAACCTTCTTTTATGATTCTTGAACCAAGTGTTAGCTATGATTAAGTTATGCTCTGCACAAAATTCTATCAGGCAGCTTCCTCTTTCATTTCTTAGCCCCAATCCATATTCACCTACTATGTTTCCTTCTCTCCCTTTTCCTACTCTCGCATTCCAGTCACCCATGACTATTAAATTTTCGTCTCCCTTCACTACCTGATTAATTTCTTTTATCTCGTCATACGTTTCATCAGTTTCTTCGTCATCTGGAGAGCTAGTTGGGATATAAACTTGTACTACTGTAGTAGGCGTGGGCTTCGTGTCTATCTTGGCCACAATAATGCTTTCACTGTGCTATTTGCAGTAGCTTACCTGTACTCCTACTATTTTATTCATTATTAAAACTACTCCTGCATTACCCCTATTTGATTTGGTATTTATAACCCTGTATTCACCTGACCAATAGTCTTGTTCCTCCTGCCACTGATCTTCACTAGTTCCCACTATATCTAACTTTAACCTATCCATTTCCCTTTTTAAATTCTCTAACCTACCTGCCCGATTAAGGGATCTGACATTCCACGCTCCAATACGTAGAACGGCAGTTTTCTTTCTCCTGATAACGACGTCCTCTTGAGTAGTCCCCGCCCGGAGATCCGAATGGGGGACTATTTTACCTCCAGAATACTTTACCCAAGAGGACACCATCATCATTTAATCATACAGTAAAGCTGCATGCCCTTGGAAAAATTATGGCTGTAGTTTCCCCTTGCTTTCAAAATATAATATCTATATGTACAAAATTTAAACAAATGTGCAAGCTTTCAGAGCCTTCTGGCAGAAGGGCTGAAGGGTGTGGATGAGTAAGGAAGGAAGAGGAGAGGTGAGTTTTAGGAAATGGGAAAAGTTAAGAGAAGTCGCACACAGCCTGGGTCAGAGGAGTCTTGTAGGACAGAATGAGAAGGAAAGACAGACCCCTTCTGAGACCATCCAGTAAGCCTCTCCAGATCCACTGACCCAGCGTTCTGGGCGACTTTTTTGAAGTCCCTCATTTCCGAAAACTCACCTGTCCTTTTCCTTCATCCCTCTTCATAACCCTACAACTATTCTCTGAGAAGAAGGATCCCTTGACTCAGAAAGCTTACACTTTTTCTTAATGTCTGTATAAGTTTTCTACTGGCGCCACCTGTTGATCTGCTAAAGGGATAATGATTTTGTGTTCAGAATAGTTAGTTATAAAATGGTTGACAAGAAACTACAAAACAGTATGATGATGATGAGGTTTGGAAGCATACTGTGGTTATCTGTCAAGAAAAATGCAACCAGTACTGAGTAATTTGGTTTTTATTGTGATGATTTGTTAGGGAAACATCGTCTATGGATCAGTGAAATGTGATACAATGAGGTAGGGAACTTGCATATTAACTTTTGTTCGATAACAGAAAATTTTAGTTAAAGGGTGGACAAATTTGAAGAAAGGGAAGAAAGTAGTAAGTGATGTGAACAGTAGTTTGGAAAGGTGTGGTAATAATCTTTGTTCGAAAATAAATATGCTTTTAGTGGTGATATACTACACACAGAAAATGTAATTGAAAATAAATGTAATATGGGTCTAAAATTTGCTATCAAAAAAAGTTTTTGATGGTGTTGAGCCACAGACATACCATATTTTTAAAAAGAGAGAGCGCCATTTGTCTGTATGTTACTATATTTATCTTCTATACTACCTATATTATGGCTTTAATGCCATTTTTAAGTGGGATATTTTTTAATAGAGCCCAAAGCAGCAAAACAAGCCTAATAAATTGATGAAATGATAGAGGTAGTTGAGTTGTGCTGTTGTAACAAAGATAATGACTTAATTTGCAAAGTAGAGCATGAAAATACTATTGATGTACCAGTTGTGTGGGTTGACCAAGATATTCTTAAATAAATATCGTTATCTTAGATATCTTTGATAATGCTGAAGTAAATTGTATGTGGTAAATGAATCATGTTTTGGTTAAGGCTAAGGAGAGTGTGAATAAATGTCCAGAAGAAGGAGAGCATGAATTATTCATTAGCAAAATGAATGCAAATGAGTTGCAAATAAATTAATAAAGAGCAGGATTGACATGACATATGCACAGATAATGAATCAAACTATTGGTAAAGTAAATGATATTTAACAGGAAAATAAGGTTATGGAAGAAGCAGAGTCATTGGTAGTTAACATAGGAGTGAAAAGGAGGAACAGTCTGTTGGGAGTACTGTAGATGTGGTAGTGAAACCTGAGTGCTTATTGAAATCAGTAGCC
The DNA here is from genome assembly GCF_023864345.2 of Schistocerca serialis cubense. Lineage (NCBI taxonomy): Eukaryota > Metazoa > Arthropoda > Insecta > Orthoptera > Acrididae > Schistocerca > Schistocerca serialis. Next base: position 184,999,330 of record NC_064642.1, read on the forward strand.
AGGCTGAAGAACTCGTTGAGGAAAAGGGGTATGAATGTTTGCCAATTAGCAGTAGTATAAACGAATGAAATGGAAACAGATATAATTCACCAACAGTGTTGGGATGTATGTGAAACAAGAGGTAATTGTCATACTACTATGGATGACTTTGTTGAGCAGAAAGTTGTTAATGTGAAGGATGATAATTGTGGATGTTGAGGCAGAATGTGTAGAAGTAATGACCAATAGTTTTTAAAGCGTTATTATGGATATTGGTCTAGTGGTATAGAAATCTCTCATAATTAGGATAATGAACTGATTTCTCAGGTAGATCATGTAAATATCGCTAATGTGCCGGGTCTTGGTGTAGATCAGAAAACTGTTAGTGTAATTAGTGATGCAATTAATGTTGAAATAGACTGTGTAAAATTGGTAAACGAGATTGTCAATGAAACTGTTGAGTTTATTAGCAATAAATGCAAGAATTGTGGAAATGATAATTATAATCTGGTTAAAAGATAATGTGCGAAGTCTGTAGTTGGTAGTGAAAGCAATGAAAAACAATTAGTGAATGTAAATTCAAGTAATGTTACGATATGTAATACTGTTGGAAAGAAAATGCTACTCAAATAAAGAATCCTGTAACGAAGTTGCCAGTGGTGGCTATGTTTAAGTTATCTCAAACTGATGAGGATTTAAATAGACCAATGGGTGTAGAAAGTTTTTGAAGTTAACAGTAAAGGGAGAAATTTGCAAAAAGTAATGTTTAATATAAATGTTGAAACAATAATTTTAATGTGTTGGTAATGATGGTTGCTTTTGTATTTAGTGGATGTGAAACATGAAATTCTTTGCTGTTCGCTAGGGGTCAGATGTACAGCAAATTTATTGTGTTTGCACTGGTGCAGCAAAGATTTTGAAAATTAAGGGTGAAAATAAACTTAGCATTTCAAAGAGAGGTGGTGAAACAGAAGCTCAGATGCATAGTGAATCCACCAGTTGATAAGGGATTCATTATACTGTAGTGAACATACTATCTTGAGCATAGTGGATCCCCAAGCTAAGCGATTCTGTCCATCCTTTCTCACTGTATTCTCTGGCTATTCTATACTTAATTTGCAAGTAGAGAAAGACAGTTGGTCCTGACTATTCACAAATGTATGTAACGATATTTTTCAGTGAGTACTTTTGATGAAGAAATTTGGTAAGTTAATGCATGTTGAAATAAAACCATAAGGGAATGGAAATGCTTATAATGCTTACTAAAGTTCATCAAGAAATCTTTTGTGTGATGTGGGACTCCAGAAGGATGGAATTTTAAGCTAATAATGTTGAATTTATTTCGGCTGAAAGTGCAATGTAAAATAAGAGGTTATCCAGACCATAAGGGAGTGATAATTCTCACAATCTGTTGAGAAAATATAAATATAAATACGAGATCTAATGGAAAATGGCATAGCAGCAGTGAAAACGTTCATTAAAATGCGTAATCCAGTATCAACACTATCATTATATAAAATCGAGAAAGTCATTGGCTCAGTTTGATGTAGAATTAAATTCAGTTTCCTTATGTAAGTTCATTTTTTTAAATAAGTGTGCACCACATATTGTGCCCTTCAGGCAGAAATAGATGATGTTGTAGAGAAAGTAAATAAGATTTCCTTCAGTAAACTGTATTGAAAACAGAATGTGTAATGGAGTTCTGGTGTGAAGAAACTCAAATGTTTACTGAAATTAGTCTGTGGTCCATTATGTAGAAGAAGGTAAGTTCTTGTCAATAATATGGTTTGATGATGTTGAGTGCCATTCAACACAGTCATTTATTGTGAAGAAGTAAACGAGGGAGTTTGATATTTAGTTAATGAGGCAATGATTTATGTGAAGCAGTAACAAAGTATGTAATGGAGAACCATACAATAATGAACTGATGAAATGTAAAAGGGTATATGAATCAAAGAAACGTGAAGATTAACAAATCAACAAGATAATGGAATATTTTGAGGTATATGTGAAGGATCGACTGATAGGGACCCTGACTTTGTAGCAACTTCTTTTGCAAATGCACTTCTTCAGTCGATATGTTTGTAAGGAAAAGTGGAGTAACAGGCATCGATAAATAGTCAGGTGAGATGATGTGCAAGAGAATATCCTTTTGTTGTAAAGAACCATCTAAGTAATATGAGGCAACTTACTGAGAAATTAATTAGAAGTACAATAATGTGATCAGTAATAGTTTGGTATTTTACATGAGGAATAACGATAATGATACTGTCTCTTGAGAAATATTGTAACCCAATTATCTGTTAGACTAATTTATGTAATGACTTTTGAATATAAACTGCTGCCAAGATCATTTCAATGACACTATACTGTTTACATCTCAAGTAGTATTATTATTTTCTGACAGTAACAAAATGCTGAGAATTTTAGTAACATAAATACCAGTAAGTAAGTTAAGGGGTCATATTTAAGAAGAGATCAAACGAATAAATAAAACATCTTCCATTTACTTTCAAATTTTCTGCATATGTAACTGTAAATTTTCATTCTCGAATTATATTATCAATTTAATATGTCCTTAAGGAGCAACAGATGTGTATCAAATAAGAAAGATTGTTTATTTGAGGGTTTAGTTATAAGAATTTAGGTTGTACTAATGCAGGAAATACGATTGTCATTTTGTGCCATATAAAATTGCTGAACACCAACATGTCGATGGTCAAAAGTAAGAACACAAATAATGACTCACAAAATAGGCCTGAAGAAGATTTTGACAGCTGTTTATGCTATAAATGTGGTCCTGACAGTGAATGAATGAAGTGATATATATGAATTGACGATAGTATACAAGGCACAAAATATCAGAAAAAGAATAACGACAATCCAGTGACAGTTGCAGAATTAATAATAACAACACACTTCTAATGTTGGATGTACCAATTAACCTATTTGTTTTATCTTGCAATTTCAAGTAACATTAAGTTTATATTCAGATTTGCAATTTAAAACTAAAATTTATACTAAAACATAACTGCTCATGTGTCAGTGAAATATACTTAATATTGGAATAGTGAAGTAATTATGTTTACAAGAAAAACACTGAAATGTGAAACATGTGCTATCTTGTATAGTGACATGACCTTCAGTCTTTGGACGTTTTGTGAAGTAATGGTATAAAAACGGTGGCCAGTGAAGGTCATTAGGTAAAAATTAGCTTAAGATAGAACATTTGAAAATTGCTTTAAAGTGTAATGATGAGGCTATTTTTCTGTTTCTGGACAAATGTCTCAAAATTGGAATTAACCAGGACGTTCCTTGTCAGTGACTAGCTCTTTAATCCAGTGAGGGGGCAGTGAGACATAGCAAAAGGATTTAAGCTATATGATAGGTTTCCTGCTGCCAACAGTAATTAAACTCTTTTCATTTTTCATTCTATATGTGATGTGGTACAAGCATAATATGCCATATGTACAGGAATATGTAAATTCGTTATTAATGTAAAGTCTCATTTAAACTTATACCTCACTTACTTATACTTATCTTCCTGACTGATGTACTTGGTTTAACTAGGAGCCTGAGTAGTTAAATGTTATAGCTAATTAAAGCTACAGCAACGTCAAATAATCGTAAAACATTGTGAGCAAATAAGCAACAGAGGAGGCATTGTTAACTCTCATTTGAAAACAGACACTCCCAACTTCCCAAGAACATTATTATAATTACTTGAAAATAAATAACTTAAGAGATAACAGACATCAAAGGTTAAGACACTAAAAATTTTCCTAACCTATTTTGCTTTCATATACATCTGCATCTACGTTTACATGGTTACTCTGCAATTCACTCTTAAGGACACGACAGGGGGTTCATAGAACTATTTTCGTACTACTTCTCTACCATTCCACTCTCGAATGGCGCGTAAGAAAAAGGAACGCCTAAATATATCCGTTCGAGCTCTGATTTCTCTTGTTTTATTATGACGATCATTTCTCCCTATATAGGTGGGTGTCAACAAAATATTTACGCATTGGGAAGAGAAAGTTGGTGATTTAAATTTCGTAAATAGATCCCGCCACAAAGAAAACCACCTTTGTTTCAGTGACTGGCCCCTATTTGTTTATATCATCATAGGGTTCCTGTTCGTATACTGATATTTTGGCTGCCACAGCTATAGTTCAATTCTTTTATCTTGGCGGCTTGCGCATGCCCGCCCAGACGCGGGAGATTGCTGCGTTGCCAGTTGCGCGCGACGCACGCGCCAAAGAAGCAGCGCCATAGTATAGTATAGTTCGCAAACTTACGTTTAGGGGGGAGCGCGCAGTTCATCAGGTAAAGCCACCACGGCTTCATTAACCCTTTCGCTGCTACAGAGACGTGCTCCCCGCATTCCGCACAGTGCGCGATTTTGTCACTGCACTGCTCGCCTGTGCAGACACATCGTGTTCCGACTGCTTTGACAGTCTTATCATTCGATTCCACAAAAACTATTTGGCCCAAAAATTAGATTTTTACACATCTTCTTGACTGATACCTTCCCCTCATAAATGACTTAATTTTGTTTCGATGTTCAACGCAGTTATTATGCAGCATTAAATACAGTAATCCATTGCACAAAAATTTGAAGAGTTTGCACAGGTAAAAGTCCATAGAGCATACTTTCCGTATGGTCGATTTTAGTTGTCACAATGTTGAGAATGAAATGTGGACAAGATATCTAAATTTCATATAAAACTTACTCTATAGCAATATCTCATTTAAGTACCACATAGGTGTCGTATGTAATATTGAGAAATATTCCGTCTTTCGCGACTGTAACAAAAGTTTTATTTACACTGAGCACGTTTGGCTTTATTTTAAATAAAGAGACAAAACACTGGAAATTTCAAAAAATTGCGTTCAAACGAATATAATTCGTGAAGTAACGCACTTCGATATTGTTTTTAAATAATTAAAGTAATACGCTTCGCACAAGGTTTGAACTCATAACCTTTCGCGTAGAAGCCCATCGCCTTAATCGTTACGCTATTGCAAACTCATGAGGCTGCAGAACTCCATGAAGACTCTAACACGTCACGCAAAATACTGACAAACACTGTTGGTATGATTATGAATTACTCATGCTTCGTCGAAGTGCAATAGGAAATAAACAATTACCGCTGTTCTTTATTGCGAAAAAGCGGTTCGTGTGGTTGATACAAACACCTTTCCTTGCTATCGCCTGAATTAGGAGTCTTATTGCTTGTTTGGTTTAATTAATTAATAGAATATGAAGCAATTGGTATAAAGAATGCTTCTTTCAAACTTTCTATAAAAGAAAGTCTGCTATCAAGACATTGCTTTTGTTCTATTACTTTATTTATGACTGAACGTTTCTAAAACTGAAGACACTCGTCCATGCTCTGCACTGCAGTCGAGATCTGGCAATGTCGTTCTCTGTTCATTGGCTGACTGTGTTTTGTGACGTCTGATGCACAGAACGAACCTAAACTCGGCCGCCAACATAAATGGCGTGCACTTTAGTCATTCCTTATTAGGTACAGAGTGGTGCATTGCCAAAGACATTTCTATTGTGGACTACAACGTTCTCTGTAATGGTATGCTCCCAGATGGTATGGTTTATGGTCCAAATTCCTCCATATTCTCAAGTGTTTGTCGTGTGTTGTCATATCTTCAGCAAATACCTGGGACATGGGCCATGTCCCAACAGGTAAGTATAGTAATCTTGGTCAGAAGGATGTACGACATTTCTAACCTTTGTTTTATGCTATGATGGAAATGATAGGTTCTCTTCCTTATTTCTATGCCATCTAGGAGTTCTTGCCATTATCTATGAACGCACGCCTTTCTTTCGTTATTTGGTGTGGCTCTTGTGCACACTATCTCCTTCACCTTATCACATTCGCTCTTTTCGAGCCAATATTGTGCAGATCTCTTTTTTTTGCATTATCATCCAGTGTTACTAGGCCTAGTATTAGCAGAAACGCCTGAGTTTACGTTGTTTAATATGCATGTGTCAGATGCAGGAGAAGACTTCCCTGTACTCATCAAAAACACTGCATTGTCTTAATTTTTCTGGCTCCAGAGCCCATAGCCCATTACAACAATTAAGATAATATTGTCATACCTCATTATTGCACTTAGAAGCAACTGTATACTACTTTGACCAATTGTTGCGATTTTGTTCAGGATTTTAATACCTCTCTGGCAAACAATTGCTATGTGAGTATGAAACATCTGACTTTTTAAATTTTCTTTCCTGGTCACAGGTTGGTCATTTATTCTGATTGTGGCGTTTCTCGGTCTTGATAATGTTCCATGAAGTAACATATACCCTGCTTTGTGTGCTGCTATTGTTAATTTATTTTCTGCATACCAATTACTAAGTATTTCAAATATTTCCAGACTATTTTCCTCTAATTTAGATCTTTTGTTAGTAGATACCATAAGTAGCAAATTTTTTTACATGATGCAGCTTGGAGTGTGTGCTGTTTTCAGGAGCTATGTCAGTAATGGTTCTATACTGACATCCCAGAATTCTGCACCACAAACTAAGGGCAACCTTCATAATGTTTTACGCATTTGTTTCTGGAGCATTCCAGTGTCATCCGCCAGTCAGTGCAATAATGTCACATGCTTTTATAAAGACACTTGCAAAAATCCATCTTGTTCATTCTCTTAAACAAGATAGGCCACCATAAAGTACCGAATGCTCCTGCTACATCAATCATTATGGCTATAATGCACTCATTGTCTGAAGTGTTACACAGTATGCATTGCATGAGTTACCCCAACGTCGATGGATTTCCCTTCGTTGAAACCGCACTGCAGGTGGTTCGTCTCATCTACCTGTCTGTGATCCTCCAGGCGGCACAGAAGTGTCACCTGTAAGAGTCCAGTTCCCTTGAGTTATTATCTTCTCCATTTTTCAGTATACTAATATTACAGATTTTCCAGATTCCTGGCATTACTGCAGAAGACATTTTTTTAATAACACTGCTAGGTGTGGACTAATTTGATCTGCTAACTGATGTGGCATTTATGCCAATAATTTATCTGGGCCAGGTGCTTTCTTCTTCTTCAGCAAACCAAGTAATACTTGTCAATGTTCTTTCTAGGTGCCACACACATCTAGACTGTATCTTAAAACATTCCTGACTTAGCCATGAACTTAAATCCTACACAATGCTTGTCTTTCACTTTTAATATAAATGTAACATGTATTGTTCTTACCCTACAATATCTATTCTGTGTATTTCCTATTTACAGCAAAAATTCTTATGTCTTCACTGGCATATTCTTACAAAATTATAGAAGTTTTTAGGGTAAGCAGAGTTTCCCAGGCCTGAGACAGGTTCATTCTTGGCACTGCCTGACATAATGCACGTTTTATGACAAACCCTACGAACTACTTGGTGTAACTCACTGAATGGAGGATTATGCTAAGTTAAACAGTACCCTGCACTTGCTACTGGGATCTATAACACATACCAACAATGGAAATTTTTTTTGCTGAAAATACCTTATACTTACGCTTTTTAGGCTGGGAAATCCAAATATGATACTAAAAAAACTCTATCACTCACCATTTTTTCGTATTTTACAGTTAAATGTATTAAATTAATCGATTTTTTAAAGAATTTTACAGCTTTTATGTAGTTAAAATAATTTAAAAAGGAGGTGTAATGAATGTAGATGATAATGGTAGCTTCGCTGAAAAACATTTGCTTGCAAGAGAGGTCGATTCTATTTTTGTGTGTTTTGTTTATGTCGGTAAAATGTCTAATCGTGGTTGTAAATCTCTGCTGACAGTTTTCGTGTCATTTGGAGTGAATTTGTGATTAAAAATCACCACAGAAACACTACAGACTTTGTAAAAAAGGTTTATCTCTTATACTCTGGCGCCAGATAAGCTATGTTAGGTGTGTGTTGAAGATCTGACAAAATGGTCCAAAAAAGAGAAGAAAGGCTTTAAATTTGCTTTTCCTGTGGTATGGAGGGAGGCAAGAAATCATTCCAATGATTACTTCTTTTGTAGTGTTGATATTACTAGTCATAATTCAACAAGAAGGTAATAAGCTACCCTAATCTTCCGTCTGACATCTGACCAGTAGGGCACAGTGTAGATTTGCCGGTTCCTGAAGTATTTTCTGCTGTGCAATCTGATTTAGATGAACCAGATGATGATGAATTCCATTATAATGCAGAAAGTCTAGCGCATAAATTGTTTACTCATACCAGGCTTAACGATTTGGTTAGGGATTTGGGCACAATGAAAAAAAAAAGCTGAATTGCTTGGCACTAGATTAAAAGAAAAGACTTTATTGGCGGTTGGAACCAGCATATACATCTACAGAAAGAGAGAGCAGCAATTTTCCAAGTTTTTTCAACAAGAAGTTGATTTAGTATACTGCTCAGGCATTCCCAGTCTGATGAACGAGTTTGGTACTGAATACAAAAACGAAGACTGGAGGCTCATTATTGATTCATCCAAAACTAGTTTAAAGGCTATTTTATTACACAATGGTAACATGTATGCATCTATACTTGTTGCACATTCTGCACATATGAAAGAAAGCTGTGACAACCTGGAAATAGTAATAAACGAAATATGCTATTCTGCTCATGGTTGGATGATTTGTGACGATCTAAAAGTAACATGCATGCTCCTTGGTCAGCAAGGTGGCTTTACCATATTTCCATGTCTCTTGTGCGAATGGGACAGTAGGGCTAGGAATCAACATTGGTGCAGAAAGAACTGGCCTGTGAGGGAGTCTTTAAAACCTAGTGAGAAGAACATTCTATACACAAACCTTGTAGATCCAAAAAATGTACTCCTACCACCTCTACATATAAAGTTAGGAGAAGGCGTCTTTGTTGGACCTGACATTATAAAATTGATATTTTATGTTACCTTTGATTCCACAATGACTTTAAACGAGAAAGAAGGATGGGTATCATTCAAACAAGTCGTTACAAGAATGTGTTTCTATTATAGCTACATCGTTAAACAGCGTAAAACTTTAGGATGTTTAATGAGTCTGAAATTTCACTGTATGGGAGATGTTAGTGAGGAAAAAGGAGAGCGTTTTCAGCAGGACATTAAAGAGATGAAAAAACGCTACCAAGGCCGCTGGAACACCAACATGATGGGGAACTACTGTTGGTTACCTCACCAAGAAGTTCAGCAAGCAACTCATCGTAGAAAAAGCTCCACAAGAAAAACTTCAATGAAAAAAGAGGAAGAAAATACAAACCAATTCCAGCTGACAATTGAAACGCCTGTTAGCAGATATCGTTGTTTAAAGTAGCTTACTGTAAATACAAACCATGCTTACGTTGTAATGAAACATTTCTTTCATTTCCTCATTTACCCTATAGCATAGGATTTTTATACTATGTAATAAAAAAAACATTGCTCGAAAACTATGGGCGATAGAAAAAAACTAAAGCTAGATTCGGATTCAGCTTATAAAAATCTATAAAGATCAGCTATCAAAGTAAAAAAGGTTTTTCAAAAAAATTTTTTCGTTGGCCTGTGTAATCTGGCCCTTGGGCCCTTACCAAAAACTACAGTGGCATCTAACCATAACATTATGGGAAAAATAGCGAAATGTCAAATGCAATGAGTGAAAATTCAAGCTCAGGGTGCAACTTATATCTTTATGTCCCTGCCAAATCTCCAGCACTGTGACCAGACAATTCGACAGTATTTGATATTTTGTGTAGTTAAAGAAATAAGTGTAAACTGATCTAACCAACCTAGATTTGGAAGATACTGAGCTACACTTATACTGTTTGCAAATCTCATCACTGAAGAACAAATCAGCGAGACAACCAATTGCACTACTGCATCCAGTGTTTTGGGCAGTTCAATGAGGGCTGTCAGTTGGCAGGTTTGGAGCGTAGTGCATCACTACAAGACAGCAGCACTAACGACAGACTGCACCAGCTGTATTACATATTGGCAGCAGCACCCATCAACACAACACAATGAGACAAGTACATACCCAGTTTGATTTAAATCCAGTGAGTCCATTTTTATACCCACTGTGAATTTAATCCAGTTTGAGTACTTCCTTTTACAGTGTACTGTGCACGTAGTTCTGACCAGAAAGGTGTTTATGATATATTCAGCGACTTTCAAACGGACAGTACACACATTTTGATGACAATTTGATGTGAAAACGTATGTGAGGTTTCCAGAATGAGGTTTTCACTCTTCAGCGGAGTGTGCACTGACATGAAACTTCCTGGCAGATTAAAACTGTGTGCCATACCGAGACTCGAACTCGGGACTTTGCCTTTTGCGGGCAAGTGCTCTACCAACTGAGCTACCCAAGCACGACTCACGCCCCGTCCTCACAGCTTTGCTTCCGTCAGTACCTCGTCTCCTACCTTCCAACTTTACAGAAGCTCTTCTGCAAACCATGCAAGATTAGTATGATTACGAAGTCTTTCGCAACAAAGTCCTTGCATAGAAAGTACTCGGTTTACTTGCCGCATCAAATTTGGATAACGTCCAAAGCTTTTGATGACTACCTCCGTCATCTTCGTCAGGCATAAAACTGACAGTCATCGAAAGCTTGGGATGTTATCCAAATTTGATGCGGCAAGTAAACCAAGAACTTTTTATGCATGCAAGACTAGCACTCCTGAACTAAAGGATATTGTGGAGACATGGCTTAGCCACAGCCTAGGGGATGTTTCCGGAATGAGGTTTTCGCTCTGCAGCGGAGTGTGTGCTGATATGAAACTTTCTGGCAGATTAAAACTGTGTGTCAGACCGACACTTGAACTCGGGACCTTTGCCTTTTGCGGGCAAGTGCTCCTTTTTTCAGGAGTGCTAGTCTTGCATGGTTTGCGGGATAGCTTCTGTAAAGTTTGGAAGGTAGGAGACAAGGTACTGGCGGAAGTAAAGCTGTGAAGACGGGGTGTAAGTCCTGCTTGGGTAGCTCAGTTGGTAGAGCACTTGCCTGCAAAAGGTAAAGGTTCTGAGTTCGAGTCTCGGTCTGGCACACAGTTTTAATCTCCAAGGAAGTTTCAAATGTGAGGTTTAATCACAAACGACATATACCTAGTAGCATAGGCACCTAGGATTTTATATTTCCCTACATAATTAAATAATGTTAAATGTCTTTTGTAGAGGTAAACAGAAACATGGAAGGTTTCATACACTTTGTATTAGACCAGTTTCTCTCAAATCAATAACTGACTGAAACAAACAGATGACTATTTTACAAGGACTGAGAATGCATTAGGTACCATGGCTAATAAACTAAGAGACTTTCCTTCCCCATTTAATGGTAGAATAGATTTGCAGCAAAACTGATTAGATCTAGGATTTAGCCTTGTTTTGGGGCTAGATGGAAGACTAGAAATCGATGAAGAAAAGTTACATGTAAACCAGACCATGTGCAATAAAATCTGAAGAAGACAATTTAATTCAAGGAGTAAAAATTTTAAAGAAATAATTGTTGTCGACTAAAGACATGTCACAAAAGTTTACAAATAAGAGTATCAAATGTGTTATCATTAGTCATTAATGAACTAGAACCTAGGTGGCAGAAACATAAAGCAGGAAGGGAACTATGAAACAAGGCTATATAGAACAAACCTAAGGACCTTTTTGAGACTAGATCCGCATTGTAAGTTACCACAGTAATATGAGATAGATCTAAAACTAGTTACAATGACAATTATATAAAGAATACAAAAGATGTATCACATAACAATAGTAATTCAAATCAAGATATGCAAAACAAGAAGTAAAGAGAGAGGGTGAAGATTTATTAGCATACAGTAAGACAGTAAGTAATGTTTGTGATAATTTCACTGCTGTATTAAGTAATAGACTTTACATAAACTTCTAAAGTACACTATCAGTGGATATACAATGCTGTTTTTGAGATCTTTTAGGGTATGTTTCCTGAAACTTGTATGGATTACATTAAAATAACATTTCTAATAAACTATATCACTGGATGCTCAGTACAATGGGGATTATTAAAATTAGATTTTTAAACCTGTGCAAGATTTTGAGGTCATTTTCAAATCCAAATGGTGTGCAAAAAAAGCTATGTCTAGAACGTCTATGCTTCAAACCACACAATGATAATTCTTATAAGGGTGACAGAGAGTTCATAGACTGGCATATTAATAGAGCAATATACTTAGACGATTCCATGAGAGAAGAACCTCTGTTACAAGTTCTTATCATCCACTTACCATAGAGGGAAGAGACAAACTTTTGGGAAATGTCTGCGATGAAGTTAATACTTTATTGGAAAATTGTGAGCAAATAGACATAGTTGAGAGCCAACTGAAAAGATGGCAAATTAGTAGCAGTATCAACAACAGTAACCAATGCAACAACATGCCTACCCATTACAATAGGTGACAACATGGACTGACAGAAAATACAAATAAGGGAAACTGAAGACACAAGAGTCAACAGCATAACTGATCAGGACATACATACAGGAAAGGAATCAACGAAAAAAAATAGTTCAACGACCTCTCTTAACTGATTAAAATTTTACACTAGAAATATAGTATTCAAAGAGAATGGTATAAAATCTTGCACTTTCAACTACTTATTGGGCACAGAGTTCTTAATCATAGTGGAGAAATAAGGTGTGTCACTATTAACACTGTATTATAGTACTAGTAAGACAATTTTTTGTTATTGCCCTAGCTAAGGGATGGCAATTAAAATGTGATTATAAAATTAATGTTAACATTAAGATTCAAAAGTAATCTTACCACGAAATCGAACTGTTGGCTTCCAGTGAACCAGAACATTCTGTTTATTTCACCATAGAGGAGTTATTGGAGTGATATGGGTGTTTGGTGGTCTCTGCATGGAGGATGTGTGGAAGTAGCAGCTATGGAAGAAGGAGATAGTCCTTGTCATTCAGGTCACTGTCCTTATTACTATTTTATAAGCCTTCTCAAATGTGTCCCTTACTGCAAGGAACGACTTTTTAATAGGTACGAGCCATGAAAGTTACTAATGTTGATAGCAATATCGCAAAATAGAGCCTAAACCATTCCTGAGTCTGTCCACTTTGAACGCCAAGTTATGCAGCTACAGTATCCACCTTAAACAACACTTGAGCACTAAGTACTGTTTCTAAACTAGTGAAGGTTTCACATGAAAAGTTTTTAAGGCCTATACACGAAGAGGAAGAAACTTGTGTATAACTTTGTTAAGTCATGTACATTATTATGTTAAGTTTTAAAGGTGAAATTTTGTTTGATGGCAACAGTCAGGGAAGGTTTCTATCTTTCCTTACACACCTGTGTAAGATTAGCTTGAATTGCTTTATCTATTCCTAAAAATAACTCACTGACAAGTCGTACAATTGTCTTAACAAATACCGTCCAGGTATGCTGCACTTTATTGAATAAACGAACAGTTCTGCATGTGCCAGTTTCTTCCATCAGAGGTAATCGCATTAACTGTTTTATCTTGTAAAGACAGATTTCATTATTTTTGCATGTAACAAATATAACTGAATTAATCCAAGCAATCAGATATATGGCGCGTATACAAACTGTTCATCTTAGATATTCGGCTGTGTGATATGCCTGTACTATCTCATATTGGGCGAAGAGAAGAACTCACTCTTGTACTGGCACTTCACTAGTAAAGAACAGCAGGTCCTTACCTAAACGGCGAGACTTGTGTCCTTTGCTGGGGTGTCACTTAGAGCCTGTGTCAGTCATCATCTGAACCGTCAGAGGTACTGCTTCTTGCATCTCGCACACAGCAAGTGATGAATGGGTTTACTTATTTGTTCTCAGTCGGCTGTCTAAATGTCTGACGTATTCCATCACGCATAGTTGTGTCGCTGAGTCAAATTGGTTTGAGAGACCAACAAACGGGTTCACCTGCATACTATAATCCACCAGGGCTTCAGAGACTTATAGGGAAATACCTGGATTGCGAATAAGCCCAACATGACACTATGTATTTGCATCCTTCCGGGCGCGCGCTTTTAATAACAGATTGTCGCTGTCCATGACATCAGTCGCCGACTGCGTTGTTGTGTCCCACCCTCACCTTCAGACGGGTAAGGTATTCGATGCTGCGGAGTAGGGCTCCAATATATGCTTCTCAGCACCCTGTTCTTTGGAACCATATTTTTCTTTATGGAATCGTAGAGTATAGATGCTTGATAGTGGCGTAGTTTTTGGGCTGCACCACTGATTGACATTATGAAGTCAGACAAAGCGATTAGTTCGAGTTAGTGTAGCGTGTTGATCCCCAGCTGATTACTTTGTTCACCATAGACTGGGTTTTAGTGAAACCGTTTGTAAGATAAAAATGTTTCTGCGGCGTTTCTTTAGCCACCTTTTGTTATGTTGTGTTGTTGTTGTTGTTGTTGTCTTCAGTCCTGAGACTGGTTTGATGCAGCTCTCCATGCTACTCTATCCTATGCAAGCTTTTTCATCTCCCAGTACTTACTGTAACCTATATACTTCTGAATCTGCTTGGTGTATTCATCTCTTGGTCTCCCTCTACGATTTTTACCCTCCACGCTGCCCTCCAATGCTAAATTTGTGATCCCTTGATGCCTCAGAACATGTCATACCAACCGGTCCCTTCTTCTTGCCAAGTTGTGCCACAAACTCCTCTTCTCCCCAATTCTATTCAATACCTCCTCATTAGTTATGTGATCTACCCATCTAATCTTCAGCATTCTTCTGTAGCACCTATGTGATGTTAAGAACGAATAAATCATTGTTATTTAGAGCACAACTCCTCCCTGTGTTCCGATTAACATTACCTATGCCGTTTTATTAAAGTCTTGATTGCAATTGAAAGAGCAGAATCTTGCAATTGGCGAACTGCTCCCAGTATCTAGGTCCCTGGCACTTCTGTGATGCTGACATTCAGCGTCCTCGCCAAACAGGTCCACATTATGTTAGTTAAAAATATAGTTCAGTAGTATGTTGTAAATACTTAGTTCTCTGATTGCGTTGTTTATGTGTTCATCTGTTTTATTTACAGTGCATTTCTGTCAGTGACTTCTGTGTCGTTTGTCGACCTGATATCCAAGAAACAAACAACTTGGGAAATTGAATTCAGGAACTGCTGTCAAGCATATACCTCGGATATGTCTGTCAAAGCAGAATTATGTAAAATAATGATAAAAACAAGTCTATATGAGCCTAACTGCAATTGTAAATTTTTACTGAAACTCAAATGGAAACATGAATGGTTATATTAGTTGCCATTTACAAGACCTGTGTTGTATACGTAACCTGTATATTAGAATTTGCATCGATCTTGGCACTGAAATCTTCGTTATCCTGTTTCCTGGGCTTCTAGATTACACGCAACCGGAATCTTCTGCATAGGAATTGTGCATGAGGTTCTGCCAAGGCATGTGTGGAGCAGTTCAGGAAGAACAAAAGTAATATCACTTGTAAATATGTAATTTGCTGCAAAGAAATAATATGGATGTCAAACGCTTCTGCTTTCAGTAAAATTACACAGATCCCCAACACATACTCCTTACTTAATTGATACAGTAGTTCGCAATTGTACTAAAGGATTAGTTCAACAACTTTTGGATATTTTATGTGAATGTAGACTTTTCCAACATATAGACTTCATGAAAAGCTGTTTGGATTGCAGCCGGTTTGCAATACTATAAAATCGTGACGTTTCGTCGAGTGACCTACTCATCATCTTCTGGCGAAATGCCGGGATTTTGCGGATACCGTCGTACTTATATCTGCGATGTGATCTCCCCAGAACACAGCATCAATGAAGATTTCACATCAGACTTTGAGAACACCAAGGTGCTCTGCCACGCCACTGGCTATTGAGAGAGTCCCATAAAGAGTCCATCGAAATTCGGATTTACGAGAATCTAGTAAACAAAGCGTAGCGGGACTTTGAATTTCGCCGCGCTACACTCGTTCCCTCAGATATAAATTATACCGTCGCAGCTGTAGGAGCGCTCGACGGCAGAGAAAATGTTTATAAGAAAATGAAGGTACAAAAATTGTAACTCTTTTTGTTTTCTACACGCTCTTGTCTCTTGAGAGCGGAGGCTTAGCACCACTTATTCGCTAGTCTTGGTATGATTTAGACGTAAAAAATTTTTCGTTAGTCATGGTCTGATTAAGACGTAAAAACTTATTGATGTGCAGACATATTGTATTTTGGAAGCTTGTATGAAATTTGGAGAATGGAAGCAGCCGTAAAATGCATTGCATTCAATATCAAGATGGTTTTAATTCGTAGACATTAGTAATTCCTGGACGATGAAGTTTACTGCAAGGTTTTGGAGCAGCTACGACTTTTTCATGCAGAAATCTACGCCATTTCCCCCTGTTAATCACAGTTTGTTATTCTCTGTTCTCTTTCAAATAATTTTGTAGTGGGAATTGGTTTGACTTTGATCAGAAACGCCACAAGGACCACCCCAAAATAGGCTTTTCCAAATCACGAAGTCCGATAGCTTTTCTTTAATACGAGGTTCCATTTGCATTTCATTCTTTCCCTTTTTCACGGTCATTAACGATTTTAAAACCCCCTTTTTATTCACCATTTCTTCCCACATTTTCAACCTTTTCTTTTCTTCTCTTTTTCTTTTTTATTAACCACTACAGAAGAATACTAACAGAGAGCGAAATGGAATCCAAAGATAGCAGCAATTCATCGAGGGCGCCCCCACCACCGTCCTCCTAGGGAGACAGGGCTGGATTTGACAGAGACGCAGACGACACGCCCACTACCTCCAGCACTGCGACTTAACCCCCGACCTGGCCCACCGGCCTCTTGGCATCCAGCATCCCAGAACCACGTGAAGGGGGTATACTGCAGATATATGCAGGATGGTATCCGCAGTATCTCGACACTTTGCCAGAACATGACGAGTATGTCACTTATTGAAATGTCGCTGTTTTATAACACTACCTCTCGGCTGGAAACCCTAGAGCTTTTCATCAATTTAATAATTTCTTTGAAAAATCTCGTATTATAGCCTTGATCTACAGATAAAATTCTTTATTTATACGATACAACCAGTATCAGTCAACTGACCATCATCAGATTCATAAAGTTATTCTTAGGATCGTGATAGACGAACCATAAAGTCATTATTTTGCCTAACATGATGCTGTAAATACTTTTATGAACTTGATAATGGCCAGACAACTGAAACTGATTGCACAGGATAAGTAAAGTATGTATTTTAACAACTGCTCAAGGAGATAATACGGCGTTCTTCAGCTATATAAGAGCTGTGGGGCCTCATCTCCCGAAAATATAATATTTTCTTATCGTACAGTAATGGACTCTAACTCACTCTGCGTCCAACATATTAGTGAACGTCATTACAAAAACATCAATGTAGTTGACGTTTCTGTCTGTTGGATGTTTGGGTGATTAATTTTCCTTGGAGCAGCATACGACATATACATCTCTTTGTTGCAGTTGCAGTGACATCAGGTGTCACTTGACCAAACTCAGTGCCAAGAAGTTCAACAGGAATACCTCAGACCAACAAACTGAATAACTACAGAGCATAATCTAAAGAAACAATTACTCCAAATAGAGGTAACTTTAATTCAGTAAGTTGAATTTATCCCTCACACTTGTTTATTTATGTCTACTAAAGTATGAGAGCTTCCAAGCAGTCCACTAACTTCAAGCAAAGGTATTACTGGTAAAGCTATGGAAAATCTCATACCTTTACATCTGTTGCCACTTATTAATGAACGAACATCAAAATCACTACTGAAGTATCATAAACTATAAACTAGTATAAAATCAACTTTGATCCTCTACTCAATACATGCAACTATTGTCAAGTACAAATGCTTTCTTTTTTTACATAGACACTTCTTTCACTTTTATTCTCATTCTCTGCATAAATTCTCTGAATTTCATATGTATACGTATACACATGGTTACACAGTATAAACTGATCAGTGGTTTCATTCACCTTAAATTTTTATATGTATTGCTATGGTTTATGCAAAGCTACATTCTCCTTAATAGCGAATAACTTAATGAGACAGTAGGTTAAATTCTTTTCCAATAACCATTTAACACTAATTTTGACTGACAGTATTTAAAGTAAAAATTCTCTGAAGCCCTGGTGGATTTTAGTGTGCAGGTGGGGCGTTTGCTGGTCTCCCAAACCAATCTGATTCCGTGACACGACTATGCGTGATGGAATACGTCAGACATATAGACAGGCGACTGAGAACAAATAAGTACACCCACGCATCACTTGTTGTGTGTGAGATGCAAGAAGCAGCACCTCTGACGGTTCAGATGATGATTGGGACAGGCTCGAAGTGGCACACTAGCAAAGGACACAATTCTCACCGTTTAGGTAAAGAGCTTCTGTTCTTTACTAGTGAAGCGCCAGTACAAGAGTGACTTCTTCTCTTTCTCTAGCTATCCTCACCAGCTCGGTAGCATAGCACATTTACATGCTTAGACTACACCCGCTTTAGCACAAGCCTATCATCAGCTGGAGCTCGGCATTCGAAGCTGGGAGACCGCCCCCTGATGTGCATACACAGATTTGACCAACAAGCTACTTTAAAAATTAGTTGGGCGGAAAGGTAAAAGATTCAGCTTTCCGGCCTCGTTCCCATGCATTTACCCCGTGTCTTTGGTAAAAGCGTGACCTGGATGGAACCGCTGCCCTCCATACAAAAATCGTTAACTCTCCCGTTGTGTCCATTTCGAACTTTCCAAAGAATGGCCATAAATTCGCTAAAACCCACGTTCATTCACATATATGTTTTGTAGCAGAGTCTGGACGCCTGGGCGCCACTGTCGTGTCCCATGAAAATTCGCAGAAGCTCACAGCCGTCTCATCGGCTTCCTACATAAAAAGGGCTCATCCTCTGCTTTATTGCTGGTCATCAATGCTCTGCTCATAGCTGCAGTACAATGAGACCGAGGGAATTGGTACTCCACAAACGTTTTTACTCAGGTTCCGCTGAAAAAACGCTCTCCTCAGCCCTCAGACGCTGTATGCTCTTACTGCAGTCAGTTAACTCAGCACCCTCTTCCTTTGAATGCAGGTAAAGCTTACCGCTATTCCTTCACTAGAGAACACCAGCAAGAGCGTTAACTACTGCCAACCATTTCATCATATGAATGAAGTCAGATCATATCCAGTATAGCAAGCAAGTAATAAAGATCGTCTTCCCTAAGAACATTAAACAGCATGACACTGTATCAGAAGTGAGAGTGCCCTGCAGTCTCTCAAAGGGAGTAAGGTCTTTTTGCCTTACAGTGACCTTTGGTTTTTTGAGATGTGAGCACAAGCAGATGGAGGTTGATTCTACCAAATACTGTTGTTGGCTGAAGCTGAAACAGGAGATGGTATGCTTAATGCAATAGGAGGAAGTGAATGTACTTGTATTCTTTTGTGGTGAAGAACCAGTTAAAATATAATAAATATTTTTTGATATAAACATAATGACTGATTAAATGCTTAACTATTTCGTATTTACTCCCCACAAATCTCCTCACATACACATTAAAACCTTATATGTGGGGACTGTGGATGGACAATGTCCAGTGAACACATATGCAAGGAAAGATAAACTGAGGGAAGAATATTGAAATTAAGATATTGATTAGGAGGAACAGTGGACAATTCTGAAAATAGACACAACAGTACCCATTATCAGTTGGCAAGGGAGTATATAAGATCACGTGGCTAGAGCAGAGTTGATATTTCAAATGATAACTGATTAAATGGAACACATTCAGAACACTGGAATGATGGAAGAAATATGAGAACTCCAGGGAGCAGCCTTCAGCACTGTAGAAGACACAGCACTTTGCAGCAGCAACAGTTCTGGATGACAAAATAAAGTTTGCAAGAAACAAAACTGTAGTTTTGCCAAGGAGTTATGCAGCAGAACAACTGACTGAAACAGTCATGATTTTGTGCTGTAGAATAGTGAGTGATGAGTCAAGGTGAAATCTGTTAGATCTGTACTTCCTATGGTTGGACAAAATTTTAAAATTGAACTATTACAAAATTATTGATCATGGCTCGATCCAGAAGTAATGTTAAAAGCAGTGGCATGCCTTGTTGAAGGCCACATTAAGAGTGAAAAGATACAGACGCCATTATTAATGAATTGAGGTTACTAAAGCTACTAGAAGCATTAGTGGAAAAACAGCACAAAGAACTGGAGGAAAAAGATACTCAGTGAAGAAAAAAAAGAGGCAGTAAGAGAGGCACAATGGTGAAGAGAACTTACAGATTTTTGGGGCAAATATTACACAAGCCAGAAGAAGATATAACAGAATTCCAAGGTTTGGAACCGACAATCAAGATGGAGCTCCAAAACAGAATGCAGAACTACAGAATACAGAGCCAAACAGAAACATCTGCAGACACAAGTGACGAAATCCAAGTGAGTGCAGATTTAGGTGACGAAGACTTCCAGAGAAAAGAGGCATACACAAAGAGTGAATAGCAGTGTAACTGAAATAGAGGGAGAAATGTATAAAGTGAAGGCTCTAGTAGTACCAAATTTATTTGTGGATCATGCATTGGGAACAGACTGGATGACTGAATGTCAGGGTGAAGTTAATTTTAGTGTAAGTGCTGTGAAGATTAGGAAATTTGAAAGAAAGCAAATGGTTAAATTTAAAGAGAAGAAGAATCTAGAAGACACAGGGCTACCTATAAGGATTTAGTGTTCAATGGTAGAAGAATATGGTGGGAAATGGGAACAAATAGATCATGTGAGATGCAGCAGTTTCAAAGAGTATTTGGAAGAGGAAGTACACACAATAGAGGGAAAGGAAATTACCCAGAAAATTTCAGAGAACAATGTCAAAGCTGAAGAAAAGGAATGAAAATATCAAAAACAGAAAGTGAACACAGAAAAGACAAAGACAAAAGAAAATGAGGGCGAGATAGGAGAGCCACAAAAAATGTAGGATTCAAAACTATCTCAAAAACATGACCCATATGTCACAGAGGAAGGAAGGAAACTTATTTTATGGCATGACAAAGAACCCCAGAAAGAGAAAGAAAGAGAGACTAGAAGTGTCTGTCATTAAGTTGTAATGACAGCAAGGACACAGCGCTGCTTCGTAAAAATTTAGGAGTGTAAGCTAGTCTGCCACTTTTCAAAATGTGAATTGTGAGCAGATACTCAGGTGCAACATGATTAACTTCACGTCTTCTAGACTTAAAGACCTAACATCAAGAGTGAATTCAGATATCATTGTCACGCAGGGGATGGGGGGGAGGGGGGAGGAGATGGTAGGGCTGCACCCTGCCACCAAGTGGCAAGCTGTATCATGCTAGGATATCAACACTGGGCAGGCACAGGAGATGTCATCCTGACCAGCACAGCAGCTATAGTTTTGGTCACTGGGGGCAATTCTACACATGTAGAGAGCTGACATCCAGCACCAGATGGAAGCCTCAGATGCCAGAGCAGCAGCTGATGTTTAGCAACAAGGCCATTTGCAGTAACAAGTGTGGTGTGTGACCCATCCTACCATGACAGACAAGTGCATCATGCTTACAAATGACAGTGTTTATCTGTGAAAGTGCAAATGTGATGAAAGAAGTCCTTCTTGTTTTTTGTCAGTTTACCTGCTGTTCTTTTTTTAGATGGCATTCAAAAGTAATACTGTTGGTATACAGCATAGCGAAATAAAGACTGTATGGCGACATAGACTAAGATGGATTTGAAGTAATGGTGTGACACAACTGATAACATGAATAATGTGAACCTGAACTACATAGACTAAGATGGATTTGAAGTAATGGTGTGACACAACTGATAACATGAATAATGTGAACCTGAACTATAAGGTGGATGATGTTTCATGTCTAGTTACTCTCCCTAATTATTAACCAAATTTTATGCTTTGTCTGTTGCTATCTTAAACTCAAAGAACACTGAATCACATAAGTAAGGCAGATTTATTTAGCACTTGTGAATATATGCAAGGGTTTGTATTTATATTATGAGATTATAGAGTTGTCTCTAACCTTGTCATAACTGGAACACTTGTGAGAGAAAATAACATATTATTCTAGAATATGGTTTATATTTAATTATCTGCCAGTTTTTGACCATTTTTAACTTATTGTTTCCCAAATTTTCTTGACAAATTTGTAAAACAAGTTAGTGAGGGAACAAAAGGTACCATTGCCTTGTATTAATCTTTGGCTTTTTTCAGGTGTGGAGGGCACGCATTTGGCACATTCTTGTTGTGACTTACAGTCATACCAGATGCTACTGTTGGCAGTATTTTAAGCACAAATTATTAGGCACAATGCAATAGGAAAAAGTGTTTGTGCTGGAATTCTATTGAGTGAAGAACCAGTTTCAGTACAATAAATAATTATTTTTTTGTTGACGTAACTGTAGTGTTTAGAGTTATTTATCTTCCTTAATGAATGACACATTGAGCGACTTGTTATTTAACTATTTGGTATTTACTGCCCCCCTTCTTCCAACACACAAGCACACCAATATCTTATAAGGAGACCTAGGATAGGCATCATTGTACAAGTAAATTCAGTACTTTGTTACATGCTTTGAAAATTAGTTACAAGATAAATGAAAGATTTGCTATTTCTTTCATCTATAAAATTAAGTAATTTGTTGTACATATACTGCCTGCATAGGTAAGCATAAAACTCTACTTTTGTTCTCATTTAAAATTCACTGTTTTTAATCACTCTGATGTTTTCATGAATTATTCATAATATTTATTAGACCTACATACTTAATATACTTCTACAGAGCTGAAACCTGGTATCAAGATAGTGAGCTAGAAATTAGGAAACACAAGAAGGCAGAAACGTTATAGTAGGCACACACATTGACACAGACAAGTACATAAGAAGCAGATGTTTTTTCATCAGATAATGACACAAGGAAGGGGAAAATAAACAAGTGAGATCACATCACTGTCAAAGAGTTAAAAACACTTGTCAGCTAGGAACCCTGTATACATCAGACTGCCTTGTGATGAATAATCAAGGCCTACATGAGAAGCAAGAAAACAAATAGAGGGACAAATATCCTGAGCCAGCCCTCCCTTCATCTTCTTGTTCTTCCTCTTCAGGTTAACATTTTCCGACCTCTTTGGACTTGTGAATGCCACTGATGTAGTAGGAAGCTAATGATCTTCACATCTGTGTTAAAGTTTCCTCATCATTTCAGCTTAGTTTGTCCATGTGGTTGATCACCATTGTTTTCCATGGTCAAAGTAAGAAACAGCCACACCAGCGAAGTCAACTACCCCATTTTCTCTCTGATGTAATTGGAAACATTATCTTCTAAATAAATGTTTATCGATGGTGTTTTCACTTCATAGATGGGACCTAAGATGTACTGGTAATAGTATGTTTGACTCCTTTCACGACTTGGAACATTCTGTAATTTGGAACTGATTTCAAGGTTTCTGCAGGTGCAATATTGACCTCAGTCCAGATTGATGGAGACGGCCATAATGTGAGATGCAAAGTCCAACTTTCTGAAATCTAAGAAAGCCCTGTTCATGTTGAGGGTTCCTCTCAAAGCAGTTCAATGAGTTAACAAGATGTGATGATAGCATAAGGTGTATCACATGCTTTAGCAAAATAATAATATTTTGAAGGAAACTCTTAAGCATGGCCATAAAAATGAGGTTATAGATGGCAGCATAACCTCAAATGCACCTTCACATGTAAAACAAGGATTGATTTCCAACATTACTTAATATACCACAATGTGCAAAGAACTGCAAATTTAAGTTCCCTACCAAGGAGAACATGCAGGGCCATTCAATTAGACATGTAGAGAAGAGTATGCAGCAAATGGGGACCACACTGAATATAATCTTCTTCTTATTTAAGATATGTGCCTTCAAATAAAATTCTCAAGCATGTGACATGACAGTTGCCTCTTCATAAAGAAAGTAATGATGACAGTTATGGAAAACTGAAACATTCCTTTTACAATAGTTTCTTTTAGGCCTGTCAGCTTAAAATATTTCAAGCAGACCTCAGATGTCAAAACATTTAGAAATATATAGTACTAGGAGACAGAGGGCACATTAGGATTTTTCATGTTCTAACCAAAAAGAGCCAAGATTTTGATTTGCAAGACAAAAATGGCTTGAAAGCAAATTGCTGTTTTTTGTATTATTTCTTCATACTTTTATAACACAGAAATAGAAATTATGAAATATTGACTTAGGACTTACGCATATATATAAATCAAAAACACGGAGACAGTATTCATTTTATGCTTATAGTAATACCATTAGAATAGTGGTCATACAAGCTCTACAATATATTCTTTCTCACCTTTGCTATACCATGATTCAGGAGCACATATTCCTTTAAAACATCCCAGCATATACCAAACACAACCGAATCCATGAATGAAAAGACTTAGTGCCATTATAATATAAGCCAACTGAAGAAATGTGATATTGACATTCAGGCGCACTGTATGGATACTGAAGTAAGTCCATATGTAGTGCTGTAATGAGAAGAAAGCAAATCATTTATTTTTCATTTAACTTGTGGCATGGATGACATGCCATAATAACTATGATGTATACATATTACCACATACTTCCACTAAAAATCCACTGGTTCTACCTTATTCATTAAGAAATTTGGGTGAGTGGCTGAGAGACTAAATAGATAATTGTAATTCAGTATTGAAAATGTTTACGTTTTTCGTTATTTCGACAACTAATCTAAGTCTGATACCGGGAGGTACCCTAAAATAAGGATTTGTCTAGGTTTCTGTCTTTATCTTTGTACAATGAGATCTATTGCTTCGTCTCAAATGATGGTGATAATGTGAAGTCTTAATCTTTCTTCCCCTCTGTCTTTCTTTTCAAAGCTACAAATTTATCAGCTACTTCTTAACCATAATTGTAATTTTTATCCCTTATAAACTAACCTCTGAGAGATTATATCAACTTGAATGTTTGATACACTGTCTTCCTCTGCATGCCTTTATGCAAGAGAAAATGGATTAGTTGTGATAGAATATCTACAAGTGATCAACCTACAATAAAGGGAAATGAACATGTATATTTTATGACATAAAATATATCTGCAGACAGGCTGCAGGGGAGTATGTGTGCGCTAATTGGGACATGGGACAAATAACTTGGCCATCTAGGTAATCGTCTAAGACCAACTATCTGCAGAAACTGGCGATACTGCGGGCCCCAGCAGTTCCAGGAACAAGCCTTGTCTTCTGTTTCAATTCTTCTGTAATATTTACATTTGTAGACTAGCAATAACCAACATGTGATCTGAATGCAATTGATAATGCTCGAGATCACTTGTGATATAAATCATGTTCAAGTCATGGGTGTACTCATAGTGCAGCTAGAATGTATCGAACTTTTGGAGAAAATGGCAACAACAGCTCCATCCAGTTACATTCCTGTGGCACATTTCTTGGCAGAATGTATATGCTTAACTGTGACATTCCCCACAGCCCTCTGGGACAACTTTGCTGACAGCTAGCTGTGGCTGTGGCGACAGCATTGTACTACCACATACTTTGTCAAAAGTGCCAGTAAATACTCATGAATAAACTGAGTGAATGCCTTGCAGAGCACACTCTACAGTATTGTAGCTACATTGTACAGTCTGATATCCACATATGGATTCATGTAGAATTTAACCCTAATAAAAGGTCATATTTAAGGTATTCAGTTAGATTTAAAACAACAATACTGACCAATTTTGAAGCAACACAGAGTGGATGGGAGGTATCAGTAACTTTGTCAGCAAATGTCTACAGGGGATGTCTAATTGTGAACTGTGGAGACTCAGCATCAAGGAACGATGATATATTAATCAGTATGTTCACTTAATAACTGTCTCCCTTTCAGGTGTATTCTGAGTGGTGAACTAAACTCACTAAGCATAGCTGGGGTAAGCTGTCCAGAGACATTTGTACAGTAGAGCAGCTTGATATTCACAAATCTATCATCTACCACCAAAACAGAAACAGAAATGCACCATATAATTATTCAAAAACTGGTTCAAATGGCTCTGAGCACTATGGGACTTAACATATGATGTCATCAGTCCCCTAGAACTTAGAACTACTTAAACCTAACTAACCTAAGGACATCATACACATCCATGCGCGAGGCAGGATTCGAACCTGCGACTGTAGCGGTCCCGCGGTTCCAGACTGAAGCGCCTAGAAGCGCTCGGCCACACCGACAGGCATATAACTATTAAAAAACATTCTGAATCACGCACCATAGGGACAAACTCTGAGGAGACGTTTAGAAAACAAGTTGTCCTATTAATATATGAATCACCATTGGGTTATTTTTGGTTTTTAATCGGAGTCAGTGATAAACACTTTTTATAATGCGAAATTATTATGATGTGAGGATTCTAAGATTAACATGTTGACTGAGACTCAAGAAAAAAAGGAAGCTTTTGAGTAGCCTAAGCAGATTTAACAGGAAACCAGTCTTTATTGACTCCACTAGAATAACAAGTTGTCATTTTCCATGTAAGATAGTGTCTTCAAAAACACTAAACTGCTGTCAATGAGACTCTAAATGCAAGCTTACGTCTTTCATATTACAACACACTAGTAACATGTATAAATTCTTCTACATCCAAGGCAATATAACATGAATGAGAATATAAGTGAAACTTCTACACAGAAAAAGTAAATATTTTTATTAAATAGAAGCAAAAGAAACATGGGAAAATGTGTTGCAAAACTAATAACCAATGAATCATTCAATGCATATGTTAGTACTTTCATGTCCACATTAGAAACATGTTTTCCTAAAAAAAACTCACAGAAATCAGTACCATGCCAGGGAACAACAGCCAGTGGTTATCACCTGCAATCAGAATATCTGATCAAACTGCAAAACATCTGAGCCAACTCAGACAACACAGCAGAGGCAAAGACTTTACTGATTATGTTAACACTTTTTATAAAATTTATAGGAAAAAGATAAAAAAGCTAAGGCATTGCACAGTGGCAAAGTAGTTATAGGGATAGTAAATAACTCAAAAGGAATATGGAATGTAGTAACAAAAAAAATATATAAAAATGTTAAAAATTAGTATGGCATCGTTTTAAATGATGATCATTGAGTGGTACTTAGAAATCTTACCATAGCACATTACAATAACACACCACAGCAAAATGAAATGAGTGAATGTATGAACAGGAACACAATTTATGTATTGATCATCCTTTTCATCATATACAATGATACAGAAGTTATCATATGTTGATACAAAAAAATTTAATTAATTGTGCCTGTATACAAATCATGCAGATAATTAAATACATAAACAGAAATGAATCATGCAGATAATCAAATACATAAACTTAACAAATTCTAAGTTTACATTATATCCAGTATATTCAGTGGCACATAGCCAACTTAAGTCATGAATGTCCACAAATATGGGTAGATATACGTATTTCAGACCTCAATTGGAATATCTAAGTATATCAAATTGTCCTCAACTATTTATTTAAGTGGTGACAGACTGGAAACTATACAGATGCTTCAGAATCAACAACTGACATATTACAGAAAATACTGATATAAGAAAAGAGTGCTAATTACTCTTGGTATGGAACCACATCAAGTAACATAAAACATTGTACTGATTTGGCAGACATGAGCAGTGATTTACATGTAAACTTTGTAAAAAGAAAAACTTAATGAACATCACCTAAAGTAAAAAAAAAGGTGGAATGTAAAAATGATGGCAGTCAAGTAGTCTTACCTGCCCAAAGTTCTTTTTGAATAATAACAAGGTAATCATATTAGTAGAGCTAATAGTCAGCAACTCAGCAACAGACCTACTATAAATCTAATGAGCAAATAATGGAAGCCTAGCAAATGGAAATAGTTTTTGTATTTTAAAACATATGTGACTTACAATGCGTATAAGGCGCGTCAGTCGTAAAATGGACAGGATGAATATATCTTGTGACAGGACCAGAAATACGATGAGCTCTATGGGTAACGGTACAATTTCATAAAATTGCCTCCACTTTATATATCTGTAACGAAAATAAATAAAAACATTGTGTAGACATTATACATTCATATAAATGACATATAATACTTGTGAAATATAATGTTTATGTTATTAGTTATTACCACAGAGAGACTTATTTCAAAACTTTAGTCCATCATTTAAACCAGAACAGCAACAAATTTTCTTTCCTTATACAAATACAAGTGGAATATAATAGCTTGGTTATTGCTAACTGTTAATACCATGTATAGAATTCATCTTTCACGGCTGTGTCTCTTTGTTAACGCAGATGTCATCTCATCTTAGATTCATAAATATTATACTTCACCAAGGAATAAACCGGTTATTGGAAATGTATGAAACAATATATGAGTAAATGAATACATCAACCTTATGTGATCTCTTTATTATTCAACTAATTATGATATGCAAAATAAAGGAAAGGCAACCACCTACCTCTGTCTCACTGGTTTATGGTGCATAGAAACACTTAATAGAATACAGTACTCACACTAGCTCCCAAAGTCTTGCTCTGTCCCTAGCAAAAGAACACAGATTCGCACTAGCACACACAACCACAGCACATTATTGATGGCAGAGGTGGGGAGAACATAGAGAAGAATGCATGAGGGTGAGGAGGGGATAGCTGGATGGTGTGAGGTAGCTCTTTTGAAAGATTAATCAGTCGCTGCACAACAAGACGAAAGGGGTTCAGAGGTGTATAAGGGGTAGAGACAGATAGGGGTGGGAAAAGGAAGGAGATGAAATGAAAGGAGGGAGACGGAGAGGCAGACAAGAAGAAAAGGGAGAAAGGGAGATGGATGGAAAATGGAGTAGAGGCAGATATAGAGAGAAAGAGCATTTCTGCATAGTGGTGGAAGGAGGACAGAAGAGAGTCAGGAAAATGCAGTAAATGATCTGCTTGGTTCAGAGAAATTAATTATAGAATAGAGCAACTGTTGAAATAATTTTGTTCCAGTGTGCAGCAAGTAAGGCAACTAGATGGTCTAGTCTGCGGTTTTCCATAGACTGGTGGTGGCCATTCATGCCAGTAGACAGTTTGTTCATTTGTCATCCCCACATAGAATGCTGTATGGTGGTTGTAGCATAGCTGATATATAACATGGCTAATTCCACTTGCGACCTTGCCTTTTAAATGGCAGAAAATGCTTGTTACTGGATAAATGTATGGGACAGGTCATGTGCCTGGATAGACCACAATGGAAGGATCCATGCAGTGTGCAACTGGGAACAAGATAGGAGTAATGGTGGACAAGGATGTTCTGAAGGTTTCGTTGGTGGTGGAACACTATTTTGGATGATGGTAGGATTCTGGGTAGGATACCCCTCATATCAGGCATGAAAAGAGGCAGTAAATGCTGTGGTGGCAGAAATGGTTGAGCATTTGAAGGCAAGGGTGATCAGAGAGGTACTGTTTCCTGGCTGGTTAACAGGTTTATTGGAATCGGAAGAGGAAATGGCACAAGAGATCTGTTTGTTAATGAGCTGGATAAGATAATATCTGCCAATAGAGCCTCTGGCAGTGTTATCGGTATATGTCAGCAGCATTCAGAGGTAATGAAGCTGTAAGGAGGGCTTTTTGACACTGAATGAGTGACAGCTGCCAAAGTTGAGGTACCAGTGGTGATTGGTGTGGTTAATATGTATTTGTAAAGCCATCTGAGAGATGAAAATTGACATCTAAGAAGATGTTTTGTTGAGTTCAGAACAACCTGGTGAGTGTATTTGGGAGGAAATGTTCAGGTCATGGAGGAGAGTGCATAGGCTGTTCCTGGTATGGGTCCAATTCATGAAAATGTCATCAATGAATCTGAACCAGGCAAGGGATTTTAGATGTTGACTGGAGAGGAAGGATTCCTGCAGAGGGCTTATGAATAAGTTGGCACAGGTTGCTGCTTCTGTGTTTGGGAGCACTGTATCCAGCCACAATGGGGTGACTAGTAGGGAGACTTGTAAGCTTGGTTTTTTGGAGCTTGATGAGTATGTAGAATGTAGGAGTGTGGGAAGGGATGGTGTGAGGTGGGAGATGTGTTCATTTGGAATGTACATAAAGCCTTGAGGGACTGTTGGAAATCCTGTGGGACTTATAGGACAAGATTGTGGTTGTAAGATTTGTATGAAGAGGTGCTGAAAACTACTCAGAGACCCTCAAACACATAGTCACTGTGATTCATGGTCAAGATGGTGTAGCTTTTATCTGTGGGAAAGATGATAAGCCCTGATTGGTTTCCAGATTAAGAATAGCTGTGCATTCCATAGGAGTGATGTTAGGCTCACTGGGGAGGGACTTATGAAAGGAAGCTGCGGTCTGGTTAGAATTGAGGAATTCCTGAAAGGAGATTAGGATCACAGTTGGAAGGAGGCTGCAATTGGTCTGAAAAGGTATCTACGTAGGATTTTGATTGACTGTTGTTACTGGGGTGTGTGGTGAAGAAATGCTCCCCTCCAGAGGACAAGTAAACGAAATGAAGTCCTTTACAAGTCCAGAATGGCTGATTCTATGTTTTGGGCTGGAGATTTGGTATTTTGAAGCTACTAAGACTTCTGCAGGTGTCATAGTTTTGGCGAAAATGTTGACAAAAGTATTACAGGATGTTCATGAGTAGGATGCATGTTCACAGCAGGTGGCGGAAACCTTTGAGGATGTGGAGTCAGAAAAAGCAGCAGGACTTGGTCGGGCATCTATGAGGGGTTGGTAGGGGAGGGGGTGGGACTGTGGGGATGGATGGTCAGGGGTTAAATCAGAGTGGTACACTCATTCTCGGCTATAGGTGATCCAAACTGGGCATAGGACAGAAGGAGCTGGAATTGCTGTTCCAGCTGTGGAAAGACAAGAGTTTCTATTAGGGTTATATCATTCAGAAAGTTGAGATAACAGAAAAAAAGGCGATTGGGGCACAAGCTTTCAAGTATGGTTTGAGATTGAACTGTGTGATTATGAAGAACCAGAACTGCAAGTGTGATGAACTGATGGAATGGGAAAAGGTGAAGATTCTTGTAATAGGATGGGTGACAGCCCAAGACGCCAATTTTAGTGGTAAATGCATTTGGTGATATACCAAGTGCCAGACAAGATTTCAGAAGGAAGATATGTGCTTAGAGGTTTGCTAAGACAAATAAGAGTCTTCGAAATGGGTAGAGGCGATTGAGTGGGGATTCACGGTTGGATCTTCGGGAGACAAAATGAGTGGCAGGAAAGCAAGTAAAAAGTTTGAAAAGAACAAAGTCAAAACTGATGGGCGAGATGTTATAATGGAAATAAATAGTAGGTACCATATAGAGAGCTGTATGGGAAATTATAACGAAGGCCAGAAAATGTTTTAAGGGAAGAGGAAGTAGTAGGCACGTTTGTGAACAGATAAGTTCGATCACAAGACATGTGGATCAGTAAATAAACGCTTGAATAAATAATGCAATCGTAACAAAACAGATGCCATCGGTTAGCAGTCAAGTTGGGCGGCACGAATTGCTAGTTGAGAATGTGTTAAAAACCACACTGGAGTTAAATTTTCGAAAAGGAGCCACCGACGTGAGAGCAGGAAGTTGTAGTACAGGACTTATTAACTTGGTGGGCCTTGACGACAGCAGGTGTTCAGATTCCGCTACAGATTGTGGATGCTATGTGTTTTGAAGGCGGGTGCTGCAGAGGAGAAGGAAGTATAGACCTATCATGAAAATGTAGATAAGTAAAGAATTACAGTATTATCGTCTTATGTGGTATCCATAGATTTCTATGAGAAAAATACTTTTCACAGATTCAAACACTTTGTTCCAGAATTCTTCAGATATCACCATGTAATGTTGCTTTTATTTCATATCTGAAAAGTATTATTTAGAGATGTATAATTAAAATCTATACTAATAACGTATGTGGGAATTACTTAGTGGTGAATATGCAAAATTAACAAGCATATGTTGCTGCCACTAACCGCATACTTTATTAATTTAAATCCGCACACAATAAGACGCAAACACTTCAGTCGTGAGCGGACACAGCTAGACAATAAAGAAACAGAAATGGCAAAGACAATAATCAATACAAAGAGAAACACTCGTTAATTGTTCTTAATGTCAATTTTGTACATCTACATCGATTTTGGTGATCGATGACGCCACAGAGCCCCACTCTACAGTGCAGACCACCAAGTAGTGGATAGGGTGGAGACCCTTCTCCAGAACGTAACTCTGCAGGAAGGTGGGAGGGAATAGGTGCTTGACGTAGCAAAGGTGAAGTGTTATCGCCATTTGCGCTGCTTGAAGCAAGTGTCTGCATGTCAAATTCCGCCATGAATTTAGGATGATCAGCCCAAGGGTCCTCATTGACAGAGATCGAGTTTCTTTGGTGTCAGTGGCCATTTGTCTTCTTCCTGGTCAGCCAACACCAAAGCTGGCTTGAGGAGCTGGATGGTGACCATTGAAGTTTTACCATTAAGGAGGATGGAAAATATCTGTTCCCATCGTAGGAGTACAGATTCTAGAATGAGGCTGATGGAGAAAAGCACGAGTTATGTCACATTAGAATATCATGTGGGTGAAGTTGATTGATGCCTTAAGCACCAAAACCTACTGTAGACTATGAGCTTCAGGAGGCTGCCTATAAATGTGAATTATGTGACATCTGACTTTGTTTACCAATGACTGCAACTCTGAGGTTACCACCAGCAGAGGAGACAAGAGAAAGTCTGATGGTAGCATAAGACATTCCTTGTACAAGACTTCGGTGTGAGAGGATTTTAGATCGTCCTTGTAAGCTATCCCTATACCCAGCAGAACCCACAGTAATGCTTTGGTGTATTGCGAATTGAGATTCACCAACACAGCTTTTGGGGATTGCTGTTACCTTTCAATAAGATTGTTGCTTTTAGAGTGGAAGGCGGTTGAGTGGAAGCATTGCACTCAGCACAATGTAAACCATCTCACACAGAGGAATAGTTCAAACTGTTGCCCCTGAGTGCTCATGAGAGACAATGGGTGTCAAAACGAGATATCCACATATATGTAAAAAACAATGCTGTAGTGTCCACTGTCATAGTCTTCAAGGGAAAGGCATTAACTCACCATGTCATATGAGCGACAGCTGACAGAATATCCATGAACCCACTGGATTTGGGTAACAGTCTGATCAAATCCAAATGTATATGTTGAAAACAGTGTTTAGGTGTGTCATATGTACATCAATACAGAAAGACATGGCGTCCTATTTTGCTGTCTTGCCAATTAAAGCAGGCGTGAGTGCCAGTTAGACCGTCAGTGAGAGAGCACCATTAGTTCCTGCTACTAATAAGGTCAGTACATTGTTCGCTTGTTACATATTTTTACGAGCTTCAAACAGGAGCGACTTATTTTCATTTACCTGTGTAGTTACTAGTTTATTTTTGTAATTTCTTGCGTGTTCGAGTGCTTACTAGGCACAATCTTTTATTTCAATAACAGTGCAGTGTACAATACCGCCGTTGCTATCGACCGTTGTGTCGACCCTCGTATCATACAGGCTTTTATTTGTTTGGTTAGAATAGCTCAGTGTCGCTTAGACCGACAGCGTGAGCACACCGCTAGTTCCTGCTACTAATTAGGCGAGTACACCCTTCGCTTGTTACATATTTTTACGATCTTCAAACAGGAGCGACTTTTTTCAGTTATCTGTGTAGTTCCTAGTTTATTTTTGTAATTTCTTGAATGTTCCAATGCTTACCAGGCACAACCTTTTATTTAAATAACAGTGTAGTGTACAGTACCGCCATTGCTATCGATGCTTCTATCGACCCTCGTATCGTAAAGGCTTTTGTTGTTTGGTTAGAACAGCTCAGTGTCAGTTAGACTGTCACCGAGAGAGTACTTCAATTTCCCACTGCTAATAAGGCGGCACACCGTCCGTTTGTTGTATACTTTTACGAACTTAAAACAGGAGCAACTGCAGTAATGGATAGGAACTGTGATTGTTGTGTACAGATGCGAGCTGGGTTGGCGACCCTTTGCTCACAGCTCCAGGTTGTGTTGGCTTCCATCACATAGCTTGAAGCTGTTGCCAAGGGGCATCCCTGTGGGGAATCGGATGCGGGGATGCGAGGGACATCGAGCACATCCCATGTTTCCTCCAATCGGTTCATTGCTGTGACCACCTCGGGTACTGCCTGCACTGAGGTTGACCCCTCACCTAGGGTTGAATGGGAGATCAATCCAAAGTCTGGCAAGCAGCGAAAACCTTTCCAAGGGGCCGATCGTAGGTCCTCCCTGGTTCGTTTAATGAACAGGTTTCAGGCGTTATCTGTGGCTGACATTGTCTCTGAGCTAGATGCAATCATCCACCCTGTTCCAGAGGAAGCTTCTCGGCCCATAAGGTCTGGGCGTTCACAGAGGGTGGGTTTGCTGCTAGCTGGGAGCTCTGAAGTTAGGCGTGCAATGGGGCCCCTTAGCAACATGGCTGCCAAGAAGGGGAAGGAAGGCAGTGTGCACTCCATGTGCATTCCATGGGGAGTTATTCCGGATGTGGGATGGGTGCTCCCAGATGCCATGAAGAGTACAGGGTGAAGCCAGCTGCAGTTAGTAGCTCATGTCAGTACCAATGACGTGTGTCACTTTGAATCGGAGCAGGTTCTGTCTGGTTTCGGGCAGCTAGTGGAAATGGTAAAGACCGCCAGTCTTGCTTCTGAGATTAAGGCGGAGCTCAACATTTGCAGCATCGTCTATAGAACCGACTGTGGTCCTTTGGGGCAGAGCCGAGTGGAGGGTCTGAATCAGAGGCTCAGGCGGTTCTGCGACCATGTAGGCTGCAGATTTCTTGACTTGTGCCATTAAGTGGTGGGTTTCTGGGTTCCACTTAATAGGTCAGAAGTCCACTACACACAGGAGGTGGCTACAAGGGTAGTAGGGGCTGTGTGGAAGGGACTGGGCGGTTGTTTAGGTTAGAGGGTCTCAGGAAACCACAGAAGGGGCATCCGTCTAAAAGTGGGCAGGTAAAACACAGTAAGGTAGTTGCAGAAACAATTGGTATTGGAGTTGTAAATTGAAGTAGCTGTGTTGGGAAAGAAACAAGCCCTAATAGAAAGCACTGAAACTCAAATAGTTGTAGGTACAAAGAGCTAGCTAAAGCTGGAAATAAGTTCAGCCGAAATTTTTTCAAACGATCTAACAGTGTTCTGAAAGGATAGATTAAATGGCAGGAATGTCTGATAATTCAAAAATTAAATTTGTCAAAAAATTTCTTGAAGGGGAGGCCCTGTCCTGGGCTAACCAAAATTTCGATCAGTGGGAAACCTTTGCAAATTTTGAGAAAAGCTTCTTAAACAAATCTTGGTCAAAATCTGATCAGGGGAGGATTAAATCCGAATTTTTAAATTGACCTATTTTCAGAGGGAGAGTGGGCACCATGAAAGCATTTTGTAAAGATCAATTGAGAAAATTAATACAGTTAGATAAACCTTTTGATGAAATGACACAGATAGATGCGCTGAAAAGAAGGCTACTTGAAGAATTGCAATGGGATTTAGTTCATGGGCCTGATGATTCTGTCAAAGAATTTTTAAAATATGTGGATAAATTGGATAGGGCATTAGAAAGAGGGAATATGCAAAATATTAACAATGGTGAACACCAACAGGGGGGTGGTATTCAAATAGGTATGGAGAGAGAAGAGAATACAGAGACAATAGATATGAACA
The DNA here is from genome assembly GCF_023864345.2 of Schistocerca serialis cubense. NCBI lineage: Eukaryota > Metazoa > Arthropoda > Insecta > Orthoptera > Acrididae > Schistocerca > Schistocerca serialis. Next base: position 185,035,025 of record NC_064642.1, read on the forward strand.
ACACAGGGGAAACAATAGGAATCATAATGGTAATGACAGAGACAGGGATAGAAATTTTGGAAATAGAAACAGATGGGATGACAGAAACAGGGGGGAACAAAATTGGAAATCAAACAGCGAAAACAGGTAGGAAAACTCCGGACTGCCTCAATGAGGGTCCACAGTTTTGGGGCAAGAAAATTTAATCACAATAGGACCTACAATAATAACTGGGAATTTACAGACAGAGGAAGAAGGAGAAATGTAACTTATTATTATAATAAAACCAGTGGAAAACAAAACAAATACACACCACAAATAACAGACACTCATGTTCAACACCAAATTAATACTTTAAATTTTGATCAGAAATTTTGGGATACAATAAGAGAAAGTAATCATGTTGAAAGCAATAAGGTAACTACTTCTGAGAATAAGCCAGATGAGGATATTGCAATTGTGGCAGAATTTTATAATTGGGTAGAGAATAATAATCTATGTAATTCTTAAGTATCTGACAAACATTACAGCTCTGATTTGAATAAGTTATTTAATGAAAATGAAAAGTTATGTGAAGAGAGAGAGAGATGGAACTTAATGTGACTGTGGGTAGGATGCATGATGAAGAAAGTTTTGATTCTGATAAAAATATGGAAGCTAATGATGTTGTTGAGAGTTGTATGGAGGTAAGTAATGGTGAGATTAAAGCTGTGGGTGAGTATCAAGTATTCGCTGAGATTATTTCAAGTGAAGTAGTGTAGCTATGTGAAAATGAAGTTGATAATTGTGAGCATTATGATGAGGTAAGTGTGGTTAGTGATGAGGAGGAGGACACTCGTGCATCTGAAGAACAGGTAAAGTTAAGTCAATGTAACCAGTTTAATGTAGCGGAGGACTGTAATGTTGTAGCAGCTAATAGTATGAAGTATTTAAACCCACATACAAGTTCTGAAGGAAAAGGTGAAAAATTTTTAAAAATATTATGGAACAGTTGCAATTACAAAATAGATAGGGAGGAGTTGTGGAACTATTTAGCTAAAATTTGTAGAAGGTTATATCCTCATTGTTGGCAAAGTGTAAAATGTAATGAATATCTGTTGTATGCTCAACCTGTTGTATCCATAGATGATGTTAATGAAAGTGTCAATGTGTGTGTGAAGCTGTTAAAAACTGATCAGGAAAATAATGAGGGTAATTTTAGAGAAATTGAAAATGACCTGTTACATGAACCATCAAAAGAAAAAGTAGAACTATGTGAATTAGGGTGCCCATACATTAAAGCTAAAGTAAACAATTGGGAGGGTAAATGTCTCATTGATACAGGGAGTCCTATTTCAGCTATTTCAGAAAAATTTAGAAATAAAATTAAAGACAGTGTTAATTTTGTTGAGGCCCTTGTGATGGGAGTAAAGATAAGAGGAGGTACAGGCAAACACAGTAAAGTCAACAAAAGTCAAGTATTTTTATCATTTGAAATAGAAAATGTAAAATTTTAGCAGGGTTGTCTTGTTATTCCAAGTTTAGAAGAGAACATATTGTTTGGCATAGACTGGGTGTTAAAGGTAAGTGCTGCATTTAGCTGGAGTGAGATGAAGTTCATTGTGTATGAACGCAAAAGCAATATTATTGTGTGTACACAACTGTTTATTATGCACTGTGGAGAAGGTTGCAATCATGTCAGGAAAATCATAGACTATGAAGAGAATTTGTACTGTTTTGATAACAAGCCTGAGCTAAATTTTTCTGGTCAGAATTATGAAAACCTAGTTAAAAGCAAAGTAGAGGAAGCAATGATCAAAAGAGACAGTTGGAAAATTTATTGTGGGAATTTCAAGATGTTTTCAATGAAAAACCTGGAAGAGTCAGGAATTATCGATGCACTTTACACCTTAATAATCATGAACCTTTTTTTCTCAAGCCTTATAGTATTCCTTTTACAAAAATAAAAGAAGTAGAGTGTGAGATACAAAAAATGGAAGCATGGGGTATAATTGAAAGAAGTAATAGTGATTATAATAATCCTTTGGTGGTGGTTTCCAAATGTGGAGGTGGTGTTAGACTTGTACTTGATTCTAAGCACCTTAACATAGTTTTGAAAAGAGAAAATGATCATCCAGAAAACATAGATGAACTGCTACATAAATTTGAATGTGTGAAATTCATGAGCAGCTTAGACTTAGCTTCAGGCTTTCACCAAATTTCTTTAGAAATAAATTCTAGAAAATACACTGCATTTTTGTATGGGGGAAAAAGTTATCATTAGTGTGTTGTACCATTTGGACTAACTGTTTCTGTTGCTGAGTTTATTAGAGCATTAGAGTTTGTTTTGGGGGATGAACTACTGTCTAAACTTACAGTATATGTAGATGATATTTTGATTTCCAGAAAAACATGGGAAGAACATTTTGAATTGCTAACACAGGTGTGTACAAAATTAAGGGAAGGGGGTATGACCTTAAAGTTAGAAAAATGTAAATTTGGGGTAAGTGAATTGAAATTTTTGGGACACATTATTTCGGAAAAGGGGATTGAACCTGACAGAGAAAAAATTGAAGCTATAGAGAAATTTCCTGTTCCTAAAAATAAAAAACAACAAATTTTTTTTTGGTTTTGCTGGATTTTACAGAAAGTATGTCAGTACTCAATCTGTGAATGCTTCTTGTTTATGTGATCTATTAAAGAAAAATACTGTCTTGGATTCGTCATCTGATTGTCAAAAAGCATTTGATGAGATAAGGAAACAACTTTCGCAGAGCAGAATTCTATATAGGCCTGACATGTCTTTACCCTTCTGTTTAATGACTGACAGCAGCGATACAGGATTAGGAGCACACTCATTTCAGGAAAAAGTAGTAAGAGATCATATTGAACACCATTCGATTTCATTTGCTAGTAGAGTATTACAAAAGTATGAAAAGACTTACACTATGACTGAAAAAGAGCTTTTGGCTATACATTGGGCTTTCAACAAATTTAAAAATAATTTTCTTGGACACAAAGTGATTGTTTACTCTGACCACAATGCACTAAGTTACTTACAGGAGTGTAGGCTTTATCATAGTAGACTCACCAGATGGGCATTATTTTTACAACAATTTGTTATGAAATTAAATATATTAAGGGGAAGGAAAATGTTATTGCTGATGCACTTTCTAGGTCACCTATTGGGCTAAAGTTTGATAATGAAACAGACATTGATGACAAAAATTTCAAAATTATGTATTTGAAGGGGATAAAAGAGGAAGGAGAAATTTTAAAAATTTGTAATGACATTAGGAGACACCAAAATCATGATGAAAATTGGAAAATGGTAAAAAGTTATTTGGGACTTAAGCAAAAGATAGATGATTATTATAAGGTACACAAAGGGATTCTGTTCAGAAGATTAAGACCCGATTTGAATGACTGGAAATTATGTTGGCCTGAGCAGCACATAGACACATTAATTAAGTATATACATGAGAGCTTTGGACACTGTAGTTCTGTCAAATGCATACAAAAGATTCAGGAAAATATCTACTTTTATAAAGTTGCCAGAAGAGTGAAGAAAAAAGTAGCATCCTATGAACGATGCCAAAGAGTAAAGGTGAGTAATCAAAGATGCAGAGGGATCATGCAAAATATTTTGCCCAGCAAAAATTTAGAGCTGACAGCTTGCGACATTTATGGACTCCTCCCCAAGTCAAAAGGAGGTTACAGTTTTATCTTTGTGATTGTTGACATATTCTCAAAGTTCATCAAAATGTATCCATTAAGGAAAGCCACAAGTAAACAGATTACATCTAAATTAACCAGTGATTATTTCAATAAGGCAGATACTCCACAAGCAATCTTGTCAGACAATGGCTCGCAATTTACATCAAAAGTATGGAAAGATTTTGTTGAAAATGCAAACATAAAACATATTTTGATTTCAGTTTATCACCCGTCCAGTAATCCGGCTGAGAGGTACATGAGAGAGATAGGGAGGTTGTGCAGAAGATATTGTAGTAAGAACCTGTAACCTCCCCCTCACTTATCGACCTCAATGAGAGTGAAAAATTAAACCGCGCATACCTAATGGAAATTTGGGAAAAGCAATCATCACCGAAGTGTATCTGTTGGTAAAGAGGGGGGAAAGGGTTACATATAAATGAAAGGAAAAATGCAAATGAAATTGGTGGAAATTAATTTTGAGAAAAGGGTAAAATTAATAAAGAAAGTAAATGTGTGGTCGTCACGTTAACAATTAATTGGCGTTAATTAGATATTTGAGATTTGGGGAAAATTACGGTCGTGAGTCCTATGAACAACTACTATAATAACTGGAAAAGAAAGGTTATTGCACATATAATTAGCACTAAAAGCGTGGCAACTGAAGGTTGACACAAGTTGTGTGAAAACTGAAAGTTTGTCAGAAGTAATAAATTTCGCTACACTCTGACTTAATTTAGCAAAAGAATTAATAAAATCGGAAAATTGAAAGTTAGTTTAGTGACTGAAATTAATAGTGAGATTTGTTTCTGAAGCACTACAAAATTCAGTAAAATACGATTAGTCTTGGGCTACCACAAAAATCATTTCAAAAGCTGCTTGAAACTACACAATTTAGAAATAACAGATTTAACTTTGAACTTGAATTACATGATTCTGAACAATTAACAATAGTAAAATTTAGTATGTACCAAGCTGAGCTGCAGTCACAGGTAAGCTAAAATATGGTAACAAAACTCGCACTCTTAATTTGTGCTTGTGTAATCTAAATATTGTAGCCAGCTATGAATACTTTCACTGAACTTTGAAATTAAAGCAGTGAAATCGAATGATATTACTTTAATGCTGGCGTTTGAATTTCAATGACACTCGAGTTCATTTCGGAAAAGGAAGGGACCCTGCTTGGTAATGCAGTTGGGACAATGAGCAACAAAGGTTCATGCTAAGTTGCTGTATTTTGCTAGTGAAATAGTTTGAAATGCTGAGGTCTGCCATACAGTTCTAAAACTTTACGTGCTTTCAGTCTTTCTTGTTGGTTGATTGAAGATTTGAAGTCGTCGGTCGAGGAGGTGGCGACAGTCACTCATTGTCGGCCGTCGCTGTTGCAGAAGCTGGATGTTGGCGTGCCTTCTTCCCTACACTGTCACCAGGCGAAACGGGCTCTTGACGTGCGCCAGCTAAAGCTTCCCATCCGCGACACCGTGTCAGAAACTATCATAGCAAGTCGAGCGCAATTACATGCTGCCAAACCCCGAAAGCGTGGCAACTCGCGGGAGCATCCCACAACACACACTTGCGTCTCGCGACCCGCTGGTCGCGATGCTGATTGGCTGGCAGTTAAATTCATGACGTCATATACAGTAGCCAATCTGAAGTATAGGTGACATCTGAGCGAATGCAACATCTTAGCTACACACATTCTCTTATTCACAGTTGACGTGAGCGAATATCCTTGCACCGTGTGAGAGTGAGATTTCGATGGAATGGCTGGTTCTGTTGCTTGTTATGTATGTGATCGAGAATATTCAGCAAGGAAACATTTGAATGTTCATTCGAGAAATGTGCATAAAATTCAACCTGGTGAAGAAGGTACGATAAAGTGCTCAAAAAATGACTGCAGCTTTAAATGCAATTTTTTGGCTAAGTTGCGCCTACATGTGGAGCAGGAGCACATGGTTGAGACGGTAAAAGAAATTAGTGAATTTCAAATGAAGGACGGTAAGTAAAGTGTACACTGCCTACTTAAATTAATATCGTCCCTTATTATTACATACTTGTCTGACCCGTGGCCATTAGATCTTGTTTTTGTTGGTCAATAGAACAATTGCCTATTTGAAAGCCTGAAAAGACGCATTTCACATTAACTGTGAACTTACTGTCTGCTACATTAAGTAGAAGTTAAATTGTTGCAAATTTAAATGATTAAAATCAGACCAGTAACTTGTGAGGATATCTGACAGTGCAGGTTTTTTTTTACTCCTGCTGTGTACTTTGCACTTGTTGAATCTGAATGGAATTGTCTTTCATCGATGCTTTTGTTTTAGACTTTATGAAGTGGAAGTCTGAGGAGGAGAGAAAAACAAAAAGTAGTTTTGTCTCTAGTTATGGCACTAAGCGTTTAAAGGATGGCACTGCAAAAACCACCTTTGTATGCCACAGAAGTGGCACATTTTCTTCGAAGTCAGGTGGCAAAAGGTTGTGTAAGTCCCAGGGCACTTGCAAGATGGGAAACCATTGCGTTGCTGCCATACAGCTTCACGAAGAAGAAAGCGGAATCTGTAGTGTCATTTACTGCAGAACACATTTTGGCCACGACCAGAACATTGCTTTTCTGCATCTCAGTGGTTCTATAGAGAAGCCATCGCTGGTGAGTATTACCTTAATTGTAGAATTTTGCTGGCCTTTGAGTGATCCCCAAGTAAATATGATGTGAAAGTTTCAGAATCCATTGTCAGGCTTGCTTTTAGTTATATGTAGTTGACTTTTATTATTTTTGCAGTGAAGGAGCATTGTTTTTTACTGCTGAGAAATTAATATTGTTATGGATATGTGATCTGGAGTAAAAGGTGTGAATATATCGATTGGCAGTTCATATGAACACAATTTGTGATGTTACCATGAAAGCAGTTGTAAAAGACCAGATGTTGTGATCCATATTGACCACAATATTGGTGACTGTAATGCCATGTACTTAGGTGTGTGTGAGAGCAAGTGTAATGCATTACAGTAATGCAAGTGTGGAAATAAGTTCTGAAATACTTATGTGTTGCCCTGTGTTATTGCTTGTGTCATAGTAATCTATTTAAGAATAGATCATTAATGCATCTAATAGACTAAAAGCAGTAGATTTATTGTTTCTTGTCCAGCATGTTAAACATGGTGGATCAGGGCATTTGCAACTACAATAATGGATTTGAGACTAGCCTAAAACACATGTACTTGTAGACCTCGTAACCATTTGAAAATAGCCTTGGTAGGTGAAACTGGGAAATATCACATTGCAACAGGTGCTTTAATCAGGCCTGTTTATTCTCCCATCCCCGGTGTGTTAATAGTATCTTCAGTACTGTTGGAAGGCTACACTGAATATACTGTTAAGCCATTTGTTAAACTATCTGGTTTATAAGTACTTAGCAACTGTTATATTGTATGAATTTATTTTATTGGGGGTGGTTAACTACAGTGTCCTTTCTGAATAGTGTTATCATGTACATACTCAGAATTGGCCTCTTTGTAGTTGGAGTAATTTTAAAATGTTGCAGGTAAAATTGCTGAGGGGGTCACTTTCCAGAGAATTCTCGATGATGTGTGGGACTCAGTTCATTCCAGCGGAGTGGAGAGGCTGCATCTCCTGACTCGGCATGACCTTCATAACATTAAGAGAGACTTCGCCATTGGTGATGATCAGCAGCATAACATTGATGAAGTCGGTGTTAGTATGTGGCTGGAGAAAATGAAAGACTGTGTTCTCCTCTATAAGAAAGAAGGCGAGGCAAGGGAAGATTTTGATAGGACTGACTCGGTGATAGTGTTAATGACTGACTACCAGAAGCAGTTATTACAGAGATTTGGACAAAATATTGTATGTGTAGACTCCACACATTGTACAAATGTTTACAAACTGTTGGTGACCACATTGTTAGTGGTAGACGATTTTGGTTCAGGTATGCCTGTAGCATTCTGTGTTTCAAATCGGGAGACTACTTCCATAATGACTCATCTCTTTAGTGCTGTGAAAGAGACAGCTGGCATCATAAAAAGTCTTTATTCGTGTCCGACTACACTAATACTTTCCGTGGTGCATGGTCACGAGTCATGGAATCTGCAGAAAATAATCTACAGTGTGCTTGGCACATAGACCGCAGCTGGCGGAATAATTTGAAGAAAGTCCATGGCAATGAAGAAAAGAAAGCACTTGTGCACAAAGCTCTTCATACATTGCTTGAAGAAGCAGATATAGACAATTTTAATGAGCTGTTGGAATCGTTCGTCGGGCAGCTTCAAGCAGATGAAGGTACAAGAGACTTTGGTGTAAATTTCTCGTCAAATTACTTATTCCGGCCTCAGCAGTGGGCATACTGTCACCGTCGTAATCTGGGTATAAATACAAATATGCACCTTGAAGCAATGCATAGAGTTTTAAAATAATGTTATCTAGAGGGAAAAACAAACAATAGACTTGACAGACTACTTGTTGTGTTGATGAAATTGGTGCGTGACAAACTGTGTGCTCGAATGGTTAAATTGTATAAGGGTGGCCATTCATATAGAATAAATCTTATTGAGGCTCGTCATAAAGCTTCATGTAGTATTAAGGAGAATGACATTACAGTCAATACTGATGGTATAAAAGTTTCATGTGAAATCCCAACCACATTGTGGTGTAACACATACTGTGATTTTAAATAACACTGAATGTAAATTGGAGTGCAAGTTGAAGTGCTCCAAGTGTAATATATGTATACATGCTTTCAGTTGTTCTTGTGTGGACAGTTTAATTCATTTGAACATATGCAAGCACATTCATGCAGTGTCAATGACGTATGCATTACATTCAAGTGCCACATTTACACTAAGTGAAGCAACGGTGACAGAAGAGGCTTCTGCCATTTTGTGTTCACTCACTGCAAACAAATACTGATGATCAAGAGAACACATCTCTGGCCCGAGAACTAGTGTCCACATACCAAATTTTGATTAACCGTGTCAGTCCAGGTAAAGTGTCCACGCTTAACCGTGTCGGTTCAGGTAAAGTGTCCACAGAAATCCTGAAGTCGCTGCAGAAGGATGCAGCTCATTCGCTGTCACTTTTTCAATCAGACTGCAGGGAAGTTCCACGACGCCCCAGCAACGAGAAGGTAAAAGTGCAACGAAGACCTGGTAAATGTAACAAACAGCCAAAGGGCAGTTTGAAGAAACCAACTCTTCCTGAAAAAGCAAATATTGTTTCGGCACTGAGGCAGCCTGAAAGTGAGATATTAAATGTTCACGTAGATTCTGACCATAATTACTGTCGGTACTAAGTTTTAGATGTGTATGTGCTTCTGTACATTCCATGGTTTGTAGGCCTACTGGGGAAACTCGCCATGTAAAACAAAGAGTAACGCATTGTGCTTGGTACCCCTGTTGGTGATGTGGAAACCCAAGTGATATTAATAAAGAAAATAAAAACTTTTGCAGTGTTGTCTTTCAATTGATACCTTTATCCTTTTATTTGCATGTGCAGTTAAAACCTTTATTTGAAATACTACTTGATTACATTAAAATGAATTGCTGTGTAACTAGTGGAGAAAATTGATGTCTGCAGAGCTTGTGTGACATGAATTTGAAGCCTCTTATCACATGATGTACTGAAGTCTGTTGTAACAATACATTCCAAAATACAATTGCTTGCATAAAAATTAAAAAGATATTTTTCACTTCTGAATCACATTTCAATTTGGTTCATTACTAAGAGTTCAACAGAATAAAATTCAGTGCACTTAAGCTAGGTATCTGATGCTCCCTTATATTTATTTAAAGGCTCTGAATGTAGCAACGTCCTGAAAAATTTTGTATGTACATTCCTACAGTAATTGACCAAGGAAATTTGCGGTAAATTTTTAGAGTTTGTAGTCTCATGTGCTTTACACCTAGCAATTATATTTTTAGATTTATATACCTTTACTTGTCTTCAGTACCTTTTGAGAGTCATCTTTCAGAATAGGAGTTTTTATGTAGATAGCAAAGAGGAAAACTTTAAACTATTTTGGGGTCATTCGCCCAATTTTTATTGGTACAGAAGATGCTGTAACTGGCTCTTTCTAGTCAGTACAGCAGTTGTTATAAGTTGGCCTTTAAAAGACTTTACAGTAATGTAGAGAAGAAATTCATCATTACTGCATAAAGGTAATCCTATTTTCATGGATCTTAATTGTGTGCTTTCTTTCACTGAATATTCTTTACAAGTTGTCAGTGGCTTTCTTTTTAATAGACAATAAATGTCTGAGCTGCAGTAACTCTACTTAAAGTAAATATGTTTCATCTGTTTTTTGTTCACACTTCACTGATGAGAACACCTCATTCCTGTTTTTCAGTTTTAGAACATTTTTCAGAGTGAAAGTGGAATTTGCATTTGCTATGCTGGTCACTTTCTTCCTTTTTTTAGCTACGCATATTTCTCAGCATGATATGTTTCAAATGTAAGAATTTTACTTCAAAATGGACACTATTCTGCTAGGATATTGAGAGCAATAGAAGTAATAATTGATTCTGAGACACCAGAAATTGTGTGAAAGTGGACTGGAAGAAAATGTAATCAAGATGTACAATGTTCTTCTATTTGTAAGGTATGTGACCATTCAGACTTTCCATGTAGTAATTCCATGGAAATGCTTTAATTGCTAAAAACTTTATGGGTTTTGAGTCATCAGATAATTGTGGCAAATTTACAAAAAAATGGTTCAAATGGCTCTGAGCACTATGGGACTCAACATCTTAGGTCATAAGTCCCCTAGAACTTAGAACTAGTTAAACCTAACTAACCTAAGGACAGCACACACACCCATGCCCGAGGCAGGATTCGAACCTGCGACCGTAGCAGCCTCGCAGTTCCGGACTGCAGCGCCAGAACCGCACGGCCAGCGCGGCCGGCGGCAAATTTACACTAAAGACAAATTATGAAAGCTAATACATAATAATAATGAGGCAAAAGTAACATCAGGAATGAAAATACATACTGGGTACAAGTACCTACAATATGCTTAGGCAGGTTCATATGAGATAGCAACACAAGAAAAACACACCGTCTCGTACGCAATTGCTGGTAGGCAACATTTGGAACAGAAGATATTATCTGGGAGCTCACATCGACAAACGGTGTATTTCTATCGCTGCTCGTTTAGTTTTTTTGCCGTTTCAAATATACCGGTCATTTTTGAAACACCCTGTATATATTTAAACAGAAAGTTAAAGGATACCATTTTGTGGACAGACAGAAACATACAAAAATTGTCTTGACGCAGTGGATATACAGAGAAAGGAAGAAGAGCTTAATACTAGGGCAGTACTGATCTCCAAGTTGTCAGGTAAGACATTTTCTCAAGTAACTGCATGTACTACTAGAAAAGGATACCAGAGAATTCCCTTAAATAATAGTAGTAGGTGATAGGATATTATAAAAACATTAGAAGGCAGTTCTCATTCAAGAGACTTATATGATTTAATCAGATCTTCACAACCTACATTGTGGGGGGGTGGTATGCTGCTGTTCCATCATTAGCAACACTGGTAAATCATGTCATCAGTCTATACAAAAAGTTCCTGTATTAAATATTAATTTCAGACCATTGCAAGTTGTTGATAGAAATAATTGACAAATCAAAACACAATGCATTTACATTTATGGATGTAAGACAGTAAAAATAAATAAATATGTTACATTTAGCTCAGAAAAATGGAGTAATAATAATAAAATTTTATTGTCATTCAGCTTGTTAAAGCAATAGACAAAGTCAAGAAAATACATTTCCCTGTGTATTTTAGTTTGTGTGAAATGGACGAAAGTAGAAACCACATGTTACCAAGCAGTACTTTCCTCGTAAAAAATTCAACAACAGTATAAAAAGGATCAATTACTAGTAGCTTATAGAATTTGGCTTTAAAAACATTTACAGGTAAATCTTTAAAATCTTTGTTTAGTCTGTTAAATGTACTTAGTCCAAGGACTAGGTAGGAGTTCTGTGATTTACATAGTCTATGACATGGCATGTCTACACATGTTCTGTTTCTAGTATTACAGGTATGAATATCACTTCTCAATACAAATTTTGAAACATCGTTTCTAATGTACAACAGAACATTATAAATGAATAGTTTTACTACTGTTACACAATGCAATTTAACAAACATAGGTTTACAGTGTTCTGATTTACTGGAATCAGTAATTATTCTCAATACTTTCTTCTGCAAAAGCAAAATATCATTTATGTGACAATTACTACCCCACAATAAAATTCCACAGGATAAAATGCTTGGAAGAAAGCAAAATATGCTGATCTTACATAGTTATCTGGAACATATCTTTTTAAATTCCTAATTAAATAAATAACTCTTGAAAGTCTACCTGATATATTTCAATTTGTTATCAGTTGTAGCACATAAAATTTCAACAGTTTCTAGTTCATGGTGCTCACGGATCTCCGAGCTAATGAGAAGTTTCTGGGTTTTACTTTTAGCAAGAAACCATTTGCTCTGAACCGTAATGAAGATTAAGTAAGGGTATTTTTGGTCAATGTTTTCAGTTTGGCTAGATGTGTGCTTTTATTTCGAAAAGTTGTATCATCAGCATACAGTATTGTGTGAGAGTTTGTGAATAAAGGTAGATCAAATATTCTGAGCTGTTGCTCATCAACACTGGTTAGCGTCCATGTTTTGCATCCATAGGTTACAGCTGGCCTGATCATGACCTTATATAGTTGCAGTTTCAGCTGCCTATTTAATAATCTAGAGGCCAGCAACTTCTTAAAGATGGGAGCATCTATTACAACTTAGGATGCGCAGTGTTATTTCAGTTAACATGGAATTTATGCTGTTAATATTAGAGCCCAAATAGTCAAAGTTCTGCACATGTTCAAAATTGAAACCGTCTGCTAATATAATTTATCCAAGTTATTATTTTCCTTCCTGGTGAAATTCATGTACTTAGTCTTTGTTTCATTTACAGAAAGGCCTCTAGGTCCTGTCGCTTCTTTCATCTCACATATTGTCCTCTCTAGTGATACCTTTCTTCTACTAATAATTGTTAGATCATTGGCATAAGCACATATCTGAGTCGACTTTGTGCCTATGTAACCAGATATCTGAAGCTTCCGCGTGGCTGCTTCAAGAGTCAGATTGAAAAGCATTGTAGAGAGTGTGTCCCCTTGTCTGACACCTTTACTAATGCTAAACCAATTGGTCAGTTCTCCATCTACTCGCACTGCAGCCTTGGAACCAGCCAATATTGCTTGAATAAGTGAGACATACTTCGATGGTATACCAAGTAGCAGCAAATCATTTAACATTTGTGCTCCATCTAGACTGTCAAAGGCCTGCTTGAAGTCTACATAGAGGTTATGAAGCTCAATGTTATACTCATATGCATTTTCATGTATTTACCTAAACACAAATATCTGGTCTGTTGTTGATGTATTAGGCTGAAATCCATACTGATACTCCCCCAGAATATCTTTTGAATATGGTGCTAACCTGTTGTAGATAATACTAGAGAAGATCTGATAGGTTACATTTAGCAAGGTAATTTGAACAGCAGGTCTTGTCTTCCTTCTTGTGTATTGGTTGGATTACACCTAAGGTCCATTCTTCTGGCATTCTTTTCTGATTCCATTTCAACTAAATAAGTTTGTGGAATCGCTTATGAAGACCAGGTCCCCATTTTTAGCAGTTCTGCAATTATTTCATTGGTTCCTGGTGCTTTATAATTTTTTAAACAATGCACTACCTTCCGTACTTCCTCTAATGTTGGTTCCTCTCTTTCTGGATCTACGGTATAATAGAGTGGCTGCCCATTCCTGGTAGGATTGCCCTCCAAAATTCCCTTGTATTATTCACTCCATCTATCGAAAACATCTTGTTTATCTGTCAGAAAATTTCCCTCTTTGTCCTTACAAGCTGTTATTTTTGGTCTATGTTCTCAAGTTCCTTTTTTGTAGTATTTTCTGCTTTCATTCCTTTTGTACTGCTCTTCCATCTCTTCTCTCTTCATGGCTTCCCTTTTCTCCTCCTGCATGCCCTTGCTGCCTCTATTCTCTTTTCATTATATAATGCCCGATTTGATCTAGTATTCTGCTGAAAGCATTTCAGCCTTACTTCCATTTTCTGTTCCACTGCCTGTCTACATTCATCATACCAGTCTTCATTCCTAAGTCTCCTCACTTCTCCCAGTATTTCATCCGCTGTTGTCCTAATGACATCTTTAATAGAGCTCTATTCTTTGTCTATATCACCTCCACCATCTTTTGTTTGTAACTTCTGTCTTGGTACTCCTAAACAGTAGACCTATCTTTCAGTTGTTCTATATTCCATTTCTTTACTCTGGTACTACTTCCTCTGGCAGCCATGCCAAGTTTCTGTCTCACTTTGGCTCTACATATACTTGGTAACTCTGACATTCATGCTTAAGTGCCTGGCAGAGGGTTCATCGAACCATTTTCATACTATTTCTCTACCATTCCACTCTCGAATGGCGTGTGGGAAAAAGAAACACCTAAATCGTTCCATTTGAGCTCTAATTTCTCTTATTTTATTATGATGATCATTTCTCCCTACTTAGGTGGGTATTGCGTTTGGAAGAGAAAGTTGGTGATTGAAATTTTGTAAATAGATCTTGCCGCTAAGAAAACCGCCTTTGTTTCAGTGACTGCCACCCCAACTTGCGTATCATGTCAGTGACACTTTCACCCCTATTGTGCGATAACACGAAACGAGCTGCCCTTCTTTGCACTTTTTCGATGTCTTCCATCAATCCTACCCGGTAAACATCCCATACCATGCAGCAATATTCCAGCAGAGTACGGACAAGTGTAATGTAGGCTGTCTCTTTAGTGGGTTTGTTGCATCTTCTAAGTGTTCTGCCAACAAAGCGCAGTCTTTGTTTTGCCTTCCCCAAATTATTATCTATGTGGTATTTCCAATCTATGTTGCTCGTAATTGTAATTCCTAGGTATTTAGTCAAATTGACTGCCCTTAGATTTTTGTGATTTATCATACACCCAAAATTTATTGGATTTCTTTTAGTACCCATGTGGATGACCTCGCATTTTTCTTTGTTTAGTGCCAATTGCCACTTTTGAAATATTTTGTAATTGGAATCGATCATCTGATGATTTTACTAGACAGTAAATTACAGCGTCATCTGCAAACAATCTAAGGGGCTGCCCAGATTACCACCTAGAACGTTTATGCAAGTCAGGAACAGCAGAGGGCCTATGACACTACCTTGCGAAACGCCAGATATCACTTCTGTTCTACTCAATGATTTACCATCTATCACTATGAACTGTGACCTTTCTGAGAGGAAATCACGAATCCAGTCGCACAACTGAGACGATACTCCATATGCAAGCAATTTGATTAATAGTCACTTGGGAGGAACGGTATCAAAAGCCTTCCGGAAATCTAAGTAGGTAACGGTCTGAATTAGCTCCTTGGAAAGTGCGCTCATTTTGCATATCACACGCTCACATCTTTGATATAAATATATGGTCTATTTGGTTTGCTTCATTTGTTTCTGGTATTTTCCATGTCCCTTTGTAGATATTTTTCCTTGGAAAACAGGTACTTACTGCCTTCAACTTGTTTGCAGAAGCAAACTGGGCAACCCTCATACCATTATTATTACTTTCATCATGCAGACTTTCCTTACCAAACACACTTCCAAGTGCCTCTGCCTTTCCCAGTGTGGCGTTCATAGGTCATATCGACAATGAACAACTTAATCTTTGACCTTAGATCGCTCTTCCGAGCCGCGATATTAATTCATTCAGTCTGCATTTGTATCTCGTGTCATGTACATGTGTCTGACTACAGTAAATATATATACTTATGTGCAGACATTTGTGGAAAAGTTTGTTCAGTATACCTCTATACACATCCCATTCCCATACCTGTTTTCCATTATAGTCGCCAAAACTATTTTGGGATCATATATGGGTACTCTGTTGCGCACTTTCTGTAGTTTATCATAGAAGATGTCTACAGTATCTTCATCTGATTCTTCTGTTGGTGCATATACATTAACAAAGGTCACACTGTGAAATATGCCTTTCATATGCAGAGTACATATCTTTCATTATATGGGGTAAGGGTGATAACTGATTTACGCATATCCTTGGAGACTATAAACCCAACTCCATACTCCCCTAGTCTTTCATCTTTTCCTCAAAAGTACATCAAGAATGTCTGCTTATAAATCTCTCCTCTTCCCTTTCACCTGATTTCGTGCGGTGCAAAATCTCCCATTCCATACCTTAGCACCTCTTCTGCAACACTATTCATCACTCCTGTGTGCAACAGCGTGCACACGTTCCATGATCCAAATATAAGCGTTCATAAATCCATATTCCCGTTTCCTAGCTGTATGTCTACGTAGGGGCAGTGTGGCATTCCTTGTTGAATTATTCGCAATAATAGATTTTTTACAAAGCACACAAACCCTGTGCTCAACTCCCAACCTGGAGGACCAAGCTTTCATTACGGGGTTAGCTCTCCTAGAGGGGTTGACAACCTATAGAGTCCCCCCTACCCTATGGTGTGGGACACACTTCGTCTAGCTCCTCAGTCGAGGGGTGACCCTGCCAGTAGCTACACTACCACTGATACAGCTCTCAACCTCATCACAGCACACAAAGCCTCCCACGCAGTGCCGTAGGTGCCTACGATAAGGTGGTGTGCCCTGAGAGGGTATCATTAATCATTAACAGAAACAATAAAGATCCGAGCACTGACACTTGTAGCATTCCATATCTAATATAAACCAAATTTTACTTCTCTCTACCAATGCACACAACTTGTTGGCAGTTCTCTAGGGAAGATTTAAACATATTTATACTGTTGCCATCAAAACCATAATAGAATACCTTATTCAACAAAGTATTATGCTCTACACCAGTGGTTCCTAACAGGGGGTCTGCAGATCCCCTGGGGTCCGCGAGCTATGCCAGAGGCGTCCGCAAGATGCTATTAAAATAAAAAATATATTTCATATGATAACAGATTTTTTGTTTTGGCCGCTTCCTGCATGAGCAGAGCTTTAGCGAATGCTAACTTCTGCGTCTAGCATCTTCCTAGAGCCAACTGACACTAGCACACTTAGTGCACAACTAGAATTAACTAGAGGCAAATAGTTCTGTTGTATGCTGTTAGACAGTGTGCGCTGCCTCTTTGCAGCTGACAACTGACAGTCACTTTACACAGAAACTCGCATTTCAGATGACAATCGGCCATTGTTAATTTATTTCCAGAGCTTTCACAGATCATGTGGTTTACATATTCAATATTCTGTATTAAAACAGTAGTGTTTGTAAAGCATTGTTTTTCGTGGAAGCTACGGTTCGCGTAGTTAAAAACAGACCGTTGGTTAAAAAGTGGTTCATTAAAACGAGAAAAGCCTACAGATGAAGAGGAAGATAATGCATCTCATGTTCCAGCAAGTAAGCGAGTGAGTCTCGAACCGAAGTTGTCAGTGTCCATTGAACCTAAATTGTCGGCATCCCTTAAACCTAACCCTTCCAAGATCAGTGTTAAGCTTACTGGAAAAATTAGAAAATATAACTCTGATTACTGGGAAATCGGTTTTACTTTCACTTGACCTGCACAACAGCCTAAACCTCAGTGTGTAATTTGCTATGAAAGCCTTTCGAATGAATGTATGAAACCAGCAAATCTCTGGTGCCATCTTGAAACAAAGCACGCAGAGTACAAAAGTAAGTCATTAGATTTTTTCGAAAATAAATTAAGAGAGTTGAAAATATCTCATAAAACAATTACCAAACACTGTGGTGCAATATAAATGAAAATGCAACCCTTGCGACTTACGAGGTGGCTCAGCTTGTTGCTAAATGTGGGAAAAACCACACAATTGCTGAGGAACTTATACTGCCATCAGCAATAATACTTTGCAAGAGAATGTTAGGTGATGCAGCTGCTAAGATAACAGGAACTGTCCCACTCTCAAATAATACTGTTCAAAGACAAATTACTGATATGGCAGTTAACGTGAAAGAAACATTGCTGGCTAGACTTTGCATGAGTGACATGCACGCTCTACAATTGGATGAAAGCACAGACATATCAAAAAAAGCCATAATGTTGGTTTTCGCATGATTCTTATGGGAGGGCCAAGTGTTCGAAGATTTTCTTTTTTCATGCGAACTACTGCATACAACAGCAGGCAATATTTTTACTGCATTAAATAATTATCTCAATGAACATGATGACACCTGGAAAAAAGTGTAGGCTTGTTGACGGATGGAACAAAGTCAATGGCTGGCAAAAAAACAGGACTTCTACCTCATATCAAAGCAGTAGCCCCTGAGGTGAAATGGACTTACTGTTGTATCCATCGTGAAGGCTTAGTAGCCAAAAGATTGCCTGAACCTTTGCAAAGATACTTAACGAAGTAGTTCAAATAATCAACTGCATTAAAACTCGACATCTGTAATCCAGATTATTTCATTTGTTGTGTAAAGAGATTGGCAGTGAGCATGAGCAACTTCTCATTCATACGGAAGTAAGATGGCTTTCTCGAGGTAGGATCTTGTCAAAAGTTTTTGAATTTAGAGATGAGCTTCGTGTCTTCCTTCTTGACACAAAGTACGTGGATTTTCTCACTAACTTCTCTTGGCTTTGCTCAGTTGTGTACTTAGCTGATGTATTTGAACACTTGAATGTGTTAAACTTGAGTTTACAAGGAAAAATGTAGACATATTCAAAGTTGAGGATAAGATTAGTGCTATGGTCAAAAAGTGTCAAATCTGGGCGTCAAGGATAGAAAACGAGTCACTAACTAACTTTTCTAGTTTAAAATAATTCTTGGAGTCATCGGAGGAGAGTTTGCCTGACCAGATCAAGATCAATGTAGCCGAGCATCTACGCAGCCTAGCCACCACTTTTAGAGAGTATTTCCCTGAACCTGACAACAGATGGATTCAAAATCCCTTCAGCTGTGAAGAAATAGACAAAATCCAAGGCCTCACTGAAGAAGAGAAAGGTCAACTTGTGGATCTGTCCAGCTGTGGTATGATGATAAACATTTTCATTGATGATAAAATTACAGACTTCTGGGCAACAGCACGCAAGGACTACAAGAAACTTGGAGATAAGGCAATGAAAAAAACCCTTCCATTTGCAACCACATATTGGTGTGAGCAAGCATTTTCTTCCATGTGGTTCATGAAAAACAAAATATAGGAATCGGCTCGACGTGCGGTCGGATTTCACAGTGGAAGTTTCAAGTTTGGAACCTCATATTTCAGAAATAAGGGACTCAGAGGTCAGATTGAACTCATCTCATTAAGAACTGAAAATTAAAACTAATTGTATACTGATGGAGTACTCTGTGGTAACTGTATTTTTTCAAATAAATAATACCTTGTATGAAATTAGTGTTTTCATATTTTTCACACGTCTACTCAATGCAATCTCAAGTGTAGTACACTTGAAAGACCAATACACTCAGTTTAAATTTTTTCCTGTCATTTTCAGTTCATACTACATTTTTTTAAGGACTTTGTTATGCTAAACACTCAGATTTGAAGGCAAAGATTTTGAGCAATAATCAAAAATTTAACAATAATGATGATGGCTAAATTGAAAAACTTTTGAGCTCAATATTTTTTCAATAGAATATGTCAATGTTTTTTCTAAGTACCAGAAATAGAAAACTTATAAAAAGACTCTTAATTTGGCTTTTTAGGTACTTGATACTGTGATATGACAAGGTACCAATCATGTTCGATGAGGGGGTCCTTGAGAAAATTTTGTTGGGAAGCCCTGCTCTACACAATCAAAAGCTCTGCTCAGGTCACAAAACATAGCCGGAGCATAGTCCCTAGCGTCAAACACAACTAGGACAAATTTTACCTGTGAATCCATTGAGTCAGTTGTGCATTTACCTTTCCTGAACCCAAATTGTTTATTGTTGATTTGCCGAAATAAACACTAATTTTTTAATACATTATTGTTTCAAAAATTTTAGAAAAAAAGGAGTTATGAATATGAGCCTATAGCTAGTGGGACAGTTCTTTTCAACTTTTTTATATATGGACACAACTCTAGAAATTTTTAGTTTGTCATTGAACTTATTTTCATCTCGAGATTTATTTACACAATAAGTTAAAGGATAAATTACACAGTCAATAGCATCTTTAAACAAATTACATGACAATTCATAGTAATCAACACTAGCTGAAGGTTTGAAATTTTTTCCTATTTTCAGGATCGTACTTGGACACACTCCTGTGAAAGTGCTTGGGAAAGGCTTTTCAAAGCAGTTGTCACTGATACTAACTGCACTTTCGGGAGGTCATTTATTAACTACTAATTTCTTCAAGAAAACTAGTGTTCTATGGGTTGGAGCTTGGAATGTCAAAGTGGCAGGTAGGTTAGAAAATTTAAAAAGGGAAATGGTCAGGTTAAAGCTGGATATAGTGAATCAGTGAGGTTCGATAGCAGTGGGAACAAGACTTCTGGTCAGGTGAACACAGCATTATAAATAGAAAATCAAGCAGGGGTAATGCAGGAGTAGGTTTAATAACGAATAAAAAACAGGAGCACGGATAAGCTACTATGAATACCATAGTGAATGCATTATTGTAGCCAAGGTAGACATGAAGCCCAGGCCTACCACAGTATTACAAGTTTATATGCCAACTAGCTCCACAGATGACGAAGAGATTGAAGAAATGTATGACGTTAAAAAAATTATTCACATAGTGAAGGGAGCTGAAAATTTTATAGTCATGGAGGACTGGAATTTGATAGTAGGAAAATAAAGAGAAAGAAAAGTAGTAGGTAAATATGGAATGGGGGGTAAGGAATGAGAGAGGAAGCTGCCCGGTAGAATTATGCATGGAGCATAGCTTAATCACAGCTAACAATTTGTTTAAGAATCATGAAAGAAGGTTGTATATGTGGGAGAGGCGTCAAGACACTGGAAGATTTCAGATATGTTATACAGTGGTAAGACAGAGATTTAGGAGTCAGGTTTTACATTGTAAGACATTTTCAGGGACAAATGTGGACTCTGACCACAACTTATTGGTCATGAACTGTAGATTAAAACTGAAGAAACTGCAAACAGGTGGGAATTTAAGGAGGTTGGACCTGGATAAACTGAAACAACCTGAGGTTGTAGAGAGTTTCCGAGAAAGCGTTAGGGAACAATTGACAAGAATGGGTGAAAGAAATATGGTAGAAGAAGAATGTGTGGGTTTGAGAGATGAAATAGTGAAGGCAGCAGAGAATCAAGTAGGTAAAAAGATGAGGGCTAGAAGAAATCCTTGGGTAACAGAAAAGATACTGAATGTAACTGATGAAAGGAGAAAATATAAAAATGCAGTAAATGAAGCAGGCGAAAAGGAATACAAACATCGCAAAAATGAGATCAACAGGAAGTGTAAAATGGCTATGCATAGATGGCTAGAGGACAAATGTAAGGATGTAGAGGCTTATATCACCAGGGATAAGATAGATACTGCCTACAGGAAAATTAGAGAGACCTTTGGATAAAAGAGAACAACCTGTATGATTATCAATTGCTCAGATAGAAAACCAGTTCTAAGCAAAGAAGGGAAAGCAGAAAGGTGGAAGGGGCATATAGAGGGTCTGTACTAGGGTGATGTACTTGTGGGCAATATTATGGAAATGGAAGAGGATATAGATGAAAATGAAAGGGAGATACGTTACTGCGTGAAGAATTTGACACAGCCGTGAAAGGCCCCAGAAGTAGACAACATTCCATTAGGACTACTGGTAGCCTAGGAAGAGACAGGGCCAGGACAAAACTCTACCATCTGGTGAGCAAGATGTATGAGACAGACGAAATGCCCTCAGATTTCAGGAAGAATATAGTAATTCCAACCCCAAAGAAAGCAGGTGTTGACACGTGTGACAATTACTGAACTAACAGTTTAATAAGTCATGGCTGTAAAATACTCACACAAAATCTTTACAGATGAATGGAAAAACTGGAAGAATCCAACCTTGGGGGAGATCAGTTTGGATTCCGTAGAAATGTAGGAACACATGAGGCAATACTGACCCTACGACTTATCTTAGAAGTTAGATGAGGGAAAGGCAAACTATGTTTCTAGAATTGGTAGACTTAGAGAAAGCATTTGACAATGTTGACTGGAATACTCTCTTTCAAATTCTGAAGGTGGCAGGGGTAAAATACAGGGAGCAAAAGGCTATTTACAATTTGTACAGAAACCAGATGGCAGTTATAAGAGTTGAGGGACATGAAAGGGAGCAGTGGTTGGGAAGGGAGTGAGACAGGGTTGTAGCCTCTCCCCAATGTTATTCAATCTGTATATTGAGCAAACAGTAAAGGAAACAAAAGAAAAATTCGGAGTAGGTATTAAAATCAATGGGGAAGAAATAAAAACTTTGACATATGCCGATGACATTATAATTCTATCAAGAGACAGCAAAGGACTTGGAAGAGCTATTGAACAGAATGGACAGTGTCTTGAATGGAGGATATAAGATGAACATCTACAATAGTAAAATGAGGATAATGGAATGTAGCCGAATTAAATCAGGTGGTACTGAGGGAATTAGACTAGGAAATAGACACTTAAAGTAGTAGATGAGTGTTGCTATTTGGGGAGCAAAATAAATGATGATGGTTGAAGTAGATAGAATATAAAACGTAGACTGGCTATAGCAAGGAAAGCGTTTCTGAAGAAGAGAAATTTGTTAACATTGAGATAGGCTTAAGTGTCATGATTTCCTGAAAGTATTTGTATGGAGTGCAGTCATATGTGGATGTGAAACATGGACGATAAATAGTTTAGACAAGATGAGAATACAAAGTTTCAAAAAGTGGTGTTACAGAAGAATCCTGAAGATTAGTTACATAGATCATGTAACTAATCAGGAGGTATTGAATAGAATTGGGGAGAAGAGGAATTTGTGGCACAACCTGACTGGAAGAATGGATTGGTTTGTAGGACATGTTCTGAGGCATCAAGGGATCACCAATTTAGTATTGGAGGGCAGCATCTCTCATACAGAGAGACCAAGGCATGAATACACTGAGCAGACTCAGAAGGATGTAGGATCACCAATTTAGTATTGGAGGGCAGCGTCTCTCATACAGAGAGACCAAGGTATGAATACACTGAGCAGATGCAGAAGGATGTAGGTTGCAGTAGGTGCTGGGAGATGAAGAAGTTTGCACAGGATAGAGTAGCAGGAAGAGCTGCATCAAACCAGTCTCTGGACTGAAGACCACAACAACAATTTCTTCAATGGATTGGATACAAAATTTCTTATATTTGTCTGGGGTTATGGCAATATCATCTTTCTGGTTAGGGTAGACAATAGAGTTAATTTCACTTCCGACTTCTTTGCATTTTTTCTGTTATTATTTTATTTATTTATTTATTATTATTATTTTTTTTTTTCAATGTTTAGTATATCATGTAGTTTCTTTGCTTCATTGATTGCCTGCTTATACTTACACTTAGCTCTACCATACAGTTCTTTATACATTTCTGATTTACCAGTATAGTACAGTCCAGAATATAGCATAACAGTAACATGGTTATAGAAAATCCATGGATAAACATTGAGAAACTTTCTATTCATCTCTGAGCTACTGCAAAAATATTGCATGCTGTAAGAAAAGCAAAAATATAATGAGAAAGAAATGGATCACACCAGTCATTCCATGGGGAGGAGGGGACCTGAAACATCCACATGAGAGGCACAAAAACTATTAAAAATCAAACCAGTAATGAAGACTGCACAAACAGAGAGAGAGAGAGAGAGAGAGAGAGAGAGAGAGAGAGAGAGATTACCGCAGATTGCTAAAAGAAATGAAGACAATGTTCTTCAAGAAATCAATTACCCACTTAATATGGCAAAGACTGTCTGGACTTTGATTAGCACAGACAGAAAAGAAATACGTGCCAACAATAATGAAAACATAATACCTAAAACAAAGAAGGAAATGAATTTTTGGACCCACATTTCATCGATTTCATATTCTATGAACACAATTGTAACTGTGGTAGACAATCTCGTATGACAAAATCCCACAAAACAAAACAAAAAGAATAATATATTTCTTTAAGCTTTGTAAATGTAACAGAGTGTTTATTTCTGTTTCTCACAAATGATCTGTAAACATAAAAAATAATCTGCAAAATGAAAATAAAGAAAAAAATGCTATAGGGCCCGATGACATATGTACAAGAGCAGTTAATTATTGTTCAGAGTTTCCAGTGGAGCCACTGACGTTTCTAATAAACAAGTGTAGGGAAGAATCCCTTAGCCTCAAAGCCAACACAGTATTGGGTCAACTGCTTTTCATTCTCTATATAAACGATATGAGTACACTAAAGGGTCCAAATGTCATTATATATGCTGATGACATGGGTCAATGGAGGTGGCCGATCCCACCCATCAGCTTTGGCCCATGACATAAAGTTGTTGTGGTGTGTGACGTATTATGGTGCAGAGCTTAGTTTATGAGTGTGTTTTATTTGTAGATGCTGTCTTGTTGCGGTTGGTGGTGTGTGTATGGTCCGCATGTTATGTGGTGTACACTGGGTTTTGTGGTATTAATAGTTGCAGTGTAATTATAATTTTTGGAGTTGGTTTTTATTTTATGGTATCGACAATTGCGGTTGAGCTATGTAGGAGAAGGGAAGTGACCGATGCCTGTCGATATTGTGAGTGTGGCGGAATTTGTGGTGTTTTTATGTAGTCGTTTTGTGTGGTTTGGGATCGTGGTGTGTGCCTGTATGTGTTTATATTTAGTTTGGGACTCGGTGTAGAAGAGTGCTTTTATCAGTCGTGACTTCTATAGAAGAATGAAAATTGATTTCAGTGAGTTAAGAATTAAGTTTCTGTTGTGTTTATGATTATTTGTGGCTTCTATTGTTAGGTATGGATATGACTTCTAGGTTTAATAGTGTGCGTCTGCGGCCTAAAATGGGGGATGACATATTGTCCTTTATTAAGATTCTGCAACTTTTTGGGCTTGTGGTGGAGATAGTGAAATGTGGCGTATGCAAGCTGAATATGTGATTATCCAGAGTTCTGGCATCTCTGACCAGGGACTGTTGGTGGGTTTTTGTTTTTGGGGGGAGGGTGAAGGCGTGCGTGTGTGTGTGTGATATATATATATATATATATATATATATATATTTATTGTGGTGGCTGACCTGGTGTGTAGTGCTGGAACTTTTTTGGGGTAAATAGTCATTGTTTTGGGTCTATTGTTCACATGTTATGATGTTTGGTGGAGTTTTTATATGTTCTTTGGCTGGTGTTATTTACTGCATGTGTTGATAGTTGATGTTTTGGTATTGGCACTTGTGGTTGATTTATGTATCTTAGGGAAAGAACTCAATTCCAATTTTTTGGTATCGTCAGTTGTATTTGAGCCATATAGGTCACGGGAAGGGTCTGATTCCAATTTGTCTTCGTAGCTATGTGAGTTTTGGTATCGTGAGCTGCTGTTGACTTATGTAGGTCAAGGGAAGTGTCCGATTCCAATGTGTCATCATAGCTGTTTTGGTATCATAAGCTGCTGTTGACCTATATAGGTCAAGGAAAGTGTGCGATTCCCGTTGTTTCATGTGTTGGTTTTGTGGTATTAATAGTTGCGGTGTGATTATAATTTTTGGAGTTGGTTTTTATTTTGTGGTATCGACAATTGCGGTTGAGCTACGTAGGTGAAGGGAAGTGACCGATGCCTGTCGATATTGTGAGTGTGGCGGAATTTGTGGTGTTTTTATGTAGTCGTTTTGTGTGGTTTGGGATCGTGGTGTGTGCCTGTATGCGTTTATATTTAGTTTGTCCCCACCCATAAACTCCCAATTTCCCACACTGGTCTCGTTAGTTTGATTATATTTTTGGAGGAAGATGTGTTTTTTGGTTTTATCTCTATTTTTGTGTTTATGTAATGACGTTATAGGCTTTATATTGGAGATATTGAGAAAGGCTGTTTCTACCATATTAGTGAGAGTCAAAGCAGACGAGTGGAATCGGACTCTTCTGTAATCCAGATAATACATATTTTGTAGCTAATGATAACACATACAATGACCTGGAGAAAAAACTTACTCTGAACATAGAAAATGCAAACCAGTATTTCAGTAGTAACAGTTTGTTCATAATTGGTACACACACAATGTACATGCAGTTCCAAGCCAACAGAAATATGGGAACACAGACATACAACAGACAAGTAGCTATATTTAAGTATTTGGGTGTGGTGATAAATCTGGGGAAATTATGTTGATAATGTGTATCCAAAAATATGTACGATTCTTATCAGTCCTTATTTGTTTGTGTTACATTTGCCTGGGATTCATCTATTAATAACGCAGTAATCTCACACACACAATCTGTGTTCGGAAATTATATGACAAACTGTCACGTAAAACAATAATACCATTCTCTATCAATACAACCAACGTAATACGGCCTGGTATATCAAAATTTGAAGTTGTGTGAGATCTTTGATGTTAAAGTTACTCATTTACAGATATTGGAGTTATGTTTCGTACAAATACACTATAAGACATTGTAATATATTCGATCTCTTTTATTGAGGGATACAGTCAGACTGGAATTATACTGTTACTAGAAACCTTGCAATGCATTAATTTAATCATTTGTAGAATGTGCAACTACAATTTATCTATCAGTAATCAGTCAATAATACTAGCTTCCTCATGCACAAATGAAAGACCGAATTAAAAATGGCACTGTTTGGAGAGATCTTTAATACGGTGGATCATTACTTTCGTAATACGCAAAATCGAAGGCTTCAATACGAGAAACACCGAATACGTCAGCACCTTCGGAAACCTTGACATTAAGATGGCAGCTGTTATTTACTTGCGCCTCGAATAGAGTCTTGCGACCCGCTGGTCGCAATGCTGCGCTTCTGATTCGCTACTGTATATGACGTCATGAATTTAACTGGCAGCCAATCAGCATCGCGACCAGCGGGTCGCGAGACGCAGGTACAACACACCTGGTCCACCGCTCTCCTCCAGCCAGACTCTCCTCTGCCCGCACTCCACGCGGCCGAGTTCACACTACCAAAGATCCTAAACACTTTGGTTCTCCACACAACCTATCGATGTAGTCGTTCGATAGCATAGTTTTTCCTAGGCCAGACCCAGCGTAAAAATACAAATAATATTTACAAAACAAACCAATTATACATCGACATAAATGCATATATATACATATAGTAAAACAATTACAATATAGAAAGACACAGAAACGTCATATCTTCAGGTAATAAAATAAGGAAAAATAATTATAGTACGATAGATGGAAATAGAAGGATATGCATTTCCGGCGTTAAAAACCATGTAAATTGGATTTAATATGTAAATGATTTCGAAGATATAATGAACAGTTTGCAACACACATCCACTGGCTTTTCACCATTCGAAAGTATGTTTAACAAAAGACCCACTAGCGTTATTACTGAACACATAGACTTTCCAGTTTGTCAGATTTTGTCACCTCAGGAGAGAGAACAAATTGTAAAAGACACCATGAAAAAACAAGCAGATTACAGAAAGAAAAGACACGATGCAAAAGGCGGGTTTTCACACTTTAATATTGGTGATTTGGCTTTGGTTAAAATGAAAGAAAAATCTAAACTTATGACTTCAGAAATAAAGAAATTTTTTGACATTTATGTAGGACCATTTGAGGTTAAAGAAAATCCTCACTCAAATGCTTACAGATTGATCTATCCAAAGTTGAGGAAATTACTTGGTTTGAGGAATGTAACTGAATTGAAACCTTATAAGTCTGATACCTAGAATGAAATTTGCGAATCTCAATAACATGGAATACAAGGAAAATTTTTCACATTTTATATTGTTTATGAAGTTTGGTTCCTATCATGTGATATGGAAACTATATATGGTACTGAGGCTTACTTATTGCTAGAAGTGTAAAATGATTTTGCTTGATGAACCACTTACACATGTAATATACATACTATTCAATATATATATGGCCAGATGTAAGAAAATATTTTGATGGTTGCTTCTGCATTTTATTTTCTTTGTGTAGTAGGATGTGTGCTATTTTAGTTGCAGTTTTCTCATGTTATTAGACATTTTGACATTCACATTTTGTGCTTACTACTGTTTTCTTCATGTGCTGATGTCATTTATGCTGAAAACATTTTGTGGCTGTTATTATATTTTCTGAGCCTATATGTTGGAAAAGACTGAAATTGGAATATTATGAACAGACTATGCCTGCTTATTTGCCCACTTGACAGTTGGTATTTATGAAATTGAGGACTTTCCACACTGTGGAATTAAAAATCAGTCTTTTGTGTATTATTGGTGAACCATTATGTCTGCCTATGGAGGCAACACATAGATACTAACAATTGTCATTTTGATAATATTTCTTCTGTTTTTGTAAGACGCAGTGTAGCCCTGAGCACATTTCTTCCTTTGTACATGTCATGTTGTAGGTATCTATGCAACAGTTAGATTGGATCTGTATTGAGGTGGTGAATATTGGGATAGACAATATATATCAGTGATGGGGTCCTTAAGCTGCTGTAGGGGGATTATCACAGTTGTCCATTCTGCCATGTCTGCATTGTATTTTATATTGGTGGGCGGCTGTTGATATTCTGCTCTCAGTTATATTTTTTGAGCCCTCCCCTTTTATTTCTTATCCTACTGCCTGTCACTGATTCGATTCTATTTTTCTTCTTCTGCTAATGAGAGGGGGCTAGGCTGAACTCTCCAGTAGTACCTATTTCTATCTTTCTTTTCCATCCACATATTTTGAGGTATCACTCCTCCTTTGTTGCAGTGCCTATAATTGTACTATGTCTTCATACTCTTCAATACAGATCATCAAGCAAATGTTTTCTTAAATGCTGTCTGGTAATACTTTTCTATGTCACAAATTTCCATGTTAATGTAGTAAACTGTATCTGGTTGAATAACTTTGAAATTAATTTCAAAATTAATATATACACTATCATACCATATTATAGTAGAGTAAAAATTCCAATTACTTTCACATCAGAATGTTGAAGGCCTACGGACGATAAAAAGCTTGCTAATGACATGCCACAAACAAGATTTTTTAAAAAGTAATGTTAGAAAATGAGAAATTTAATGTGTGTTGTAATATATAGAATTTTTATTGAATATGAATAATTTTTAGACTGTTTTAATCTTTCATATTGTTTCTTTTACGTCATTCTACTAGTGTTTGATCATTCTTGGTGATGCAATATAACACTGAATATTTGTGTAGGAATTTATACTGAACTGAACAGTAAAGCCTATGTAATAATTTCAGATAAAGAACCCACCAGCTAAGGAGGAACTATGTAAAGGGAATACCTATCGACCTGTTATTACAGTAAAAACTTAACTAGGAGAACAGGAACTACAGTGGTGAAATGGACAGTGAGTTATATGTAAATGATGGACTGAAAATAACAACTGGACTCTTGTTTTAAAAAAAATTTAATACTTTTCTTATTATATTGCCAGGAGACATATTCAGTGCTCATGTACATAGTTATAACTAGGATTCAAAAATTTTATGAGTTTTTCTTTGCATACAATATGTTACAGATTAACAGATAACATTTTGATATATGTGTGTACTGTTGTAAAGAGAGTGAAGGGAGGCCTGTTGTAAAATTTAGTAATTTTTGCAAGTTTGGAAAGATATGGCTAAAGCAATTTTTAATTTACTACATTTCATTTCATGATATTATACCACAAGGATCAAGAATCTCTATGTAGTGTTTCAAAGATATTATTATTCTGTATAATGATTACTGTAACTTACTACCTTATTATCTTGCTGTTTGGGACACCAAATCCCATGCAGCTTGTGCATGGTACTGTGTGTGTGTGTGTGGGGGGGGGATTGTAATAGTACTTGAATTACGTAACCATTATGGTGCCTCACCAGAACCTCTTGATACCAGTAATATTCTACAGTATTTCTGTTAACTACTTAACATATTTCTCAGACAACATTCAGATTTGATTTCACTTTTGATACATCGATATGTTTATATTGCAATGATATTATTCTTATGTGTATTCTTTCTTTTGTCACTATGATCTTTGACATACCTGTAACCCTGATTTTTGGGTGCGTAAGCGATTAGTAGTTAGTTGTTAAGTTGTTAGAGAGTCGGACCTTGAGAAAGTCAAGTGTTGGACGCCATGTTGGAAAGATGCATAATGTAGTCAGCTAATAAAATGTGAACTTTCACAGTGACTGTGAGAGAGAAGTTTTCAAGTATGTTTTGTATTGTGAAGTGATGTTAGTGTGTCACATGATATTGCAATAAAAGCAATTAAAAGGAAGTGTAACTTAAATTCGGAGTGCTGATTATTTTTTTACATCACCATTGTCCAGCAAAAGTGTAATTTCCAAGAATGGTTTGAGAAGCGCATTTACAAAACTTTTGAATATAGCAGAATAAAACCTAGGCCTCTTTGCATCCGAGCCTGAATCATAACCACCTAGATTTTCAACGATTGAGCCATGATAATACGACGAGACCAGCATGGGGAACACAAAAAGATGAGTGCTAGTTTTTCATTATTACAAGAAATGACTATTAACTGTGCTCTAATAACACCTGCCACATAATATGACTGATGTTGCCTGAAAATGCAGTATTTAGCAGTGTGAGCAACACCACAATCGTTATTAAAGTTTGACCTTTGTTGTGGTAGGGTTGTTAGGTGGTGGAGTATTTATTGCTGTCAGAGGTAGTTTGCCTTGTAGCAAAATTGAAGTAGATAGTTCATGTGAAATTGTATGGGTAGAGACTATACCTGACAATCGGACTAAACTATTAATTGAATCGTTTTACCAACCCCAACTCAGAAAATATAGTTGCTGAACAGTTCAAAGAACTTGAGTCTCATTTCAAATAAGTACTCCGCTCATACAATTACAGTCAGTGATGACTTTAATCTACCCTCGATATGCTGAAAAAATAATACGATTAAAACCTGTGGCAGTCATAAAACTTTATCTGAAATTGTACTGAATGTTTTCTCAGAAAATTATTTTGAACAATTAGTTCATGAGCCCACTCGAAGAGTAAATTGTTGCGAAAGCATACTTGATCTTTTAGCAACAACTAATGCTGGACAAATAGCGAGTATTGTGACGAATAGAGGGATTAGCGATCACGAGGCAGTTGCTGCTAGGCTGAATACCGTAACACCTACAACAATGAAGAAGAAATGCAAAGTACAGGGCTATTACAAATGATTGAAGCGATTTCATAAATTCACTGTAGCTCCATTCATTGACATATGGTCACGACACACTACAGATACGTAGAAAAACTCATAAAGTTTTGTTCGGCTGAAGCCGCATTTCAGGTTTCTACCGCCAGAGCGCTCGAGAGCGCAGTGAGACAAAATGGCGACAGGAGCCGAGAAAGCGTATGTCGTGCTTGAAATGCACTCACATCAGTCAGTCATAACAGTGCAACGACACTTCAGGATGAAGTTCAACAAAGATCCACCAACTGCTAACTCCATTCGGCGATGGTATGCGCAGTTTAAAGCTTCTGGATGCCTCTGTAAGGGGAAATTAATGGGTCGGCCTGCAGTGAGTGAAGAAATGGTTGAATGCGTGCGGCCAAGTTTCACGCATAGCCCACGGAAGTCGACGCATAAAGCAAGCAGGGAGCTAAACGTACCACAGGATGGTGCTCCACCGCACTTCCATCATGATGTTCGGCATTTCTTAAACAGGAGATTGGAAAACCGATGGATCGGTCGTGGTGGAGATCATGATCAGCAATTCATGTCATGGCCTCCACGCTCTCCCGACTTAACCCCATGCAATTTCTTTCTGTGGGGTTATGTGAAAGATTCAGTGTTTAAACCTCCTCTACCAAGAAATGTGCCAGAACTGCGAGCTCGCATCAACGATGCTTTCGAACTCATTGATGGGGACATGCTGCGCCGAGTGGGGGAGGAACTTGATTATCGGCTTGATGTCTGCCGAATCATTAAAGGGGCACATATCGAACATTTGTGAATGCCTAAAAAGACTTTTTGAGTTTTTGTATGTGTGTGCAAAGCATTGTGAAAATATCTCAAATAATAAAGTTATTGTAGAGCTGGGAAATCGCTTCAATCATTTGTAATAACCCTGTACATCTATTTTAAAAAAGCTGATAAAAATGCTCTTAACGCCTTTTTAAAAGTCGGTCTTCATTCCTTCAGATCTGATCATATAAGTGTAGAAAAGTTGTGGAATGTTTTCAAAGAGATAGTATCGACAGCAATTGAGAGATATATACTACATAAATTAATAAGTGATTGTACTGATCCCCCATGGTACACAAAACGGGTCAGATCGTTGTTGCAGAAGCACCGAAAAAAGCATGCCAAATTTAAAAGTACGCAAAATCCCCAAGATTGGCAAAGTTTTACAGAAGTTCGATATATGGCGCGTACTTAAATGAGAGATGCTTTTAACAATTTCCACAACGAAATTCTATTTCGAAATGTGGCAGAAAACCCAAAGAGATTCTGGGCATTCATAAAGCACACCAGTGGCAAGACGCAATCAATACCTCCACTTCGCGATAACAACGGTGATGTCACTGATGACAGTGCAACTAAAGCAGAGTTATTAAACACGGTATTCCGAAGCTTCATAAACAAATGGCTCTGAGCACTATGGGACTTAACATCGGATGTCATCAGTCATCTAGAACTTAGAACTACTTAAACCTAACTATCCTAAGGACATCACAAACATCCATGCCCGATTCAGGATTTGAGCCTGCGACCGTAGCAGTCGATAGTCAGCACTGTTCAGATAATATCGTTCTTGCGAAATACAACTAGCTCTTTATACTCATGAAGTAATGAGTGCTATCGACAAGGGATGTCAAATTGATTCCATATTTTTAGCTTTCCAGAAGGCTTTCGACACCGTTCCCCACAAGCATTTTATAATGAAACTGCGTGCCTACAGAGTATCGCCTCAGTTGTGCGACTGGATTCGTGATTTCCTGTCAGAAAGATCACAGTTCGTAGTAATAGACGGAAAGTGATCGAGTAAAACAGAAGTAATATCCGGCGTTCCCCATGGAAGTGTTATAGGTCCTCCATTATTCCTGATCTATATTAACGACATAGGAGACAATCTGAGTAGCCGTCTTAGATTGTTTGCAGATGATGCTGTCATTTTCCGTCTTGTAAAGTCATCAGATGATCAAAACGACTTGCAAAATGATCGAGATAAGATATATGCATGGTGAGATAAGTGTCAATTGACCCTGAATAAGGAAAAGTGTGAAGTTATTCACATGAGTACTAAAAGAAATCAGCTAAATTTCTATTACGCGATGAGTCACACAAATCTGAAGGCTGTAAATTCAGCGAAATACTTAGGGATTACAATTACAAATAACCTAAATTGGAACGATGATATAGATAATATTGTGGGTAGAGCAAACCAAAGACTGCGATTCATTGGCAGAACACTTAGAATGTGCAACAGATCTACTAAAGAGACTGCTTACACCACGCTTGACAGCCCTATTCTGGAGTATCATTAAAAAAAAGGCGTTTTTCGTTGCGACGGGATCTTCTCATGATATTTCAATCACCAGTTTTCTCTTCTAATTGCGAAAACATTCTGTTGCCACCCACCTACATAGGGAGAAATGATCATCACGATGAAATAAGAGAAATCAGGGCTCACACAGAAAAATTCAAGTGCTCGTTTTTCCCAGGTGCCGTTCGAGATTGGAACGGTAGAGAGACAGCTTGAAGGTGGTTCATTAAACCCTCTGCCAGGAACTTTATTGTAAATTGCAGAGTAATCACGCAGATCTAGATGTAAATGCATGTTTCCGCTTTCTGTTATCTGCGTTTTCGTCCTTGGGGCAAAGAATCCTTGTGGTTGGATTAGCCACTGGGTGTGATAGATTATGCGAGTTGTTAAAGATGAATTTGTGGAATCTCGCCAAGACCAATGGGTGCGACATGTCATCTGACGCATCGCAGCATAGGCACATGCCAGAGCTAGGCATATGAATGCATTGTAACTGTAAGGTTTTGCTGCAGTCATCCAAGAGGACCCAAAGCTGCCAAGGACACAGGATTATCCTAAAATATCAATGACCGTTTTCGTAATTAACTCAGTGGATTGAAAACCTGTCAGAAGTGTTCATGTTCTTGTGATGAAAATGAAAAAAATTGCACGTCATCAAGGTATGCTAAACAGAAGGGAAGCTTGTGCAGAACAGAATCAGTGAAGCACTTCCAACTCTATGGTGTGTTTTTCAATGCAGATGTTACCTGTAAGCAAGCTTTTTGACAGTTTATAATGCTGAAGACCAAAGCACCTGATAATGAACGAAGGAAGTCCTGTATATTCAACCATCGAGGGCTATGCAGTCTCCACACAATTGAAATGCAATACCATCTTTTTTAAGCAAATGAATTGGGGAAGCATACACATTACTGAATGGATGTATAATGCCTTTTGTTAACAATTCGTCAACATCAGCTTTCGTTATCTGTAACTTATGAGACGGTAGCCACTGTGCCTTGTAAGAGATGAGAGATCCCTCTGTAGATTCAGTCCTGTGCACTGTTCCTCCCTTAATGTCAGTGGCAGGGAAGCGCTAAACACACACGTGTGGGAGGCTCCATCACTGAGTACACTGCCACTAACCCATAAGAGCGTCGTTGATACAGAAGGAAAGTTGCTGTAGAGGATGGGTGGTGGAGTCTGCAGTGATTCTAGCTGAATCATGCAGTGTATAATGGTTTGCACATCTTCTCTTCAAAAGTGTCTTGTGTTCTCAGAGCAACTCATCAAAATATCTATATTCATTGTCATCCACATGATTGTAAATGAAGTTTTGTATCCTCTTTGTAGATTCTTCACGTTTCGCCAAAAGCGAATTAGAATGGTATCCTTTGATGTTTGATCATTAACGATGTAGATGAAGTTTCTAAGGATGAGAGCTGACATTTAACTTCTTCCACTTTACTGCGCCTGTCGCACAGGATTTTGTGTGACAAAGAATTTCCTTCCTGCAACGCAAGACGTTCCCTTTTCTTTTGTACTTGTACATTCATTGTCAGCAGCCATTTTATCGTTAAGTGCAATCATAACTGATGAAGTTACATGCAGGAGGTCCGAATGCTTTTTCGTGTCTACACTGAAGGTCTACTGATTGCATATTGAATGCTATCACTGGATCTTCTGCTGAAGGACATTCCTTGTCTCAAATCTGAAAGTAAGTGAGAATCACTTTCGCTTGCAGGAAAGTCCACATGAAAGTTTGGGCGTTTCTCCCAATAAAAGTTGCATCCAGTAGAGCCATATGTCAAAATGATTAAACCATTTGCTGCCTTGACTTGAAGAGAGGAATCTAAAGCATTAGGAAGAATAGTGGTGTTCAGGAATATACTCGTGTCAGAACTTGAGTTGAA
Source organism: Schistocerca serialis cubense (assembly GCF_023864345.2). Taxonomy (NCBI): domain Eukaryota; kingdom Metazoa; phylum Arthropoda; class Insecta; order Orthoptera; family Acrididae; genus Schistocerca; species Schistocerca serialis. The sequence continues at coordinate 185,070,220 of NC_064642.1, forward strand.
GAGAAAATATACACTGATAAGCCAATACGTTGTGACCACTGACTACTGTGACGTTGTATATGGTGTGGTGGAGTTGTAAACGTGTAATGTGGTAACAAAAGTACATAAGTGGACGAGCCATGGACAGGGGATCACCCTTTCAAAAATATGGACCATAAATGGGGAAATCCATTGAGATAAGCAGCTTTGACAAAAGGCATGTTATTATTATGCAGACCCTGTGAACAAGCATCTCGAAAACGGTTAAGCTGTTCGAATGTTCATGTGCTAATGTTGTGAGCATTTATGGAAAAGGTAGAAGGACAGTGAAACTACCACTAGGCCCTAATGGTTGGACGTACACGATTCTTTACAGAATGTAGGATTGGATGCTTGTCTGCTCTGTAAAGTAGGATAGATGGTTATCTGTGGCAGCTCTGCCAAAACAGCACAATGCTGGTGCACGCATAAGTGTTTCAGAGTACACATTCATAGAACGTTGTTGAACATGGAGCTCCACAGCAGACCACACCTACATGTTCACATGTTGACCCAACGACATCGTATGCTACAATTACAGTGGGCATGGGACATCAGTTTTAGCTATCGATCAATGGAAACATGTTGGCTCTTCAGGTGAATCATATTTTTACTACACTATATAGACTCTGTGAACGAGCATCTCGAAAACGGTTCAGCTGTTCGAGTGTTCATGTTCTAATGTTGTGAGCATTTATGGAAAGAGGTAGAAGGACAGTAAAAGTACCACTAGGCCCTAAATCGTTGGACGTGTACGATTCTTCACAGAATGTAGGTTCGGATTCTTGTCTGCTCTGTAGAGTAGGATAGATGGTGATCTGTGGCATCTCTGCCAAAACAGCACAATGCTGGTGCACGCACAAGTGTTTCAGAGTACACATTCATAGAACGTTGTTGAACATGGGACTCCACAGCAGACCACCCCTACATGTTCACATGTTGACCCAACGACATCGTATGCTACAATTGCAGTGGGCACAGGACATCAGTTTTAGCTGTTGATCTATGGAAACATGTCGGCTATTCAGGTGAACCATATTTTTGCTACACTAGGTCTCCACAAACGCTTCCATAGAAGTGAACAGTGGCTCGAAACGTGCAGAGTGCCTCGGATGCAGGATGGTGGCAACAGTATTATATAAGGGGTGTTCAAAAAGAAATGAGCCGGAGGCATAATTACAGAATCCAGTATCTATATGTTAGAAGTATTGACCCTGGCTTTTGAGATACATGTCCCACTGTGACAAAAGGCAGTGAATGGCTGTCTCATAAAATTCCCGGATCAGCGATGTTAACCAGTTCCGCACATACAGCTGAATGTCGTCGTCCACACGAGTGCAGGAAAAGTTATGCTGACGTTCTTCTTTGACCAAGATGGCGCCCTTCTGATTCACTTCCTGCAGCACAGGACTACAGTGAATGCCCAGAGTTATTTGCAAACCTTGACCAACCTTCGCCAAGCAATCAAATCAAAACGACCAGGCAATCATACCCATGGGGTCATTCTGCTCTACGACAAAGCAAAACCTCATACAGTGAACACAGTCTTGGCACTCCTGCAGAAATTCAAATGGGAGGTTTTCGGCCACTCTCCATACAGTCCGGACCTCTCTCCCTGTGATTACTCCATTTTTGGTCCCCTTAATAAGGTTCTAAGGGGCAAATGATTCACCTCGGACGACGACGTCCAGCTGTACATGCAGAACTGGATAACATCACAGCCCTGGAAATTTTATGAGACAGCCATTCACCACCTTGTGTCACAGTGGGACAGTTGTCTCAACAGCTAAGGACAGTACTTCTAACATACAAATAGTGGTTTCTGTAATTATGCCTTCAGCTCATTTCTTTTGAACGCCCCTTATACTATGAGAGACTGCGCTTGCATGGGAGCTGTGGTAGTAATCGAAGATCTGATGACAGCTGCAAACAACTTCCATTCAGTCATGCTTGATGTCTTCTCCATCGGAATGTCATGTTTCAGCAATATAAGTCCGAGTCTCGGAGCCAGAACCGTGCTACAGGGGTTTGAGGAACATTGTAGTGAACTCATGTTGATGTCTCGGCGACGAAATTCGCCTAATGTAAATACTATGAAACCCATCTGGATCGTTATTGGGCACCATCACTGTGTACACAAATTAGTGGATCATTCTTTGCACGAATTACGTGAACTGCGTGTATGCATCTAATGCCACGTACTTCCATAAACCTACCAACAGAATGTCTGATCTCTGATACGCAGGATCTCTGATGTATTCTTCCAAACAAGTTTAAAGGAGCTATAAAGCCTGTGGTCATAATGTTTTGCCTCATCAGTATAGGATGATACTGCTGTCAAGTATGTAGAGTCGACCATTGCAGTCAGATGCTGAAGGCACACTAGTTTGATTCATGGGTTTGGAGTTCTGGCATACTTTCATCATCTCCCAACCTCAGATGCGTAATAATGTGGTGTTTGGACGTTTGCTTGATGGAGAGCACATATGCATGGCGCTTTCAAAGTGGACAGTGAACCACAACTATTGCTAGATCTGTCTGCAGCTGTTGGCACCGTAAGTGGTGAGTGATGCTGTTTGATTTGTTGTTGTCAGCTGATCACTGTGCATTTCAGTTGCTGGGAGGTGTTGACCTATGGAGGGATCATCGACAGTGTTTGGAGGTGTTCAGTCTTGCTCAGCTACTCTCAGCTGTGGTGAACGCCAAGATGGGTAATGTGGCTTTGCATATGGCATATTGTGGAACACTGGATGTGGTCAGCTCTCTTCAGTAGCTGCCTTCCATGTCGAAGCACAATATACCTACTGAGTACATGTCTCATTGGTGGCTGCTGGGTAGCAAGGACGTCTATCTTGTTACATGAAAACAAGGTCTGACATCTGTTATTCAGCCTCTTTAGTAAGTCCTTCGTTAGAGTATACTTGAATCCTGTGAGGCAATTTACTTACCAAAATGTCCTGTTGTTAATCTAGGATACACTAAAGTTCATAGATATCATCAAAACTGCAACAAAGCCAATCCATTCAACTACTTTGAGAATATTGACTGTTATATTAGTTGCTGAGGTGACTTAGTCTCTAATGTAATGCCATCTTTGCTGCCTCAAATTTTTTAAAAGCAGGTGGTGACAACATAACATCATGATGAGGGAAGTATGCTCTCGTATGTTGCACAGTAATGCAGAATAACTTGCTGTATCATCAACAACGGTGTGAATGGGGAACACCAATTATGAAATTACGAGTCAAGTGTACAGTTGTTCTGATAGGAACTGAGGCAGCTTTGTTAACATCCGCTGAACAGTGGAAATGTTGTTGGAAGAGTGTCCACATGGAACTAACTGTGTCAGTCCAGGGGTATCATCGGGCATAACCCCATCTATTGTCAGTGACATGGTAGAAAACCTGGAAATCTGGTGTAACTCTGCTGGCCACGCTCCACTGTGGTATAAGATTCGCTTTGCACAGTGGAAACCAGCACAAAAGCACATGTCGAATTGGAAGGGGTAAGAGTGTGATGTCACAGCAATACTCTAGGATCTAATGAAGATCCCACAACAAATGCAGGTACCAGTCTCTGCCACTTCTGCGTCAGAAATAAGTCGATCGTATCCATGGGAGGCAAGAAGGAATGTTGCCACATGGAAGCTACCATCCCTTTACACTTATGGGAAGAGGATTGTAGCCTCTTTCACTAGCAGCTACATACTTGGCTGGCTCCATAGTGTTCATTGCACCACGCAATCCATGGGAAGGATGGTCCGCAATATCCATTGCACTGGCAGGACGGTAGTTCAGCGTATTTGCTGTGTTCATACAATATTTAAAGTTGTCGTGGGCTATGAGTGTTGTAATTTTGTAGCAGTGTGTGCGCGGAATTAATATACGAAAACTGTTGCCATGAATCGTATCAGTTTATTAATATACATTAATGCACAACAAGATAAGAGCTCTTCAGTCCTGGGAGTACACAATAAGACAACAAGGAAAGAGAATGGACAAAGACAATAATCAATACAAAGAGATGCATTCGTTTACTGTTCTTAATGTCGATTTCGTATGCCTGTATCGATTTCTGTCCTTGTTACAAATAAACATATTTTGGACTTTCCATTTCTTCGTTTATAATGCTATTAGCCATGTTCATATTACTGTCAGTTTAATTAAAAAGGTGTGATTTATACCACATGATGATTCTTTACATTCAATCAGCAATGAGTAAAATACTTGGATTAACTATCTTTTGTTCAAATTCTACTGGAAAATGTGACAGGAATTATTAAGTACGTGTTGCACTGATTTATAGGAGTTTACATCATAGTAAGAAATAGTTTTTTGGTCATCTACATACAAGATGAGCGCAAACTGTATTGGTTAAGTTACAGAGTTTCATCAGTCTGTTCGTTTAGTGTTATGATGTAAAGAACAGTGACAAATTACTGAATTTATTTAATAATATCAGACATTTATTTAATAATATTAGAAAACAAAATTCTTTGGTAGCGAGTTTAGCCTTCTGCAGGAAGCATATATCTTTGACTCTCTCAGTTCATTGTGAATATTTGTACTGTGTTCATCTTTTTCATTGTATGTCCATGTCTAGTAACAAAGTGTGTTTGAATTGCATTTTACTGGCATTCTGCTTCTTCCTGTGGGGCATTCCAGTTGGAATTCCCCCATATCAGTTTACCACATTGGCTGTTGTTGTTAGTGTTAAACCATCCTTACACTTCACAGTGTCTAATACTATGTAGTTTCAGCTGTCATACAATATTACAAGCAGAGTGTGGATGGGCAGACTTTATGGTTGTAGACATAACTCCAGGTGACACATAGCTGAAACAACATTGTACTTGACAACAGAAAGTAATCACCTTGTGAATGTTGCAGTTCCTCTTACTTCTGTGCCACCTAAGAAAAATTAGAGAGGAATTCTGCATTTTGTAAGACCTCGTTTTGTAGTTTTGTTTTCAAAGGTTTAATTTCTTTATATCCTTTCTGTAAAATAGTTACTACATGTTAACCTCTTGTGTGTGTTGAAACTGCCACAAAATCTTTACATTTGTAAAAGTAGCGGTTATTGTCCAATATTTTACATTAGTTTGCGTGCTGTACAGAACTAAGACATACGGTATATCACTGATTTCAGTCATTCTGTGTTCCAGAACCATTTTTTGATCGTTTGTGCAGCTCGGAATTGTACTGGTCCTGTGCTATCAGCGACGCTGGCCGTGCGTTGGAACATCTACTTGATGGGGACAGTGGTTTCTTCCATGGGGCAACGATGGAAAGGGAAAAGTTGCGTCATTGTTCAAGGATACAGAATAGCAAGACCTTTAAGGCACTCATACCATAAAGCGACCATGAGAAAAGTAAGAGAAGCAAGAAACCTAGGAACATACAGAAGTTACGGATTGACTACCCAACTGTTTTACTCTTTCAATAGCCTTTTCCTAATACTTCTGTGGGTATTACTGTGGCGAACCACCATAGTAACACACACATTTACAGTGAAGAGTTAACATTTATTTCGGTACTGAACAGAACGAATACAGAAATGGGGTCGAACATGGCGGAATCGAACAAAGACAGAAAGCAAAGCCAAAGAGAGTAATCAAAAAAGTGTCACTTCGCGTCAGAGACGTCACAAATCTCCCCCCACCCCCCGGCAGTGCAGAGCAGAGCATGACAAAGCTAGCACACATCCACAAAAAAGTCTTCTTGCCAGTGCAGTGGGTATAGGGGGCGTCCGGAGCGCGAAGCATGCGACTCAAGTGTGTCGTCGTCATGGTCTTGGCAGGCAGCTGCATAGGCGGTGGGGAGTCGACGGGGCCCACAGAGATAGCGGCGGTGGGCGAGGCGTCGGCAGGCAGGTCAGCAGGGAGCAGTGAGGTGAGGCTCTGCAAGGGACCATGCAGGCTTGTACTGAATCTGTACTCAATTGTAGCAATTTCGAAGCGTTAAGACGTTGAGCTCTGTGACGTATGGGCAGGCCGTCCGTGGTCCAGATTGGGTGACCAGTGCTGTAGCTGATTGCCAAGACCCGTGAAGGGAGGCATGGGTGAAGGGGGTAAAAGGAGGCGCACGAGCGGAGCAGTTGACTGACCTTGGTGTGCCAGGATGGCATGTACAAAGTGTCGGCAGTAGGCAACAGCAGAGCACACAGTGCGGCAGCTGTGGAAAACGAGCGATCCCGCAAAGTGGGAACATGGGTGTGTGAGCTGGGTTGGATAGATGTATCCAGGGTCTCGGCAGAAGATGGGGACAGTGGGGGTGGCACGACGATCACATGAGATGGAGAATCCTGTGAAGTGGAGGTGGGAGTGTCCTGTAGTTTCAACAGTGTCTGCACACGGAACCGGCAGCAGGAAGGGTGCAGCTCGACACTGGAGTGAAGCAGTGTGAAGACACTGTAGGAGAGGAAGTCTGCATTGACAGGAGTGGCTCTGCACAGAGGCTGTGTAAGATATTCCATGCGTGAGCCAATTCAGTGGAGGCAGTAGCAATGTGGGAGTGTAACTCTGCATTATGTGTGCAGGGGCCGTCTATCTGTTTGCGGACGTCCGGTAAATTGGAGAGATGTGCCGTAGTACCTTCGAGCAGAGATGCACATGTGGAAAGCGTAGCCAAGGAGCCGAGAGTGGAGACGTGCTGAGTTTGTTCGAGCACAGAACGGTAGAACCAGAGGTGTGGCGAAGTGTAGCGGCCTTCAGGTCTGGCGAAAGGTCGTAATGGTTTAGAATGTCTAACCCAAGCACAGGTTCATCCACATCAGCAACTTGGAAGGTCCAAGGAAACGTCAGGCTCAGTGATAAATGAAGCGACATCTTAATGGAGCTGAAGACCGAGATAGGAGCCAGATTAGCAGCCATTACATCGAGGTTAGTAGGAGAAATCATGTTGCTGCATGCTTGGTCATGATAACGCTGACGTGGACGCCAGTGTCGACGAGAAAGCGAGTGCCCAATGATAAGTCAGTGACATAGGGGCGTCGCGCCACCAGAGCAAGTGGTATGCCATCAGATGGTAGTGCCATGAAGAATTGTGGCGGGATGTGGTGCCTAAGTGTACTGGCCAGTCTTGGTTGGGAAAGGCGCAAGTTCTGTGACAGCTGCGGGCGGCATCCCTGTAAGTAGTGTGGAACCAGCACAGCACAGCTGACTGTATCGGGGCTGGAGGTCAATAGGGTTGCTGCTCGGGTGAGGTCGGCAGCTGTCAGGGGGCCACAGACAGTACCTCCTGTAGGCGGCTAGTTGGCATCTCCTGACAGACACCTCAGGTGCTGAGGCGAGTGTGCTGGTCTCTGTCGGCAGAGTGCGGAACTGAAGGTGCAGGGGTGCTAACTGGTGGCGATGGGGATGTCGTCTGTGACAGTCGATATCAGTGACGAATGGTTGCATAGGCCCGATCGACCATACATAGGCAAACCTCTAGAGGACTTGTGACATGAGATAACAGGTGAATTGCAGGTCTGACAGCAGTTTCACCAACCACAAAGTCCAAAGTGTTTGATCACCAATTAATGCATGAATGCACAACCAAAGTTGCGGAGGTGTGCGGTTATCGACATGCTCGTCATGGATGATGTAGTGAATAGCCTCTGCCAGAGGGCGAGAAAGGCGTTCGATAGGTAATGTTATTGCCATTAAATACTTGGATGAGGCTGGCGGCGAGAGTAACAGATCACTGATGAGGTCTGTATGGGTATGGAGGTGGCTCACCAGCCAGACGAAACGTTCATTGTCGTCCGAAATTCCGTGGATATCCAGCAGATGCTCCACCAGTGCGAACCAAGTGCTAGGGTTGTCCCTTTACAACATAGGGAGCTTAGGAAATCTGCCGGGTAACACATGTTGAAGTAGCACTGTTAGGCGAAGAGCTGTGTAGGCGGTGGAGGGAACCCCCGACGCCGGGAGTACAGTAGCAGTGAGTCTGAGGTCTGCATCAGGGTGGGGGGGCTGCCGCAAGCAGCACAAGATGTGGAATGAGCCGGTGTAACCGACGGCACAATGTGTTCGAAGTGCAGGCCCAGAAATGGGCCTGGTGTGTGTGTAATGGCTGGTGCCATTGAAATAGTGGGCAGAAGGTGATCGCGAAGCAGCCAAGGGGAGGCTGATGTGGAAGCTGGAGTGGATGAAAGAGCCGGTTCACTTATGGGGGCGGGCAGAAGGTGAGCGTGGTGTGACTACAGAGTGACGGTCATGGAGACCGGCGTGTCTGAGACGACCAGTGTCGCCGAGACAGCATGCAGGGGGGGTGCACTGACGTCAGGCATATAAGAATGTGCAACGCCATGTGCGTGATTATTTGAAGTATAGTCCTCTATCTGCGTCTACACATCAAACCAACCGGAAGGCGACTGCTTAACTGGAGGGTAAAACACAACGTTCTTCACATGATTATCATTCACAATGTCAGTGAGCAGCGTGCGCTGTCTGGTCGATGGGCCTTGCTGTGTAGTAGCATTTGACAGTGGCCATGTTGGTCCGGCTATGCTTAAGTGGCCACTGGCATGGCAGGAGCCAGTATATTATTCTCTTTTAACCAACTGTACATTAGGAAAACTTGTATATTCGCAAGCGCAGTTAAAAAGGTGCATGGCACTAGTACAGAACGACACTGGTAGATCCTTTGTTTCGAAGACAATGTGGACTGGCACAGGAAGTTCGTTAATGGTGAAAATAAGCACAAAATTATTCCCGAACGCACGACGGTGAAGTCAGGGTCACCACTGTGGGTATTACGTGGCATAGAACCGTAATGACACGCTTTTAGAGTAAGAATTAACATTTATTTCGGCATTGAACAGAGCGAATACAAAAATGGAGGTCGAACATGGCGCGAGCGAACAAAGACAGAAAGCAAAGCCAAAGAGATTAATAAGAAAAAGTCTCACTTCGTGTCAGACACGCCACACTTCCATTAGGGAAATAAAGACCAAGGAAACATTCCTTTTGGCGACCCCAGCGCAAAGAAAGAGACAAAAAATAGGGTTTAAAAAATTCTCGAAAATATACAGCTTTATCAAGGACAATAGGAGTCAACAATGGAAGATCTAACGGTACACATGCTATACAATTGCATTCGAATTGTTCATATGTTAAAGAAGAAGACATTTGTGTGGGTCTGGGAGAGAAAGAGAAGAAATTTGTTGAGAATTGGAGGATACAAATTGCTGTTGGCTTTATTAACACAGTCAGCCAAGATGTTATTGTTCTTGTTTATGAAAGAGTAGTCATGAGTCACACACATACAATTTATCTTGCAACATGGAAGAGTTTACATCAGACTCAGAGAAGGAGATTAATGATGTTTTACAAGCTGACGGACAATCACGAGAGCAGTTCAACATAGTGCATGGTTTACGCCACCATGCAGTTACTTGTCGACAGCCACATCATAGCGTTTCTTGTGGCGGCCTGCTACACTGAATGACGCAATGTGTCCTCAGTGAGCTAGCAGCCAGACGTAGCCCGACCACGGTTCAAGTTGGCATGCAGTAAGGACACATGATGTGATGTGCTAGTTACAAATTTATGACAAAGTTATATGATTTGAATGTTCATAGTGGACATAGATGAACTGCTGAGTAGTGTCGAACTCCGAATTATAATTTCAGTAGTGTCCTACGTCTGTAGCTCCCCAATGTAACGGCAACACAGACACAGTAAGTGGATATAACAGCTTTATTGTCTTAATTTCAGGAAAATATGTTTAAAATAATTCCAGGAAACTTTTAAAACTCGAAGGGATGACACTAAGGCAGAAGTAGCTAACTCTAATACCAAACAAGAGGAAGATCTTAAAGCAGAAATAGCTAATAGTAATATTGAACTAGAGGGAACTTTTCAAGCACACATGTAATTAATGCCAAATAAGAGCAAGCTCTTCGAGTTAAAGGAGACTCAATAAATATGAAACTAGAACAAATACTGAGTGTAATGTCAACACAAAGAGATAGAATTTCTACTTTGGAAAATTTAATCATTAATTTACCTCAAGGGTTAAGAAATAAATGGTCAGAGTGAATTAGTTTGCAATGAAGTCGAGGAACATTTTAAATGTATTCATAAAAATCTGGAAACAGCAAACAAGGAAATCTCTAAAACTGAAGAAAAGGTGGAGATACCTGAGCAAGGTAGGACATTCAATGAAATTTTTAGTCCTCATACCATATTACCTCCCTTGAATGGACAATTGCAAGTTCAGGGAAGGACTGATTCCTCTTTCATATCTACATCTATTGACAAGTCTAATTTTACTCTGCAATAGTTGCAGAAAATCTGGTAGGAGTTAGAAGAAACAGAAAAGGAGCTACAGAAAAAGAGCATGGTATATCAAAATACTACAGGAAATCCGAAAGAACAGTTCAATTGGGGACAGGTATGAACTTGCCAAAGCAATTTCCAAAGCTGAAAGCAGATGGCGAAGGACATCCTATATTTTTTATGTGTCTTTTTGAGGGCTTTACCTAAGAACTCGGAATAACAAAGAAAAACTGATTTTCCACCTGATCATTTAGTTGGGGATACAGCAGAATGGGGAAGAGCCCCTCCTCAGGATTTTAAAAGACCTGAAGATATATAAAGAGCAGTAGAGCACTGATTACATAGACATTCAGATACGAGGGTGCACAAGTTTAATATGGAAGCACAGACTCCAATGTTCAATGTTGATGAAATGATGCTCAAGATCATCACCACAGCTACCATACAGAGACAGAAATTAGCAAGTTTCTGCCAAAGTATTGTGGACCCTACAAGAGTGAGTATACAATTCCCAAAGACGGTTTATGTTATAGATCCCACAAGAGGCCACGGTAAAGGTACATACAATACTGATATGAGAAAATAATTTAAGTCCTCAGAGAAACCTTCATTCTAATGTCGTTCACAGGGTGACATCTGTCAGGCCCTGAGTTAACTGTTCCATCATTTACGTTTTCATTTTCTGTAGAATGGTTCCTTCAATCTTTTTCTACCCTATACTATTTGAAAAGTATCATATCCTACAATTAGATACATGAAACACTTAAGTCAGATCAGGGCGTGTATGTGGTGTATGAGAATAGACAAAATCACTCATAAAATTATACTTCACACACACAAAAATAATATTTTTACCTATCAAAATTTGTGAGTCAGTCAAAATTTATATTTTATGTGTTTTTTATTAAAGGTCACTTTTTGGTAATTAAGTACAATAATTTAGGTATATTCAGAAGGCATATTAGCCAATGTGAAATTATGAGAAGAAGTGTGTTAAGCACCTTCATTTGTGACCAATCAGCTGTTCAGTTTACCAACAGTACAGAATATTGCTGACATTCTGAGACCAGAATATTGGAAATTCCCATGTCTCTCTTTGACAGGTAGATACTAGAAGAGACAACTGACTTTTTAAAAATGAAATGTGTCTGTTATATGTAGACTTTGTGAGGATAAGGTGTTATTTTAAAACAATTAAATAAAATGAAGAGACATTTACATATGGAATGGGAAAATTACATGTTCACTAATTAAATAATACTAAATACCGATATATTTATTGTAGGAACTTTTTTGTAATTTTTCATAAGTTATGTTCTTTGCATTTCTTGTACAATGCCTTAATGTTTATTTACATCATTTACCAGTGTTCATTGTAGCAGTTAAGAACATGTTAGTATTGTCTTTTGCATTTAAAGAAAATGAAGAGCTAACTATTCAGTTCATTCAATTCCTTTCTCCCAACTATATTAGTCATTTTACAAAAAAAGTACAAACACTAACTAGTCAAACATGACTTCACTTCACTCAGTCATTTCCATGTTCTTGCCAGCACAACATACTATTATCTGTAGTGCATCATTCCTTTTTACACCTTGATTTGGTAGGTCATCCTTTACATGACTGTAATGCCAGCTACAAAAAATTACGATTTTCTTTCCTGTGAAATGAGCAGTCATACGTAATTAAATGGATTTCAGATTTAAATATATGGGACTTACTTATTTTCTGCTAGAAAAGTTTTGTAAGTAAGTAATTTTGACAGAGAGAATAAAATTTTAATTGAAATTGACAGCTACATCTCAACATTAGAGACATTTATTCACATTCAATTCTTCTATTGTTTCTATTATTTCTGTTGTCCCAAGTGACCTTTTATTTCGATAACTTGCAGTTGCCCCACTACTTTACCAGCATATGGCTTTGACACATATATTGAGCATCCCTCCTTCTGTCTCCCTTTCTGAGTTCACTTCTTCCTCCCTCTGACTGGCCACGTCATCCTCCCACCTATCTGTCAAGCTCCTAATCCCCACTCTCTCTGTCTCTTCATTTCCTCCCCCCTCTCTTTGTAAGTCTCCGCCACCCCTCTCTCACCACATCTTCCTCCCTCTCCCTGTGGGAATAGCCTCCTCCTCCTCCTTTCTTTTTCCATCTCTGTCTCCCCTCTTCTTTTTCCACTTGCCCACTTCCAATCTACACCTTCCACCTGTTTCATGGATCCTACCCTCCTCTGTCTCTGGTCATGTGGTCCTCCATCCCACTCTGTCATCCTGTCCTCTTACCAGGTGAACCTGGCCACATCTGTGCTCATCAGCACATGTAGCCCCTGCAACAAAGTGCAATAAAACAGGCCAATACTATAACAACAACATGCCTGTCACACAGGGCAGGTTACACATCAGGGACACGAAAATGATTTATATTGCCCTAGCATACAGGCCACAATGAAGATCAGGTCGATAAATCAGCTGAACTACTCCAACGTAACTCACCTGTCACGCAGGGTAGCCTACATGTAGGGACTTAAAAACTGTTTCTTTCCCTAGGGTTTTAGGCTGTTCTGCAAAGCTCATTGATTGGCAAACCAATACTTTCCTCACACTACCTGCCTATCACGCAGGCTAGTCCATATGCCAGGGGGTGGGAAATTATGTTTTGCCCATATCTCCATTACTATTGGAGCTAGGAGATTATAAGCCCCCCCCCCCCCCCCCCAGCATTGACACTCATGATGCTTGCTGTTAATCTGCCAAATTTGGTGCATAGATTCCAGTATTTGGAAGGAGATCCCTTACATACACAGATATAAATGTACACTCTGCTTTATAATTATAACATATTATTTGGTGTTATTTACATGTTTCTCTTTTAGATACCAGAACCACATCAATCATATGACAAGATTTTCACATATACATACTGCCATAGTCAAACATGATAATATCATGTAGAATAAAGTTCTGCAACTCTAATTTCAATCCCTTCACCAACATCAACAACAATAACATCAAAAATATCATCATTATCATATCTCCTCTTCTGTCAATATTCTCTCATCATCTCACAAAGACCCCTACTTCAACGTAATTTCTTCGAATGCACTATCACTATCACCTTTTTGTTTTTTATTTACATAATATAATCACAATAATACTTCAGAGTTGTTATATACGCCAAATTTCTCATAGAGTGCTTTGATCCAAGACACATTGGCCCCACCCAGGCCTTATAGTCTGGGGTGCGATAAGCTGCAAGTCTTGTTCACCTTTGGTGTTTCTGGAAGAGATGCTAACGAGCGTTTGACACATGCAGAATGTTATTAGATTCATTCTTATGCATTTATTGCAACAGCAAGTTGATGTTTTGTTCCAACAGGATAATGCTCGTAAACATCCCGCCCTTGAAACTCAATGTGCTCTGCAAGACGTGCAGCAACTTTCCAGTCTAGCATGACCTCCAGACTAGTCTCAAATCTAGCACATACAGGATATGATGGGACATGAAGAGACTCATACAACTCATCAACCATCAACTTCTACAGAACTAAGGGAGCAGGTCAAGCAGGCGTGGTACAGCGTATTGCATGACAGTATCGCAATCTGCACATTGTGCAGATATCGGAGTTAGAGCCTCCATTGTCATCTATGGAGGCTACACACACACCAAGTCGGGTATTTCAGCATGGGTCAATACCTGGTACGTCAGAATAGCTTGTGCTACTGGCCTCTAAATGTAATCATTTCTTGTACTCCATATGGACTACTGCAACAACTGATCTTGAGCGAATTGGAAACAATTAAAAGATTGTACTAACTTTTTTCCAGCATTGTATTTCTCGAAAACAGCTTTAATTCAGCACTTATCACTTTAGACCTTTCGTCTGATGTGAATTGTACATAATGTCCAATCTTAAATTATCGGTTTTTGGTTTATCTCATGTCTTCTTTTTCGTATTTTTCCTTCTTTTCTCAATCGTCTCACCTACTTGTGCAGTCTTAATCGTACTTGGTGGAAGGTCGACTAGTTCAGAAATTATGTTTGCAGGTTTTTTTTTTGTGAAACACAGTTTCAGAAGGTGGAATCCTGCATAAATTTGTTGTAGCCTGTTCACAATGTCGTCGAAATCAAATAACATGGTTCAAATGTCTCTGAGCATTATTAGACTTAACATCTGAGGTCATCAGTCCCGTAGAACTTAGAACTACTTAAACCTAGCTAACCTAAGGACATCAAGAACATCCATGCCCAAGGCAGGATTCGAACCTGCGACCGTAGCGGTCGCGCGGTTCCAGACTGTAGTGCCTAGAACCACTCGGCTACTCCAGCTGGCCCTCGAAATCACTTGTGTGTTCAAACCATGTTGGATGTTCATGCCAACAATATGTACAACACAAATGACCAATTTCACACATGTATCTATCAGTGGGATACGATACTGAATTTTATCTCTAAATTGAAATATGTTTAATTCCCGGTCTTTCTATAAATGATATCCAGTTCTTAGACAAAAACTGTGACCCTCTACCTTATAAGATCAATTTTTGGTTTCCCAATACTTTTAAAATACTTTCATTCTTACTTTTGAATCAGCTTCTTTGCTTGTAGCTTTCCTAACAGGGTACAACCTAATAAATTTTGAGGAGTCATCTATCATGATTACCTTTACTGTTTCACAAAGCCCGCCGGCCGAAGTGGCCGCGCGGTTCTAGGCGCTGCAGTCTGGAACCGCGAGACCGCTACGGCCGCAGGTTCGAATCCTGCCTCGGGAATGGATGTGTGTGATGTTCTTAGGTTAGTTAGGTTTAACTAGTTCTAAGTTCTAGGGGACTAATGACCTCAGAAGTTGAGTCCCATAGTGCTGAGAGCAGTTTGAACCATTTTAATTTTTCACAAAGCCCCAAAGAAACGTACGGCCACTAAGTTGAAAGGTTTTTCAAGAATAATATTCTGCATCTTCCAACATCTTCTACCATAATTAACCATATTATAAAAATAAACACTTCCTTGTACCTTATGCACACGTTTTTGAATGTTGCACTGTTCATAGCTTTCACATTGTATTTCAGTTATCTCTCTGCAACCAGTTATCATAATTTGTGTCTGTTCTAAAAGTGTTGGTCAGAATAACTTGTATTTCTTCTCTAATTTCTCATATTTCTTTTTACCACAACAACATTTTGCCAGTCTCAAGTAGAGACCATGATTCTCATTTCTTCTAATTTTGTTGCACTTGGGTCTAATAATTATTTCAGCATGTGCACCTTTCATATACCTTTAAATTCTCTTTTCCTAACGATGATCAAAAGTTTCATTAATTCCTCCTAGAGACGTTCTTCACAAAGAATCTGCAATGACATATTCATGGCGTTTAAGCTTGGTCCCCTAATAAATTTTCTACAAAAATCACATAAACCATAAAATGGTTTCAATTGTTTCATGTTACGTGGAGCCAGAAAGCCTGAAATAAATTTAATATCCTCCAGATTTGTCAAAATCCCTTCTTTAGTAATCATTTGCCCTAAAATTTTAAATCAGGTACTGCAAAATTTCCTTTCTCCTTGTTGTAGTGTCATTCTTCCTCACCTGAGTTTCCACCTAGTCAGCAAGGTTCATACGTCACACCATCCCTAGAAAGTGACAGAGAGGAGGTCTGCTGTGATCCGACTATGCTGAAATAATTGAAATATTATTGTAAGGTAGCGTTATTTTACAACTTAGAAACCGCGCTTGCATCCAGTACCACATAAATAAGCCCCTTCAATGATAGAAAAGACAGGTTTGTGCTCGTTCATTGAAAACATGTATGTGACTGAAATAGTAAGCCGGCCGTTGTGGCCGAGCGGTTCTAGGCGCTTCAGTCCGGAACCGCGCTGCTGCTACTGTCGCAGGTTCGAATGCTGCCTCGGGCATGGATGTGTTTGATGTCCTTGGGTCATTTTGGTTTAGGTAGTTGTACGTCTAGGGGGACTGATGACCTCAGATGTTAAGTCCCATAGTGCTTAGAGCCATTTGAACCATTTTTGACGTCGTCTAGTACACTTAATTTAATGTTGGGTGACTGGGGAACAAGCAGAGCTGTGAAACCCGTGGTAGAACGAAAGGACACAGGAAGTTCAGACATTCCTTCGGACAATAGGACAGCACACCCGCTTCCGGCGGTAACCCTGGACCCGCCCGTGAACTGGATCACCTGCAAAACGGGAACGCGTGTCAGGCGAGCGGGCTGAGAAGTTGGCCTGGTCGGCCAAGAGCACATGGCAGCAGGTGTTCGCATATTTTCCTACGGACATAGTTAGAACTTCCAGAAACTTCGATCTGGATACTAAACTGCGGTTGGTCGGCGTTCGGAACGGAGGCCTTCCGGAAAAGTGACTCACCACCAAAATTTAAGGGGGAGAAAAGACTCTGAGCAGCGAAAAGAGAGGAGAAGAAAATAGGAGAGAGTCGTTGTGGGCTCGTGGAACAGGAGGGTCGTCTTGGAGGTCCACGGCAGTCGACGGACGTCTACGGTTGTAATTTTGGTGAAGTACAAATTTTGCTATTATCTCTCTGAGGCGAGAAGTCCTACAGTTATAGCTTCTGATCCTTACAGTGATCTTGCTTATGCTCCGGCGTGTGGGAAAGAGAACTTACATTGGTGAATCACGTGTTCTAATTCGTTCTGCACTGAGGTTTCACATTGCTCATTGAGATAGTAGTTCATTCTTGCCATTTAGTACACGGGGGATGTTAGTTACTCCGCACCTAATCACAGATCGCGAGTACATTATAGGGCAGAGCCAGGCAGTTTAAGGGCCAGAACCTGAGATTTGTAATCCTTACTTAGTATTAAAATCACGGCAGACCTCCTTTAGTACATAGTATTTTCCTGCCTCTGCAGAGTATTTTCTTGTCTCTTGTATACATTTTATAACTTATTCGTTAAAAGGGAGACTGGATTTTGTCGGCTTATCCTGACGTTCTATCGTATCCACAGGATAAGATCAGGAAACGGGTAGGTTATCTATCACATGACAATTTACATAATTAATGAGAATAACGTACTCCTACTGGGCGACATATAGGTGTTAAAATATCCATTGCGCAAATTATCACTTGTATGTACTCATTGCAAGTCTCTGCCATTAATAGCCAGTAGAAGAAGTGGAGGCACGTTAGAATATGGCATCTGTGCAGCACAGGAGGCATATTGTGCATATCGATTGAAGCAGTGTACGTGCATGGGAGCAGTTCCCGTGTCATCACATAGACGTGATAGTTCTAAGATTTACTGCTGGTTGCTGAGTCTGGCCACAGCGAGACTCATCAGAAGTGTTGGTTGTCAGAAAGGTGACCATGGGGTCGGTCAGTGTGGTGGAAGCGTTGGAGTCCTTGAAGAGTTGCTGAGTGGATGCGGCGTTCTAGGGCATTCTAGGAGTACCTGTCTGGCGATAGCCGTGATGTAATAGCAGCCCAGTCCACATCACTCCTCAGTTACACGTGTCTGCGAAGTAATAGGTGATCAAGCCATTCTCGTCATGCCATTCCTAGTGTTGTCCCTCAATGATGAGGAAACTGCCAACTAATTTGATAGCTCATTGAACACAAAGGTGTTACTCGAAATCGTTGGAAATAGTGGTGTGTCCTGTCAAGCCACACAGCTAAGTGGCAGGGGGGGGGGGGGGGGGAGGGCGGGCTGGTAGGAAACAAGTGGCACTCCATCATTGTTCGAGTCATCGTGCAGGGCCCATGAGGACATGAAACAGTTTATTGTCACTTGCTGTTCATTAACATCTCGAAATTATGTACCTGTTTTTCAAGCATGAAGTGTGGGTGCAAGTATGGTGCATCGTGCAATCACAACTGGAACAGCACCTTGTGGATGAAGATTTTTCACACATTGAGCAGCTGTGGAGAAGGGACACACAGGCATGTTATATGGCGTTTTATGTGTGCTACGAGGAGGGGTTGGTCTGTGGCCATGGTCCGGTTATCGTTGAAACACAAAATCAGCTGGTAAGAAGAGTATTTTGCTACACAGAATCTCTGCTGGGGAAGTCACGTTTGCGTGCCGAGTGCACACCTAACTGCATCAAAGTCAGAGATTCAGCTCATTGGCCTCCATGGAAAATGAGTGCCATTCTCAGAGTCGGGTACCACTATTCAGTGAGGTCGTTGCTCCGTGGGTGGTAGACAGACTTCTCATATTGCTGAGTGCGACACTGACTGCATAGTTCACTGAAAAATACTGATTCGTATTGCTGATCTTCATCGGTGGTGAAGGATGGCAGCTGAAAGAATATCTTTTGATAGCCGTCTAACTCAGGAAGATGTCTTCACATACCGAGATACAAATACCAGAAACTGCTCTTGGAATTTGGAACTGGACGTTTGCCTGTAACACTCCAATTTTCTCCACTGACATGGTAAACATGGCTTTACCCTCTCTTTGCAGTGTTTCTTCACACTTGGCCATACAAAGCAGTCTCTGATAAGGAGTGTCAATGGGCAGATACTAGGATGTAACAAGTTATGGAACTGGTGAAAGAGGAAACTTCGTGGCACATTAAATCTGTATGCCGGAGCGAGACTCACTATCAGGACATTGGCCTTTTGCAGGCAAGTGTTCTACTAAGAGAGCTACCCAAGCACATCTCACAACCTATCCTCACAGCTTTACTTCCATCAGTACCTTGTCTCCTACCTTCCAAATGTCACACAAGTGCTCCTACGAAACTCATGGGACTAGCCGAGACGTGGCTTAATCAAAGCCTGAAGGATGTTTCCAGAATGAAATTTTCACTCCGTAGCAGGGTGAGTGCTCGTATAAAACTTTCTGGAATATTAAGACTGTGTGCTGGACGAAGTCTCGAAATGAGGACCCTTGCATTTAGCAGGCAAGTGCTCTAACACATGAGCTACCTGAGCGCAACTCACGACGCATCATCACAACTTTACCTTCACCAGTACCTCGTCTCCTACATTCCTAACTTCACAGAAGATCTTCTATGAAACCTGTGGAACTAACACTCCTGGAAGTAGTGATACTCTGGAGAAATGGCTTGGGCTATGATGACGTGTCTTGGATTATGCTCTGGTGACTCGATTGGTAGGGCTGTTGCACACAAAAAGTAAAAGTCCCGAGTTTAAGTGTCGGTCCAGCTCATGGTTTGAATCTGACAATAAGTTTTAGTTCAGCACGAACTCCATTACAAAGTGAAAATTGCATTCTGGAAACTTCAGCCGGCTGTGGCTAAACCATGGATCCACAGTATTATTTCTTCCAGGATTGCTAGCTCCGCAAGGTTCGTGGGAGAATATTTGTGAATTTCGGAAGGTAGGAGAAATCGTGCTGATTAAAGTAAAGCTGTGAGGACGGGTCCTGAGTTAGTCTTGGGTAGCTCAGTTAGCGCAAAAGAGAAAGCTCCTTAGTTCGAGTCTCGGTGTGGCGTATAGTTTTAATGTGCCTACAAGTTTCATATCTGAGTACACTCTATTGTAGAATGAAAATTTTTTTGTGGTCAAAGACGATCTTCCTAAGTAACTGAGGGATAAGGGGACGAGTTCAGATTTGGACACATTGCACAACGTCTGCCTAGTCTCGTCTGATATTGGGCGATAGTCGAGTTTGAGGTTAGTAGTGGAATCGTGTGGAAAGTTTTGTAGTTGCTGGACCTGCAGCTGTGAATCTGTGAAATTATCGCAGTCTGTTTGTGTGGAGATGACACTGACCCATGAGAGATAGTCTGCAACAATGTTGTCCGCGTCCTTCAGACGGCATACGTCGATCGTAAACTGTGCAATAAAGTCCCTGTGGTGGATTCACCTGCAGCATGTGTCTTTCTATGGGTTCCTGATTGAGGCCCCTAGCAGTGTTCCATCTAAATAACATGTGGTTCGCGTACGTAATCGTCTTTGAACTGGCGTACTGCTTCATAAATCGCTAGAAGTTCGCAGGCATAGGTAATCCACTACACAGTGAGGCTGTCAGTTTACGCGAGAGAAATCGAAGTGGTTCCTGTACACCTGTCACTTACTGCGTGAAACCAAACCAGTAGCGAGGTCGTTCACGTTAGACTCACTAGCAAATTTAGCTGAGGAAATGGATGTGCTTAAGTTGTGGTGTGTGCAGGGCAGAAGATAAGCTGGTCAAAGGGGAGCAGCATGAGGGGTGTTCACTCCAGCTTATGCTTCCCAGTGCTATTGTTCCCAAGAGAGTCTCCTTGAGCAGGACGTGAATGGTGACCGTCTGCAGAAGGTAATGGCGATAGAAATTAATCATCCTTAGGAATCGTTGTAGATCTTGGAAGTCCTGTGGCAGTGGCATCGTATGCATGAATTACATTCAATGTGGTATAGGCTGGATGAAGGTAGCATTGACAATGCGTCAAAGAAAAGAGACCTCAGTTTCTCAAAGCTGGCACTCTTCTTTGTTAATAACAACACCGTTATCAGCAACTCCATCGAAAATTTGCTTGAGATTAAATTCATACATGGGATTGTCTGGGGAAGGAATACGAATGTCGTCCAAGTAGACATAGCAGAAAGGGAGCTTCAACAGAAAGCGCCAGTAAATTAATTCCTGTTTTGAGCTGCATTTTTGAGGTCATATGACATAAACAAGAAATCAAATAAGCTGAAAGGTATGACAACTGCTGTCTTCTGAACGTCTTCCGCACTCGTCAGCATCTGCAGTTTTGGGTGCTTGTCGCAAGGATGATGAAAACGTAAGTGCCCATAATGTAGTAGGTGAAATGCTGAATGTTCAGTATTGGGTAAAGTCAGCTGCCATACAAACATTAACAGCCTTGTAGTCTCCACGTGCCAACGGCCTTGCTGCAGTGGTAAAACTGGTTCCCGTCAGATCACCGAAGTTAAGCGCTGTCGGGCTGGGCTAGCATTTGGATGGGTGACAATCCAGTCTGCCGAGCACTGTTGGCAAGCGAGGTACACTCAGCCCTTGTGAGGCAAAATGAGGAGCTACTTCACTGAGAAGTAGCGGCTCCGGTCTCGTAAACTAGCATGTGGCTGGGAGAGCGGTTTTCTGACCGCATGACCCACCATATATCTGGTGACACCTCTAGGCTGAGGATGACACGCAGGCCTGTCGGTACCGTTGGGCATTCGTTGCCTGTGCGAGCCGCGTCTCCACATAAACGTTCAGTCCGATCTTCCTTGGACACTAACTTCATTGGTGAAGCCCATGGGCTGTCTGAGGGTCCAATAATGCCAACCTTTAGGTGTTCATCCACTGCTGCTTTGGTAGCACAGAGCTGGTCCAGTGGTAGTCTGTGTGCTGTGTGTTGGACTGGAGGGCTTGGTGTGGGGGTAATCCTATGTATCGCTCCATTAGTGATAGTATTCTGCACAAACAACATTCATGGAGAAACTGTAGGTGCAGAAATGCAAGGAGTTTCAGCAGGAAGCTCATGAGCAAGAGACATGTCATTGACTCTGTTGATTAGTGAATTGTGCTGACAGAGCCCCTTCCTAGGAGACTGACATTGCTGGGTCTAGATTGCTGGATAGATGATGTGAGAAAGTTGTGGGAGAGTCGAGATGACTGTTGTGTCTGATAAATTTGGAGAAGGCGCCATTCTGTGGCGAGTTCCTTCGATGCCTTGTGGATTGCTTATTGTATGGCGTTATTTTCCTGCGGTAGGCATAGAGAACTGAGCTGTGTCTCGAAGTGGACTAGTTGGACTTGTTGAAATTTGACAATTGATGTCATGTAATCTTGTAGACAACAGTGATGATCAACGATTGAAATGCAACACTGTATCATCTGAAAGAACGTGGTGAACGTGTGCTGTGTTACTGGATGCACGTCGCTGATGACATTGGGATGCCGCTGCTGGTGACTCGACGAAACAGTACACTGCTAGCCAAATCCGGTAGTAATCGGAAATGGTGAAGGAAGGCAGCACCCAGTAGTCGTCCACTGATGTAGCTGGTGTTGAAGTTCCATGTTTTCATACCTTTGAGATGACTTTGGGACTCAGAGTTACAGACTGTTACCACAGAATTGTTTGCTGCATGGAACTGTTTGGCAGATCTGCCATGTGATGTAAGAGGAAGTACTGCAGGCAGAGTACTCATGTCGGATCCTAAATCAATGAGACAATATTGTTGGCGTGTGTAGTCGAGGATGTAAAGTCTGTTACTGTTTTGTGTTTGTGGCATAGGAGATGAGACATTGCTGCAGTGTGAGACGAGGCTACTTGAGTACCCTCTGTGGTCAGGTGCACCCATTGCGGGCAGCACGGTTCTTTTGGATACCCGCAAGTTGGGTGACAGTTACGAGCAGTGTCACCAAATTGCCTGTTAAATGAGCAAAGTCATTCCCACACAGGTATTACGGCATGGCTGCCAGGTGAGTGAGAGGTTGCTGTGTTTGTGTGAAGGTCACTGTCAAGTCAGCAAAAACTGGTTGTGGTCTGCTGGGCTCAGCTGTAGACAGGTGGCCGGCATGCTAAGGCTGGTGCTGTGATCCATGTGCGGTGGTATTATTGTCGAGGGTATTGATGCGTTGTTGTTGGAGTAAGGTGAAGATTCGGTCCGCTGATTTAAGCCTATTGTCCAGCAATTCATGTTAATGAACGTTCATGACAAGCTGCACTTGCGACAGAGGTTTGACCACACATGAAGTCCAAACCACATAATTCAGCATCAGTCGTTACTGCCGTCTGCTTCACATCTGCTGTGCAGCAATATACGCAAATTTAAGTATTAACTGTGTTTTTCTTAGTTGTCACTTCTTTTTCCGCGTGTTTTTGCTTTTAGGAAGCTTTAATTTTCGAGTAGTAGTAATAGCGTTCCATAGATTACGTGTTTGTTTTGAATACAGTCCAAAGACAGTTAGTGCTCATTTTCATTGTTTCCAACATGAAGTGTCTAGTAACCACAGTTTAATCAGCTATCAGCCGCCTTTAGTGAATTAACAGTCTAGTTAAATGTTGATTACCTAACTCTCTACAGTAAATTGTTGATTTCTTAGGATGGATAGGTTGTGTGGCTGCTGTGTACCGACACAGGGGGAACTGGCCTCTGTTCGCAAACAGCTGAACGTGCTGATGGCCGCGATCAGCCATCTTCAGGCTGCTGCCTCGATGTGTATCGGCAGTGAGGAGTCTGGTGCGTCGCATGGTACACCCCAGGTGTTACATGTTTCACCCATGGTCCCTGCTGTCGAGACATCTTCGTGGATACCAGACGCGGTTTGGCCACCTTCCCCCCAAGAGGAATGGCGGGTTCAATGGCGTTCGCAGCGCACGAGGCTGAGGGTCAATGTGGAGGCTGGCCATGTGGCATCGCCCGCTCAGCCTGTGAGTGGACATGTGGCCACTCCTTCAGCAAGGTCCGAGCAGGCAAACAAGGTGAAGGGTTTATTAGTGACTGGGAGCTCCCATGTTAGGCGGGTGATGGAGCCCCTTAGGGAAATAGCGGAAAGGTCGGGGAAGAAGGCCAGTGTTCACTCTGTCTGCTTGCCGGGGGGTCTCATCCGAGATGTGGAGGAGGCCCTGCCGGCGGCGGTAGAGAGTACTGGGTGCACCCGACTGCAAATTGTTGCTCATGTCGGCACCAATGACTCCTGCCGTCTGGGTTCAGAGGTCATCCTCAGTTCATACAGGCGGTTGGCGGAGTTCGTGAAGGCGGAAAGCCTCGCTCGTGGGGTGGTATCTGAGCTACATATTTGTAG
This sequence comes from Schistocerca serialis cubense, assembly GCF_023864345.2. Classification (NCBI taxonomy): domain Eukaryota; kingdom Metazoa; phylum Arthropoda; class Insecta; order Orthoptera; family Acrididae; genus Schistocerca; species Schistocerca serialis. The sequence goes on from NC_064642.1 coordinate 185,094,186, forward strand.
TATCGCTCCCAGAACCTATCGCGGTCCTCTGGTTTGGAGCAGAGTGGAAGGCTTAAACCAGAGGCGCAGACGATTCGGCGGAAATCTGGGGCGCAAATTTCTCGGCCTCCGCTATCGGGTGGAGAAATGTAGGGTCCTCCCGAATAGGTCAGGCGTGCACTACACGCAGGAAGCGGATACAAGGGTAGCGGAGTACGCGTGGAGTGCATATGTGGGCTTTTTAGGTTAAAGAATTCCCTCCCTGGGCCCGACAAGACGCCTCCTGAGACGCGACAAGGTAGCAGTAGGCAAAACGCAACAGGGAATGGCAATATTAATGTGGTAATAGTAAAACTGCATGTTCGTGTATAGAAAGGTCCCAGAACTGCTCTCATTAATAAACGGTCACAATGCCCACATAGTACTAGGGACGGAAAGTTGGTTCAAACCAAATGTAAAGAGTAATGAAATTCTAAATTCAGATTGGAATGTATACCGCAGAGACAGGCTGGACAGTGAAGGGGGAGGCGTGTTTGTAGCGATAAAAAATGCAATAGTATCGAAGAAAATTGAGGGAGATCCAAAATGTGAAATAATTTGGGTGAAGGTCACGGTTAAAGCAGTCTCAAACATGGTAATTCGATGTCTCTATAGGCCCCCTGGCTCAGCAGGTGTTGTGGCAGAATAACTGAAGGAAAATTTGGAAAATATTTAGAGTAGATTTCCCGACCATGTTATAGTTTTGGTTGGAGATTTTAATTTACTAGATATAGACTGGGAGACCCAAACGTTTATAATGGGTGGTAGGGACAAAGAACCCAGTGAAATTTTTTTAAGTGCGTTATGTGGAAGCTACCTTGATCATTTAAACAGAGAACCGACTAGTGGCGATAACATATTAGACCTTCCGGTGACAAACAGACCCGAACTATTTGAAACAGTTAACGCGGAACAGGGAATCAGCGATCATAAAGCGATTACAGAATCGCTGATTTCGGCCGTAAATAGAAATATTATAAAAGTTAGGAACGTTTTTCTGTTTAGCAAAAGTGACGAAAAGCAGATTTCAGAATACTTGACATCTCAACACAAAAGTTTTATCTCAAGTACAGACAGTGTTGAGGATCAGTGGGCAAAGATCAAAACCACCGTACAATATGCATTAAATGAGTATGTGCCAAGCGAGATCGTAAGAGATGGAAAAGAGCCACCACGGTACAACAACCGAGTTAGAAAACTGCTAGGGAAGCAAAGGGAACTTAACAGCGAACATAAATATAGCCAAAGCCTTGCAGACGAACAAAAATTAAACGAAGCGAAATGTAGCGTGAGGAAGGCTATGCGGGAGGCGTTCAACGGATTCGAAAGTAAAGTTCTGTGTACTGATTTGGCAGAAAATCCTAAGAAATTTTGGTCTAATATCAAAGGGGTAGGTGGGTCAAAACAAAATGTCCAGACATTCTGTGCCCAAAATGGTACGGAAACAGGGGATGACAGAGTAAAGGCCGAAATGCTAAATGTCTTTTTCTAAAGCTGTTTCACAGAGGAAGAATGCACTGTAGTTTCTTCTCCAAATTGTCGCACAGATGACAAAATGGTAAATAACGAAACAGATGACAGTTGCATAGAAAAAGAATTAAAATCACTCAAAAGAGGAAAGGCCGCTGGACCTGATGGGATACCAGTTCGATTTTACACAGAGTACGCGAAGGAACTTGCCCCTCTTCTTGCAGCGGTGTACCGTAGGTCTCTAGAAGAGAGTAGAGTTCCAAAAGATTATAAAAGGGCACAGGTCATCCCCGTTTTCAAGAAGGGACGTCGAACAGATGTGCAGAACTATAGACCTATATCTCTAATGTCGATCAGTTGTAGAATTATGGAACACGTATTATGTTCGAGTATAATGACTTTTCTGGAGTCTAGAAATCTACTCTGTAGGAATCAGCATGAGTTTCGAAAAAGACGATCTTGTCAAACCCAGCTCGCGCTATTCGTTCACGAGACTCAGAAGGCCATAGACACTGGTTCCCAGGTAGATGCCGTGCTTCTTGACTTCCGCAAGGCGTGTGATACAGTTCCCCACGGTCTCTTAATGAACAAAGTAAGAGCATATGGACTATCAGACCAATTGTGTGATTGGATTGAAGAGTTCCTAGGTAACAGAACGCAGCATGTCATTCTCAATTGAGAGAAGTCTTCCGAAGGAATAGTGATTTCAGGTGTGCTGCAGGGGAATGTCGTAGGCCGCTGCTGTTTACAATATATATAAATGACCTTGTGGATAACATCGGAATTTCACTGAGGCTTTTTGAGGATGATCCTGTAGTATATCGAGAGGTTGTAACAATGGAAAATTGTACTGAAATGCAGGAGGATCTGCAACGAATTGACGCATGGTGCAGGAAATGGCAATTGAATCTCAATGCAGACAAGTTTGATGCGTTGCGAATACATAGAAAGAAAGATCCTTTATCATTTAGTTACAATATAGCAGGTCAGCAACTGGAAGCAGTTAATTCCATAAATTATCTGGGAGTAGGCATTAGGAGTGATTTAAAATGGAAAGACCATATAAAGTTAATTGTCGGTATAGCAGATGCCAGACTGAGATTCATTAGGAGAGTCCTAAGGAAATGCAGTCCGAAAACAGTACACTTGTTCGCCCACTGCTTGAATAGTGCTCACCGGTGTGGGATCCGCACCAGGTAGGGTTGATAGAAGAGATAGAGAAGATCCAATGGAGAGCAGCACGCTTCATTACAGGAACATTTAGCAATTGCGAAAGCATTACGGAGATGACAGATAAACTCCAGTGGAAGGCTCTGCAAGAGAGACGCTCAGTAACTCGGTATGGGCTTTTGTTGAAGTTTCGAGAACATACCTTCACCGAGGAGTCAAGCAGTATATTTCTCCCTCCTACGTATATCTCGCCAAGAGACCATGAGGATAAAATCAGAGAGATTAGAGCCCACATAGAGGCCTACCGACAATCTTTCTTTCCACGAACAATACGAGACTGGAATAGAAGGGAGAATCCTCCGCCACAGACAGTCAGGTGGCTTGTGGAGTATGCATGTAGATGAAGATGTAGAATTGATAATCAAAGTGTATTTAACCTATGCCAGAACTGTGATGGAGTCCTGTTCCCCATGTTTTCGTTAGAAACGACTTGCTATAGCTGTTCTCCTGGCGTCCATGAAAGGTGCTGAAGAAGAACCGGTTTTGATACAGTGTAGTTATTATTTGGGGGGGGGGGGGGGGGGGTGCGGCGGGCTGCGAAGATAATGTCACTTACCACATCAGCCTGCTGTCCTAAGTGATTGACCAGCGTAACGAATTTAACACCATCACTAGTGACGTCAGTTGTGATGGGGATGCTTTCACTATTGTGAAACATGTGGTGCATTGGTCTGGGAGATATGGGGGCAATTTCAGATGTGCACAAAAACAGGTGTAGGCAATGTTGGTGGCTTGGCATGATGATTGACCAGGGGACATTCATAGTCATATGGCAGCTGAATGCTCCATATCTTTTCAATGCACAATGGGGAGTGTGATAGGAATGTCTGAAAACTGTGCAGTTGGCTGCAGGTCAAATGATTTCACACACAGCAAGAAAGATACATCAGCCAGAGCGAACGATCAGGAATCTGACTTGTCGGATCGTTACAGTTCAGTATATGCCAGACTTTCATGTGAAGCAGGAGTGACAAAAAAGCTACACAGTAAACTGTTTCTAGTTCACCTCTGTTCAGCATTATTGTTTGCTGTAAGAACACTGCACTAATGAGTGATGTGGTGTAAAATTACGTTGTTTATTTATAATTTTACGCTTCTTTCTCTCAAGCCAATGAAAAATTCTAGTGTAATAACTTTTTTGTATTGTTTTTAAGCAGAGAACTTCCCAGTGTGCACACTTTTATTTGACATACATGCAGATTTTATTAGAAAAGCGTGACCACAATACATGGCGAAAGAGTGATGGTGATCGAGTGTCCCCACCTGACACTGTGACCTACGCTTTGGCATCGTGGCTTGGCAATGTTTTCGAGGGCACAGAGCAAGGGGTGCTGCCGAGAGTGACAACGCCTGAAAACAATTGAAAGTAGCTTAAGGGAAAGGTCATTCTGTTTTGTTATGTCATTCCATTTAGTTCTGCTTTGAGAGTCAGGATATGAACAGAAAAGAGATCTGTACACACACTGCTGTAAATGTTATTGTACGTTGGAGACAAAATGCAGAAGTTACTGGAAAGACGTCTACTTCATTTAGTAGCTTGAGTAGTTCGAAGCTCTCTTCTAGCCCTCTAAACTCTGCAGAAGCTGAAGAAGTCACACAACAAGATTTTGTGGCACTGGATAGCAAGTCACCACACCACGACACTTCAAATGAGGCCACTCTACAAGAAAATAATTAAGGTAAAAAGTATTACTGTCAGCATAACGGTGACAGATCGTCTGGAATGTAACTTCTCTTCTTGGCTCAGTCCAGTTACAGAGCAGTTATTGTACACAGTCCAGTGTCACTTCCATGTCTGATGATTGTGGGTCATTGAAAAGTCGGTGGCGAAGCACTGTACACTCTGTCACTGAAGCAATTGTCTTCTGTTGCAAAATGTGGTTTACAAATATTGCACAAAGACTGCACTATCGAAACACAGTATCCATACGCAGTCGTCATGGGTCACCAGTGTAGAGTCCCACCATGGGACAGGATCAGCGTGACTGATAACATGCCCCAACTGAGATAGCACTCACTTTATTACACAAATAACCCAGAACAGTTGCACATCCAAATGAGGGACAGCCATCGAACCCACTAAAGCACAGTTACCAATCCCTAATATGGCCAACGTAAGACCACATTTAATAGACGACTGGATTAATAGGTCTGGGTTAATATGTCTCATTGGCCACATAACTTCAAATCGAAAGGTACCACACAATATTGGTAATATCAACCACTGAAAAGAAAAGCAATATGTTTTCTAAATTATGGTGTTAAAGGAACTTGATGGTATCCTGATGTTGTTTGACATAATCCCAATATTTCTGAATTTCTATAAAAGTTCTGTTTCTCTGTACAAAGATTTTTTGAGTGTCTAGAAACCAAAACTAACCTCACTCCACCATTTACAAGCAGGCTATTACACGGATTAACATTTTTGTCAATAACGTCACACACTTCCATTTTCTGCAACGCCTTTTCAGTAGCTACTCTTCTGGGTATGGAAACCAAATATGATTTTATGAAAAACGGCTGGTGTGGCTTTAACTGTAAAGTATCCTGGAATCCATTAACTCTCTCTCAAATGTCACTAAAGTATCACTATATTTCCACAATAAAGATTCTAACTCACATTTTTCCTTGTCAGTATGCCCTCCAGTTTCAGAAATTTTTTTATCTGTGAGTCTATTAAATTCTTTCTCATTTGTGTCTAATCCTGGTTACAAGTCCTTACACATTGGAAAATTGCACACTGCTGATTTTATAGCTATGACAACTTACATTCAACTTAATGGAATAAGTGCAAATACATTCATCATTAGTTATTGTTAAACAAAATTTTTGTCCTCCCAAGTCAAACTGTACACCCCCCCCCCCCACACACACACACACTAGTGGCAGACAAATATGCCCTCTCCCTCCCCCCCCCCTTGCAGGGCTGCTTGCATTGCCACCCATTCTTTGAAGAAGAATCACTCTTTGTGGTTGTAAAGAGACTAATGGGAGAGATTCTTCAATACAAGCAAACGAGCATAAACTGCCTTAATGATCATGATTATGTTTTGCAAGTGTTGTCTGTTTGTCCTAGATCTGACTATCCGACTTTGCACACACTATACAAAATATTTGCTCGTCTACCTGCATCTGTTGCTACAATAGAAAGAAGTGTTTCAACATTGTGGCATACAAAGGCATGACTGAGGTCGACAATGAAGTAGGACTGACTTAATGTCTTAGCTCTGTTGAACACTCAGCCTGAAATTGTTTGTCCTATTGATGATGTAATTAACCAATTTGCCAAGAATATGTACATAGAATTAATCATTTGAGGAAGAAAACCACAACTGTAACTTTTTTATGTCGTAAGTGGCATTGTCTTGTATATGTGTATAATCAGTTTAAATAAAACTTTCTTAAGCTTTGGATGTGACTTGATTATTTTTATTACGCTAAAAGTAAAGGTAACTCAATATTTCTTTAGCACCACTCCTTGAGGTTTTTCTGTATCTGCCACTGACACACATACACACACACACAAACACACACACACACACACACACACACACACACACACACAAACAAGCAAACACACACACACACACACTTGCTATCCAGGTCATCTCCAGAATAAAGTCCCCATTGATATCAGACACAATTAAACATCTATGCGTAAATGCCAATCTTTCACCAATAAAAGTAATATTCGGTTTTTTACTACATCATTTAGTTTTCCTGTTGCACCTTTAATTTTTACACCAATTACAAGTAACTTAGTATAATTCTATTCATATCTCAATTTTTTGTTTAATACTTCTGATGTTTTGTAAAATGACTACCAATGTCTACAACAGATTTTCCTTCCTAAGAACCAATGTGTACTTTGATAAAAGGACAACAAATTTAATTACTTTTATCAGAACAAACATTAGATAGTAAGTCTTCCTCAATTTCTTTAAAACTGTGACCTCCAGATGTACTATTCCTTTTGCTCGTTTTATTTGCATGACACACTCTCATTAAACTAACACAAATGTAATACTCATTACCATTTTCAATAATAATCATATTAATATAGCTATTCCTATTTTTTGAAACTCTTATGCAGTATGGTACTTACCTTTAAGTTGTTCAGCCACCCTAAATACAAAGTTGAACATTATTGATAATCATTCTCCTGAAGGTTCCATCATTACTAATAACATCAGTATTTAGTCATAGATCATAAAGAAATAATCCACCTTTTTCCATGGCAACAAATGACCCATCTTCACTGTCATGTGCAGTAAATGAAATAATTTTTCATCTCTTCACAAAAAAATTTATCGCAAAGAATAATTCAAGAAACTCGTTATTATTTGTTACACTGTCATTATGATCACTGAATTCTGCAATAATATCCTTGGATATCTTCACAACATTGTTACAATCACCAAGATCATCATCAATTTCCAATGTTTCTAATTCGACCTTCACACCCAAAAATACTTCTCCTCTTCATCATCTGTTACCAATTCACTGAAGCTAGTATTCTTCCTAATATTATAACATGATCACCATCTCCTTTCCCTACACATTCAGCATTACTTGTACATCCAATTATATTTAAATAATTTTCAAATAACACATTGTTCACATCATGCTTACCTCATTTTTTATCATCTTCTCAGTTGCTAATTCATAGCATGAATCAGTTATCTGATATTTTTCTGTGAAGTGACAAATTTCTATCCAATCATAAAATTTTCGTAAGTTAATTATTTCTACATGTTGTTCTTAAACATGTTTGTGTTCTTTTATCTTACCTGTACCCTCCGCCTGGCCGGTTGACATACATATTTTTCAACAGGTTTTATGTTGATAGGATAGTACTCTTTTGCAAATAGTGAAATACTTAACTTGAATCTTTGTGTTATATATCATTACTAGAGTTGATCCATTTGTTATTTCTTCATTTGCCCCTATCTTGAGGACTGACAATAGAGCTCATACTGGTTTCCCTATCATTACCCAAGTAATTTGGTAATCTTGTCTCCTTGTATCAGTGTGTCCATGTACACTTCTGTTTCATTTGTCGAAGTTCCTATTCCAGCCATTTACAGTGTCCCTTGCATGAAAATTGTTACCATGATTGTTATTGTCTTCCCTTGAATGGAAATTATTGGCATTGGAATGTTACATTCCCTTTGGCCATGATGATCATTTCCCCAATTTTGATTGCCCCCACCTTGGATATGGCTGTGAGTGTTACTGTGTTGTCTGTGCATTTTTCCATAATCCTGTCTAACTTCTCCACATATTTTAAAAACTGATCTACAGTGTCATCTAGCCCATACACTGTGCACCATTGTATTTCAGTTGGCAATAAGCCTCTACTTATCTAAATTCATCAAGGACTTTGTTTTAGTGTGTCAACTTTTTTATCTGATCTCTGCTAAATTGTTTCATGCTGCTGTGTTCTTCCCTATAATTTGGTCCATTCAAAAATTAACTTTTTATTTTGGCCTACTCAGTTTCTCACTGGGACTTACTTAAAAACCCATTTCTAAATTCTGAACAAGACATTTCTGCAGAAAATTTATAATAATAATGATAGTTTCTCAGTATCCAAAAATTTCTTAAGTTATTTAATTTTCATGTTGTCACTCATTTTCGGCACAAAGTTGTCTTTACTAAGTACTAAAAAGTCAATTGGGTGCAAACTACCCTGATCTGAGAATTTCCACTGGAGTATTAGACCATATAGTACCAGTGTTAGTAGCAAGGTTTGTACTAATTATATCATTTTTAAACTCATCAAAAATTACTTAGCATGTACATAAATACTACTTTTTAAGTTGTATACGCTACGTTTACTAGTGATGTCACTACATTTTACTTTCTGACTGACCACTTTTACTTTCTCTTCCAAATTGATTTTGACAGTTCTTAATTTCATACAGTCATTTGTTTCAACACTAGATATATGATTCTTTAGATTCTCATCAACATTTTGAATTTTTGTATGTATATATCGAAAGCCAATTTGCAATTTCGTCTTCAACCTGTTTCATTTTGTTACTGAGACTAGATTCCATTTATCCCATTTTTCTTTCTGCAATTCCAATTATATTTCCCAATATATTAACTGCACTGTGTATTGTTTGTACTTACTGATTCAAATGTGACACTTCTGTGTCATACTTTTCACAGATTTCAAATTTTCTTTGCTCTTGATCTTAACTGATTGTTCTAAATTTAAAGTAATTGCTTTTGAACATTGATCATTTCTTTGATAAAACATGTGTTTGTATCTTTTTAATTGTGAAACTCCCTGTTCTGCTGGGTCAAATGATTCGTTTTCCTTTATAATTGTTTCAGTCACATCCACCAAATTTCGAATTTCCTCACTGTTTCCTGCTGTTTCAGTATTTCCTACTACCTTCAAAATATTTATTTTGCTAAACACCATCCACACAGAGACAAGTTAAAATAATTAAGAAAGAAAATAAAAATCACTAGTATCCTTGTGTATACTTCCATTGTCAATTAGGCCAGGCCCTCAATAGTCACCTCCATTAGTCTGTTGTGATGATTTCCATTTCCAGTTCCTGCACATTATTGTTATTTAGACAAATATTGTTGCTGCATCACACTAATTCCTGTACATAAAATATTGAAATCCCAGCTGCAGACCACAATTCTGCTAGCTTTGCTCTCTTCAGAACTGTAAAAAGTACTCAAATTTAGATAAATGATGTTAATTACTCCAAATTTCACCCAACTGCTATGTGTGTATTGGAGATCATAACCCTTAAGGTAGCAAAAGTATGAAAGAGAGAGAGAGAGAGAGAGAGAGAGAGAGAGAGAGAGAGAGAGAGAGAGAGAAAGAGAGAGAGAGAGAGAGAGAGGGAGGGAGAGATAGGTTACAGTGAATAGTATTTGCACCTATTTGTCTCAGTCTCTGTCGCTGTAGGTTAATGATTCCTTTATGTTAATGCTGCAAAAATGTGTCTTGATTCTGTTTATCATACCTCGAATATGTAATACCACAAAGTGGGTATGTTTACCTTCAAAATTGTTTTTATTCTACATTTTGCAGTTTTCACAAGTTAACACACTTCTTGATAAGAACTACTAACTTTTGATCATCTTCTATGAAAATGCAACACATACTCCTAGTGACTAAGAAAAGAGTTATATTTGCTTCACTATAAAGATTCATTTACATCATTGATATAATAGATGTCTTTGACCAAAGAATTACAACGTATTATTATTTCATAAAAGCAAATGTAAATTCAGTTATTTATTGGTTTTATCTTTTTTAACTATTATACAAAGCAATAATATGATTTGAATATTAAATCAAAATATTCTTGATGTCACTTATGATCAAAATTTTGAAGGAATTTGCAAATAAAAAAGTAATTAAGTTTCTCATAAAACAGTCAATTTTATGTCAGCATTATGCTTCATCAATGCACATTTACTCAAATTTGTGGGAAATATATAATTTATAATTTTGATCTCTTTTTGATTGAGTTCTAAGTTATAGTGTATCAGGTTTTCCAATTTTCAATGAAAAATTGTACAGTTATAATCAAAAATTGTAAATAACTTTTATGATCGAATAATAAAGACAAGTGTCTGAGAGCTGTAAGTAAATCATGGTCTGAGTAACATTAAGTGAATAATCAAAGGACTCACAGCAACAAGACAGTTGCAAGTTATTTTGATCATGTGACTTCCCTGGTTAACGACTCAACAATAGTATAATAAAGATATAGAATGTGCCATCATGTCTCCTGGAACTTAACTGAAAAATTTATGTTTGACAACAAAAGATTGAAAACGTTGGAAGATGTTGAACCAAAACAAGCGCTGTATCATTTTAGATACTGAGGTGAGCGAGTGTGCCAGGACTTACCCCAGTTCACCACTAGTAGCGTGACATCACCTTAATGCATCTGCATGTAGTGCACAAGTAAAAAAGTCAAAATTTCTTATGCAAAATTTGTGAACATATACTTCAATGTAATAACGTTTTAAATGTCAAGTCTTTAAGTAATTCAATCAACAGTTTTCATATAGATACAGTTTTAAAAGAAAATAAGTGGTGCTAAATAATAAAGGTAGAAAGCCAGAATTTCGTTATAATATGCCAATCCATGTCAAAAATAAATGGTGCAAGTGTCAACATAATAGAATAAAAATTATAGTCAGAATCCATGTTTTAAGAAAAATTAAAGGTGCTAAATTTGAGACTTAACAATGTAAAAATTTGTGTGATACATCAGTTCAACCTAAAAATAATAATTAAGAGACTACGTTAAGATAGCTCTCATAGTATTCGAGAAATTTAATGAAAGCCAAATTTGTAACTAAAATAAACCCATTTGTAGTAGATTAAGTACCTGTAATTTTAATGCTAGAAAATTTTGGTTACAGCACATGTGAAAACTTATTAAGTAATAGATCTATAAATTATTTTAGGACTGGAATGTTAATAACAACCAATACAAGGTGTCTTAAAATTATAGGAATAATCTACCATCAGTTCTCCTCTACAAATTCTAGAAGGCAACGATTTTATTAAAGTGGAACATTTTCTGTGATTTCAACCTACTTATCTGAATGCAGGTAAGAATTAAGAAGAATCTAAATTAATTCATAACTTTGTTATTAAAGATTACGTGTCCGAGAAAGTGGTCGTTCTGCGACTGCTGCTGTGTACATTCCGTAGATGACAACTGGTGTTCCCTTAGCCATCTGCTGTGGCGTATATATAAATATAGCCCGAGAGGTGGGAGAAAGATTCACTATGCACTCAACCACTGTAAGATCCGAGTCTGTTAAACGCTGGATAGCGCTCTGCCTTGGACGACCTCAGAGACTGACTGTGACAAAACGTGTATTTTCTGTTTTATCTGCCAGTGAACTCGGGGGAACTATACACTGTTACGGATCGCTTAGATTTTGCTGAAGTAGATGTTGCGTGCCGTCCGTGATAATTACAAATCCGTGTGGCAAGTTGTGACTATTATTTCCACTTTTGTGGCGAGCATTTATTTCGAAAATTTAATTGAGTAGTAGTCGTCAGGGCGAAAGACAGTTTGGTAGGAACATACCATAGAGATCACCTCTGAACTGATAATAGTGCTGTTTCGGATAGAAAGATTTACTGTCAATTGAATATAGCGACTTTCAAATTAATGTGCATGAGCTATTTTACTAAATATATGTATGAACTGGAACTCTATACCTTTATTAATTATCATAGTCCTGATCCTGCTAAGCAAAAAGAGAATAGAAACATTTCTTTCAGTGGGCTGGACATGAATGTGGACATGCAGACTGGAAACTATGGTCAGTATGCTTACTGACTGACAAAACTACTTGCCAGGCTCACATGAGAAAGACAGCAAACTACAAACACTAACTACCTACATAAACAATAACTAAAAGATATATAAATAAATTTTACATGGAGCTCCACCACGTCCATTTATTTGAGTGTAGTGTAGTAGCTAGATACAGTATTTTATCATTTTCATACGCCATCATTTCCATTTTCTACATGGACCAATGCCTATCAGAGATGAACTGTAGGTTACACGTTTTATTTTCATCCTAACTTTCTCTTGACAATCAGCAGTCTCTATTTTATGAACACTCCCTGTCTTGTATGAAATTCATTCTGTTGGTTTGGCTCACAGCTAAGGCGAATTTTCTGTTCTCTCTAAGCTTAGGAAAACCGATGGCTGAACTGTTGGAATGAATAGGAAAATAGCGGAGGAGGGGGGGGGGGGTCGAAGAACGAGGATAAATATTATGGCAGAGGACACCAGTCCTCTTTGTTTTGGCATATGTGACTTGGGGCACGTAGGATCTTTTCCACTGAATTCGTGACGTGTGTTAGCATTAGTTGCTGGAAGTAATGGTGAAAGTTTCGAGATCTTCTGAGAAAGACTGTCTGTTTAAAAGGGGAAATAAAAATCCATAGGGAGCGCTTTTGGCGCAAGCCGATTGGGCTGCTGTGTTATGCCTGGAAGACAATTGAAGATGGGATGAGCTACATGCTGAATGCATTGAATATGCTGTCGACCTGTGAGGACATGCTGTGGAATTGTACCACAAGGCAATGACAGTGAGACGCAATGCAGCTGTTTGTTAGTGTACTGTAGGTTCGGTCGTGATCAGACCTGCTTAGTAGATCCAGTTCCTTGTGTTAACCTTTTTCCGAGTTGCTGAAGTATTTTCGATGTGTGTGGTAAGTTAAATTCTTTACACCACTGTATTTTAGCTAGAACATTGTCTTCGTTCTTGTTTCAGTGATTGTAATTAACATCCATTTTTTTTTCCTTTACACAGCTCATGTCCCATGCATGTTGATTAACAAAGATGTAAGTTTATCAGCACCGCTAATTTCTTTGAATGAGTAATAACAACTTCCTCCCTTGTTCTTTGCCCTCAGAAATGTTTATCTCTGTTGCAACATGCTGGACAATGCACATGTTTATAAAATCCTTTGCCTTGTTCTCATAGTGGCACCCCTCATGCTGATCGCTTCATCTGCTAAATTATTGTCAAGTCTACATTTTGTAAGGGAGAGTAGCATTTATTAGCACTATCTGTTATGCAGTTAAGTGTCCTCCATGTAAAAAGCAACTGTAATACATTCAACGGTTAAGTTCCATCGTTTACTTCAAATCTCCTAGGTCAGTTTCAGATTCATCAGGCAATGGAATAAAAGATATTTATATGAGTCACAGTTAAACATTGCAATTGTCTCCATAAGGTGATATGTGCTGCTTGTTTCCGTTGCATCACGGTAAGGAAATTGTTTTCCTTGTATTCAGAGCAGAAATTTCTTCCACTTCAATTATCCACAGGGTGGCCATTGCACTTACAGGATACAACACCTTCATTAGGGGATGTTATAAAAAGGCAATGGGGATTAGTAGTTAAATGTATTCAAGTCCCATATTTCCTATTTTTGACCAGGAACACAGATAAAGATCAGGAGCTTACAAACACATCACTCTAGCCTACCACACATAAAAACACTGCCAGCACATTGTAAGATCTTTGAGCATAGCTGCAGAGCCTTCCTTTGCAGTTCTGTAGCGTCTTGTATGCATTTCATGCAACAAATAAGATGTCTGTTTGGTTATTGTTTTATACAAGTAATGGTTATACCTTTTATGGACATATGAAGCTACATGGTAGGGTCTATAAGCCTTTTTAGGTGAGGTTTGGTTTATTTAGCCCATGTAACAGGTTTAGTTTAAGTGTCTAGTTTATTGATTAAATGTTGATTACTGTATTATGTTGATACCTGATCAATGAGACGTCATTTTATGCTGTTAGGGTGACGGGCCTGGTGCGAAGAGGCCAATACAGTTTGTTCTGTTGAACTGTTGGTCATCATCATTCTGCAACCCATTAATGATGAACCTCCCATGGTGGGATCCTGTGAGTTAGGGTTGTATACTTATCAGCCTTTGTATCTATCTTCTTCCTTTCTCAAGCTGTAGTGTCTCTAGTCACTTACCTTCTACCATATCTATTCTCCCTCTTTTTCATAATCAATAGTTTCAAGCACAGTAACCTTTCTCCTAATCTATGCATCAAAACTTCTGTTCACAGGATTCCTGATGTTATAAGGTACCTGTAATCTACTGTTCAGCAGTAGATTGCGATTTATATCCAGATTGACGAAAGTTGCGACTCCATTTCATTTTTTCATCTACATTCTACTGAAAATTGCATATCCTACATTCGAAAAGGAAGCTAGTAGGATCAATGAATTGTATGGACACATTTATTTAATATTTAATTCTTTTTATGTTTCTGTCATATTTTGGGATTTCATTTTTATCTTTGATTTTAAAGAAGTTAATTAAACTGTAGATACCATTTTTCTTTTGACTGTAACACGCACATATTTAGCATTTTATAGTATTTATTCATGAAAATTCAATTTCAAAATTATGTTCAGAAATAAATAATTATTTTATTTCAGTAATTTTGTTTACATTCAAGAGTTATGTCCATAGAAGTAGTATGATAGCAGATAGCTTTGTACAGATGATGAGTCACAGCTTTCATAAGAGGTGTGAACACTAATCCAGCACCAGTTTGTAATAGTGAAAGCTGTAGCCATATGGTTTCAGCATCTTACAGACTATGAAATCCTAAGTTAAAAAACCAATGTAATCAAGAAATGAAACAGTATCCTGTGTGGATGTAATATCTTTTGTTAATTATTGGTGATTTAAAATGTTTAGCTCTTATTGTGAATGGATGTGAGAATGGCAAGTAATTTTCTTATCTCAAATGCAGCTGAATCCGTCCAGTCAGCAATCAACAAATATACAGCCCAAGTAGACTCATATCTATCATCAAACAGATTGGCCCTCAACACAAGAAAGACAGTAGGCCTAGCCTTTCACACCATTCAGAACAGAACTCTCCCATTTCCAATAGTAACTATAAGTAAAAGCAATGTTGACTTTGCCAATGAGACAAAATTCGTAGGGATCCACATTGTGAACACACTGACATCGAAAAACCACATTGATGTGATTATTTACAGGCTAAGTAAACTCTGTTTTATACTCCACTCACTGAGGGCTGAAATATTAGCAGCACATTGACTTGTATATGTCATGCTCTTTTCCATCAACTACTAAGTTATGGAATCATTTTTGGGGCCTTAATACTGAAAAACAGAAAAAAATACAACAATCCTGTGCAGGCATCAAAGACAAACCTGTAAACAACTCTTTAAAAGATTGAACATACTGCCTCTCCCTAGTCAATACATTTCTGAACTGCTCTGCTTTAATAAACAAAACAGGGGATCGAAAAGATTGCTAAGATTAGTTCCCCATTCAATTAAACTTTACAGTAACAGTGTTAAGTGTATGGGAATAAAACTTCATAACCATCCACTGAAAGAAATAGAAATTATTCAATAACCAAGAAAATTTTAAAAAGAACTTTAAGAGCACTATTAACAAAGCATTGCTTCTACAGTATACAAGACTTTCTTCAAAGTGATCTATAAACCAGCATGCCATGTACTAAGTGAACCAATGTTATGTGTATATACTTTCTTTATTACGTTGTACATTTCTGTATATTGAATGACTGACTAAGACTACATGTGTAGTAAATGTTCTGTGTGATGCACACTACGTGTAACAGTGTTGTATGTGATATGATTTTCATCATATGCGTGCCTTGTCCTATATCATGTTGTACACTTCTGTACACCGAATGGCTGAGTGCATCAATAAAGATTCAAAACAATATAATGTAAAAATCATTATTGTCATGATCATTAATGGAGTATACATAAGCATTAGAACTGTGTCATGACCATATGAGCGAGTCATACTCTCAAGATAAATTTATAAAGTGTAACACCCCAGTTTATGGTAGTGGGTAAACGAGAAACATATTAATGATTCATTTATTTAAAGGGAGAAGTAATCTCATATTTGTGGTTTTTACATATTTCTTCTTTTAATGAATCGATGTGAGAAACTGTTAAGTTGTAATTGGTACAATTGAAAAGATGCGGGATTCTGCAGTTATATATCAGACTGGCTGTGATGTACATCAGCCAGTGAGAGCACAGTACACTCGCATGTATTAAGCCAGGTTCACACAAGCGACGAAAGTGTCGCCACAGCTAGTGACATACTGCAGTTGCAATGCAGCTGTATGCGTGAACTCCCAGCTTTTAGTGGCGCAACTTAATAGACGCCACTTTTGTCATGCCACGAAAAGTTCAACTTGGTTGTACTTCATTGTGCCACTTTCCTTCCCACACTGCTCCCTGGTGGCAGTATTTCAAAACACAAACATTCTGTCACAGTTATCACGGAGTAATTTCCGCTGTACTCCATTCGACCTCAGTAAGTTTTCATTTTACTACTGAAAAATGTGAAAACAATGGTTGACACATATACTGTCACGGCTTTTGGGACTATAAGAACAGCAACCTACGTTTGATTTTCTGCAGCAGTGTGTGTATAAGTGTGTGTGTGTGTGTGTGTGTGTGTGTGTGTGTGGGTGGGTGGGTAAATAAATCGCATATTCTACATTCTTAAAAGATTTTTGGATGAATAAATAAATAAACGTAATACATCTAAGCAAAAAAACCGAATCGTATGAACTTCGTGATTTGCGAGACGAAACATAATATAAATTGTAGATTATATGCAGGAAATAGCTCCCGACTATGACGTGGCAGCTGTTAAACTAAAAGTTATTTATTCGAAATGTCTATATAAACGAATACAATAAGATTCTAAAATCTTGAAAGACTAGCATGTCTGCACATTATACTTACATGAGTTTGCCACTGTAGCCACTATTTTCGTCTGCGAGTGTTATTTCTTTTATAAATGTGTTTGTGGCCCCTGATTTATCTCTGTGTGAAATCTATTTTCGGATTCAACATTGGGATTACGTCTTCCTTGCATTTAGCTCTTGTCACAGCTCCAATGCCACGGCCTGCGCTATTCTATTAACACCAGCCCATATGATTTCCGTTACTGCTAAGTTAAAGCTACATAGAACTTGTGGCGTCCCGTGTGAACGGTAGCTCACGATGCAACTAAATAGAGTCCCAAGCCGTATTGTTATATTTGTTGCGTGTGTGAACCTGGCTTTATGTGGGCTAAAGAAATGCTTTGTTAAGTCTAGAGGAAGTTTGGATAACAGCCATGATGACGGTGGGAAGTGTGTATTACGAGCTCTGAATGGATGTAAAAATTTGACCTAATGAAAATTAAACTTGACTGTGGGGCGCCGCAAACTGAAAGAGTGAGAAAGATGAACACGTGAAATTCCGATTTTTCTTTGTAAACTGTGAATTTTGAATTAACCAAAATTGGAGTGGTATTTTACTCAAGTCGCGACCACGAAGAGATTGTTTTGGATAATTTTAGACCCAGCATTCTGTCTCTGATATTCCGTTTTTGTAATCATTTTGGTAAGAGGTTCGGTATGTTACCATTAGCTGGTTATGAGTGACTGTGAGTTCGAGTGAGTGTCGAAACTGTAACTTAAGATTATCATGGACTTGGAAGTGTTTAGTGTCAAATATACAACAAAATGTTGAAGTTTTCACTGACAAACACCATTAGTTAGGGTCTAATAATTTACCAGTCCTGAAACTGCTAAAATATTAATGCAATCTTTAGATACAACTGGCACCATTGGTTTTATTACAGCTCATGTAGTCGAAGAACATTAACAGTTTTTATAACATGTCAGGCCTGTGAGCAAGGTGCAGCAGACACGATCACTCCAAGTGCAATTTTCAGCAGGAGTCACATAACCACGCTTTTACGTCTGTTATCTTGGCAAACATACAGAAAAAATATGTACAACGTTTAATTTGCTTTTCTATAGGTTTTGGAAAGATCGATATTTCCATGCTGTAAAACTGTTTCGTTCTTGTTACATTCCAAACAGTTATACAGTTTTTGATTTCCTTTCAAGGAAAGCACTGTTGTTTTCGAACTGGAGTGGAAGAGTCTTGTCTTTTTTAGGGTGGAGGCGCATTTTTGGTCTGAATGCTTAGAACTTAGTGTGTATCATAAGTGTAATTTTCACTCTGTCTTGTGACTATTAATGGATTATTGAATTGGAACGCAATTCGATCTCATGAACTTGCAAACTTTTTTTAATGGAAATAACTATGAGTCTCTCTTGTGTGTTCATAATGTTGAAAACATTAAGTTGTTTGAAGTGAATTAATATCGCCACTGCCACCTTAAATGTGGACCTGAAAACTCATGTTCTAGGATACATCAAGCTAAGAGCTGAGCCACAACTAATTCCTAAAATGAAGTTGAGTATTAAAAGTTTTTTTCTGATTAATATAACAACCATAACTAAACTCATGAACCTACACTGCAGTTTCCCACCATGATCTGATAAAGAAATGCAAATACATCGTTTATATTATACATTTGTTGATCTGAGAGAGGGAGTGGGAATGATTAAAATATATATCACAGGCACATATAATTGCCAGAGGAGTTTGACTTAACATGAAAGTTCATGAAAGCTTTATGATGCTAGGAAACCAAATGGTTTGTACAATTTCTGTAACCCTATACTTATTTCAAACATGTATCAGAATACAGCAATGGTATACAGTTCATACTGGGTGAAATCATTGCTACAACTGAAATTTAGGTAACAAATTGTAGTACAATCAAAAGTATAAATGTTTGATAAATGTACTGATACTGACTGTAACCAAAGTGTTCAATCCCAACTGTATAGCAAACTTCACAGAATACAGTGAATAAAGAATGTAACTAGAATCAGCTGACCTGGAGTGTTGGCATTCATTGTCTGAAATATAAGGAAAAGAATTAGAGTGAAGTTATCTCAGTGTGCACTTAGTACAAGTGGATTATGCTCATGATTTAACCATTTAGGTATTTGATGTTTAATGAAACGGTCTGTTAGAAATAATAGATTAATATTTAATTTTTAGTTCTATGAATAGTTTCTGGTAATAGTATTTTTTTATTCTGTTATGAATTTTACATGTTCACAGTGGCATCTTTCACATAAGGAGAGGGATACGAAATGAAACATACCATTTCAATGAACTGAAGTATTGCAGACTAATGCATATTGACTGCCAAACATGAAAATAATTTTTAGTAGGCAGTTTAGTAAGTCTGGAGATTCCATGTTATTTGTGCAAGTAACTAAATACGGACAGGCAGCATTTCTGCAAGATTGGGCGATGGTGTTAATTTGGTCCTGCTTTGTAACACCTGTTGGTTTGGCCATTGCTCCATGCAGCTATTCACTTCCCTCAGAGACACATTGCACTCCATGACAGTATACACCATGACAATGGACTACATCATAAAAGGGAGAGAACGAAGCCAGTCTGGTCTGAAGTCTGAAAGAGAGTTGGGTCTAAAACGTCTATAAATTTGTAATAATTCATGTAACTGCCAAATCTCAGTAGTAGATAATTATTGTTCGGAATGGTTGTGATCAGTGGCTTCTGAGAACAGAGAGAGGTATTGGACACTTTGGAAATTATTTTCACAAAAGAGGTTTCATGTGGATACATAACAAATCTCTTCTGATTTATTTTGTTTTAAATATCTGAATTATTACAAGATATAATGGTTGTACAAAGTTCATACTTTCTATGTGGTTCATTAAGTTCAGACATGTCTGATGGAACATTCCAACAGTCTTCTTAACAACACAGCAATTGCAATATCACATTGATCCACTAATAGCAGGCAGCAACTTTCAACTAAAATGTTCTCTGCTGTATGGGAATCAGATAATATGTGTATGAGTACAGCTTGTGACACAGGAACAACAACATATGGGAGATTGGGTTTGGCCATGAGTCATGCATGGATATCCAAAGTGGTTAAAGTGATCACTAACATAATATGGCAAATCTAGTTTTGAGTTGCAGTCTGGCACAAATTTTCATTGTTGTCATTCCCTTATACACCTGATGGTTGTTTGTACTCACAACTGTGAATAAAATTCATGTATGTATTAATTATTTAGGAATTATACATACAATAATGTTGTGCAAAACAAACAGATTGTAATAATAGATAGAAACATAGAAAACATTTTTCATTGACAAATTTCTCTCATTATCCTTGGTTAATCAAAAGTTTAGCACAAAGCTTTCTCACTGGGGACCAGTTACACATAACAATGCAGAATATTAGTGCAAATTTCAGTGACAAACATACAAAGGAAATATGTAGCATACCTTTTGCCACGTTCTTTCTTGGCCATCCTTGACTGGATCTTATAACTGACAACTGTGTAGAAGATGAAGTAAACATCAAGTGAATATGTCAACAGAAGAACAGTGGCTGTATGACTTTGGAAGCCAGCATGGTAAGTAACCATTATAATGCTTAAGTATGCTGCAGCAATTGTAGTCACTTCAAGAAGAAATTTCCTGTAAGTTCAAAAAACGATTTATTTTCAATACATACTATCTACTTTTCTTGTCAAGCATGTTTATGTGTGTCTTAGATAATATTAGTTTATATATTCTCAATTTTGTCTCTTACCATGATTTGTGAGCTTGCATTACTTGTGTAACTATATTGACAACTTATATGTGTTTGCTGGAAGTATGAAAGACTAAAAAGTGCAAGAGCAACATCTCTAATAAAAAATGGAAGGAGGACTGGATTTTAACCTTCCATCAATAATAGGTCATAAGAGTAAGAGAGAAAGCTCAGATTAGGAAAAGAGAAGTAATAAATCAAAGGTGAAAAACATTCACAGTTTGGATCTAGGTTAACTGAGGATAAGATTATGTGCCATCCTAGTGCAAAAACGTTATTAGTCAGTTATGGAATTTTTAAATTATGACAAAAATTTCCTTGTATGTTAATATAATAAACTTGTAGTGACGTTTCTAAATTACAATTAATTTCAGGTATTTTTGATAATTGCATGTATCTCAATTACATTATTTATACTGATAAATAAATTAAACCATCATTGTCCCAAATTCAACTCAACTAGGACACTTCGTCAATCTCTCAAATGATCTTTTTCTGGATAAGATCAGTCAATTTCAGGAATATGACAGGAACGACCATCCAAAGCACAAATGTGTTAGAAAGATGCACTTTAAAATGCATACTACTTTATCTTTAGTGCCAGAAGCAAATGACTTTTACAGCCAGCTCTTTTCTTTGCATATATTAGGAAGCAGTAGTATGGACCAAAAGAAGAAAAAATGTCCAGTAAACATGGGCTCTAAAGTGCATGCCATAACTTAAAAGTTATAAGCACTTGTTGGTCTCTGCTACTGTGGAACACATTTCTTCTATTGAACTGGTGCTCATAGCTCATAAAGTATGCATTTTAAAGTGCATATTTACTCAACTCATTTGCTTTGAATACTTTTTCCTGTCATATCCCTGAATACTGACCACTCCTACTGGGATAACGTATATGAAAACGAACGTTTGCTTGTTCATCTTCTATGCTCTCCTGTACCATCCTCCTGCTTACTATGAAACGTTGATGAGCCATTGTGAACATACCTACAAAGGCTTCTATAGGGTTAAGAACCACCTACGATCCATAGTGGCTGGGATGAAAAGGCAGTGACCCAGAAGACTAACTCAGGAATACTTGGAGCAATGTGAGTCAGATTTTGTTTATATAACGATTTGTATAAAAATGTTGTCATGGTAATATACCTCAACTACTCCTTAGTGTACAGCTGAGGGTAAGAAGACATGACACATAAAACGTTTGATAATGACATACTAGAAGCAAATCTATGGTTTTCAAGATTGTGTCGCATATTAATGACAAGATAGTGATGTATCAATATTTCTCTGTAACACCTGAAGGAATTTCTACTCAAATAGTCACTCATATCATCTGCTACCTGAAAAGATTGATTGTAACAATAACACAGCTGTAGTACCTCTATGGCTGAGGATTTAGCATGGAAAGGGAAGATGCCAAAACACAATTAAGAAATTCCTGGAAGGACTTCAATCAAATAGGTGTACACATGACTTATTTTTTGTATAAAATTACTGCGGGAATAAAATATTCCTACTACTGCTTATGGTAGCTAGTATGAAGAGAAGCAATATCTTGGAACACTTTAAAAGTGTGAAGCAAAGTCGGCCTCTTATTTCTTTTGTTGAATGTATGAACCACATGAGAAGAATGAGCATACCAGAAAACCAAAAATTTAGTTGGTTCTTTGGTGCAAAAGATCATGCTACATGTTTCAGTACCACAGATACATTTAACATCTTCTCTAGAGTCACATGGTGTAAAATAGTGAAAAATCAGACAGTTGCCACAGACAGTTATTGTCAGAATTCAGATGAGATTGCTGGCCAACATTTGCTAGAAATACAGACGAACTTTGTGTACTAATATGTGAGAACTATGTTAAATGTACGTGGGGAATATGTGATATATGCATACACAGACAAAAATGTTGAAGTGAAGGTGGTAAAAATTAATTATTCAACATGTAGGTGTACTGAAAATTGCATTGTATACTGAAACGTATCTCTTGCTCTGATAAGTCCCAATTTTTACAAGCTATTTAAAAGTGACTTGACTGACATTTAAGTAAGAGGCAAGTGACTTCTACAGCACTTCACACTCCTAAGACACTGAAAGAAATTTATCGATATCAATGACATATCAATAAAATTTGCTAATATAATTTCCATCCCAACAATATTGTAGATGTGAAGAACTCCATTATTTAAGACAGCCTCTTTGTTTCTGTCGGATCATATGGCCCTCTAAATACAGAGATTGAAGCCAACTTAAAATAAACTATGGAGTTTCTAAATTTTCGGTACACCAAACGTTAAATATATGATATGACATCTGCTGCTTTAGTTCTTCAAAGACTTTATGGAAATTAAACTCAGCTGCTGATGAAAAAGTAAGTAAAAAAATTATTCTTGATGAAAATGATTACAGAAGTTGATGAAATTTATCAGTTTCAGCAGGTTCCAAATTCGACCACAGTAATTTAGTAGTTGCTCATTTGTTCTGAGGTTGGTACTGTGTAAACAGACTTACGTATGTAGAGTGGGCTGGAAAAAGGTTTGCTTCTTGAATATGTATGCTGTGCATATGTGTTTGCTGGATTTTAGTGGTGAGGATGATCACAACAAGCAGCAAAGTGTTGCTCCATTTGAGAGCATTATACACAATCTGAATATGGACAGGTTGACGATACCTTAGCTGCAGAGAAAAATTCATTTAGTCAGGAATGGTACACAAATGGTTTAAGTGCAACACAGATTGATTCTATCTATGCTGTCTCATGTTTATTAATGATTTGATACCACTTTTGGTGACATGTGCAAAAATCTTGTGCGTTTTGCTGCTGAGCTGGTCTTTTTCTTGTATTTATCCATCATTTATTCATCTTTATCCACTTGCATATTTATTAAATATTTGGTATTTTTATACAGAAATTTGTGCACTCTAAAAACATAATTTTGTAGTTATTTTTAGATTTAAGCTGAAGAGAATCGGATAAAAATAATAATTGCCATTAGTATCTATTGTATTTTACAATAATGCATTAATATCTACTTTTCTTATGTACAAAATCATCGTCAGAGTGTAGATCAATGTAACTTATTTGAAAATTATCTTTGATGTGTTATGGTCTGTGGTCATAAGTTGATAACATGAGATGCAGTCTGTTAAGTGGTTGTTATGCTTAACGCCCTACTCAATTAAGTCTTGTTTCTTAAATGTTTGTGATGTTACATTGTACATACTTTGTCTGATGTGATTGATAAAGACACTAGTATGATTTGAAGAGTAAGTGTTTTAAAGATTATTATATGATAGAAAGTGTTACTTGGAATATGTTTACATTCAAGGAAAATGGCGAAATAAGCCAGCAACAGCAAACAAATAATGCTAAGTCATTTACAAAACAGAACCAGCACATCCATACAGTAAAATTTTGATGAATGAATGCTAACTGCTCAACCACTGAAGCCATCAAAAATATAAGTAGAGATTGATGTTTGATTTAAGTACCACTTAATATCCTATTTTTATCTGGCAAGAACGTGATCACTTGCTAAAGTATATGATACATATTTTACCAGTTATTGCCAGTAACATCATTATGTTAGGTAGCTATGTTTGGGGGCTCAGCCAAGATCAGTGAGTTGCATACAGAAACATTAATAATGTAATAAATATTCTGTTTTTCAGAAATATTATGTGTGATTTCCACAATATATAAAAGTTTGGATGACAACTGAAACAAAAGAAAACGATTTAAAACTTCGTATTTTATGGAAGGGCAAAGGAGGATCATACACCACATTGTCAATAACAGTTATTGGTCTGGAACTTATGGAGATAAGTACCATTTTTTCCTATTAAAAAGTATAGTGTTTTTTCTTTTCAAGTACTTTTTAGAGTATAGAAAATAAAAGCTAACTTTCTCAACAAGGCGTATCAGACATTTAAGTAAATAATTTAAAAAACAATGGGGCAGAGGGGAAACACTAGATTAGTCTTTAGAAAATTCAGAGTGAACAAAGAAGTTAGATATGACAGAAATGTTCAGAATACTAATGGCACAGATGTGAGAGAACTGTGTTAATTTCAGCAAGCAGTATGAAGTGATGGAAAATAGCATAGAACTTAATGCTAGTTTGAATGAAAATTCTGATTGCTTATAGACAACAACAGGGAAAGATTTGATAAAACATAATGTGAATTGCAATGTACACCTACCAGATATGGCATCTTAAAATATATGTTAAGACTGATTTACAGAGCATAGTTTACAAAGTAGATACGTTTTGAAGGGAAGGGGCGATGTTGAAACACGTATGTTGTGTGGCGGCGATGGCGAGGCATTGCAGAGTCTCTGACCAGAGAGCCATTTATCGTGGCTAGTCTGCGCTTGACCGCGCGAGAGTTGCGAGCGGTACTCTGTCAGTAGTAGTCGTGCAGTACAGTAGCGAGCAGTAGTCAGTGGGCAGTCTGTCAGTAGCAGTAGGGCAGAGCAGTCTGTCGGTAGTAGCAGCCCAGTGCAGTTGTGTGTGAGGAGTCGGCGGGCGTCGACATGGCACTCTGGTCAAGATTCAGGATGAGGTACATTATTTTTAAATGTGCTCAGCTAATAATTTAAATTAACTGTAACTAATTTGTGCAACAATCGCCCCAATAATAATTTTGGTTTTCAAAGCAATTTTTAACAAAGAATCCTTTAATGAAAAAAAATATTCCCTTGATATTCCTTAAAGAAAAGTTTCCCTTAAATTCAAAATTTTTGCAATCAATTTCCTCCAAGCTATGGAAAAAATAATAAGAGCAGATGCAGCTTTACTAAGGTAAGAATTTCAGTTTAATTAATGAACAGAGCCTAAGATCGACATTTCGATCTGTTCATGTTTTCATTGTCACTGAGATTTTATTATCACTGAATTGACTTTCATTTTTTTGTGAGGAACTTATACTTGGGTCAGATTGCTAAGTTTTGTTTAATTGTCATTGTCATTAAATTTATTTGCTGGGAGGTTACATTAGGTTGTATTCTAGTTAACATTCAATTATTGCGTTTCAAAATTTCTCTGGGGAGCTTACACTTAGCACAATGTCCGTTACCATTTAAAATTAATATTTACAAAATTTCGGTGGGGAGGTTACACTTGGCGACACCCAGTCCAGGATCGAATTTCGTTGAGAGTATTTTGAAAAACAGTCAGATATCTGCTCTTATTTGCTTAAATATTATTAGGATTTGGCGCAACGCTTTTACTAATCTTGTGACTTTCTTTCTACATGTCAACGGCAATTCGTTGCTCTGTTGTATTTGTGTGTTGTTTTTGCATTGTGCTTATTTGTCTTGTGAATAATTGACTATTGTAAAAATGCCGCGAAAGACTGTGAATAGTGTATCGCGAGGTATTATGAATGAAACTACCGACTCAAACAACTTTACCGATAGGACATGTGACACGCAGTGTAATGATGTCAATCCTGCGTTCACTAACAATCAGTGCATTCCAACCACTAATGATGATTTTTGTCTTAATGATGAACAAACGAACTCCGTTATGTCCTCTGTTGATTTGACGACAATTGATGACGCGGGGCGCACTATTGTAATGAGCGCTGCCCAGCTTAACACAACCGGTTTACTAAATTCACGTGACGAACAGACAAATTTGTCTAATGAAAATGAACAGGATACACAAAGTACGACGGATTTATTTAATTCCGAGATAGTGTCTGACAGTGTACATCCGACTGACAAACCTTTTTGTAAATCTCAAAATAACCAAATGGTTACAGAAAGCGAAACAATTCCAGATCCACCATTAAACAGCACAGAGAATAGAAATGCTTACTTTGAGTCGAATCCAATTATGGCATTGTTGCTACAAATGACTAAGCAGTTTAATGAAAGATTTGATAACAATTCCAAACAACAGAGTGAACAGGCCAAACACCTAAATGAAAAACTTGACAATAATGACGAAAATCTCAAACAACTTAGTGAACAGGCCAAACACTTAAATGAAAAACTTGACAATAATGATGAAAATCTCAAACAACTTAGTGAACAGGTCAAACAACAGAACGAAAAACAAGACAAGTTAAATGAAAAATTAGACAACAGTTCCAGACAGCTTAGTGAACAAATTAGAGCCGTTGCCGCGCAGTGCCATGACACTAAGGAACAGTTGCGCGTGGAAATTGATGCTTGTTAAAAAAAAAGTAGCGAAGAAATTAGGTCTGTTGCTCAGGAATTAAGGGAAATGCAAACAGCCGCAACAGAAACACTTAGAGACGAAATTAACAGAGTCGCCAAACAATGCTCTGAAAAAGCTACACAATTACGCGACGAGTTTAAAGCAATGACAGCAGAACTTTCGCGCACAATGGATGAAAAGATCGACGCGAAATTCGACCAACAGAACACTCAGATTGACGAACGCTTTAATCACCATATACAAAACAGTGATACGCGTTTCCGTAAATTTATTCAGGATCAAAATAAAGTCAAACGTCAAGTCATGGAAACAATCACTGCTCAGAGACAAGAAGACAAACGTAAAATGTTTGCGAAGGCAAAAACGTATGTAGACAGTAATATTGCTACAGTGTCCGACGAAATTAATACCATCAAACAGTCGAACACAGAATTACGTGACGAAATTTCTGACCTTAAATCGAAAACAGACACATACACAACAGATTTTCAAACAGTGACCGACAGACTCGAACAATTAGAACTAACACAGGATTCCGATGTCGTCAAAGCTCACGTTAAAAAACTGAACGAAACTACACGTAAGTTGCAAAAACAGATTAATGCGTCTGATTCTAAAACCGATGATCAGGTTAAAATACTGACTGAAAAATGTGATGAATTGGCCAGTCGTATTGATGTTATCGAAAATACTAATGACAATAAATCAGACGATACTGCACCGGTTTCATTTAACCAAACACCTGAATTTCAAAATTTACAGCAGACAATTAATGAGATCGATTCATCTAATAACACGTTGCGTAGAAAACTGTCAAGTTTACAGCAAGAAGTAACAGAGATGAAAAATATTTCAGTTAATAACACATCACAGCAGACGCCACTTTATGAACATTTGTCAGACTTACGCAGTGCGTATAATTTGAGCAATTTACAGCAACTACGCGACTTAAAATCCGAAAAGCCACGCGACTTAAAATCTGAAAAGCTACGCAACTTGAAATCCGGAATGACACAGACGAACACATTCACACACAAACCTGAACGTGTTAGCAAATTCAGTGACGAGAACGTTGATTATAAGCAATTTGCATTTGTAAGAAAATGTAAGGAATTTAATAATGGCAGAACACAGATACACGATTTGCACTGTATACGACAATTTATTTTTGTACTTTCACCGCTATTACCTGTAATGGAGAAACTAGCTTTGAACCTGAGGCGACAATTTGCTATTGTATTTTCATCAGCATTACCTATTATGCAGAAACTGGAATTAGCAAGAATACAGCGATTTACTTTTGGAATTTTACCGCTATTGCTTGCAACGCAAAAGCTAAAATTTATTTGCAGTGCGTAAAAGACCTCAGGGGATTCATTACGCTTTAATGAATATGTGCCGTAGCGTGCATAGGGCCCCGAGCTGTAGTAGTGCTGTTTCATCTTTAGTTTTCTGCACTGCTGCCTTCTCTTCTACTATCCTTTATATCTATCAAAACTGCTCTTTAACTATTGCTCTTTGTAGAATTAAGAAACGTTGTAATGAAAACCCGATAAGACAAATTTTTACGGAATGTGACAATTTTCATTAGGCACTCGAGAAATGACAACTACGAAAACTTTAATAACAGATAAAATCGTTATCATCAGTATGTACAAAATTTTCGGCAGTCGCAACCACATTTTAGTAACAATAGATGTTTTTTCACTACAATAGCATGAAAGTCAGCCGCTTAGCATACCTAACCAACAATGCAGTCTACAAGGTCAACCAAACTTTAATGTTTCGCCGCGTGCACGTATAGTCCCAGATCCAACAAATAGTAACGCACGGAAGCAAAGAAAACAACTACGTACAGAAAACTCAGTATTTCAATTCCTATCGCGATGCACCGTATAGAAATGACTATTACGACAGACGTAAAAATAATGAACACAATTTTCAGCGTACATTTAATAACAGTCTATCTTATCAGGAGCAAGAACATTAGCAACAACAAATAATCATGAATGAACCAGGCAATAGGTGTCATCTATACCGTAACACGTCAGTAAGAAATAATAGAACTGTTCAAATAGTAGAAATCCCACAGCATCCTCCTGATAACAATAACACGTCAGATAGAATCTGACTAGATACTGTACAGGTCGCATATTCCAGTAACGTAAGCAATAATTTAGACACGCTGAATCTTGTTCACGAAAATGTTATTAATTTTGACGCCATCCGACACACGTTTGCATTAAGGACAGAATTACAACGTACGTAGATGATATTCTTATTGCAGAAGCTAACTGATCTGAACACAATCTGATTCTTGAACGACTGTTACAAACCTTTCATGCACAAGGACTCACAGTTAACCTTAGTAAATCGCACTTTGGCAAAACTTCTATAAAATTTCTTGGACACGTAATTTCAGCAGAAGGCATTGCACCTGATCCGGAAAAACTTCAAGCTCTACGTGACATTACTGTTCCTACGACGAAGAAGCAATTACGCAGTTTTTTGGGCTTAATTAACTTTTTTCGTAAATTCATTCATCACTCCGCTTTAGACACACACAGATTATGCCAATTAACAGGTAAAAACACTATTTGGTCTTGGGATAAGCAAGCACACTCTGAGTTCATGAACCTGAAACATGCTCTGTTGAATGCACCACTTTTATCGCACCCAGATCTTACCAGAAATTTTTCCATCGCCACCGACAGTTCCAATACCGCTTTAGGGGTACACATTTTCCAGGAAAGAGAAGAAGATGTTTCAACAGTAATTAAAAACATCGCATTTGCAAGCCGTATTTTGTCACCTGCTGAACGAAATTACTCCGTTACAGAATTGGAAACATTATGTGTTGTATGGGCTTTTACGAAATTTCGGCACTTTCTTTATGGCAGACATACCACCGTCTACACAGACCACAGATACAATTTTTGCTTTCGGCTAAATTCACTCACGATAGATTAAGCAGATGGAAACTTTATTTACAGGAATTTAATTTTACAATAGTTCACATTCCCGGCACACGAAATGTTATAGCAGACGCACTATCGCGTTCTCTGAGGAACAATCAGCAAGACGTAGCAATCAACTTCTGCAAAGCAAATTTCAGTGTCATGTACATTCAGCAAGTTGCATTTGAAAACTTTATTTCGTCGTCATTACAGGACATAGCACAAGTACAAAATAAAGACAACGTGTGGAAAGAAATTAAACACCTTTGGCAAGATAGGAATAATGTTACGATTAGAAACCATTACACTGTAAGCAATGACATTCTGTTTCGCTGCTCTCATCCTGACAGCAACAACTGGTTATTATGCATTCCTGACGAACTGGTTAACAAATTAATCTGGTACACTCATTTAAGTTACGCACATTACGGAGCAAGAAAATGTTTTCTTATACTGAGACAGAACTGTTATTTTACGAACATGGAGAAACGTATACGACGAGTTTTAGCGTCTTGTAAAAGTTGCCAGAAAGCTAAGTCAGACACCACTTCACATATTCCTCCTTTATATCCCATTATACCTGTTAAATTAAGATACATGGCTGCTGTAGACATTTTTGGTCCGATTCCGAGAACTAACAGAGGTTTTTGCTACATCTTTGTCGCTGTTGAACTCACTTCAAAATTTGTTACTTTCACTCCGTTACGGAAAGCTACTGCTAAAGCCGTTTCGAAAGCATTTGTAAAACATTTTCTATTTCATGTAGGGCATGGATCACAATTTCGTTCTGCTACATGGACACGCATGTTACGAGCTAGAAACATTTCTCCAATTTATATATCCAAGTACCATGCTTCTTCGAACCCCTGTGAAAGATTAACGAAAGAAATTGGTAAACTGTGTAGAATATACTGCCACAAAAGACATATTGATTGGGACACACACATATTCTCATTCCAAGATGTAATTAATTCCATTCCAAGTGAATCTACTATGCTATCTCCGTCTGTTATACTGAAAAACGTTGAACCACCAAACAAAATTAAAGAATTAGTAAACTTCCCTAAATGTCGTCGCCTACGTCACCATGAAATAATTAACATTGCACTGAACAACATCAAACGTGCCGCAGAGCGCCGGAGAAGACAGCAAAAACAGGTTTGTAGACGCCGAGACTTTCACATTGGACAGAAAATATTAGTACGTACACACTATTTATCCAGCAGAATAAAAGGTAAGTGCAGTAAATTTGAACTTCTATACGCAGGACCATATCGGATTCGCAGCATTCCTCATCCCAATGTGGTACACGTCGAAACTTTGAGAACCAGAAAATCGAAAGGCAACCACCATTGGTCAAATATTAAACCCTTTATTGAATGAAGACACTGTATGATTCAACACACTATGATGCCATTTACTAATCTTTATGACCACTTATGCAATTATATTCATATGACTAATTACTGATGATTATCGTATTTTTTCTTGGCAAGTGCCCGCAAGGTAAGGTTAGCAGGTCGCTTTTCTTGTCGTTACATATCAGACCGTGCACATTTTCCATTTTTTTTGTGTGTATGATTGTATTCCAGTTTTGTTTGTATGCACTGTGAAATAGTTAAAATATAACACTCACCAGTTGACTTTGACATTTTTGTTGCCCTATGACATCTCAAGATCGTGACTGTTATACATTTTTCTTTTTGCTGCTGCATTGTGATATTCTCTGTACATTTTGCCTTTGAACACTGTCTATGCTTTTGACATATTACGTTTTCTGTCATGTTAGGCTGTATACTTAATTATGTTACCATAAACCAGTCATTACTTAATGAGTATATGATTTAAATGTAAGACATTAATCTCTGTTCATCAATTTCAGAAAGAAATGATGCATGTAAGAAATAAATTCAACAGAAATGGGAATTTCACCTACGGAATAAACGAAAGAAGATGCAATAACTTTATGAGGAAGAGTAAATGGATCAGGATTAACAAGCATTAACAAGAATATACTATACTCATCGTAGAATAGCAGTCTTAACTAATTTTTCTTTCAGAATACAAGGTGACTGATGCAGGGTGTCAAACAGAACTACACATCTTAGTTTTAGTGATGAAATATGCTAGAGATAAGGAATAGTTGTGTAATGAGTAATGAAGTGATTTTTTGCAGATGATAATGAATGCTGATGAATAATGATGAAGAATATACTACTATGAATAATGAAGTTTTTCTTTACAGGTGATGATGATAATGGAGTTATTGATGATATGGATAATGAAGTTTTCTTTGCAGATGAGGATAATGTTGCAGTTATATTTAGGCTATGTAGTTATTTAAGTATTTGTTGCAGTTCGTTTTGACAGCAAGTGTTATATTGCACAGTATAATGACTGAAGGTTTTGGATAGGACAGCTATGGAACACATTTTTATACACATTTCACTACCTGTTAATTCGAAGTTCACTACTTTTCAGCATAAAATGCATTTCTCTTTTCAGCTTAATAATCCATTTTATATATTTTTTGCAGGAGAAATTATTTATGAGATTAATGTGCTATAAGCAGTTGTTCATTAAATCTATGAATGTGGTTACATATACTCTACTTGTTTCATAATCTTGTCACAGCTGACTTATGACGAATGACGTTACACATTTTTCATTTATACCGATAACCCAGAAGCAAATTCTTCTCTCTTGCTTCCCCTATAATTACCCTAAGCAATGCATTGCTAACAAAAAAATGTATTACCAGTCCCAAATAATGTTACTAGTTTAAGAGAATTCTGAATAATACTGATCAGCTCTGAATAGTATGTCACTTCAGTAATGACTTCTTAATGATACAAAAAAAATACATAAAATAATGCTTTGTAACTGGCAAATAACTGCCACTGTTTATTGTAATGAGACTACTTATAATGCCCATGATTATTAATGCTATGACTGTAATTAACTGATTTTTAATCATGACTTCTTAATGGTGTGTATCACCAGTTTCAAATAATGCTACTCATTTAAGAAAGTTCTCAATAATACTGAATGATGAACAATGTTTTATACTATTCAATACTTACTGGCCACTGAGTCACTAAATGAATTATGTTAATAATTATGCCATTAATTAGCTCCTGTTTTCAATTATGACTTTTCATGTTCTATAACTGGCCAATGAGTGCCAATAATTAATGTCACTAAACGAATTATGTTATTAATTATGCCATTAATTAGCTCTTGTTTTCAATGTTGACTTTTCATGTTTTGATAAATGGCCAATGAGTGCCAATAATTTGTATCACTCAATGTATTATGTTAATGCTAGGCCAATAATTGACTCTTTTTTTTCAATGAAGACTTCTGATGAACATTATTCTGTCATACTAAATATGCTTTGTAACTGGCCAAGGACTGCCACTGTTTATTGTAATACGATTACCCATGACGCCAATAATTTAATTTTATGAACATTATTCTGTAATACTACATACTTGGTACAGAAATGTTCAATAACTGGGCTATGAATGCCGCAAACTACTACTGTAATTCTCAATGAAGCCTATTATGTGACTTAATGTCCTTCACCTTATGAGCTAACTACCCTGAATTACTGCAATGTCCATTTGTCCTGTCCATCCTCATGATCATGGAGCACTATATTTGGTTTTTGCACTAATTCTAGGTTGGTGTGCCTTGTAAGAGCGTGGTGTTGACACGACATGCTGTCCACCACCGTGAGCGATGAAGACGTTATTATGGTCCCACTGTTTGGTGTACCTAATGTACTGCCAAAATGAAAACATGGAACATTACTACGACAGTTCAGTGTCTTGACTACGCTGATAAATTCTGATGGGGAAAGAACTTCAAATTGTGCCTTTTGGTGTTGTACTTCTGTGGAAGATATGGACTTTTAGTGCAGCTTCGTGTAACCTAAAGTGCTACAACCATGTTGCAATCCTTCCCTTTCCTATCCTAATAGTGAAAATCATTTTTTGCTAACATCATTTATGTTCATGGGATATACATTTTTTTTCGATTTGCTGAACTCCAGTGCGAGTACACTTATGTCACTTGTCGACATGATTTTTTTGCCATTATGTTTATTTGTTGTGAAAATGCTAAAGACATTTTTTCGATTTGTTCTGAAGTACAGTATATGTGCACTCTTGTCTTTTATATTGTATATACATTTTTATTTTGATGATGTGTTCTGAACTACAGTGCATGTGCACTTATGTTATGTGTTAATATGTTTTCTACTGAACTTCAGTGCCTGTGCACTTTTCTTATTTTTCAATATGATTTGTACTCATTCTGTATGTTCAATACTTCAGTGCATATGCACTTATGTCATTTGTTACTCATTGTATATACATTTCATCATTTGCTGATATGTTCTCAACTGCAGTGCATGTGCACTCATGTCACTTGTCAACATAATTTTTTGCCATTCTGTTTATTTGTTCTGAAAATGCTAATGAATTTTTTCAGTGCGTGTGTGCTTTGTAATCTGTCAAATAATTTGTATATACATTTTTCTGATCTGCGAATATGTTTTGTACTCATATCTTGTCTTTGTCTGAAATGTTTTGTACTCGGTGCATGTGCCCAACATTTAATTCATGTATCTAAATATTCTGTAAATTGTGCAAGTTGATTAATTAAAGAAAAAATTTTGCCGCACTTGGCAAGTCCAAATGACTCACCATCGCTGCCAAATTTTTGCCCCCCCCAGTGGAGGGTTATGAAACACGTATGTTGTGTGGCGGCGATGGCGAGGCATTGCAGAGTCTCTGACCAGAGAGCCATTCATCGTGGCTAGTCTGCGCTTGACCGCGCGAGAGTTGCGAGCGGTACTCTGTCAGTAGTAGTCGTGTAGTACAGTTGCGAGCAGTAGTCAGTGGGCAGTCTGTCAGTAGCAGTAGGGCAGAGCAGTCTGTTGGTAGTAGCAGCCCAGTGTAGTTGTGTGTGAGGAGTCGGCAGGCGTCGACGTGGCACTCTGGTCAAGATTCAGGATGAGGTATATTATTTTTAAATGCGCTCAGCTAATAATGTAAAATAACTGTAACTAATTTGTGCAACAATCGCCCCAAAAATAATTTTGGTTTTCAAAGCAATTTTTAACAAAGAATCCTTTAATGAAAAAAAAATATTCCCTTGATATTCCTTAAAGAAAAGTTTCCCTTAAATTCAAAATTTTTGCAATCAATTTGCTCCAAGCTATGGCAAAAATAATAAGAGCAGATGCAGCTTTACTAAGGTAAGAATTTCAGTTTAATTAATGAACAGGGCCTAAGATCGACATTTCGATCTGTTCATGTTTTCATTGTCACTGAGATTTTATTATCACTGAATTGACTTTCATTTTTTTGTGAGGAACTTATACTTGGGTCAGATTGCTAATTTTTGTTTAATTGTCATTGTCATTAAATTTATTTGCGGGGAGGTTACATTAGGTTGTATTCTAGTTAACATTCAATTATTGTGTTTCAAAACTTCTCTGGGGAACTTACACTTAGCACAATGTCCATTTCCATTTAAAATTAATATTTACAAAATTTCGGTGGGGAGGTTACAATGTAAAGAGTCATGTTGCCCATATGTGAAAGTCCAAATAGAAAACTGGCAAGGAATATGTCTAACTGACACAGGTATACACAGTGTTCCTGCTTTTAGGAAGGAGGAAGTGGAAAGAAATTTACAGAAAAAAGAAGGGATGCAATAAATATCCAATATCTAAAAATTTGAGAAATGTTGAAAAACAAGGAAAACTTTTCACTACCAATTAAATTTAAGGGACCTACATTAACCCTTGAGTGGACCAACTACAAATAAAATTGTTGTGCACCCTTCCATTTTTGTTTCACAATTGCAAGCCCATACCTATTTCTTCATTATTCCTTCAGGTAGCACAACGACAAACTGCATCATCACACATCCAAATGAGCAGTAGCAACATAATATAAATCAGAACACTAGGCAAGAAAAAAAATATGATCTGTGCAAGAAAATGACCCAGATGAGCTAGCAGCACAATCCCACAAAGAGACAGTTTTCTGAGAGATATTTAGTAATCTAATAAGCGGTTGGATGGAATCTGTTATAACTACACTGTTTAATGCTTCGAGTGGATCATTACTGTAGGCTAACATTTGTCTGTGGCAACAGAGTGATAAAATGGTAACTTATTTCTTTACCCTTTATTTTAACAGTGCTTTTGCTCATATTATGTAAGTATATTTTATTGTTGTTTAATTTAACTAAGATTAAACTGTGATTTTCCTTGTACATATTTACCATGGCAACATAAAGACAGTTATTCTTCACATTTGTCCAAAGTATGCCATGCACCGACCTGTGTTATGAAAAATGGCAACCCCACTCGAGTGTTAAAAATCTGAGAAAACTAACATAAAGTTCGAGTATTCTTAGTTTTAAGGAAGTCAATTCATCTGTGTAGAGCACTTGTTTACTTTTACCAGTAGTCTGAAAATTCTATTATCTATCAGATGTTCTGTAAATCGATAATTGCAATGCAAAATTTTGACGTTATCTTTGTATAATGTTTATTACTAAAAGTTCAACTATTTTAGCTTTTACAAATAATGATGTGATAAATTATTTATGTTTAACCCTAACTTGGTTGAAGTTAGTTCAAGAGGCACTGTTCTGTGGGGACTACTTTATGGGACCCCCCCAAAAAAGAGAATTCTCTTTTCAATTGGTGGTTTATGTTTTTCATCCAATTTTATTTACATTTGTTTCTCAGAGTGAAATACCTCTGGAAATTGTGCATATTAGCTTCTACTTTCCTATTTCTAGTCTCTAAGAAAATGACATCCATACCTTTTAATTTGTCTTATTTTATCTTTTGAGAGTCAAACTATTCTGGGTGATGCACATAATACATTACTGCAAAATTATTCTCCCGTGTTCACTAGCAGAGTAAACTGCATGTGCTAATTTCAGCATATCTTCAGTAATCTCAAAATGAAATAAGTAATAGGTACTTTAAACATTATCCAACATGTCTTTTTACTAATTTAGACACTTTTGTCAATATTCAGTTTCATGTCGTTATTGAAGAGTTCATTTACAATACAATTTTTGTCAGTTGCTGCACTATGCATTAAGACCCTTATATTTTGTGTAACAACTGACAGCTATACTTGCAAAGATTGAAATTCAAATGATAGAAAAATAAGCAGGGAAAGGGGGTAAAAGAAGTGATGCCTATAGAAAAAATTATTCTGGTGTTCTATGTAGCTCAGCCATTTTGTTATGCTATGCCATGTGTTACAAGGGAAAGAATGTTCTAAAATAATATAAAAGTGGAAATGTCAGTCCTGTCTCTCAGTTATTACCTTTTGAGCACTTGAGTTTGTTTCCAATTTAATGTAGTTAGAATGCAGTTTGTTCTGAGCTGCCAGAGATGGCAGCCATGTGTGTGTGAGGTTTGCTTGCTTGTGTGCATGAATGTGTGTGTATGTTCACTTTCCTGACGAAGGTTTTGGTCAAAAGTCAGTGTGCATGAGATTTTTCATTGTATCTGTCTGAAACTCAACATGTCATCTTTTCACAGAGTAGAAATCTATCATTTCCTTATATAATTATGAATAATAACACATGAACTCTATGAGTATCTAATGTGAAGAAGAAGACTGAATTACGAACCAGATTGTAAATCAATTACAACATATATGACGTTAAGGTGCAAGTGTGACATATAAATGAATAAGTGCTGCGAGGATGGACACACATCAAAAAGAAATGTAGTTAGCTGAAAATGGCCTATGAGCTGCAAATGAAATAATACCACTAATTTTGTGTAATTTTAAAAGCAATTTGGGGTTAGCAGTAGTGTTTACCTGAAGATATTTTTAAGTGCACAAAAACCTTGTTTTTCATATTCATTACTGTTTTCATAAGACTGTATGTTAACTTACTAAGCATATAGAAGCATGGTTAGGGGGAGGAGGAGATGTGGATGGTAGTATCATTCATCACAGAACTGATATTCTTTCTTTTGCCAGCAGGAGAGTAGGAGGGGCAGGGAAGTGGCAGGGGGAAGTGGTGTAGGTAGGGTGAGGGGCAGAGGAATGGGAAGGGCAGGCGCAGGAGAAAGTGGAGGCAGAAGTGGGAGCAGATGGTGTGGTTGCATCCTTCACCCCTAAATTGGTACAGCTTTTGCCTTGCCAGCCTTTGTCCTTACGCAAGGGTTCTCGTATTGGATCACAGAGCGGAGGGAAACCTAAAGGTAGAGGATGGGGATGGGTATATGAATGGGCATGGGAGGGGTGGGGGCAAGAACAATATTAGAGGGACAAGCAGGAGCAGGAGGAAGGTCAAGGTGAGATGCAGGAGAGGTGGATGTGGGGTGGGTGGCATGGTGGCAACCTTCATTCCAGAATATACAAAATGCCCTACCAATTTTGGTACAGGGGAAAGCCTTCTTTACTACCACTTATGGACTTTTAGCTGCTTTCGGTGGTTCATATTTTTAAATGCCATTACAAAGAGTGGGTTAAGTCATAGAAGTTGATATTTGCAGACTTAAGCCATACAACCAAAGCCTTTTGATTAATTGAAAGTGGGACTTACCAGGTAACTCTCAGCAGCTACATAAATTTCCTGAAGGATGAAAATTTTTCTAGTTCGAAGATGGAGAAACTTAAGATGATCAGTGTCTTAAGTTTGAAACCAAAAGCAGTTCTTCATGATATCAGTAATTCATGGGGTTGGGGTTGAGTTGTTTGGAGGAAGAGACCAAACAGTGAGTTCATGGGTCTCATCGGATTATGGAAGTATGGAGAAGGAAGTCGGCCGTGCTCTTTCAAAGGAACCATCCCGGCATTTGCCTGGAGCGATTTAGGGAAATCACGGAAAACCTAAATCAGGATGGTCGGACGCAGGATTGAACCGTCGCCCTCCCGAATGCGAGTCCAGTGTAATAATTCATGCACTGAGGAAGACATTTAACCAATAGATAATTATAATGATCGGTTTTACGGTTTTGATGGTGGTCCAATGGAAAATGAAGCAGTGA
Source organism: Schistocerca serialis cubense (assembly GCF_023864345.2). Lineage (NCBI taxonomy): Eukaryota > Metazoa > Arthropoda > Insecta > Orthoptera > Acrididae > Schistocerca > Schistocerca serialis. Next base: position 185,133,188 of record NC_064642.1, read on the forward strand.
AATGTCATACTCAAAATATGGGCCTGATAGTTTGTCATGTGGTTATATCCTGAAGATCAAGGGGGAACCAAAACCCAGGGAATGGCCAACATATTTCACTTACTACTTTCAAAAAGGACTTCCAAATGAAGACAATGGATTGAAAGAAGATTTATAAGGAATAATGGAAAAAGAAATGAAGAAAAAAATCTCATTTCTAGTTCATCATGATACATTCAGAGTGGTAAAGCTACATTGGGGATACAAATCTCTCAAGACTAAGTGAGTGTCAAAGATACAGCCTACGACAAGCAGACCTATACCAGAAACATTTGCGGCAAATTTAATGCTAAAAGGCCAGTCTCATTTTCAAGGTGTTATTTTCATCAGGAAACCTCAACATCGATGGTCCAACATGCATCCATTACACATCTCTTGTCTATGACAGCCAGAGAGAGCCAGGACATCAACCATATTGGTATCGCCACTATATTTCTCTATGGAGAGCCAAATGAAGCAATTTATGTCATGCTACAACAAAATTTTTTATAGCTTCTGCACAAGTATTGAGGCCGAAGAAAGCTCCACACAGGCATAAACAGGCTGGCCAGACTGGGAATAAAAAAACTGATGAGGTATGAAGGAAATTGAAATTGAGAAAATCATTAACTGATCCACGTATCTATTTTCTTAGAGATAGTACTAAATAGCATTTGTTGATTTACTTGTGGATGGAATAATATTATTCTCAAATGGTATGCATGTTCTGAAACACATCAAACGTACTTTGAAGAGATTTTTGAAAGTTGTAGGACCTTTGAGACAATACCTAGGCACAGAAATAAAATGAAATCGTGAAAATGGAAAAAATGGATCTCCCAGGAATCCTATGCAAGAAAAGTCCTGGAGAAATTTGGAGTGAGTGAAGCCAAGCCAATACACAAGTTCAACTTGCTTTGGACTTTGGGGCTGTCAAATCAACTGACGTCAGTGTATCTTATTAGGAGAAAACATGAAGTCTGTCATATCTATGCCAAATCCCCGTATCTGATGTACGTTTCGCTGTCAGTCTTCTCAGCAGATTTAATAATTGTTTTAGAGAGGTTCACTGGTAGTGAGTAAAAAGAATGTTTAGATATTTAAAAGGAATCATAGGGTACAAGGTAGAATTTTCTCCAGATAGCAACAGTAAAATAATGACAATCAGTGATACAGATTGAGTAAATAAAATCAATAGATAGTCTCTCACTGGTTCAAGCATCTGGACAAAAATACATTAATTTTGTGGTCTATTAGGAAACAAGAATCTCGTCACTTAAAACTTCAGGGCTCATAAACTGTGGTAGATGTATAAAACTCTCCCCTGACTTTTCGTTTCTGACTGCCGAAGATTTCCCCCGAGGTACAGCGGTGAGCTGCAAAGAGAACTCGAGGAAGCGCTGATTATATAGGCAGTGCAGAGGGCGCCACTGTCCATCATGTGGCATCAGCTATGAGACTGTCTCTGGTAAAGCCAACATTCTTGACTGAAAGTAATCGATAGACACGCTTCCGGTGCAATGCTGACATCCAAATTATATCCAGTTTAGCCCCTTCAGCTCTCCTGTTAAAATTATTATGGTGTTTACCACTCTCGATAGCTTCTCTATACATGCACACAAAATAATGCGAGGTTTCAGATATGATGCTCGTTTGGCTGAATATTATTTCATGGTTACCTTCCTGGTAAACATGTTCTGCTACAGCAAATTAATCCATGTGACCCATGTAGCAATCCCTCTTATGTTCAGCAAGATGGGTGTTAACACTTCTCTTTGTGGTACTGACATAAACCTGTCCACAATTACACGGAATTTTAAATACTCCCAGTGTAGCCAAAGGTTGTCGTGCGTATTTTGCCGAGCTTAAATATTCTTTTATTTCTGGTGAGTCTGAAAATAGTTTCCATCCCACACATGCTTAACACTTTCCCAATGCGATATTTGACCTAACCAATGAACAGAAGAAAAACCTTGCTGCTTGCTCCCGATTCTCTGCCTAGAGCAAAGTGCTCGATCTACCTCCTTGCTAGAATAGCCATTCTTCACGAAAGTCGACCATAGATGTTCAGTCTCATCTTTTAAATAAACAGATTCACAAATTTTGTACCCCCATCAACCGAGGTTTTTATTACACCTCTTTTTTGTCTAGGGTGGTGGTTTGAATCTTTATGCAGAGGCAGATGACTCCGCCACACACCGTTGGGTGGCTTGCGGAGTATTAATGAAGATGTAGATGTAGATGTATGGCCTTTCTATACACCTTATAGCCGAAAGCTCCATTCCGTCCTTGAACCACAGACACATCCGGAAATTCAGTTGCCCATTACTCCATCTCCATAGTAAATTGGATTTTCGGATTAATGCTGTTTAGACGTGTCAGAAAGGCTTCCAACTTCTCTGCTTAGTGTGCCCACGCTACGAAAGTGTCACCGACATAGTGATACCATCTGGCAGTCTGCAATGCCCATTGTTCAAAATTCTCCATAAACAATACAGCCACAGCTCGAATAAGGGGATTGCCCATAGCCAACCTGTCAATCTATTCATAAAAGTCACTATTGTATTGGAAGTACGTTGTGGTGAGGGAGTGTTGCAGTAATATCCGCTATGCATGAGATAGCTTTGAATACTGTAATCATGGTAAATAACGACGCAATATCAAAACTAATGTGGATATTATCAGGGCCCACATTCATTTGCTTTAACTTGTCAATGAAATGAGCTGAATGTTTAATATGATTGTCAGGTCGCAGCAATGAGGCAACCGACCTCCCAATTCAGATGATACAGTTGCTGAAAGATTAAAAGAAACTTGAGTTTAATTTCAAACACGTACCCGAATCATACGATAATAGTTGGTGGTGACTTTAATTTACCCTCGATATGTTGGCGAAAATACATGTTTAATTTCGGAGGTACGCATAAAATATCATCCGAAATTGTGCTAAACGCATTCACTGAAAATTATCTCGAGCAATTAGTTCATGAGCGCACGCGAATAGTAAAGGGTTGTGAAAATACACTTGACCTCTTAGCAACAAATAATCCTGAGTTAATAACGAGCATCAAAACCGATTCAGGATTAGTGAACACAGGGCTGTCACAGCAAGACTGAATATTGCAATCCCCGAATCCTCGAAAAATAAGCGAAAAATATACCTATTCAAAAAATCAGATAAAAATTCACTTGACGCCTTCCTGAGAGACAATCTCCACTCATTTCAAATTAATAATATAAGTGTAGACCAGATGTGGCTTAAATTCAAAGAAATAGTATCGGCATCATTTGAGAGATTTATACCAAATAAATTAACAAACGACGGAGCTGATCTTCCTTGGTACACAAAACGGGTTAGAACACTGTTGCAGAAACAACGAAACAAGCATACCAAATTTAAACAGACGCAAAATCCCCAATATTGGCGATCTTTTACAGAGGCCCGAATTTTAGCGCGGACTTCAATGCGAGATGCTTATAACAGTTTCCACAACGAAACTTTGTCTCGAAACCTGGCAGAAAATCCAAAGCGATTCTGGTCGTATGTGAAGTATGTTAACGGCAAGAAACAATCAATGCCTTCTCTGCGCGATCGCAATGGAGATACTAAGGAAGACAGTACTGCCAAGCAGATTTACTAAACACAGCCTTCAGAAATTCCTTCACAAAAGAAGACGAAGTAAATAATTCAGAATTCGAATCGAGAACAGCTGCCAACATGAGTAACGTAGAAGTAAATATCTTCGGAGTAGTGAAGCAACTTAAATCACTTAATAAAAGCAAGTGTTCTGGTCCAGACTGTATACCAATTAGGATCCTTTCGGAGTATGCTGGTGCATTGTTAAAATCATATACAACCGTTCTCTCGGCGAAAGATCGGTACCCAAAGACTGGAAAGTTGCACGGGACACACCAATATTCAAGAAAGGTAGTAGGAGTAATCCACTAAATTACAGGCCCATATCGTTAACGTCGATATGCACCAGGATTTTAGAACATATATTGTGTTCGAACGTAATGAATTACCTCGAAGAAAACGGTCTATTGACACACAGTCAACATGGGTTTAGAAAACATCGTTCTTGTGAAACACAACCAACTCGTCATTCACATGAAGTGCTGAGTGCTATTGACAAGGGATTTCAGATCGATTCCGTATTTCTGGATTTCCGGAAGGCTTTTGACACTGTACCACACCAGAAGCTCGTGGTGAAATTGCGTGCTTATGGAATATCGTCTCAGTTATGCGACTAGATCTGTGAGTTCCTGTCAGACAGGTCACAGTTCGTAGTAATTGACGGAAAGTAATCGAGTAAAACAGAAGTGATTTCAGGTGTTCCCCAAGGTAGTGATATAGGCCCTTTGCTGTTCCTTATCTACATAAACGATCTGGGAGACAATCTGAGCAGCCGCCTTTTGTTGTTTGCAGATGACGCTGTCGTTTATCGACTAATAATCAGAAGATCAAAACAAACTGCAAAACGATTTAGAAGAAATATCGAAATGGTGCGTAAAGTGGCAGTTGACCTTAAATAACGAAGAGTGTGAGGTCATCCACATGAGTGCTAAAAAGAACGCGTTAAACTTCGGTTACACGATAAATCAGTCTGATCTAAGAGCCGTAAATTCAACTAAATACCCGGGAATTACAATTACGAACAATTTAAATTGGAAGGAAGACATAGTAAATGTCGTGGGGAAAGCTAACCAAAGACTGCGTTTCATTGGCAGGACACTTAGAAAACGTAACAGACCTAGTAAGGAGACTGTCTACACTACACTTGCCTCTCTTAGAATACTGTTCGCGGTGGGGGATCCTTACCAGACACGACTGACTGAGTACATCGAAAAAGTTCAAAGAAAAGCAGCACGTTTTGTATTAATCCGAAATTTGGGAGAGAATATCACAGAAATGATACAGGATTTGGGATGGACATCATTAAAAGAAAGGCCTTTTTCGTTGCGACGGAATCTTCTCACGAAATTCCAATCACGAACTTTCTCCTCCGAATCCGAAAATATTTTGTTGACACCGACTTACATAGGGAGGAACGATCACAAAGATAAAATAAGGGAAATCAGAGCTCGTACGGAAAGATATAGGTGTTCATTCTTCCCGCGCGCTGTACGAGATTGGAATAATAGAGAATTGTGAAGGTGGTTCTATGAACCTTCTGCCAGGCACTTAAATGTGATTTACAGAGTATCCATGTAGATGTAGATGTAGGTGTCTGACTAACTCGTGGGTGGGACCGCCTACAGCGCTGACAGTTGGCCTTGAAGGAACCTCAAGTTTGTGCGCTTTGGGTAATCCATAAAGTCTAGGTGGGTATACTTCTGTTTTACAAAGCAACTTCTTGTCGTAGGAGGAGAATGAAGATGCTTTTACCTCTCGTAGGTCATTTATAATATCTTCATAGTCGTAACCTTCTGAAGTTTTTTTTGTAATTGGAGGTGACCAAAATATTATTAATATTTCTGTGATACCCCCGCTCTTTAACATGATGGTGGTATTACCTTTATCTGCAGTAAGAACTACAATGTTTTTATCTGCGTTGATATCCCTCAGTGCCTTCCTTTGCGCCTGCAACAAATTAGTTAGGTGGCTTACACGTACGCTAAATCCTAGCTGTTTCCATCCTAATTCCATCAGCAGACTGTTGTGGAAGCTGTCGGATACCTGCCTCAATATTTGCTATAATATCCGCCGTGGGTATGTTTTGGGGCGTCACAGTAAAATTGCCTCATTTTTACTAGTACAGGAATTTGAACTTCTAACAACTCTTTGTGAGACAGGTTAATAATACGTAGTTCGAGAATTGTCCTCGACTCAACCTCCCGAAATGTTCTTCTGTAAGTACTTCTTTTATCTATATACCGATATTTCTGCACTTACTCAAATAGTTTTGAATGTTAGACCGTCAGTCTTATTCCAATCGCCACACTACATTGCATCGTCAATAACCAAGTGGAAATGAAAAAGCTTAGTGTTGGTTTCCACCAGGTCTCGCCGCGTTTGATGAATCTTCTCCTGTAACACTGCAGATTCCATACGGTTGTAAATACGATAAGTCTGAGCCGAGCGAGACATCCTATTCACCTTCAGAAACTTCGGAACCGTCGAAGTGTCCCTACAGCGCAACAGGAAGGTGAGGGTGCACAGTTGTAGTGCTTTCTTCTTGCGCATTCCTTCGAAATGTCGAACTGATGTTGACATGTCTCGATCATACAACGTAGGCTTTCACGTCCGATACTGTCTTCACTTATAACTTCCGGCCTCACAGGCGTTAAAATGTTCTGCTATGGCCAAATTACCCATTCCATGTGACACAGGAGGCAATTCCTCAATTTCAACAAGTCAGGTGTTAACATTTCTCTTTGTATAACTATATAAATCTGTTCACAACTATAATTAAAGGTAAACTTTCAAACTGCTGTAGAAATAACAACACTGGTCAGAATGATGTTAAACTGCAACAGAATATTATCGGAGAGGGAGGAAAACGTATGGCAAAAGAAAACTAAATTTTTACAAAATGTAGCCTTAGATTGACGCTGTAAGCATCATAATTTAATACTAGTCGACTACAAATAACAAATTAATCATACAACAATGCCTAAGCTGTATGTTTGACGTTAAATAAACTGTACTACTCAATGTGCCTGGGTGTACAGGTGTTGTAATGCCGCAGAGTTTGGCAATAAGTTTTATTCCGTTCGGTCAAGCTGTATAGGAGGCCGGCAATGAAGCCTCCAGTCCCGGCCGTTGTGTAGTCGGCTGCTGACGTCATAATGCCATAATGTGCGGACCATGAGAACTGCGCTGTGTGGAGCATACTAAGATCACTTATTTATCTCACATAGGAAACTAAACAACTATAATATATATGATCTGTTTGTTTTCAAATTTGGTATAGGGACTTTTATAATTTAGAAGAGCAGTGTGTAAAATTTTCATGCAGATAACTTTAATAGTTTTGGAAATATCAAAAACTTATTAAAAAAGTGCTTAACCGACACTTAGAAAAGTAAATTCAAATAGGAATCATGACAGTTTAAGTTTCTTTGTTATTTGAAAACAATAACAGCACTCTCAGTGCGCACAAGTTATTTTATGGGATTTTGATTCTAAATTTGTAATAATTTTGCTTTCCTAATGGAAATAATAAAAGTTGATATTTATATTTTATGTTAAGGTTGGAGTAGATGAGAGTGAATGTGAGTGTGTATGTGGGCACATACGTCAAATTTCAATTTTATAATATATTACACCATCCGTAACTAGCAAGTGTTAAGTAACCAGGATGTCCTGAAAATGGTGAATCCCCCTAACTGGTGGATGACGTATGTCTAGGAGCGTTTGCTTTTGTAATAAGGTAGCCAGAAAGATAGTAAGAGGATACTTAGTTCTAAAGTATATTTGAAGCATAGTTTTCTTTTAATTTTCGTTTCGTTTGGTTTTGTGGAACATTTTGTGAATGTTTGCAATATGAAATGACGTAGATGCATCTCCGAATGTCATTGGAGTGAAGAAACTGATAATGAAAGGTTAATCTGATCGGATGATCGTTTTGATCAACCAATGAGAGAAAAGTCTTTCCCGTGTAATTGAATGAGTTATATGCCCTGTGAGCGACGGCACTCAGGCAGTCGTGGACTCGCTGTCGGACGGGAAGGTCATGTTAAATGTGTCGGAAAAAAATATATGTAAGATGAAGAAATGACGGATAAATCTCGCTCGGTTTATATCGCCGTGCTAGCAGATGCAATTACGGACATTTCGGTGAAGTTTTGAGAGGTTTTGGAATGTTGGTAGCAGAGTAAACCGCGTGTGAAACTATCGGCCTTTGTGAATATTCTGCGTGGCGTGTTCCGTATGCATGTACCGAATATTTTGGCGAGCATCTTCTTTCGGAGCATCCACTGAAAAGGACCGAATGTGAATTCGTTTCGTAACAGAGTATTGCCTGAGTGAATCTCGTAATATTTCGGGTTAGACATAGCACATTTCTGGCTGTCTTACGTGTGATATAAGCTGCACGAACTAGTAGTAGATGTACTACCAACGTAAATGTGGGCTTGTTGACACCGTAAATGAAAAGGACCGTAATAAAACCTCAGTATCTACAAACAAACAATTCCAATGAACGGGGAAGTATCCACTTTGCCCGTTATTAATAGAGATTTACTGGTTTATCTTGTTACTTGAGTTACGCGGACTTTGTAATCGTCATTATGGACGGTGGTTTTCTTCAACGCTGCTTTTCTCGTCGTCTACATAGTACCTACGAATACAGAGCGACGGGTGGTGAATGGATGCTATACTGAGGTAGGTGAACATCAGTAATTGAATCACAATGATTAGTGCACAAACCCCGCCCCGTCGCAGTGTGATACTGTTAGTTACATAAACCCATAACCATGGCAAGCTCATATCGCATCAGATGGGATAAATCGGTTCTTAATTGTCCTCAGACCAAAACCGCATAAAAAACACCAATCACATCGGTTTTTAATTGTCTGGAGGCCAAAAACCGCATAAAAAGCATCAACCAAAATCCAATCGGATTATTAATTTTTGTGTGACTGGCGCAGATCATGTTCAATAAGCTATCCACCATTTTCTGCAACAAGTTGAAATCAAGAAACAGCATGTTCCGCAACTCATCGAGGAATTTCCTGGGTCACATTCAGATTGTGTTGCACAATGTGTGCCTTCAATGCAGCTAAGTTTGCAATCAGAACACTGAACATAATATCTTTGAGATAGCCCCACAGCCAGAAGTCACAGGGATTCAGACCAGACAGTCAGGCCGCAGGAAAATGGCGACTGATAATGCTAGCATTTCCGAAATGACACTTCAGCAGCTGCTTAATTGGATTTGTAATGTATGGAGGTGCACTATCTTGCATAAAAATGATCCCATCCTCACATCCAGCTGGAATGACGTGACTGCACAAAAGACACTCATAGTGCTTACCAGTGATGGTACAGATGACAGGATTGGAAGCACCTGTCTCTTTGAAAAAATATGGCCTATGATAAATGATGCCATAATCCAGCAACACACAGTGACCTTTTCGTGATGAAGCGCTACTGTTTGATTTTCGTGTGGATTTTCCACTGCCCACGTACGACAATTCTGTGTGTTGACATATCCTGTCGGACGGAAGTAGGCTTCGTCCATCCACAAAATCGTCCATGATAAAATGTTGCCCACCTGCATGTGAGCAAGAAATTCAAAGCAAAGGTCTCTCTTGCTGGCTGGTGAACATGAATCAACTCGTACATAAGGGTAATTTTGAATGAATAGCAAAGAAGAATGTTTAGTAGGATATTACTTACCGTGCTCATGGCTATGTCCAATGTTTGGGCAATTCTCCATGTGCTACACGTTTGCTCACCATCACTTGTCTCCTCCTGCATTGCTGTGGTCACTGATTCCACTGACGTCAAATCATTTCGTTTCCTTTCTTTACCAGGTTGCGCACCAAAAGAACCAGTCTTTTCGAATTTTCGAATCATTTTCTCGAGACCCACAGCAGTCATCGAACCAACGGTATTTTCAAACCCTTCAGCGTTCAGAACTTCTGCAGAGCGACGTGTGCACAGTCATCATTCTTGTAATACAGCTTTACAAGCAGTGCGCGATCCTGAATTGAGACATTCTTGGCGAAAGTGGCAGCCATGAAAGGAGGAAAAGCTGTGTACCTGGCGTGTTTATACCAACTTCAATGGGTCGTGACCATAACAGGTGTTTTTTCTCATTTACCTTTTTTCATACATACACTACCATCTGTTGATTAATTTTCACACAATTTTTTTCCTTTTGTAATACGATTTCCCCCTTCTCTGATAATATTCTTTTCCACTTCGATATCATTCAGACCAGTTGCAGTGATTCGAGAATTTCTGTGTAAATTCTAGAACCACTCAGCCTTCTACCGTCTCGAATACACGATATTCTGGATATGAGTGTGGGATGGTAGAATTCTACCTACTGCACATCACATGTTTGTGTGTGCAGGTTTAGAATCAGCTGTGTGAAGAAAGTAGACTCGGCGGTCGGACGGCTCTGACAAGTACCTGTCGGTCAATTCATAAATGTTTTAGTGAGTGTGTAGTGAAGAACCATTGAGTGTATATGCAGCTCTGTGCTTATTGTGTCATTGACTGTTGTTATTAAAACAGGAACAGTTGAAAAAGTACTCTTGTAGACTATAGACTCAACCTTGTTAGAGGCAAGACTCATTTTATGATTCATGTTAAGAAAGGGCATGATACCAAGCCAACTTTCTTTTAACTGCAGCTCAATTTGTTTCTAACGTCCGACTGTACGAGAGACTTGCAGGAAGTTACATACTCATGTGGAAAGTGAGATTTTTATTGTGTATGGAGGTCAAATACATCGTTAGTTGACGGAAAGTAAAGTTTGCATGTCTACTTATTTCATAAGTAGAAAAATTCTAAAAATTCCTGTACCTAGCGTTATTCGATGAGGAAGAAGTCAAGAGGGTTTCTAGCAGCCGGCTATTCAGTAAAGAAGAGTGGCGGCAAATTTCAAGTAAGTCATCTAGTAAAAAAGTGGAAAGTAGTTTGGGGGAATAAGCTGATGTAACCCAGATCCACTCACACTTTAAGTAGTCAGATAGTTAGACAGTGGTGTTATTTCTACAGCATTTTCAAAGTTTAACATTAATTATAATAACCTTATATATATAAACATTATTTTTCTTACTGCAAATAAGGGTAATAACACTGTCATATTCAAGAGTGACGACTATCGTAGGAAAATCAACGATATTTTGATTCCTTCCAATTACAAAAAACTTCAGAAGGATCTGACTATGAAGACTTTAAAAATTACCAATCCACTGATGAAAGGGTCTTCATTCTCCTCCGACGATAAGAAGTTGCTTTGTAAAACAGAAACATACCCTTTATGGGTTACCCAAAGTGACTAAACCTGAGTTTCCTTTTAGGCCAATTGTCAGCTCTGTAGGCGGTCCCACCCACGAGTTAGCTAGACACCTTACCTCACTGCTGAGACCTGACAATCATATTAAAAATTCAGCTCTTTTCATTGACAAGTTAAAGGAAATGAGTGTGGGCCCAGATGATATCCACGTTATTTTTGATACTGTGTCGTTATTTATCACGATTCCAGTATTCAAGCTATCTCATGCATAGCGGATATTTTTCCTACCGATTTTGTGGCATTATTCCAACACTGCCTCACCACAACGTACTTCCAATGCGTTAGTGACTTTAGTGAACAGACTGATATGGTGGCTGTGAGCAGTCTCATTATCCTGCTGTGGCTAACTTGTTTATGGAAACTTTTGAACAACAGGCATTGTAGCTCCCAGTAAGAGACTAGCCAGATGGTATCGCTATGCCAACGGCACTTTCACAGTATGGAAACATGAAGCAGAGGAGTTGGTTGCCTTCCTGACACATCTAAACAGCATTATTCAGAAAATCTAATTTACTATGGAGATGGAGAGTAGTGGCCAACTGAATTCTCTGGATGTGTCTATGATTAAATGACAGGATGGAACGTTGGGCCATATGGTGTATAGAAATGCCACACATATTGATCGGTATCTGTATAAAGATTCGAGCCACCACCCTAGACAAAAAGGAGGTATAATAGTAGACACGGGTACAAATTTTTTTTGAACCTGTTTATTTAAAAGATGAGACTGAGCATCTACAGTCGACTTTCGTGAAGAATGGCTATTTTAACAATGAGATAGATCAAGCACTTTGGTCTAGAGAGAGAATTAGGAGCAATGACGAACAACACCTTCCCAATGGCAATGTTATTCTTCTGTTCATTGGTAAGGTCACAGATCGCATTGGGAAAGTGTTAAGCAAGTATGGGATGGAAATTATTTTCAGACTCACCAGAAATATAAAAGAATATTTAAGCTGGGATAAAGATGCACGACATCCCTTGGCTACACTGAGAGTATATAAAATTCCTTGCAGTTGTGGACAGGTTTATATCACTACCACAAATAGAAGTGTTAAGGAGAGGCAGAACGATGATTTCCAACGTATCACCTCTGTCGGCCCTGCTCGTTGGCTGCAAGTACGGTATCTTTGCGGAATTAGACAGTGTTTTCATTTCCAACGTTGTATGGCTTTATCTCTGTGACAAGTGACTGTTCATATCGGCAAAAATAAATGCTGTACCATGTGTGTTGACTTGTGGAGTTTGCTTTGTGTTGTTTAGCTGCTGAATTTTGCATATTTGACGTATTTTGCTCGTACTTGTTTTACGTATTTGGTTTGTGGATACAGTATGCCCCGTTCCAGCAATCGAGTGTTTAAGAAAAGGCACAATGTTTGGAAGAAGAAATCTTTTGTTGTTTCAAAGGGAGATGCTGCTCAGACTGCTTCTCTGACTACTCCAAATGAATGTCATACAACTTCTTCCAGCAAGAAACTTTGTGACAGCAAAGTAAAATTTGAAAACTGTGAAAGTGACAGTAATGATGTGAATGAAATAATTAACATTTCCTTGCTCTATAATATATTGAAACATAACGTATTATGCCAAGTTTGCAAAGAAAGGGGACTGGAATTGAAAATAACTTCACACATTGGTTTGGCATGTAAAATGTTATTGAAGTGTAACAAATGTGCTGCAGAAGTTTCGTTTTCTAATTCTAACAGTATTCCTCATAGTGGTAATAGTGGAAAGATGGTGTATGATATTAATGTTAGGCGATTGTATGGCCTGTGTTGCATTGTGCAAGGGTAGTGCTGCTGGGGCAATGTTATGTGGATTTATGAACTTGCCAAAACCACCACCCAAGTTTGAAATTCATAATGAATTGGTGGGATCTTCTGCTGAAGATATTGCTCAACCAACAATGAAGAAAGCAGTTGAAGAGGCTGTGACAGACAATGGGAATTGTAGAGATTTAACTGTTGCTTTAGATGGATCATGGCAACGTAGACGTCATAAATCTCTAAATGAAGTTGTGACAGCTACCAGTGGAGACAGTTGCAAAGTAGTTGATGTTGCTATTCTCTCAAAACATTGTACACGTAAGGGCAATACCAAGGACGAACATAGTGAAAGCTGTGAAGCAAATTTTCACTGCACGAGTGAAGTGATGGAAGTAGAGGGAGTGAAAGCAATTTTTTCCAAATGACAGGAGTGGTATAATATACAATACACTAACTAACTAGGAGATGGTGATACTAAAGGATATAAAGCTGTAGAGGAACTCAAACCTTATAGCAATGAAGTTCACATTAAAAAACAGGAGTACATTGTACATCTGTTAAAGTCCATGGGGGCTTGCTTGCACAAACTAAAGCAGACATTAGGATCCCAGAAGCTTAGTGATGGTAAGACCCTTTGAGTAAGAGGAAGACTGATAGATGAAGCAATTGATAGATTACAGCGACATTATGGGTGTGCAATTAGGCAAAATACAAGAAGCATTGAGCATGTGAGGAGAGCAGTAAGGGCATAATTTTTCCATACTGCATCAACAAATGAGCACCAACAACATGCACTGTGTAAGCACCAGTCAGGAAAGGAATATGTCCATAAAAACAGTTTGACAAATGTGTAATTGATGTAATGAAGCCCATATTCAGAGATTTATCATAGCCAAGTTAACTGGAACTGTGTTTACATGGGAAAACACAAAATCCAAATGAAAGTGTAAATAATTTTATTTGGATTAGCATACCCAAATGAGTATTTGTACAGATAAAAACATTGCATTTTGGAGTGTGATGCAGTGGCAACATACAATGAAGGAAAGATTATCAAATTTGATGTGCTGAAACGTTTAGGTTTCCAACCAGGACACACCATCAATTCCACAATGCACCTAATTGATGAAGAAAGACTAAGAGGTCCAGAAAAAAGGGACAAAACTCTACAACGAGCAGCAAAAGGGAAGAAAGACCAGTGAAAAGGAAACTAACAATGGAAAAAGAAAAGGATGCTGATAATCCATCATATGAGGTAGGAATGTATTAAAAAACTTTGGAAGACATTTCCCATAACTTTAAAATTGTCATCTTTGAGGAACATTTTCTCAAAAACTGCTAACATTATATCAATGAAATTTATACACAATATTGTTTACTTCTTTTCCTTCATTTTTATAACAAATTGTAAAAAATATTGCATAATTCAAGAGTTATAGAAGAGAAAGTGCAAAGTTTTAGAGAAAAAATAAACATCGGTTTAAAGAAATTGTAAAAGAAAAACCAATAAATATTTCTTAACATGTTATAAATTTGAAGAGAAATATTCACTGAACATGCAGTCCAAATTTCAGAGCAATATGTTTAAAGGTTTTAGGAAAAATGTTCTTTCGATTTGCTAAAGTTAACATGGGGAGATGGATTGTTCCAGCTCCCCTTAATATCCGTCCTGTTGAACATAAGAGGAATTGCCACCTGGGGTACATGGATTAATTGGGTGTAGCAGAACATGTTTACCATGAACATAATCATGAAACAAAATTCAGAGAGACGAGCTTCATATCTAGAACGTCTCATTATTACCCACACATGTATTCAGAGTCCATTGAGATTGATAAACACCCTTTTAATTTTAACAGGAAAGTTGAAGCGGTTAAACTGATTAAAATTTGAATGTCAGTGTTGCTCCAGATGCGTGAAGATCGATTATTTTAGTCAAGAATATTGGCATTTCTGAGACAGTCTCATAGCCCACGCTATGTGATGGACACTGGCGCGCTCTGGACTGCCTTTGTAATCTGCACTCCCTCGAGTTCTCTTTGCAGTTCGCTGCTTTACCTCTGAGGATGTCTCCTGCAGTCAGAAACGAAACGTCATGGAAGAGTTTGATACATTTATCATGGCTTCCATTTTGCACTTGTGAGGCTGAATATATGGCTTTGGTATCATATGTTTGAGATTTACAGTGGTTGAGAAAACTTCTGTCTGAGACTGATCCAAGCAGTGTCACAAAGTCAATTAACGTATATTGTGATAGTAAAGGAGCCATTCAGTTAGCCAAGAATCTAGCGCGAAATCTTATATGCAAGCATATACATGTAAAATATAACTGATAAGACAGCATTTTGAGTGAGGTGTTATTAATACTGAACATCTGTCCTCCGGAGAAATGTTAGCTGATTGGCCTTATTTTCGGCAAATCCTTAAGTAATGCCAGGTTTAGGACATGTGTAAGAAACAGTGGTGTTGTGAAATAGGTGAAAGAGTGACAGTAGATTTGAACTTCATACGATGTGTTAGTGTCACTTACCAGAGATATGTTGGGCTGTGTAAATTAATATCAACCTTTTCCTGTTTACTCTTTGTTGTTACTGTGGTTCTTGTGATGTTTGTATATGTGTAGTTGTTGTAGTCCATGAACTGATACTTCATTTAGTAAAATACTATTTTATAAAGATTTCGTGTTAATGCTAGAAATGTTTTGCATATTCAACATCATATGGCCCTGAGGTATGATATGTTCAGTCTGGCACAGTCAGCGTTTCCTAATATGCTTGCTACCTCTAATGGTTTACCATCCCCACTCCTGTGTCCCATTCGTCTCAAATAAGAATACCAGCAGACTCGATGACAAATAGAAAATTCTAACAAGTTGGAATAGCAGAAAAACCACCAGTAAATTGTGTAGGTCTATAATTAGACTGTGTACTAGTGACCACTCATTAGTTCAGCAGTTCACCTTGATGAAGCCCATAACGATGTAGATCATATAGATGAATGTCACCCATTACACACCTCTTTTAACACTATCAAATTTATACTTGAGAGGAAGATGAAATCTCAAGATAGGATATATTTATGCCACATATTTCTGTCCAGCCACATTAAAAATAGAATTGAAATAAAATTCCAATCACTTCTATGTAATACTTTTCCTGAAACCACAGTGTGACTGATTATTACAAGTCTGGTTTTCATTTCCATATGGTGATTAGTCAGACTAAAGATAGAAGATCTACATTATCACTGATGAATAGGGTATGTGATAATATATGTCAGACAAATTTCTATATGAACAGAATACAAAAGAATTCATAGATCTCATAATAATCGATGTGAGCATAGAAGTGACAGGTTTCTATCCTGCATAGGGTACCCAATGATTGAAAGCTCTAACAGTGTAATTGATGTACTGTTATAAAGAAGGTACAAGACGAATCAAATATCTTATAGGTGGATATGTAAAACACGTTCATCACAAAAGGCATTTATCTGAACATACTTATAGGAGGTAAAATATGTGAAATACTTTCATCATAAATAGCACAAGAGAGCATATGGATATGCGTGTGACATAGGAAGGTTTGTGAGTATTTTCATGTTGAATAGGATAGACAACGATTTCATAGGATGGTAAGTGGGTATATATAAATAGTGGTGCTAGGCACTTTCTGAGAGGTTTTTGATCTTGTCTATGCCTGAAACATCGGGGTCCAGGGCAAAGGGGTTCATTGTTCTTCTTATGTAATCAATTACACCACTTAGCCTTTACCCTGATGAAAACACACAGCACATTTGGCAGAGTGTCTTATTGAAAATGACATTACTTATGTAAATAAACAGCTCATTTGCTATTGTCCTTATGCAAAAGAAATGAGCATCAGATACTTCGATTATCATGTAAACAAACCAAACATGAGTACTCTTCTCAGTTTAGACATTGACATCACTGTTACATTTAGGCAAATGTAATTTATGACCCTAATGTGAACGAAGTGTCTAATTTTGAACTTCATACTTGCCGCCTCCCCTCTTCCTCCCTCCCCAATCCTCATTCTTCCCCCATCTCGACCTCTAGGCTAACTGGGTGATGCGTAAGTGGCATGGCAAGCTGAATTACTATCATTTATGATGTAGACACTTTGACATTGCTGTAGAAGTGTGAAAAATGATGGGGCATTATTCTATCATTTGTGACCCAGTGTGTTATCTACTAATGTTAATTAACATAATTTACGAACAAACATCGGTATATGGCTGCATCTACATTTACAACACCCTCATCTTAATTGCTATGATTTGTGACGCAAAAATAGCGACTGATTCTTTGACACTATGCAATCGCTTTATAAATGCGGCTGTTATAGACGTAAATTGGGTAGCAGGTAGGCAGTAAACACATATAAATGGACCAGGGAAGAAACTGCTGACAAATTTCGTGCTCAATGAAATAGCAAGAACGCTCAAACAAAATGATCATTTTCAACACAGTCCATAAACAAATGTTTCTATATCTCCTATCTCAAGCGTGAAGAAGAAAATCCCACACTTGGTCAGCGTGCGATTCTTCAACTAGATTCAAGACAAAAGTTTATCTATCAAAATTATGATGGGTCCATTTTGAAAACACATGTATTAAAATGAGGAGCTCGTCACACTGTCACACTGTGCAGCACATCGGAATGAAGAGAGGAACATGGATCACCCCACACTACCGTACGAGCCATTGTAGCTCACTGAGAGGATTGCTGTGATATAAAACCTACATCCACTATGGAGCTATGGTCCAAATCCTTGTCTGGTCCTTTCTTTTTTTTTTTTAGATGTTCGTTCCATAGTTCTCTTCATTTATAAGCAGAATAAAATTTTGTCACATGACAGTAGCCTACCACATGATAGTGGGATCTATTAAACTGCATGTATGTGTCCACTAACAGCACAGTGCACAACCATTATTGGTCCTGTCGAATCCACATAGGGAGTCCTCCCAATGGAGAGCATAAACAATGTATACATCGATATACATTTGTTGCTGGGTGCATCCAATAACCAAGATGCTACTGCTGCTCATGTGTATTCCACATGGTACCCTCAAAGGTGCCATCGTGATAAGAACATTTTACATCACTGGAGCAATGCCTTCCAAGTCTGGATGTATAGTCATTTCCACAAGAAAATCTATGCCATAATTTCAAATGTAACGTCTGCATCTCTGGTAGTGGTCTCGAATCTGTACTCAGTGTGCTTTTGCAGAGTGTATAGATAAACAGTGATAGAGTTAAATGATTTGTTTCATCTGTTGTAGTTTAAAATTAGAGGAAAATGTCTGAAGTGTCACGCGGCAATGTTCCCTGTAAATCACCTGAAGGAATCAAAGCTTTCATGTGGAGCTGCTGATAAAATTGTTAGAAAGTCAAAGACATTATTTGCTAAGTGCATAGGGACAATGGGCTGTCCGTGATGGACTAGCCTGCAATGTCTTCGGACTCAAATCTGATCAAAAATGTTTGGTCATATATTATGATGAAGCTTAAAGGAAAGTCAATACATACTTTGAAGCAGCTGTTATACCAAATCAGGACGATATGAAGATCGTTACCGAGAGAATATGCAGAAAATCTCGTGAAAAGCATGCCAAAGAGGTGCCAAGTTATAACTGATAATGGCGGCGATTGGATTAACTATTAGGTAATTGTGCAATTGGTATAACATGTGCTTTCATGTATACATGTATTTATAATTTGTCTTTTGTTTCCTACAGATAATGACATATACTTTCTCATGGAACTGACTGTACCCCACAAATAGAAAACTTGATTCTTCAAATCGCTCACCAGTCGCCTCAGCGAAGTATCTGTGATATCTGAATGACTGGCTGTTGAAATGTTGCGTGATGAAAATCTGGATTCATATGATTGCACGTTAATTCAACACTAATGTCCAGAAGACTGTATTCAAAGAGTAAATTTTTATGAATGGCTTTTACAAGAAGTAGAAGATGACGAACTTTTTATAAATAATATGATATGTCATGACGGATCTAGCTTCACTTATGAAGGTATTTTCAATCTCCACAACAATCAGTATTGGTCAGAACACAGCTCACAGTTACAGTTTCGGCATGATGGTGCACCACCACACATTGAAACGAGTGTGCATAACTATTTAAGTGAAGCTTTTTCAGGGAAATGGATAGGACGTGGGGGCCCATTGTTCTGGCCTCCATGTACCCCAGACCTTTAATTACTAGACTTTTATTTGTGGCACACTTAAAGGAACAAGTTTATAGTACTCCACTTATGGATGTATATGACCTAAGAGCTTGCACACATGCCATTTGCGCAATAGTGGATGCAGATGTATGTGCAATTTAGTTTTTTGTACCTCATCAGATTGAGATGTTGTTACTGCATACACTATTATTTTCTACTGGCTTTATTTGTGTTATGAACGAAACCAAGTGGTCATTAACATCTTTAATAATTTCATATTGTATCTTAATATTTAAAACAGGTAACAGTAACAGAAAGAAAGACGCAAAATGTGGCATTTTTGAAGTGTAAATTCGACACAGTTTGATTCTCTTAACTGGAACAATTTGTTTGACGTATACAACACTCGAACTTAGGCATATCTGCATATATGTTCCCCATGGCATTGCTTCATCTCACTGACTTAATGGGAAAGCTGCAGCAGAGTGCAGAGTTTGTGCAAATTATTTGTGGCCACATTGCATGCAGTTACAGCATTATTAGACCGTCATTATTTAAATCACACTTTTGTTAAACCTGTTGGCAGGATTAGGTTCTGCTAGATGAACTTTTGTTTGAACTGGGATGAGGAATCACATGCTGACAGACAATTGTGTCATTTTTTCTTATTCACCCTGTATACGAGGGTGTTTTAGAGATATGCTACACATGTAGATGAGCAAAGCCTTAGACTCAGGGTCATACAAGACTGTGTTAATGAAATTAGTTCACTACAGCACTAGAGATGAATTATTAAGTACATTTAGAACCTGTTTAACTGGCAAGCTACAGTTGGTTTACGCAAATTATCAGGCATCATAGTTGTTGAATGTAAAATATGGGATACCACAGGGGTCAGTTCTCAGACACTTGCCCTTCACTTTGCATATAAATGACTTCTCAAGTTAGATACAATGTGGGAAAGTGTTGTATGCTAAAGGCATCGCTCTGGTAACAACAAGTGAAAATGTACAGTATTCAAAATCACAACAGAGAAGTAGCTGAGATGATTAATCACTGATGCCTATCCAGCTATGTGTCTATCAACAAAAAAAAAAAAAAAGAGGAACATTATTTTAAATTCAGAGCAAGAAAATCTGACAATAAGAGTGTGAAATTACTTCGAACCGTGAGTGTTAAAAGACTCTCATGGGATGGATATATAAATTACTTAAGCAGCAAACTAGCAAGGATTTTGTTTCTATTACATAAATTAAGACACAATGTCAGTAAGGATCTGCTATTTTACTCTTAGTATGCATTCTTTCGCTCACTCCTGCAATACGGAATATTGCTATAGAGAAATACATTCTTCAATGGCAGAAGAAAGCTATTAGATGTATTCTAGGCCTGCCTTCCAGAGAGACTTGAAGAAGTCAGGAGGAGGGAGGAAGAGATTAATGTTTAACATCTGATCGACAATGTGGTCATTAGAGACAGAGCAAAAGCTAGGATTAGGGAAGGACACAGAAGAAAAGTAGCTGTGGTCTTTTGAAGGAACCATTCCTGCATTTGTCTTATGCGATTTACAGAAATCACAGAAAACCTAAATCAGGATGGCCAGATGTGTGTTTGAACTGTGATCCTCCTGAATGTGAGTCCAGTGTGCTAACCACGGTGCTATCACACTTGGTGCAGAAGTCATTTCTGAACACCACATAGTGACAGTCCCCAGGTTTTACACCTATAGTTGTTAATTTATTATAAATAAAACTGAAACAAACTTAGTTTAAGAAATAATGTTCAGTTGCCTGATACAAGAAACAGCTACGTGATAGCTTTATTATACTCAGGACTTTTTTACACACACAATAGCCGTAAAAACATCAGCCCTAAATTATTTGACAAGTGGCCAAAAACAGCTCAGTTGATGCTCTTACCATGTTCAAGAACGGTTGCTAACAAAATGAGAATTTTACACAGTTGATGAATTCATGGAGAATGATTTCGAAGAGCAGTGCTTCAAGTAGGTGCATGTATCAGTAAATTTAGATGTAGTAATCATACTATTAGAATTATGCATTTATGTACATGTGGATAAGAGTGTGAGTATATTATTTCAGTTAGCCATAAGTACTTATAAACTGTTCATGCATGCAATTAATATGAATATACATGTGAATGTAATTTAATATTTATATATATGTGTGTGTAACTATATATAGGTGTTAATATGTATGTCAGTTACTGGCATTGTACTTTTACTAATATGTACTCTTATTAACATACAAACCTGATGTATTTATACTACTAACTATACTTTACGTCTCGACAAGGGTAATTGTATCAAAATATACTGAATGACTGATATTAAAAATTCTAACAATGGTGAATTACCACCCAAATGTTTAATAATGTATTTGACTGCGATGTTATAAAATTTTTAGAGTTAAAATTGGCTCATTCTTAGGTACTAGCATTCTTATTAACGTATACAAACTTTAAAGTACTGTAATTTTATAACAATTATTAGGACACCGTGCTTTGTTTCCACTTTTCTAGTTGAACCTTGCTTTTTTCTGGAGATTTGCAGGTCTCTGTTCTTTGTCTTGGGGGTCCTTCCTTCACTTTGTTCCCAAAAGTGTTGTTATATTGTCTGACAGGATCCAGAGGCAAATTTGTGTGTAGATACCATTGTATGTGTGGTAAAGCAAGTTTAAATCCAAGACTCTTTAGAAAATCTTTTCTTTTCAGTCTGTTGCTGTGTTTTTACTAAGAAATGATTAAAGGAGTTTGTTGCTTCCTGGCCCAAAAATTGCATAAAATATGCTAATTGGTAAGCGTTACGTACCCTAAAAAAAGAATGTACTAAGTTATCAAATACATCTCTTTCTCCTTAGGTACTATTATAAAATTCTGTGATCTCTGGTTTCTTTGTTGTCTGATCAACATGAGAAACGGCATGTGTAGTAGACATATGTACCATAGATTTTTCCTTTTTAGGAATGAAGGACACAAATAATTTTTACTGACGTAAAGAAAATTCTGACAATAACACTTTCTTCCTTCGGGCAGATAAGAAAATTGGTCAGATCTCCACCTAATTTTTCCTCATCTTAGCAACAATTGTGAAATTGTCTTTCAGCATCATATCTATCAGTGGTATAGATGTAAGCCAACATCACAAACCGTATCTTGACTTGTCTCACTAATATTTGTGGAGAGTGCTTTCACATAGTAAATTGGCAGACTTTTGTTTGTGTTCCTATCCTCCTTCCCTACATATGGAATAGCTTTTATAATATAATATATTCTTGCATCACACATTGTGATTATTTTGATGCTAAATGTATCCAGTTTTGAGGCAATGTAAACATGGAAAGGACATTTTCCATGGAATCCTAAAACCTGCTCATCAGTTGTTCTAGACATATGATGAGAATAACATGAGAGTTAATCGGTTAAAAAACTGTCCAGAGCACATGAATAGGTGAAAACGTATTGTTCCTTTTTCCATAGGTCTCATAATCAAATCTCAGACAATTTAGAAGAAATTTGAACCTGATTGGAGACATGATCCTGAGAAAATAGGGAACATCATGACGGATACATGGATTAGTGATGACAAGTTTGTTCTAGCAAGGCTAGATACCATAATATCCGAAAACACCAAAAATAAATGCAAAATAAGTCCATCTGAGTTTGAAAGAATAAGAAAATACTGTAATTCGTCATTTTATGTTACTGGGTGCAAGTGAATTGATAAAGACCGTCTCCAGGACGTGATTCTCATCCTTTCATGGACAGTGTTGAGTCATATGGCACATGAGCACACATAGGTGCAAATGTCTACAGTGCAGTAGGCAGATGTACTTCTGACAGTCAACATGTAAACACTACAACGACAGATGCAGTGCATGTTATGCTTAGAAGAGTGTAAAATCTGCAACATTGTGTTCAGTGGCGTGCAAGATGAGAAAGGAATGAGTATTCCACGACATGTAAATCCATTTATCGATGGAACAGAACTTTTCGAGAAATGGGTAGTTTGATGTCAAATGTTGGAATATGTCCTTAAATGCATGTTGATGGAGAGATACTGGAACGTGTATGCTAAGTATTCGCTAGGATCCTACGTAAATCCATTACACAAGCTAGCCATCTTGGCAGTGCATGACATTGTGACCAAACGTTTCCTGTTGTGCCCTTGAAAACTGCGACTTTTGCCTCACATTATCCCTGACGATCGCAGCAGATGATGTGATTTTGCTGTTCAAATGTTCCACTACATATACGAAAACAACGACTATCTTATAGCAGTGTTGTTCAGTGATGAATCTATCTTCCACACCTTTACAAAAGTTAGGCGACATAATACTTCAGGAGAAGTGACAGTAAGAAGGGACACATCAAACGTTAATGTGTGGTTGGGATTAGAGAAACATAGTGTGATTGGTCCATTCTTGGAAGGAGTCTATAGTAACAGCGGACAACTACCTCGACATGTCGGCCAACTAAGCCAAGTAAAGTTTTGATATCTGTTAAGCTACACATGGTGCCCAGACTGAACTGTACCACCACGAGTAAAAATGTTTGAGCTCCTGGTACAATGTTGGACGAATGAAGTTGTAACTCTTAATAAGTACTGAAATGCAAACAAATGTTTTTGTGCTTCTCTAGCCCAGATACCGTATATATCTGTTTAAAAAAGCAGATAAAACTTCGCTTAAAGCCTTCCTAAGAGGCATCTCCACTCCTTCGAATCCGACTGTGCAAGGGTAAACCAGATGTGGTTTAAATTAATAGTACTGACAGAAATTATGAGACATATACCAAATAATTTAATAAGAGATGCTGCTGATACCCCATAGTACATAAAATAGATCGGAATACTCTTGCAGAAGCAATTAGAAAAGCATGCCAAATTTAAAATAACTCAAAATCCCCAAGATTGGCGAAGTTTCACGCAAGCTCGAAATTTAGGGCGACCTTCAACGTGAGACGCTGTTTCTTTGCACAGATAAATTCTGTCTCGAAATCTGACTGAAAATCCAAAGAGAATCTGGTAATGCGTAAGATACACCAGAGGCTGGACGTAATCAATACCTTCACTGCACGATAGCAATGGTAATGTTCCTGACGAAAGTAAAACTAAACGAGAGTTACCAAACACGGTTTTCCTAAATTCCTTCATGAAAGATGATGAAGCAATTATTCCGCCACAGTAACTAAAGAGGGTTTTCCGAAATTCCTTCACGAAAGATGATGAAGTAATTATTCCAGAAGTCGAATCAAGAACAACTGCCCACAGGAGTAACTTAAGATGTAAATATCCTCAATGTAGTGAACCAGCTTAACTCACGTAATAAAGGAAAGGCCTCCAGTCCAAATCGTACACAAGTTAGGTTCTGTTCAGAGAATGGTGATATAATAGCTCCATACTCAGTAAACATATTCAACCGATCCGTAGTTAAAGACTGAAACGTTGCAGAGGTCACGGTAATACTCAAGAAAGGACATAGGTGTAATCCGCCGAATTACAAACCCATATCACTAATGTCCTCCCCCCATGAATCATGGACCTTGCCGTTGGTGGGGAGGCTTGCGTGCCTCAACAATACAGATAGCCGTACCATAGGTGCAACCACAATGGAGGGGTATCTGTTGAGAGGCCAGACAAACGTGTGGTTCCTGAAGAGGGGCAGCAGCCTTTTCAGTAGTTGCAGGGGCAACAGTCTGGATGATAGACTGATCTTGCCTTGTAACACTAAACAAAACGGCCTTGCTGTTGTGGTACTGCGAATGGCTGAAAACAAAGGGAAACTACAGCTATAATTTTTCCCGAGGGCATGCAGCTTTACTGTATGGTTAAATGATGATGGTGTCCTCTTGGGTAAAATGTTCTGGAGGTAAAATAGTCCCCCATTCGGATCTCCGGGTGGGGACTACTCAGGACGACGTCGTTATCAGGAGAAAGAAAAGTGGCATTCTACGGATCGGAGCGTGGAATGTCAGATCCCTTAATAGGGCAGGTAGGTTAGAAAATTTAAAAAGGGAATTGGATAGGTTAAAGTTAGATATAGTGGGAATCAGTGAAGTTCGGTGGCAGTAGGAACAAGACTTTTGGTCAGGTTGGTTGGGTTAAAGATTAAAGGGACCAAACTACGAAGGTCATCGGTCCCTTTTTGGTCAGGTGAATACAGGGTTATAAATACAAAATCAAATGCTGGTAATGCAGGAGTAGGTTTAATAATGAATAAAAAATTGGAGTACGGGTAAGCTACTACAAACAGCATAGTGAACGTATTATAGTGGCCAAGATAGACACGAAGCCCATGCCTACTACAGTAGTACAAGTTTATATGCCAACTAGCTCAGCAGATAACGAAGACATTGAAGAAATGTATGATGAAATAAAAGAAATTGTTCAGGTAGTGAAGGGAGACGAAAATTTAATAGTTGTGGGTGACTGGAATTCGACAGTAGGAAAAGGAAGAGAAGGAAACATAGTAGGTGAATATGGATTGGGGCTAAGAAATGACAGAGGAAGCCGTCTCATAGAATTTTGCAAAGAGCATAACTTAATCATAGCTAACACTTGGTTCAAGAATCATAAAAGAAGGTTGTATACTTGGAAGAAACCTGGAGATACTAAAAGGTATCAGATAGATTATATAATGGTAAGACAGAGATTTAGGAACCAGGTTTTAAATTGTAGAACATTTCCAGGGGCAGATGTGGACTCTGACCATAATCTATTGGTTATGAACTGTAGATGAAAACTGAAGAAATTGCAAAAAGGTGGGAATTTAAGGAGATGGGACCTGGATAAACTGACTAAACCAGAGGTTGTACAGAGTTTCAGGGACAGTATAAGGGAACAATCGACAGGAATGGGGGAACGAAATACAGTAGAAGACGAATGGGTAGCTCTGAGGGATGAAGTAGTGAAGGCAGCAGAGGATCAAGTAGGTAAAAAGACGGGGGCTAGAAGAAATCCTTGGGTAACAGAAGAAATATTGAATGTAATTGATGAAAGAAGAAAATATAAAAATGCAGTAAATGAAGCAAGCAAAAGGGAATACAAACGTCTCAAAAATGAGATCGACAGGAAGTGCAATATGGCTAAGCAGGCATGGCTAGAGAACAAATGTAAGGATGTAGAAGCTTATCTCACTAGGGGTAAGATAGATACAGCCTACAGGAAAATTAAAGGGACCTTTGGAGAAAAGAGAGCCACTTGTATGAATATCAAGAGCTCAGATGGAAACCCAGTTCTAAGCAAAGAGGGGAAAGCAGAAAGGTGGAAGGAGTATATAGAGGGTCAATACAAGGGCGATGTACTTGAGGACAATATTATGGAAATGGAAGTGGATGTAGATGAAGATGAAATGGGAGATACGATACTGCGTGAAGAGTTTGACAGACCACTGAAAGACCTGAGTCGAAACAAGGCCCCAGGAGTACACAACATTCCATTAGAACTACTGACGGCCTTGGGAGAGCCAGTCCTGACAAAA
The DNA here is from genome assembly GCF_023864345.2 of Schistocerca serialis cubense. Lineage (NCBI taxonomy): Eukaryota > Metazoa > Arthropoda > Insecta > Orthoptera > Acrididae > Schistocerca > Schistocerca serialis. Next base: position 185,159,662 of record NC_064642.1, read on the forward strand.
CTCTACCAACTGGTCAGCAAGATGTACGAGACAGGTCAAGAAGAATATAATAATTCCAATCCCAAAGAAAGCAGGCGTTGACAGATGTGAAAATTACCGAACTATCAGTTTAATAAGTCACAGCTGCAAAATACTAACGCGAATTATTTACAGACGAATGGAAAAACTGGTAGAAGCCGACCTCGGGGAAGATCAGTTTGGATTCCGTAGAAATGTTGGAACACGTGAGGCAATACTGACCTTACGACTTATCTTAGAAGAAAGATTAAGGAAAGGCAAACATACGTTTCCAGCATTTGTAGACTTAGAGAAAGCTTTTGACAATGTTGACTGGAATACTCTCTTTCAAATTCTAAAGGCGGCTGGGGTAAAATATTGGGAGTGAAAGGCTATTTACAATTTGTACAGAAACCAGATGGCAGTTATAAGAGTCGAGGGGTATGAAAGGGAAGCAGTGGTTGGGAAGTGAATGAGACAGGGTTGTAGCCTCTCCCCGATGTTATTCAATCTGTATATTGAGCAAGCAGTAAAGGAAACAAAAGAAAAATTCGGAGTAGGTATTAAAATCTAGAGAGAAGAAATAAAAACTTTGAGGATCGCTGATGACATTGTAATTCTGTCAGAGACAGCAAAGGACTTGGAAGAGCAGTTGAACGGAATGGACAGTGTCTTGAAAGGAGGATATAAGATGAACATCAACAAAAGCAAAACGAGGATAATGGAGTGTAGTCGAATTAAGTTGGGTGATGCTGAAGGAATTAGATTAGGAAATGAGGCACTTAAAGTAGTAAAGAAGTTTTGCTATTTGGGGGGCAAAATAACTGATGATGGTCGAAGTAGAGAGGATATGAAATGTAGACTGGCAATGGCAAGGAAAGCGTTTCTGAAGAAGAGAAACTTGTTAACATCTAGTATTGCTTTAAGTGTCAGGAAGTCGTTTCTGAAAGTATTTGTATGGAGTGTAGCCATGTATGGAAGTGAAACATGGACAATAAATAGTTTGGACAAGAAGAGAATAGAAGCTTTCGAAATGTGGTGCTACAGAAGAATGTTGAAGATTAGGTGGGTAGATCACGTAACCAATGAGGAGGTATTGAATGGGATTGGGAAGAAGAGAAGTTTGTGGCAGAACTTGACTAGAAGAAGGGATCGGTTGGTAGGACATGTCCTGAGGCATCAAGGGATCACAAATTTAGCATTGGAGGGCAGCGTGGAGGGTAAAAATCTTAGAGGTAAACCAAGAGATGAATACATTAAGCAGATTCAGAAGGATGTAGGTTGCAGTAGGTGCTGGGAGATGAAGGCGCTTGTACAGGATAGATTAGCATGGAGAGCTGCATCAAACCAGTCTCAGGACTGAAGACCACAACAACATCACTAATGTCGATCTGCAGTAGGATTTTGGAAGATATCCTGTGTTCAGACATTATGAATTACCTCAAATGAAATTGTCTGTTGACATATATCACGGATTCAGAAAATATTCCTCTTGTGTAACTCAAAGTAATGAGCGATATCGACAGGAGATATCAAATTGATTCCATATTTTTGGATCTCTAGAAGGGTTTGGACACCATTCCTTTTATCAATACTTTAATCAAACTGATTCTAATCAAAAGGTGCGCCTGTAGAGTGTCATCTCAGTTGTGCAACTCATATTGTGACATCCTGCAATAAAGATCATACCTCATAGTAACTGTCAGAAGTCACTGAGTGAAACAAAAGTACTATTTGGCATTCCCCAAGGAAGTATTATAGGCCCTCTCCAATGAATGATCTATATAAACGATTCATGAGACAATCTGAGTAGCCCTCTGATACTATTTCCCAATGATGTGGTCATTAGTCATCAGATATCAAAACCAATTGCAAAAGATTTAGGACAAGATATCTGAAAGGTGCAGAAACTGGCATTGACACCAAATAATGAAAAGTGTGAAATCATCCACATGAGTACTAAAGATAATTCACTAAATTGTGGTTACTCGATAAACCACACAAATATAAAGACTGTGAATTCAACTAAATACTCAGAGATTACAATCACAAATAACTTAATATGGAACAATCATATAGATAGTGTTTTGGGGGAAGGAACCGAACACTGCTTACAAAATGCGAAGATCTACTAAAGAGACTGGCTACATTCCACTGCCCCTGCCTCTTTTGAAGTAGTGCTGTGTGCTGTGTGAGATATATAACAGACAGCACTGACAGCGGATATAGAAAAAGTTCGAAGAAGTCGAGCTGGGCAGCTCGTTTTGTATTATCGCGAAATAGGGGAGAGACGAATGGAAAAACTGGTAGAAGCAGACCTCGGGGAAGATGAGTTTGTATTCCGTAGAAATGTTGGAACACGTGAGGCAATACTGACCTTACGACTTATCTTAGAAGAAAGATTAAGAAAAGGCAAACGTACGTTTCTAGCATTTGTAGACTTAGAGAAAGCTTTTGACAACGTTAACTGGAATACTCTCTTTCAAATTCTGAAGGTGGCAGGGGTAAAATACAAGGAGCGAAAGGCTATTTACAATTTGTACAGAAACCAGATGGCAGTTATAAGAGTCGAGGGGCATGAAAGGGAAGCAGTGGTTGGGAAAGGAGTGAGACAGGGTTGTAGCCTCTCCCCGATGTTATTCAATTTGTATATTGAGCAAGCAGTAAAGGAAACAAAAGAAAAATTCGGAGTAGGTATTAAAATTCATGGAGAAGAAGTAAAAACTTTGAGGTTCGCCGATGACATTGTAATTCTGTCAGAAACAGCAAAGGACTTGGAAGAGCAGTTGAACGGAATGGACAGTGTCTTGAAAGGAGGATATAAGATGAACATCAACAAAAGCAAAACGAGGATAATGGAATGTAGTCAAATTAAATCGGGTGATGCTGAGGGGATTAGATTAGGAAATGAGAAACTTAAAGTAGTAAAGGAGTTTTGCTATTTAGGGAGTAAAATAACTGATGATGGTCGAAGTAGAGAGGATATAAAATGTAGACTGGCAATGGCAAGGAAATCGTTTCTGAAGAAGAGAAATTTGTTTACATCGAGTATAGATTTAAGTGTCAGGAAGTCGTTTCTGAAAGTATATGTATGGAGTGTAGCCATATATGGAAGTGAAACATGGACGATAACCAGTTTGGACAAGAAGAGAATAGAAGCTTTCGAAATGTGGTGCTACAGAAGAATGCTGAAGATAAGGTGGGTAGATCACATAACTAATGAGGAGGTATTGAATAGGATTGGGGAGAAGAGAAGTTTGTGGCACAACTTGACTAGAGAAAGGGATCGGTTGGTAGGACATGTTTTGAGGCATCAAGGGATCACAAATTGGCATTGGAGGGCAGCGTGGAGGGTAAAAATCGTAGAGGGAGACCAAGAGATGAATAAACTAAGCAGATTCAGAAGGATGTAGGTTGCAGTAGGTACTGGGAGATGAAGAAGCTTGCACAGGACAGAGTAGCATGGAGAGCTGCATCAAACCAGTCTCAGGACTGAAGACCACAACAACAGGGGAGAGAGCTGTATGTAAATTAGGGTAGCGGTAATTAAATCAAAGGCATTATTCGTTATGGCAGAATCTCATGAAATTTAAGTCACCAACTTTCTCCTCTGAAATATTTTTTTGATACCCACCTTCATAGGGAGAAATCATCACGATAATAAAATAAGAGAAATCAGAGCTTGCATACAGAGCTTTAAGTTCGTTTTTTCCACGCATTGTTTAAGAGTGGAATGGTAGAGAAATTACTTGAATGTCGTTCGATGAACCATTTGCCAGTCACTTAACTGTGAACTGCAAAGTAATCATGCAGATGTGTGTGTAGATCTTTACTAATGAGCCACACCAAATTTCTTCAGTGTTGAGCTGACCATGTTTTCTGCCACCATACCTGATATATGAAGTATTCCTAATATTCTACACGTTTCTTCCCTGTATATATCATCAAGAAACCTCTGCCCAGTATATTATTTGCCCTTCTTTCTTGCTTTAAATTGTTGCATTACAATAGTGTTAGTGTACCTGAAAAAGTACATATGAATGAGGGCTATAATAGTTCGTGTGTGTGTGTGTGTGTGTGTGTGTGTGTGTGTGTGTGTGTGTGTGTGTGTGTGTGTGCGTGTGTTGTGTATGTGTTGTTTGTGTGATTTTGTACATCTGAAGGACTTTTTTTATGGCTCAATGTACATTTATATTACTATGTATTGTGGGGTAATGGGGGAGTTGTGACGCCCTGAAAATATTCTAAGTTTGGAGTTGGCGTGGCCGCACTGGGGCCTCTCAGTGGGCCTCGGCTCGTCGGTGGACGCATGGTGCCGAACGTTAGTCAGGATCCAGGGACTGTGTGGATGGGAATTTCGTGGTGTTGCTGTGTCGATGAAGGAGACATGCCAGGAGTGACAAAGATGGCGGACTTTCTGAAACCTTAATGGAAGACATTTCACAGTTTGTACAGTAATTAATAGTAGTCAGATGAATCATGATACCTCAAAAAGAAACATGTACCTTTTCATTATTTCAACGAAGATTCTGATGCTGTAACCAGATTTTCAATACCTTTATTAGTTTAAAATTTAGTATCTGACGATAAATTATACAAGTAACACCCAGCAATGAATTTCCGAAATCTAAACGGTTCATCCGATTTTGTCGATCGATGTGTCTTTAGAAAGCTATTAGTGTAAACCAGATTGTTCGGAGCCATTCTAGCAACAGGTATCATTAATAATTCTTGGAGGACAGTGAAGCTTATTTTCATTAGAAAGTCAGAGAGAATAATCATACCAAGGCTATGGACATGAAACCAATCAATGTTCCCTTTCTTTTAAAAACATTAGACAAACTGCTTAAGTGCATGTTATGGAAAGGACGATAATTCTAGTTCCTGTGCATGAAAAGCTACACATGTCAACCAGGCAAATCATCTGATAGATGAGAAAGTGGAGGCCAACACTACTACAATATGTCACCAAGAAGGGGTTTACTCCTGGCTATTGTGAAGATTAATGGTGAATGAAGTCTTAAAAGGGTTCAGTGCTAGAGATTGCTTTTGCTGTGGATATGGAGACGATTTAATGACAGTGATACTTAACAAATTTGTGTAACAAGTAGTAGTGAAGTTTCTTTTCAGTAAGGTGTGTACACTCCTGGAAATTGAAATAAGAACACCGTGAATTCATTGTCCCAGGAAGGGGAAACTTTATTGACACATTCCTGGGGTCGGATACATCACATGATCACACTGACAGAACCACAGGCACATAGACACAGGCAACAGAGCATGCACAATGTCGGCACTAGTACAGTGTATATCCACCTTTCGCAGCAATGCAGGCTGCTATTCTCCCATGGAGACGATCGTAGAGATGCTGGATGTAGTCCTGTGGAACGGCTTGCCATGCCATTTCCACCTGGCGCCTCAGTTGGACCAGCGTTCGTGCTGGACGTGCAGACCGCGTGAGACGACGCTTCACCCAGTCCCAAACATGCTCAATGGGGGACAGATCCGGAGATCTTGCTGGCCAGGGTAGTTGACTTACACCTTGTAGAGCACGTTGGGTGGCACGAGATACATGCGGACGTGCATTGTCCTGTTGGAACAGCAAGTTCCCTTGCCGGTCTAGGAATGGTAGAACGATGGGTTCGATGACGGTTTGGATGTACCGTGCGCTATTCAGTGTCCCCTCGACGATCACCAGTGGTGTACGGCCAGTGTAGGACATCGCTCCCCACACCATGATGCCGGGTGTTGGCCCTGTGTGCCTCGGTCGTATGCAGTCCTGATTGTGGCGCTCACCTGCACGGCGCCAAACACGCATACGACCATCATTGGCACCAAGGCAGAAGCGACTCTCATCGCTGAAGACGACACGTCTCCATTCGTCCCTCCATTCACGCCTGTCGCGACACCACTGGAGGCGGGCTGCACGATGTTGGGGCGTGAGCGGAAGACGGCCTAACGGTGTGCGGGACCGTAGCCCAGCTTCATGGAGACAGTTGCGAATGGTCCTCGCCGATACCCCAGGAGCAACAGTGTCCCTAATTTGCTGGGAAGTGGCGGTGCGGTCCCCTACGGCACTGCGTAGGATCCTACGGTCTTGGCGTGCATCCGTGCGTCGCTGCGGTCCGGTCCCAGGTCGACGGGCACGTGCACCTTCCGCCGACCACTGGCGACAACATCGATGTACTGTGGAGACCTCACGCCCCACGTGTTGAGCAATTCGGCGGTACGTCCACCAGGCCTCCCGCATGCCCACTATACGCCCTCGCTCAAAGTCCGTCAACTGCACATACGGTTCACGTCCACGCTGTCGCGGCATGCTACCAGTGTTAAAGACTGCGATGGAGGTCCGTATGCCACGGCAAACTGGCTGACACTGACGGCGGCGGTGCACAAATGCTGCGCAGCTAGCGCCATTCGACGGCCAACACCGCAGTTCCTGGTGTGTCCGCTGTGCCGTGTGTGTGATCATTGCTTGTACAGCCCTCTCGCAGTGTCCGGAGCAAGTATGGTGGGTCTGACACACCGGTATCAATGTGTTCTTTTTTCCATTTCCAGGAGTGTATATGAATCAAGAAAATTATAACCATATGTTAAGAGGTGCAATATTGAAAAAGTACTATGACATTCTATTGAATGCTATGTAGAACTTATTATGTAATGAATAAGCTGGGTATAAAAATGAAATTGCCAAATGTGAAACAGAAAAATGTTTCTCTTTTATCCAGGTAATGATGAAGTAAACTGTGAGCTATTTCTTGTCTAGTTAAAAAACCATAGTTTTCACTAAATATTACATACTAGTCATATTGTAAACAATTATGACTGTTGTTGGAGGTATAAACGTATTTTTATTATAAAATATACCAATTAATTTGGAACACTTTACTAACTGGTTCTATATTAATCCACATTGCTTTTCTTAGTAATTATAAAGTATTATCATACCAACTTAGTCTTTTTTAACAACAATGGTGGGGAGTTAAACACAACAAATGACTTATGTAACTATAGTAAAGTTGGATACCTGGCATTAGGATAAGTTTTTTCCATCAAATAAAAAATAAACAGAAATTGTTACCTGAATAGCGAATAATCCATTATTCATTCCTTAAAATGTGCTTTAGGCCACCTGATTATTCTACTGGAGGAACGTGAAAAACTGTAATGAAATTCACCTATATAAACTATAGCACATGAAACAGAGAAGTTTCTTACAGCTACTGTTCTTTACTTGTGAATAATCTGTCTTATTTATACAAAAATGCTGCTGGCAAAATATATCCACTGTTCCTCCCACTGATTGGTAGTATTTTTGTATTAGAGTACTAGATAGCATCTTTTATACCAAAATTACCTTAATGTCCCAAATGTTCTTACCTCTTAACATTACCATTTACTAGGGGGGCTGAACATAAAATGTCAACTGATGGACTGGTAGCATAAAATTAGCTTAGTTTCATGTGCTATATGATTTATGAAAACAATTTTCTTCTAATAATTCTTCTCTGCTGCATAAAAAATTCTTATCTCTTAGATGTGTAAAATGGATGCTGTTAAAAATTCCAAATTTTAAAATCATTTGTAATAACATTCAATTGGCTTTGCAGACAAATTTCAGATACTTAACAAGCAAACAATAATCCTTAATTCAGGAGTTCTTCTGCAATAAATCTTTATGAGCATTCATGGCATTAACTTAAAACTACGACATTTTAAGAAAAAGTAAAAAATTATTCAATACAGGAACATTGACATAAATCTGTTTTTGTCACATATATGTTATGATGAAGTATAATGTTCTGTTCAGCACTACTATATATTTGGCACAAAGAACATTGAACCTCAAAAGGCTGCTTAAAAAAAATCAAGAAATAAGTACTATTCAAAGGCAATTGCTAAACTATTTGACAGCTTTAGCTGGCTAAATAAGCTTACATTTGAAAATTAACTTACTGTAGTTTTGTAGCTTCATAGAATGTCTCACAAAGAAGGGTAGAAAATATTTGGCCCATCATATGGCTTAGACTATGACCTAATGTCCACAAAACTATTGTCATTAATGAAATGAAAAAACATGATTCTCACAAGGAAATATGGAGGACGGTCCTCTACCAAAAAGTGTGCTTTTTTGGCCTAGATATTATTCACAGCTTTGATCTCATCATTATTATTATCGGTATTTGATAAAAAATTACAAGTTTTGTTGTTACATACCATACCAGAGGAGTGACATGAGTATCTGTTCTTATTAATGAGTGGAACTTGTGAATGAAAGGCATAGAATATGTTATGTTAGAGAGGAGCTCAAATATTGAGCATCTTTCTTATTTGCATTGCAGTTGAGAATCATGCTAAGAGACAACATCTATCATCCAAGTGGAACAGTAATTATAGTAGCTTGTGAGAGAATCTGTCTGCACAGACATTGTCAATCATCTACCTTTTATGAATTATAATTAATGTTATGCAAATATGAACAGTTCTCTGAAGAACAAAACTTGCTTCTGATTCAAACTGCCATAGGGAGTAGTAGTTCTGCTGATTTAGAAAGACCGTCTCTCACAAACACCCAGTTTCAATATAGTAACAAATGCATTACATGAAAACGATAATTACGTTTAAATTACGATGATTCAGAAGATATGGACATGTTTTTGACAATATTATATTAAATAATGCAAATATAATTACTGTTTTTCAGCCAAAAGTTTGAGAAGCCAAAATTATAATACCTGTTTACTTTCCAGTTATAGTGAATAAGATACGATTACATTTCAATGTAAATCAGCTTACTATATTGCAAGGTATTCATATTTAAGACAGTTGATTTAATTAATGTACTTAACGACCAATCTGGGTATTGTAAATTACTGTTGATGGGGTATCAATGTATGTTGTCTGATTCTGCAACGTTACATGATGTTGTGAGTGTTTATGGACAATGTGAATTATAAAAATATGAAATGACTTTATATATTATCCAATAAAATTAGAATATCAGTATTAAATTTCATTACATCAACAATTACACAATGAGAAGGCAAAGTTCATTTTGACTTACATAAGGTCACAGTCGAACTACTAAACAATAATAAAGAGGTATTATTAAATCTTCAGTAAACAAACCACATCTGACAAAATAGAACACTACAATATACTTTCCCTTTCTCTAAACTCAGTATCTCATTACTAAAGATTCATGGTTTGGATACTGACTGATTTTAATGGAACTGAATAACTTCTTATATCATATAAACAAAGAATAACACCTCCAACTGAAATAAATGGTTGTAGCTCTGTCATAAGTTGCATTGAGGTACCTGTTCTTATTTCTTGATGGTGATTTTCAAACTACGAGGGCAGTTCAATAAGTAATGCAACACATTTTTTTTCTCGGCCAATTTTGGTTGAAAAAACCGGAAATTTCTTGTGGAATATTGTCAAATATTCCCGCTTCGTCTCGTATAGTTTCATTGACTTCCGACAGGTGGCAGCGCTGTACGGAGCTGTTAAAATGGCGTCTGTAACGGATGTGCGTTGCAAACAACGGGCAGTGATCGAGTTTTTCTTTTGGCGGAAAACTAGGGCATCTCAGATATTCATAGGCGCTTGCAGAATGTCTACGGTGATCTGGCAGTGGACAAAAGCGTGGTGAGTCGTTGGGCAAAGCGTGTGTCATCATCGCCGCAACGTCAAGCTAGACTGTCTGATCTCCCGCGTGTGGGCCGGCCGTGCACAGCTGTGACTCCTGCAATGGCGGAGCGTGCGAACTCACTCGTTCGAGATGATCGACGGATCACCATCAAACAACTCAGTGCTCAACTTGACATCTCTGTTGGTAGTGCTGTCACAATTGTTCACCAGTTGGGATATTCAAAGGTTTGTTCCCGCTGGGTCACTCGTTGTCTAACCAAACACCATAAAGAGCAAAGGAGAACCATCTGTGCGGAATTGCTTGCTCGTCATGTGGCTGAGGGTGACAATTTCTTGTCAAAGATTGTTACAGGCGATGAAACATGGGTTCATCACTTCGAACCTGAAACAAAACGGCAATCAATGGAGTGGCGCCACACCCACTCCCCTACCAAGAAAGAGCTTAAAGCCATACCCTCAGCCGGTAAAGTCATGGTTACAGTCTTCTGGGGCGCTGAAGGGGTTATTCTGTTCGATGGCCTTCCCCATGGTCAAACGATCAACTCTGAAGTGTATTGTGCTACTCTTCAGAAATTGAAGAAACGACTTCAGCGTGTTCGTAGGCACAAAAATCTGAACGAACTTCTCCTTCTTCATGACAATGCAAGACCTCACACAAGTCTTCGCACCCGAGAGGAGCTCACAAAACTTCAGTGGACTGTTCTTCCTCATGCACCCTACAGCCCCGATCTCGCACCGTCGGATTTCCATATGTTTGGCCCAATGAAGGACGCAATCCATGGGAGGCACTACGTGGATGATGAAGAAGTTATAGATGCAGTACGACATTGGCTCCGACATCGACCAGTGGAATGGTACCGTGCAGGCATACAGGCCCTCATTTCAAGGTGGCGTAAGGCCGTAGCATTGAATGGAGATTACGTTGAAAAATAGTGTTGTGTAGCTAAAAGATTGGGGAATAACCTGGTGTATTTCAATGCTGAATAAAACAACCCCTGTTTCAGAAAAAAAATGTGTTGCATTACTTATTGAACTGCCCTCGTATCTGTGGTGTAAGTGTGAAAAATACAGGCGACAGTCCATGTGCAGAAACTGCCCCTGCAGTAATTCAAGCGGTATATGGCCGACATAACAAAAGCAAAATACACCACAATACACCACATTAGAGTTCTGTAATGTCTGTCTTAGTTGGTGTATTTTGCTGTTGTTAAGTCGGACGTATACCACTTTCATTACTTCATGGGAAGTTTCTGTACATGGGCTATCGCCTGTACATGTATTGTTTGAAAATAGGCATAGATGTTCCAAAGTAATCAGCATCAAAAAATAAAAACAGATATTTGTATGTGCAACTTATGATAGAGCTACAACCATTTATTTCAATCATAAGACATGTGGCAGACGTATTTTTCACCTGCAGCATGCTGAATGTTCAAAAATATCTCCAATAACGTACCTGATGGCGTTGATAGTGTGCTGTGGTGTTCTGAAAATTATCAGTAAAACATAATTATATTGTCAGTGACACTGCCTGAAGATTAAAAGTGTGTGTCGATCTGAAACATAGTTTTAATCTTCCAGGACGTTTCATATGAATGCAGTCATTCTGGAAGTATATTCTCAGTGTTATCTATAATTTTATCATCTTTAATTTTTCATTATTCGTTTCTATAATATTTCTGAGCATAATGATTACTCACTAATGTTGAGGTACTGTACCAACATCTTCAAAATGAGGTTGACTAATAAAAAATAACCATCACTGATACTTTTGTCTTTAAATTAAATACTGCATGTTTCACTCTGTTGTGAACATAGTATTTTGTTTCTGTGTTGCTGAACAATGAGTGCAATTCTGTTTTGTAACTAATTTTGTACTCACCCAATGGATCGACGACTTTTAACAAATATATTATTTCTGTTATCATATCCCTCAGTGTGGTCACCAGGCCTCCCTGCATAGCACTGAAACATGAAGTACGGAGCTATAGTTGTTATAATTAATTACATTTTCCAATGATAAAATGCAAAGTAAATTTTATGATGTGGGAAGTGTCAGTAGAACAAACTTAGAACACTTATTTACTATTAAATAAACAAATAAAAACGTTATTTATACAGCTGCTTGCTGGCTATTTGGACAGCTTTCTATTTTATTTTATTGTTATTACTCTTTTCTTGGCTGTTTATCAATATTCAAGAATTCCTCTATGGTACAGAAAGAGCTGTTAAGGAGAAACTTCTATAATCTACATTTGAAAACACTTGTTTTATCTGGTGGGAATTATATTTCCATGGGAAGATTGTCAAAGAATTTAGTAGCTAGAACATTTCATCACTTTCAATATCGAATCTAGATTCATTAAAGCTTAATGCAGATCATTTTTCCTTCTGTTGTAGTAATTGTGAATATCTCTGATACTCCCAAACTTAATGGATTGTTGATAGAAAACTTCATAAGTGAATAAATGCACTGTATACTTTTTAAACAAAGATGTGCAAGATGTTCATGTGTGAACACAGAAAATAGTTCTAATTTCTTCCCTCTGTGCAATGGGTACTTTTTACCTAACAGAGGAGTTACCCCCAGAATATTTTCCCACAGATACCATTGAATGAAAATGTGCAAAATATGCCATCTTTCTGACTCCTCTATTCCCGAAAAGTACCTGAACCTAAGACCTTTTGCAAATCTACTGTATGATTATCCCAATTAAGGTTTTCAGTAATATAATCACCTGCAATTTTATACTCTGTTTATAATTTATTGATGGTATACTAGATGAATAGGACATGGGATATACGCTACAAAAATGTTATCTAAAATTTGCAAACAGGAATTTTTAACACTTACGGGTAGTCCATTTGTACAAAACTCACCATTACAAAACATTTCATTAACAGTCAGACTGACCATATTTGCTTTTATTCTCTGATTATTATACATAGAAGATAGTTGTTTTCAAAATTTAGGTGATGACTTTTATATTCATATAGCACCTGTTACATGTTCTTAGGTGGTTTATGGACTACTATTATTATAGTTCTAATCTTAGGACATCTTGTTCATCTCATTCCCTGTTGCTAAATGTTACTTGTACTCATCATCTCTTAAGTGGTGATTATTTTGTGATACATTTTTATATATATGTCAAATCGAGGAATAGACCTTATCTTATTGCGTTAATTACATACCTTTGCATTAATATATAACTGTAATAAATTTTTTAATGGTTAGATACTGTTATCATTATTGTTCTGGTAAGATGATTGCGATTATACCTATCTGTAAACCGGTTAGTGTTTTCTTTATTTGTACTTTTTTCTTGTAGCCTCTGCTGGTGAGTTGTGAGAAGCGGCAAAGCGGTAGCATCCATCATGTTGGTCAGTCATATGGTAACCTATATGTTATCTATGTAATTACTCTGCTTTTCACAATAAAGTGCCTAGCAGAGGATTCAATGAACCACATTCAAGCTGTCTCTACCGTTCCACTCTCGAACGGCGCGCGGGAAAAATAAACACTTAAATTTTTCTGTGCAAGCCCTGATTTCTCTCATTTCATCGTGATGACCATTTTCTTCTATGTAGTTGGGTACCACAACATGATTTCGCAATTGGAGGAGAAAAATAGTGATAGAAATTTCATGAGAAGTTCCCGTCGCAACGAAAAACGCCTTTGTTTTAATGATTGCCACTTCAGTTCGTGTATCATGTCTGTGGCACTATCTCTCCTATTTCGCAATAGTACAAAACGAGCTGTCCGTCTTTGAACTTTTTCGATTTCATTCGTCAGTCCCACCTGATGCGGATAGCACACCGCACAGCAATAGTCCAGAATAGGCCAGATAAGCGTGTTGTAAGCAGTCTCTTTAGTAGACTTGTTGCACCTTCTAAGTGTTCCGCAAATGAATCACAGTCTTTGGTTCATTCAACCCACAACATTATCTATGTGATCATTCCAATTTAGGTTATTTATATTTGTATTCCCTAAGTATTTAGTTGAATTTACAGCCTTAGGATTTGTGTGACTTATCGCGTAATCGAAATTTAGCGAATTTCTTTTATTACTCATGTGAATAACTTAACTATTTTCTTATTCAGGGTCAATTTCAACTTTTCGCACCATACAGACATCTTATCTAAATCATTTTGTAATTCATTTTGTTCGTCTGATGGCTTAACAAGACAGTAAATGACAGCATCATCTGCAAACAATCTAACAGACTTACTCAGATTGTCTCTTATATCGTTAACATGGATCGAGAACAGTAGAAGGCCAGTAACACTTCCTTGGGGAACGTTGGATATTTCTTGTCTTACTCGATGACTTTCCGGCTATTACTACGAACTGTGATCTTTCTGACAGGAAATCACGAATCAAGTCGCACAACTGAGGCGATATTCCATAGGCACACAGTTTGGTTAGAAGATGCTTGTGAGGAACGGTGTCGAAAGCCTTCTGGATATCTAAAAATATGGATCCAATTTGACAACCCCTGTCGATAGCACTCATTACTTCATGAGTATAGGGAGCTAGTTGTGTTTCACAAGAACGATGTTTCCTGAATCCGTGTTGGCTATGTGTAAATAAATCGTTTTCTTCGAAGTAGTTTATAATGTTCAAACACAGTACATGTTCCAAACCCCTACTGCAAAACGACGATAGTGATATGGGCCCGCAATTCGGTGGATTAGTCCTGTTTCCCTTTTTGGGTGTTGGTGTGACTTAGCAATTTCTGTGAGCGAGCGGTTGTATGTAATTGCTAAATAAGGAGCTATTGTATCAGCATAACCTGAAAGGAAACTGACTCAGCATAACCTGAAAGGAAACTGACTGGCATACAATCTGGACCGGAGGCCTTGCCTTTATTAAGTGATATAAGCTGCTTTGCTAGACCGAGGATATCTACTTCTATGTTTCTCATCTTGGCAGTTGTGCTTGGTTGAAATTCATAAATATTTACTTCGTCTTCTTTGGTGAGGGAGTTTCGGAAAACCGTGTTTAGTAACTCCACTTTAGTGGCACTGTCATCATTGATTTTATCGTTATCGCACAGGGAAGGCATTGATTGCGTCTTGCCACTGGTGTGCTTTATGTATGACCAGAATCTCTTTTGGTTTTCTGCCAGATTCCAAGACAGAGTTTCGTTGTGGAAATTATTAAAAGAATCTCGCATTGAATTAAGCGCTATATTTCGAAAATCTACAAAAATCCCCAATGTTGGGTATTTTGTGTTCTTTTAAATTTGTCATGCTTTTTTCGTTGCTTCTGCAACAGCAATCTGAAGCGCTTTGTGTATCATGAGGGATCATTACCATCACATACTAATTTATGTGGTGTATATCTCTCAATTGCCATCGATACTATCTCTTTGAAATCATTACACATGTTTTCTACACTTACATGATCAGATCGGAAGGACTGGAGGCTGTCTCTTCAACAGGCCATAAGAGCATTTTTTTTCAGCTTTTTTAAATAGATGTGCTTTGCATTTATTTTTGATTGTTCTAGGTGTTATGGCTGCATGTTTGTCATTCAAGCAAACAGTTGTCTTTTGGACACTCCTATTGAGTGCTGTGTTAAAGATTACAAGCCATGCATTTTTAACTTTAACACGTTGAGGTGAGACCATAGTAACGATTGATGTTGTTTTATTCACATTTTATGGGTAGATCATTAGGGATATTTATGTTATTCATGATTTATGTTTAGATTATTTGTGATGTTCATTTTGTTTTGCAATTGTGTACATTTTTGTCTCAGAGTTGACGAGATGGTTCAGAGCCAATATAAACAAATAATATTGTACAGTATCCATGCATGGCTGTTGTTATTTCATTAACTTCGTCAAGTTACAGTTTTGTATGTCACTGAAAGAAATTCACTTACCTCAAGACGTACCTGTCGTGTTACGGAAATTTCACTATTTTTAAAAAATTAATGAATGCTAATATCTTGCAGGTGCACTCTAATACTTAAGTTAATAGTTCTACCTCAGACTTGAGTGATGTGTGTTACAGAATAAGATCAGAATTTCTGAGATAATAAGGCAAGATTTTCATTTGTCGGATTCATTATGCAGGTTGTTGGACAAAGCTGTTCCTAATCTGACATATACAACATTAAGATTTTAATGTTTTGTATAGATAAAGGCTCCACAGCGATCAATTCCAAAGATGTTGCTTCTTAGCCGTTACTGCATAATGAGGCTTAATTTAACATGATAAATTTACAGCATGGTTTCCTGTCACAATGTTATTGTTTTTAGATGTTACTTAGTTTCATTTTACTCATACTTTACAGCAGACATATTTCATACATGTTACACTTGATAATGGTGACTGAGCTTCACCAGAACTAGTCATCTAAAATTTCCATAATTTACTGTATTGTGACTGAGCTTCACTGGAACTAGTCATGTAAACTTTCGGTAATTTACTGTGGCTATTGTTTCATTACTCTTCTGAAGTCAAATATGTTTAAAAAAGAAAAATTTCTATCTTTGTCTTCTCTACTATATCTTTGTTCTTTTGCCCTGCCAATGTATCATAGTTCTCACTTATTGTCATTGCTAACCATTAGTTTGTAGAGTGAGGTAACGGGTTAGTTGTGACACCCTGAAAATATTCTGATTTCAGAGTTGGCGTGGCCACGTGGGCCGCTCGGCACGCTGACCATGTGGTGCCAGGCAAGACGGGTAGCCCCAGCATGTGGTCCAGTCACTGTGTGGCTGGGAATTCCTCTGTGACACTGTGTCGATGAAGGAGACAGGCCAGGACTACCAAAGATGGAGGACCTTGTGAAACCTTAATGGCAGACATTTCAGAGTTTGTATAGAAATTAACAATAGCCAGATGAATCATGATACCTCAAAAAAAACCATGTACCTTACCATTATTTGCACAACAACTCTGATGGTGTAATCAGATTTTCAACATCTTTATTAGTTTAGAGTTTAGCATCTGATGATAAATTATACAAGTAACACCCAGCAACGTATTTCCAGAATCTAAACGGTTCATCCAATTTTGTCGATCGACTTCTCTTTAAGAAGCTATTAGTGTAAAGCTAAATTGGTATAAATTTCAGGCATGTAACTTTAATATCATATCAATAATTGGACGTCAAAGTGGGCGATTACTATCGATCGAGTCAGGCCATTAAGTACTCCACAGTTACACGAAAAAACGGTAGCAGCATGCTTATAACTATATTTATTCGTCTTTGTTTATATCTGATATATACTATTCATGAAGAAATTGGTCAATTATTTACTGTGTTTTAGAAAGCACAGAGACATTTAGGCTACTGGCTTACTTCTGTTCTATTCCTCTGATATATGTTTATTTAATTTGTTTACTTACTTAATAATGTGGGTTAGAGTGTGCTTATGGTCCAGCGGTGGGAATATTTATTTAATTTCAAGCTATTTAAACGAAAATCCAGTATTTCGAATGTGTTTCATTATGTTTGTGATGTGAGTGTTGGCTTGGAGACAAAGCAGGAATACTCTAGCCAATCACAGTGATCATTCCAAAAAGGACACATGGAGAGACTACATGGAAGTGGGGGAGTTCTGGACGATACGGGAAAGGACACGAGAGAGTCCTGGACAGTACAGGGCGACCGATGCACAGTCGCGGGAAAGTCTTAATGAGTGGAGCAGTTTGCGCATGGTCGCAGTGATGACTTGTCGTAGTGAGGACTTGTGCCCTTGTGAGATCTCTGTAGCTTCTGCAGTGAAGACGTAGTATGCGTTTAGATGTGAATATCTCATGAGGTATGTTGTTTCTCGTAACTAATTATGTGAAATAGGAATCTATTGTTTCCCTGTTATTCATCCTATATTTTATTTAATTGCTGGACCATCGACACCAGTAAGTGTTTTACAGTAATAAAGGATATTCTTGTAGGTACTTATACTATCACGCTCATCATTTAAAGTCGTTAAAATAGTACCTGCAAAATTTATTTAATTGCAATCTTTCATGTATAAATGTTTATATTAGGTTCAAAATTCGCATTTTCCGATTGATAGGAACCTTTGGCCATTCGATTCTTGTGCATATTCATATTGTATTCTGTAGACTCATCAGTATTAGGCTTGTAATGCAACAACTTGTATCGTAGCCCCTAGACAACGAAACCAGCCAAAACATTCAGTATTTCAACTCTGAGTCAGAGGGTACATAGCTGAGGCCCAACACACCAAATATTATTTGGAAGCCTGCAGTAGTCTTGAGTTAATTATCCTGCATTTTAATTTTGCTGATGGATACAGTAGGACCTCACAGTTCTTGAACAGTTTGATATAGAAACCAAGTAAAATAAATCTGTAACCAGTATGAAACTGAAACCACTTACATGGTTTCTAGGTTAATATGATTTTAACTTAAGTGGGAAATAATTATGTTGTGGATTTTTTGTATCTATGATCTAATTTTGCTGTGTTATTTGTGTCACAATTGAATAATTATTATTCTGTTACTTACAATGTTGTAGTTAAGGCAGAACTATTTAATGGGAAGATGGGAGGAGGAAAAAGGTGTCAGATTCGCTGTTTCGACTATAGCACTATTGTTATGAAGTCAGTGAGTAACTTACATTCTTTTGCTGCTATAGAGCCGTGTATTAACAACTTAATGCGACTGTATATTATGTAGAATTCAATAATTTTCTCATTTATACTACAAATTATTCTTTTACTGTTCAAAGGGGAGGGAAGTTCTTTGTACCACGAGACCATCTACAGTTGTAAAAATCTTGAGTAAAGTAAAGTTTGTTCTTGTAATGATGAGAATAAAAAATTGTTAGAAATGTGCTATTAGTGCTGTTGAGAATGTTCTGTATGTAGTATAGTTTCGATGAGATGGATAATGATGAATGACCTTGAAGTTACATGAGAGGCAACTATTGAGAGGGTTGTGGGACTCAAAATCGTAAAAGAGTGTCAAATTAGGGCCTATGTTTAGTTTCAGCATATTCATTACAATTATACTCTTTGTGTTGTTTCACTGAATGGCATAACCAGGAATATTATCATTTCCTAGAATTTTGAGGACACTACTGATATAATCAATAAGATCATTAATATACAATGTCTCATCACAATGCCCTGTTGTAAACCTGAAGTTATTTCTATGCCTGTCAGTGACCATACACTATTCCATCTTTTATATGCCCTAGGAAGAAATCCTGAGTCTATTTACAAATAGTCTTCTATGTAGTGTACACATAATGTATGGTTGACCATTCAAAACATTAATCAGGCAGAACTTCGTGTAAATTCATTATTCAGACTACAATTATTCATAGTACAATGTACATTTAGTTGTCCCACAAACCATCTTAACTTAAACTTACGAGGGCAGTTCAATAAGTAATGCAACACATTTTTCTTCTCGGCCAATTTTGGTTGAAAAAACGGGAAATTTCTTGTGGAATATTTTCAAATATTCCCGCTTCGTCTCGTATAGTTTCATTGACTTCCGACAGGTGGCAGCGCTGTATGGAGCTGTTAAAATGGCGTCTGTAACGGATGTGCGTTGCAAACAACGGGCAGTGATCGAGTTTCTTTTGGCGCAAAACCAGGGCATCTCAGATATTCATAGGCGCTTGCAGAATGTCTACGGTGATCTGGCAGTCGAGAAAAGCAGGGGGAGTAGTTGGGCAAAGCGTGTGTCATCATCGCCGCAAGGTCAAGCAAGACTGTCTGATCTCCCGCGTGTGGGCCGGCCGTGCACAGCTGTGGCTCCTGCAATGGCAGAGCGTGCAAACACACTCGTTCGAGATGATCGACGGATCACTATCAAACAACTCAGTGCTCAACTTGACATCTCTGTTGGTAGTGCTGTCACAATTGTTCACCAGTTGGGATATTCAAAGATTTGTTCCCGCTGGGTCCCTCGTTGTCTAACTGAACACCATAAAGAGCAAAGGAGAAGCATCTGTGCGGAATTGCTTGCTCGTCATGTGGCTGAGGGTGGCAATTTCTTGTCAAAGATTGTTACAGGCGATGAAACATGGGTTCATCACTTCGAACCTGAAACAAAACGGCAATCAATGGAGTGGCGCCACACCCACTCCCCTACCAAGAAAAAGTTTAAAGCCATACTCTCAGCTGGTAAAGTCATGGTTACAGTCTTCTGGGACGCTGAAGGGGTTATTCTGTTTGATGTCCTTCCCCATGGTCAAACGATCAACTCTGAAGTGTATTGTGCTACTCTTCAGAAATTGAAGAAACGACTTCAGCGTGTTCGTAGGCACAAAAATCTGAACGAACTTCTCCTTCTTCATGACAACGCAAGACCTCACACAAGTCTTCGTACCCGAGAGGAGCTCACAAAGCTTCAGTGGACTGTTCTTCCTCATGCACCCTACAGCCCCGATCTCGCACCGTCGGATTTCCATATGTTTGGCCCAATGAAGGACGCAATCCGTGGGAGGCACTACGCGAATGATGAAGAAGTTATTGATGCAGTACGACGTTGGCTCCGACATCGACCAGTGGAATGGTACCGCGCAGGCATACAGGCCCTCATTTCAAGGTGGCATAAGGCCGTAGCACTGATTGGAGATTACGTTGAAAAATAGTGTTGTGTAGCTAAAAGATTGGGGAATAACCTGGTGTATTTCAATGCTGAATAAAACAACCCCTGTTTCAGAAAAAAAATGTGTTGCATTACTTATTGAACTGCCCTCGTATTAATGCCTGGAAATTTTAATATAGTACAGAATAGGGAATTTCAGCTGAGCTGATCATTTGAGTTGGGTATATTAATTCATCTGAACAGAGAGTTGTAACTCCAGACTTGATATTAGTGTTGATGTTCAGACATATCCAAACTTTTCTTTTGCAGATACTTAGTACTTGTTAGATTCCTGTTTTTACTAATAAACTTTTTTTTGCTCTAAATGTTCTGAAACAAATAACACTGAGTCTTAATTGATTAAGACATTGATTGAAAATCTGCATAGATCATTGTAAATTTCAATGTGGCAACTGCACATGTAAATTGGTAATTCCTAGTGTAGTCACACTAAATACCTCTGGGATCCTTGTATTTTATTAACTCACTACATACTTTCTAAACCAAGTTAGTGTTCATACATAATGTTCATGCAAAGTAGTAAATATGAACCTAGCAATTTTGCAGACAAATAAGTAATTTCCAAAATCGAGAAATATTTGCACACAGATTATTATATAGGTAATCTGCACAAAGATCTTCAGTTCCAGGCGAGGTCATACACGAACTAGCACTTCTATGAGAATCTGCCACTCACATTCATATTACAATGTGTACTGTCTGTTATTAGCTTCTTTGAGTGAATCTGGGAGTAACATCTATGCCATTTGTGTCTTGATATCTTCGTGTCAACGATGTGAACATATGTTAACTGCTATAACTGATCATAAAGTTCCTTGTGTTCAGTGAGTATACTATCAAAAGCCAGTTTTTATATGCAACTGTCAGACATCATATTTGAAAGTGCACTGCAGATAATTTATACTGGTGTACTGATTAATAGGATGCTGGAAGTGTCTGCCTGTGAAAAAAATTATGTGTAAGCTGTACTGTTCATTCTATGTCAGCAGTGACTATAAAAGTGCAACAAGTATAATAATTATGAAAAGTGTAGTGTGGATTACAGGAAAAATCCCCATAAAGCCAGTTTCATAGTATTCTGACGAACTTCCTTCAATGTGAAACCGAGTGCAGAATAGAATTCATATCTATGTATGTTTTCAAACGGTCTACAGACTAGAGCAATATTCTAGAATGGATTGTATGAATTATCCTTCGTAGTCTGATTTTATCTTCCTAGTATCCTACCAATGAATGGAGTGCTTCTTCCATTTCATTTCATACCCCTACTAATTGTTAAAGCCAGGTATTTGCATGAGTTTACTGATTTCATTTGTCACTCTTTGAAATTGTAGTCATATGATACTATGTTTCTTCATTTTGTGATGTGCATAATTCTGAAACGATTAAAACTAGTTGACAGTAAATTCACCACTTTGAAATGGTATCAAAATGTGACTGAATATGTCTTCACGTATTTTTCAGAAGGAATTTCATCACTACCAACAACATGATTTTATAATTTTTATAGGTGGCTACTTGTATACTCAACAAGATTTTCAGTATTGAATATTAACAGCTTGTGCCCAACACAGCCCACTGGTACACACCTGAAGTTACTTTTACATTTGTCAGTGACTCTCCATGCAAGATATGTTAATTCTTCCTTCCTAGGAAATCCTCAACATAGTTAAAACTTTTGCCTGATACCCACACGATAATACTTTCAGTAAGAAACATGGTGGGCATACTGATTGAAATGGTTTTTGGGTATCAAGGAATACTGTGTCCAACAGAGTGCCTTGATCAATGGATTTCCAGTTGTAAGGTAACAAAACTGCACATTGGATGTCATCTGATAAATGTTTCGGAATCTATGCTGTTTAATGTGGAAGAAGTCATTATGACTGAGAGACATCATTATGTTTGAGCACAGTATAGTTCTAAGTTTCCACAACAGTACATATATCTCACCGTACTGGACAGTAGTTTTGTGGATTACTTGTGTTACCCCTTTTGTACATGTGTGTGACTCGTGCTTTCTTTAAAGTGATCGACATGGTTTTTTTGTTTCAGAGCTCTATGGTATGTTATGGTTAAAACAGGCCCAAAATCAGCCAAACATTCTATATAGATTCTGACAGGGACTTCATAAGCAATGGATCTTAGTTCAGTTTCAGTGATGTCAGCTGTTTCTCGATGTTACTGACTCTCACATTTGCCTCATTCACGTTTACAATGGTGAGAGCTTCTTTTGTAAATAAAAATTCAGCAATGGAATTTGGAATTTCTGATTTTGCTTTGCTCTGGTCAATTTCTGTTCCCGTAACATCCGTGAGTACGAGGATAGTAACTTTTCCACCACAGGGAAACTTTACATTACAGTAACTCCTTTTTGTTTTTTTTAACCTAACTTTTGATAATACTCTGGTACAACAGTCGTTTAAGTCTTCATGCTTGACATTAATATATACAGCTAGAAAAAAAATTAGTACACCTGCAAAGACGAAATCGATTTTTATCCAGTGATGGCATATGCCACCTGGGGGATAGAGATGTCCTGTTAATGGTTTCAACATAATCTGCCAACAGATAGCATAGTGGTATATTTAACAAATCGCTATCTCTGCCTACCCTTTAACAGGAAATGTACACAGGCAGTAGACTCATTGTGGTGCAAACATGTGAACCAAGCAGGCAACCATATCACAGACACACACTTGTGCTTCCTACAGCAAACTGAGGGAGTTGGAAAGGGGTCAAGTTGTGGCTTTCCGAGTGGCGGGATGATCCTTCTGGAAAATTGCCACACAAGTTGGACGTGCTTCGTCAGCTGTGCAACGATGCTGGTATCTGTGCTCATGAATTTCAACCCATAGAGGAGGTTCTAGAGGTCCACACAGCTCAGACACCTGCGAGGCTTTTTATAATAAGTATAAGGCCAGCAGTGCAGATCGTACAGCTACCACAGTACAGATAAGAGGACTCGTGAGCCCAGCCACTTCAACATGACCTATTGCAAACCAGTTATTAGCATGTGTGTGGCCCAATTGATGTCATCAAAGGATCACTTAGAAGATGGAATGGTGCACCAGGACTTCAGTGATGAAAGCAGATTCTGCCTGTAAGCAAGTGATGGTCGCTTGCACGCAGACATAGACCTGGTGAGCGCTGTCTCGTACAATGTATTCATCAAAGACACACTGGCCCTTCCCAAGCCTTATGGTTTAGGGTACGATAAGCTATGACACTGTTTCACCTCTGGTGATTCTGGAGGGGATGCTAAACAGTGCTCAGTACCTGCAGAATGTTGTTAGACTCATTCCTTTGTTGTTCTTGCAACAGCAAGATGAGGCGCTGTTTCAACAGGATGATGTTCGTCCACACACTACCATTGAAGATCAACATCCACTGCAAGGCGTTCTCTCTACACCACGAGCTCCGGACTTGTTTGCAATTGAGCATGTGTGGAATATGATGGGACAAGAAGTGACTCACAGGACATGTCAACCAATAATTCTTACAGAACCATGTGAACAGATCGAGCAAGCAAGGCACAATGTATCACAGGACAGTATTCGCTATCTGTACTGTCGACTGGATGCGAGAGGCAGAGCCTCGATTACTGCCTATGGAGGCTGCTCCATATGCTAATAGGGGCTTTTCAGTATTGGTCACTCACTACCTGGTACCTCAGAACATCTTGTGCTATTCATCTGTAAATGCAATAATTTCATGTACTCCATATGTACTGTTGCAGCAATAAATGAATAGTGTACTAATTTTTTATGGCAGCGTATTTTATATATACATATATATATATATATATATATATATATATATATTAATCATTTCTCTATCTATAGCCCAATGATTTGTTTTATACGTATTATGCAGTTTCTTTATAGTGAAGCTTCTTCACAGTGATTAGAAGTTTCTTGATAGTTATTATATCCCAACACAAATTTTTCTACTAGGTGAACATCTATGCAGTAGGTGGTTAACATTTCTTTTAAACTAGAGACAAAACATGTTCAACATTCTCTTGTCCTGAGTGAAATGTTTTGATTTCCTCACTCTGGAACTATGGAACAGAAAGTTGGGGAGCAACAAGCAAAGCAAATCTAAACAAGGTACTGATTATTCAAGAATGTATTATATGAATCGTCCATGGAGTCAAATATAAGGAATCTTGCAGTTGCTTATTTTCAAAAACTAGTGTGCTGGTCATAGTAAAGATGTAAATTCTAAAAGCCATACTGTTTGTTAAGAGATTAAGATTCTTCCCACAGCGAACTTTAAATTTCACGTTAAGAAATTCTTTTTGCAAGACCCTTTCAACACATAACAAGAATATCACACTTACATTCAGAATAAGAAATACCTTGGAAAAATTTGTAAATAGTTTTCAGCAAACCATTCCTTTGTAATCTTATCATTACGTTAATCAATAACATATTCAGAATAATGTGTTGTTGTGTTACATACCAAACATTGTATTTTTGCTGGTTTTGTGTATGTGAGAGGAAACATTTGATGTTGAATAAAGTGTAATTATTATTATTATTTCTTTCTTTTCTCAGACGTTATGTCTGGTCAAAAATGGAAAGTCACGTGGACCTTGATCAAGCATCACTTCCTTTTAACTGTACAGTATATGTTATATTGCATTTAGGAATTTTTGGGTAATAGAACATGTATCAATAATTACGGATTTCTGTAGTTGTATGTATAAGTTTGGATGTAGCTGTATTACATTAATGTACTGCTGGATATTGTGTGGTATGACTCCTGTAGTTGATAGTATGATTGGTATAATGTCAACTTTATCCTGATGCCACATGTCCTTGACTTCCTCAGCCAGTTGGATGTATTTTTCAATTTTTTCTCCTGTTTTCTTCTGTATATTTGTTGTATTGGGTATGGATGTTTCGATTATTTGTGTTAATTTCTTCTTTTTATTGGTTAGTATGATGTCAGGTTTGTTATGTGGTGTCGTTTTATCTGTTATAATGGTTCTGTTCCAGTATAATTTGTATTCATCATTCTCCAGTACATT
Organism: Schistocerca serialis cubense; assembly: GCF_023864345.2. Lineage (NCBI taxonomy): Eukaryota > Metazoa > Arthropoda > Insecta > Orthoptera > Acrididae > Schistocerca > Schistocerca serialis. Next base: position 185,184,968 of record NC_064642.1, read on the forward strand.
TTGTGGTGCATACTTGTATGTGGGAACGTGTTGTTTTATTAGTTTATATTGTATGGCAAATTGTTGGTGAATTATTTTTGCTCCATTGTCATGTCTTCTGGGGTATTCTGTATTTGCTAATATTGTACATCCGCTTGTGATGTGATCTACTGTTTCTATTTGTTGTTTGCAAAGTCTGCATTTATCTGTTGTGATATTGGGATCTTTAATAATATGCTTGCTCTAATATCTGGTGTTTATTGTTTGATCCTGTATTGCAATCATGAATCCTTCCATCTTACTGTATATATTGCGTTTTCTTAGCCATGTGTTGGATGCGTCTTGATCGATGTATGGCTGTGTTAGATGATACGGGTGCTTGCCATGTAGTGTTATCTTTTTCCAATTTACTTTCTTCATATCTGTTGATGTTATATGATCTAAAGGGTTGTAGAAGTGGTTATGAAGTTGCAGTGGTGTAGACGATGTATTTATATGAGCGATTGCTTTGTGTATTTTGCTAGTTTCTGCTCGTTCTAGAAAGAATTTTCTGAAATTGTCTACCTGTCCATAATGTAGATTTTTTTTATGTTGATGAATCCCCTTCCTCCTTCCTTTCTGCTTAATGTGAATCTCTCTGTTGCTGAATGTATGTGATGTATTCTATATTTGTGGCATTGTGACCGTGTAAGTGTATTGAGTGCTTCTAGGTCTGTGTTACTCCATTTCACTACTCCAAATGAGTAGGTCAATATTGGTATAGCATAGGTATTTATAGCTTTTGTCTTGTTTCTTGCCGTCAATTCTGTTTTCAGTATTTTTGTTAGTCTTTGTCTATATTTTTCTTTTAGTTCTTCTTTAATATTTGTATTATCTATTCCTATTTTTGTCTGTATCCTAGATATTTATAGGCATCTGTTTTTTCCATCGCTTCTATGCAGTCGTTGTGGTTATCCAATATGTAATCTTCTTGTTTAGTGTGTTTTCCCTTGACTGTGCTATTTTTCTTACATTTGTCTGTTCCAAAAGCCATATTTATATCATTGCTGAATACTTCTGTTATCTTTAGTAATTGGTTGAGTTGTTGATTTGTTGCTGCCAGTAGTTTTAGATCATCCATGTATAGCAAATGTGTGATTTTGTGTGGGAATGTTCCAGTAATATTGTATCCACAATTTGTATTGTTTAGCATGTTGGATAGTGGGTTCAGAGCAAGACAGAACCAGAAATGACTTAATGAGTCTCCTTGGTATATTCCACGCTTAATCTGTATTGGCTGTGATGTGATATTATTTGAATTTGTTTGGATATTAAGTGTGGTTTTCCAATTTTTCATTACTATGTTTAGGAACTGTAACAATGTAGGATCTACTTCATATATTTCCAATATTTGTAGTAACCATGAGTGGGGTACACTATCAAAAGATTTTTGGTAATCAATGTATGCATAGTGTAACGCCTTTGATTAGTTTTAGCTTGATATGTCACCTCTGCATCTATTATCAGTTGCTCTTTACACCCTCGTGCTCCTTTGCAACAGGCTTTTTGTTCTTCATTTATAATTTTGTTCTGTGTTGTATGTGTCATTAATTTCTGTGTAATGACTGAAGCTAATATTTTGTATATTGTTGGTAGGCATGTTATCAGGCGATATTTAGCTGGGTTTGCTTTGTCTGCTCGATCTTTAGGTTTCAGATAAGTTATTCCATTTGTAAGTGTATCAGGGAAATGTGTATGGGTCTGCAATGTAACTGTTAAATAGTTTAGTTAGATGTGAATGTGTTGAGGTGAACTTCTTTAGCCAGAAATTTGCTATTTTATCTTTTCCAGGGGCTTTCCAATTGTGAGTAGAATTAATTGCTTGGGTGACTTCATGTTGCAAAATTATCACTTCAGGCATTAGTGGTATCATCTTGTATGTATCTGTTTCTGCTTGTATCCACCGTGCATGCCTGTTATGTTGTACCGAGTTTGACCATATGTTGTTCCAGAAGTGTTCCATGTCTGTTATGTTTGGTGGATTGTCTATTTTAATGTGTGTGTTATCTATTGTCTGGTAAAATCTCTTTTGGTTTGTGTTGAATGTTTGGTTTTGTTTCCTTCTATTTTCACTTTTTTTGTATCTTCTAAGTCGTTTGGCCAATGATTGTAATTTCTGCTTCTTTTCATCTAATTGCTCTATAGCTTCTTGTTGTGAGATTTTACCTAACCTTTTTCTTTTTTTTCTGACATTTCATTTCTTATTATTGTGATATTATTTCTTCTTCTTCTTATTATTATTATTATTACTATTATTATTATTATTATTGTATGACAGTACTGCACCTTTATCTTGTTAGATGAACATATAGCCCCTTTTACTTGTTTTAGTGCCCATTGTGATTTGACAACCATTTTTACTACAGCTTTCAAATGGTACAACCCAAAAAATTCACTACATTAGCTGGTTATGAGAGTATTGTGATTGTCAGTATATTTGGAGAAGTAAAAGACTAGTTTGAACAAAAAAGCCACCAACTCAACAGCAAGACAAGCTTTATCTCATTTTGCATAGGACAAAAAATACAGATGCTGCAACAAAACAGCTATTTAGTTAGCTCCATGTTCCATTAATCATTTGTATGATTAATAATAATGATGTGGAAGGACTCGTTTTACATTCACATTGCGCATTCATTTGCATATATGGTTATGTATCGACTATTTTAAAAGTTTCCTTTTTAATTTTTGAATACAGGTGTGAGTCGGTAAATCCTTAGCACTCCATTCTATACTTTACCGAAATATAATTTGTTCTATGGAATGGAAGGAGTTGTAAAGGGGAAACCTTGGCAGTTTTTTTTAATTTAATTTTCCTGTGTGTCAGATATATTATTTCGTAGGCATTCATAGGTTTTGTTGGAAACTGCGAGCATTCATTTCTCTGATAAGGGCAACCTTAGTCTCTACACGTAATCATATAACTCATACAAAATGGTTTTCCAAAATTGATATCTGAAATACAGCTCCATGATTCCAATAATACTCGCACATAAATCACTGAAGTGTAAGGTCTCTCATGGTTATGGGGAGTTGTCTAGTAGGATAATAAAGCACTTAACTGCATATGTCATCCTATTACTTAGCCACACCTATCACTTTTTTTTTAGGAATGGTCAGTTTCCTGAAGGATTAAAATACCTTACAATGAAACCATTTTATAAAAAGGAGATAGATAGGAATATTGCTGATAATTTAAAATTATTATTTTTTTTTGCCACTGGCATACGTAGGAGTTCCTGAAAGGGCTGTAAATGTTAAGGGTGATTGACCATTTCAGCTCATTCAGTTTGCTATCAAACATACAGTTTGGTTTGAGAACACAACTGAAAAACGCTATATTCCTCTTTGTCAGTGAGTCAATCAGCAGATTAAGCAAAAGGCTACAAACAAGAGGCATCCTTTTTTATTTAACTAAGGCATTTGATTTTGTTGTTCACAAAATATTACCGCAAAAGTAGGACCACCATAGACTAAGAGGAGTACCATATGTTCTTCTCATACTTCAGGAACAGACAACAGAAGTCCACTGTACACAATAACGAGAATGGCTATAACGTGGCATCTGATAGGGGCACAGTTGAGTTACTGGTGTCTCAGTGGTCTTTGCTGAGTCTACTACTGATTCTTGTATGAAGAGCTTGGCTGGAAACAATGGTAAGGGACAGTTGGTGAGAGACAGAGTTATTACATGTAAAAAACTGATGCCTCCAAGAAAAGCCATGAAATAACAGCACCATCTCTAATTTCAGATTCTCACTGATGGTAACTTTGCCAAGATTTGTGCATGGAACTAGTGGTAAGTTCCAAAAACATATTTGCTTGTAGCAGTAATTTGTGCAGTTGTACCAGAAAAATGCTTTGCAGGAACATTTGTAAGGCTCTGAGGGTGATGTGGATAACCAAACCTCAGATAAAAAACCCAGATATGTTCCACAACACAAATAGAATTCAAAATTTTTGTTAGCTATGTAAATGGGAATGATGCAATAAGCCAGTAAAAGTGTTATGTTATATCCCTTGCCATTGTCACTGCGAATTTATGTCACTCTGTGATGGCGAAATTTTAAGGAGCAAATCATGGATTAATTTTTGAAGTTTTAGTTACTTCCTTATTTCAGAAAATTGTTAATGCCCATCATAGCATCATAATCTGTAAACATGTGGACCACTGAAAATCGTATTTTGAGAGGTTCCACAGAAATGTTTAGTTAATTCACCCAGCATGTAAATAGTAGTGAGTCAGTGGATACTGATGTTAAGTGCATTCAGTTCGGAAGTAAACAGTGTTAGGTAACCAGTGACAGTTTTTGAGAGGATTTGAGACTTTAAAAATACATCTCTAAAATATTTGAAAACTATGAATTGCTAAAAAAAAATGATCACAGTGGGCCTACTTAATGTATCTTATTTATGAGAATCTATTGAACCTTTACTATGGAATTTCTCAAAATAACAAATGCCCCCCTTAACAATGATTATTTTGGACATCTTCATACAAACAAATAATATGCCTTGTATTATAACAGGTGATTCAGGTGATAGTAAAATATCTCTCTTCACTGACAACAATTCCCTGGTAATGAAGGATGTTGAATGCATCATAGGCAAAGCATCAACTAGTACAGTTCTAGACGTAAGTTCACAGCTTGTAGAAAACTGATGCACAGTGAAAGCGAAATCAATTTTTACAGTTTCTACTCCAAAATTCAAATAAAAATGACATTTTGATCATACTCACTTAATACTAGGCAGTATTATAGTCTGCATTTGGATCGCACCTCCCTATTTTTGTGTAGAAATATGTGCACTGTTCTTCTGCATTCATCTTTAATAACATACCATTAATACGTGTAACAAATGGTGAGGAAATGAAAAAATTGATTGGAAACTTCATAATTCTGAGGTATCGATATTTTTGAGAATTATACAGGAAAAAGTACATTTTGTAACTCCGTCTGGTGTACCGGAATTTAGTGGCTGTTACACCAGGATTCCTACCATCCAGCTGCGTTCAGCTTAGAAGATAAGATAATGGTACAATAGCTACTAAATTATGGTTCTCCAAATTTGATTTCTTCTTTAAGGATGGTACTGTCATAATTTTTGTACATAAACGTTTGCTTCTGTTTGTTCCATGTCTTGAGAAGAGTGCTGCTATATGCCAACAGCAGCATGTTCTTCGCTTCTGCCAGGGATAATAAATCAACCACTGACTCACACTGACAACTGGCCAGCGCAGAAAGGAGCATCCAGCCGGCGATTGTTGCAGATCCCTGCCCTCAGTCGAATTACTTATGGGAAATGTTGTAACTGAATAATAAATGAATATGGTTGTGTCAGCTCACTAACATGTAACAAGATCATGTATCAAAATACTTCTTACGGTAATATCTCGCTGTCAACGGCTGTTACGGTCATGTGTGCGTAATTACTACATTGTAACAAAGACTGTAATAGTGAACAGAATTTGTCCTAGTTCCCATTCATGTAGTATACAGCAACTGATTATTTACAATAACAAACAGAATGTCGTTTAATGTGTGTTGATTTATTATTACAGTGGATATGTGAAAATATTTGGAAATGTATGATTTTCGTGAATCTGACAGTTGAGCCAACGATTATTTGTGGCGCTGCCCATTGCAGAGATAGACTTTATCACTGACGATTTTCGGTGCAGTTAAAACTTGGTGAAGTTAAAACTTTTACCAGGATAGTTAAAAGGGGTTCTCCTCAAGACAGAGACTTTCAACGTTCGAATCCGCTAATTGCTTATCAGAAAATTTAAAAAAATTGGTTGTACCCTTGGGTAACAAAATCTGAACACTGTTAAGAAAGGTGAAATCAAATATTCTGTTGAGTGTAAGGCTGATTACATTTCGTCGAGTGTAGAGATGTTAACGCTGCATTGGTGACTGATACATTGTTATGTGAGTGTAAGACAGCATGAGGGACTCCCATAGAACGTCAGAGAGATGAAGAGATACTGGGATAACCAATGGGCGGTGCTCTACTGAACTAATTGAGAGAAATTGCGGAAAAGTACATATGTCAGCCGAAGACTTGTTTTGATGGTGGCAACTGGGCGCTCTCGACGACGAAAATTCGCCTCCAGATGCCGGCACCTGGGAGCAGCTGACTACAAGACTTCACCTCCAGTTGGTAGTAGTTGGGCGCCATCTACAACGAGACTTCTAATCCTGGTGGTGGCAGCTAGAAGCAGCCAACTATGAGACTTCTCATCCTAATGGTGTCAGCCAGGAACTATCCTGAAGAGACTTCATGGCCTTGTGGCGGCAGACAAAGGCAATTGTTGTCTGAGGATGGCATTCTATACCAAGTTCCGGCCAGTCATCTACAGTTAGCTTTTTCTGGTGAGTTCAATTCGTGTTGACAATCGAAAGATGTGCTATGTCAAATGAAGTGTGAAGTGGTTAAACAATATATTGTGAGAGAATTTAATAGGTTATACAAACCACATATTATACATATATTTATTTACTTATATATACATGGTGCATTGATCAGAGTTAAACTATATTAGGAATCTTCTGGAAGAAAGGATTAGCGAGAAGGGCTAGCCTTAGGAGATCAGTTAGTGATGGGGAAGATTACTAATCGAAATGAGAACTTAATATTTAGGTGGATATTTTGAATACAGCTATTAAAAATGCTTTCACTGATATAAAAACTGGACTTATTCAGAAGATACACAATTTCGATGCACATAATCAATTTGTTCAGCAGATGAAAAATATAAAAACTGAGTTAACTAGCAAAAGTGTTCAGATGATGAATATGCATTTCAGATTAGATAAACATATCGTGAGTCTAGGGAAGAAAAAGCTCAAATTAAAAAAGATAAACCACAGTTAGTAGAACAGAAAGAGAATATTAGAATCATAGTACAGGAGGACATTGATAAAAATAACGTTATTATTAGGAGGGAGGTTGATAATCAGACTGGCTTAGTTCTTGAGGAAGTGTGTAAACTTTCCCTCCCAAGCATCACTATTAAATTTTACTTAGTGTCTTCATTAGTTTCAAAAGCTTCAGGAGGTGTAAGTTATAAAAAAAAACTTTTTACTTATCTTCATTTCCTCTTGTTGCTGGCTGCAGTTCTTGCACCAAGCGGTACATTCTTGCAGCTGAAGTGATGATTTAACATTGTGAGTTCCTGATTTTTATCTCACCATTATTTTTCATTTGTATGATGTAATGTTTTATTTGTCATTTGGATTGATGTTAATTTGTATGTGTACATTACTCCAGATTGTGGAGAGTACAATAATGCAACAACTGTGTCAATAATTTGGTAAAGTAACAGCATTTGGTCGTCTATTTGAGGTCAGCAGGGGCTAAGGTCTCCTCCTGGTTACTTTGATGACTTGCTACGTTTGTTCTAATACAGTTTTCTTAAAAAAATGTTCGGAACTACCCTCGCAGTGCAAGGATAGTACCGTGCCATTTTTTTCTGCATGGGTAGCCGGTGGTGAAGGGGTACAGTACCGCCCGACATTGAAAATAGGTACAACATACTTCGTTATTCTTGTCAGAACAACTTATTTTTTCTAATAATAACTCAATTTCAATTAATACAGCGAATTTATTTATTTAATTGATCACATGTGCACTCCCACAAAATAAATTCCTACATCCAGTTTGGTGAGATCTGTGAAATGAATGAATGTATGGTCATCTGCTAACCGCAGATAGTGAATGTGAATATATGATCATCTTTGAGACGGTACTTGGGTCACCTTTGGTGGGACCAAAGAGATGAAATTTACCTGAGCTTTGAGCGCTTGAAATGTGGCTGACCAATACGGTAGCAAGGTGCTCCCCCACTTCGGCAGAGGTGCGAGAGAACCTGAAGAACGGCCATGTTTCGGCACTCTGCCGCTGGATCTAGTGTTGGTAAGACCTGTCTTAGGCATGCTCCGTAAGGACAAAAGGGGTGAGACATGGTATGTGAAGTGTCGGCAGAAGTGCCAACACCGTGTTGTTTGAGGAAGCCGAAATGCACGCTATAAGCTCACGCAGGATGGCGTGAGGTCTGAAACAGGATACTTAATGAATGCCATAAAGAAAAGTATGTAGCTTCTGGAATACTTAACTTTAATCCACAATTGGTGAACATTGGTCTTGTTGATACAGTATTATCATCTCAATATAACTTGGAGATGGCGCCTTGCTAGGTCGTAGCAATTGACTTAGCTGAAGGCTATGCTAACTATCGTCTCGGCAAATGAGAGCGTAATTCTCAGTGAACCTTTCCTAGCAATGTCGGCTGTACAACTGGGGCGAGTGCTAGTAAGTCTCTCTAGACCTGCCGTATGGCGGCGCTCGGTCTGCTATCACTGATAGTGGCGACATGCGGGTCCGCCGTATACTAGCGGACTGCGGCCGATTTAAAAGGCTACCACCTAGCAAGTGTGGTGTCTGGCGGTGACACCACAGTATGCATGTGAAATACTTAAGAGTAGTTTAGAATAATGATTTCTCTATTTCAGGAACTTTTGTGGGGATAATTAAATGTCAGGCAGGTAATATTAAGGGGATCGTAGTAATCTTCGGAAGTGACCAACGGTCACAATGAAACCACGTGTTGCAATAAGTTGAAATACTTCCGAGTGCTTAAGTTAAGCTGAATTACCAGCGTGTGTACTATAAGTTGGAAATATTTAAGAAATGGCGTGTGCAGGACTTGAAATTAGAGACGAGTACTTCCACATGGTGAGTACTGTGTGAGTCTCAATCTGTGTATAAGACAAAGGATAAAGAGAAGTACTCGTCCATGGTATCAGTTGAGGACTCACGTGTGTGATGAATATGTTCTTAATATTACTTTGCGTGTTATGCTTCCTTGTGACGCTTGATTCAAACTACAATACTCTGAGAGAGAAGCAAGGTGAGTCAGCCGTCTATCCAGCAACGCCACTTGGCTTGCATTGCACAGTAATAGTTCGTAGTAGGAAAGAAAAGTTACGAAGTGGGGCAGTGTCGTGTGAAACTGGGATGAATTTTAATTGAAGTGGGAAAACTGAAGGCGATGGGATTATAACGTTGTGACTCGCTTGGCAGACCACTCATCTTGCAGGCCTGACTGCTTGATGCCACAGTATGAGCAAGGCACGTGGGTGCCTCTCAACGCAAATAAATGCGTTGAAAAGAAGGCTACCTGCAAATTGCAATGGGATTTAGTTCATGGACCTGATGATTCTTTGGAAGAATTTTTAAAATATGTGAATAAATCGGATAGGGCATTAGAAAGAGGGAATATGCAAAATTTTTAAAATGGTGAACACCAACAGGGGGGGGGGGGGTGGTATTCAAACAAATATGGAGAGAGAAGAGACTGCAGAGACAATAGGTATGAACAACACAGGGGAAACAATAGGGATCGTAATGCTAATGACAGAGACAGTGATAGAAATTTTGGGAATAGAAAGAGGTGGGATGACAGAAACAGGGGGGAGCAAAATTGGAAATCAAACAGAGAAAACAGACAGGAAAACTCCGGACCGCCTCAAAGAGGGTCCGCAATATTTGGGGCGAGAAAATGTAATCACAATAGGACCTACAATAACAACTGGAGATTTACAGATGGAGGAAGAAGGACATATGTAAATTATTATTATAATAAAACCAGTGGAAGACAAAACAAATACACACCACAAATAACAGACACTCATGTTCAACACCAAATTAATCCTTTAAATTTTGATCAGAAATTTTGGGATACAATAAGAGAAAATAATAATGTTGACAGCAGTAAGATAACTACTTCTGAGAAGAAGCCATATGAGGATATTGCAATTGTGCCACAATTTTATAATTGGGTAGAGAATGATAATCTATGTAATTCTGAAGTATCTGACAAACATTACAGCTCTGATTTGAATAAGTTATTTAATGAAAATGAAAAGTTATGTGAAGAGAGAGCGATGGAACTTAATGTGACTGTGGGTAGGATGCATGATGAGGAAAGTTTTGATTTTGATGAAAACATGGAAATTAATGGTGTTGTTGACAGTTGTATGGAGGTAAGTAATGGTGAGATTAATGCTGTAGGTGAGTATCAGGTATTCATCGAGATCATTTCAAGTGATGTAGTGAAGATATGTGATAATGAAGTTGATAATTGTGAGCATTATGATGACGTAAGTGTGGTTAGTGATGAGGTAAGTGTGGTTAGTAATGAGGAAGAGGATACTCATGCATCTGAAGAACAGGTAAAGTTAAGTCAGTGTAACCAATTTAATGTAACAGCTAATAGTATGAAGTATTTAAACCCGCATACAAGTTCAATAGGTAAAGGTGAAAAATTTTTAAAAATATTGTGGAACAGTTGCAATCACAAAACAGATAGGGAAGTGTTTTGGAACTATTTAGCTAAAATTTGTAGAAGGTTATATCCTCACTGGTGACAAAGTGTAAAATGTAATGAATATCTGATGTATGCTCAACCTGTTGTATCCATAGATGATAATGAAAGTGTCAATGTGTGTGCGAAGTTGTTAAAAACTGATCAGGAAAATAATGAGGGTAATTTTAGAGAAATTGAAGATGACCTGTTACATGAACCACTAACATAAAAATCTCGTTGATACAGGGAGACCTATTTCAGCTATTTCAGAAAAATTTGAAATAAAATTAAAGACAGTGTTTATTTTGTTGAGGCCGCTGTGATGGGAGTAAAGATAAGAGGAGCTACAGGCAAACACAGTAAAGTCATCAAAAGTCAAGTATTTTTATCATTTGAAATAGAAGATGTAAAATTTGAGCAGGGTTGTCTTGTTATTCCAAGTTTAGAAGAGAACATATTGTTTGGCATGGACTGGATGTTAAAGGTAAGTGCTGCATTTAACTGGAGTGAGATGAAGTTAATTGTGTGTGAACCCAAAAGCAATATTATTGTGTGTACACAACTATTTATTATACACTGTGGAGAAGGTTGCAATCATGTCAGGAAAATCATAGACTATGAAGAAAATTTGTACTGTTGTGATAACAAGCCTGAGCTAAATTTTTCTGGTCAAAATTATGAAAACCTAGTTAAAAGCAAAGTAGAGGAACCAATTAATTTGGACAGTAATCAAAAGAAACAGTTGGAAATTTTATTGTGGGAATTTCAAGATGTTTTCAATGAAAAACCTGGAAGAGTCAGGAATTATCAATGCACTTTATACCTTAAAAATCATGAATCTTTTTCCTGAAGCCTTATAGTATTCCTTTGGCAAAAAGAAAAGAAAAGAAATAGAGTGTGAGATACAGAAAATGGAAGCATGGGGCATAATCAAAAGAAGTAACAGTGATTATAATAATCATTTGGTGGTGGTTTGCAAACGTGGAGGTGGTGTTAGACTTGTACTTGATTCTAGGCACCTTAACAAAATTTTGAAAAGAGGAAATGATCATCCAGAAAACATAGATGAACTATTACATAAATTTGAAAGTGTGAAATTCATGAGCAGCTTAGACTTAATTTCAGGCTTTCACGAAATTTCTTTAGAAATAAATTCTAGAAAATACACTGCATTTTTGTATGGGCGGAAAATGTTATCATTACTGTGTTGTACCATTTGGACTAACTGATTCTGTTGCTGAGTTTATTAGAGCATTAGATTTTGTTTTGGGGGATGAACTACTGTCTAAACTTACAGTATATGTAGATGATATTTTGATTTCTGGAAAAACATGGAAAGAACATTTTGAATTGCTGACATAAGTTTTTACAAAATTAAGGGAAGGGGGTATGACCTTAAGGTTAGAAAAATGTAAATTTGGGGTAAGTGAATTGAAATTTTTGGGACACATTATTACGGAAAAGGGGATTGAACCTGACAGAGAAAAAATTGAAGCTATAGAGAATTTTCCTGTTCCTCAAAATAAAAAAACAATTAAAACCTTTTTTTGGTCTTGCTGGATTTTACAGAAAGTATGTCAGTACTCAAGCTATGAATGCTTCTTGTTTATGTGACCTATTAAAGAAAAATACTGTCTGGGATTGGTCATCTGATTGTCAAAAAGCATTTGATGAGATAAAGAAACAACTTTCACAGAGCAGAATTCTATATAGGCCTGACATGTCCTTACCCTTCTGTTTGATGACTGGCAGCAGTGATACAGGATTAGGAGTACACTTATTTCAGGAAAAAGTAGTAAGAGATCATATTGAACACCATTCCATTGCATTTGCTAGTAGAGTATTACAAAAGTATGAAAAGACTTACACTGTGACAGAAAAAGAACTTTTGGCTATACATTGGGCTTTCAACAAATTTAAAAATTATCTTCTTGGACGCAAAGTAATTGTTTACTCTGACCACAAAGCACTAAGTTACTTACAGGAGTGTAGGCTTTATCATAGTAGTATCACCAGATGGTCATTATTCTTACAACAATTTGATTATGAAATTAAATATATTAAGGGGAAGGAAAATGTTATTGCTGATGCTCTTTCTAGGTGACCTATTGGGCTAAATTTTGATAATGATACAGGCATTGATGACAAAAATTTCAAAATTATGTATTTGAAGGGGATAAAAGAGGAAGGAGAAATTTTAAAAATTTGTAATGACATTAGGAGACACCAAAAGTATGATGAAAATTGGAAATTGGTAAAAAGTTATTTGGGAGTTAAGCAAAAGGTAGATGATTGTTATAAGGTACTCAAAGGGATTCTATTCAGAAGATTAAGACCTGATTTGGATGACTGGAAATTATGTTGGTCTGAGCAGCACATCGACACATTAATTTAATATATACACGAGAGCTTTGGACATTGTTGTTCTGTCAAATGCATACAAAAGATTCAGGAAAACGTCTATTTTTATAATATTGCCAGAAGAGTGAAGAAAAAAATTAGCAGCCTGTGACCGATGCCAAAGAGTGAAGGTGAGTAATCAAACATGCAGAGGGATGATGCAAAATATTTTGCCCAGCAAAAATTTAGAGCTGACAGCTTGCGACATTTATGGACGCCTCCCCAAGTCAAAAGGAGGTTACAGTTTTATTTTTGTGATTGTTGACATATTCTCAAAATTCATCAAATTGTATCCATTAAGGAAAGCCATAAGTAAACAGATTACATTTAAATTAACCAGTGATTATTTCAATCAGGTAGGAACTCCACAAGCAATCTTGTCAGACAATGGCTCACAATTTACATCAAAAGTATGGAAAGATTTAGTTGAAAATGCAAATATAAAACATATTTTGATTTCAGACAATGGCTCACAATTTACATCAAAAGTATGGAAAGATTTTGTTGAAAATGCAAACATAAAACATATTTTGATTTCAGTTTATCACCCGTCCAGTAATCCAGCAGAGATAGGGAGGTTCTGCAGAACATATTGTAGTAAGAACCATGTAAATTGGATTGAATATATAAATGATTTTGAAGACATAATGAACAGTTTGTAACATACATCCACCGGCTTTTCACCATTCGAAATTATGCTTAACAAAAGACCCACTAGCTTTATTGCTGAACACATAGGCTTTCCAGTTTGTCAAATTTTGTCACCTCAGGAGAGAGAACAAATTGTAAAAGACACCATGAAAAAACAAGCAGATTACAGAAAGACAAGACACAATGCAAAAGGCAGGTTTTCACACTTTAATATTGGTGATTTGGTTTTGGTTAAAATGAAAGAAAAATCTAAACTTATGACTTCAGAATTAAAGAAATTTTTTGACATTTATATAGGACCATTTGAGGTTAAAGAAAATCCTCACCCAAATGCTTGCAGATTTATCTATCCAAAGTTGAGGAAATTATTTGGTTTGAGGAATGTAACTGAATTGAAACCTTATAAGTCTGATACCTAGAATGAAATTTGCGAATCTCAATAACCTGGGATACAAGGAAAATTTTTCACATTTTATATTGTTTATGAAGTTTGTTTCCTATCATGTGATATGGAAACAATATATGGTACTAAAGCTTACTTATTGCTAGAAATGTAAAATGATTTTGCTTGATGAAGCATGTGCACATGTAATATACATACTATTCATTGAATATATGGCTAGATGTAAAAAAATATTTTGATGGTTGCTTCTGCATGTTATTTTCTTTGTGTGGTGCTATTTTAGTTGTAGTTTACTCGTGTTAGTTATTACACATTTTAATGAACATTTTGACATCCATGTTTTGTGCTTACTACTATTTTCTTCATGTGCTGATGTCATTTATGTTGAAAACATTTTGTTGCTATTATTACGTTTTCTGAGCCTATATGTTGGAAAGACTGAAATTGGAGTATTATGAACAGGCTATGCCTGCTTATTTGCCCACTTGACAGTTGCGATATATGAAATTGAGGACTATCCACATTGTGGAATTAAATCGTTCTTTTGTGTGTTAGTGGTGAACCATTCTGTCTGCCTATGGAGGCAACACATAGATACTGACAATTGTCATTTTTCTTAATTCTGTCTTTTTATATAACATGTTTAGGATGAGTGTGACACTTTGATATTTTGAATCTTATTCTTAACTGTTACAGTAATATTTCTTCTGTTTTTGTAAGACTCAGTGTAACCCTGAGCACTTTTCTTCCTCTGTAGATGTCATATTGTAGGTTTTTATGCTACAGTTAGATTGGATCTGTATTGTGGGGGGGGGGGGCTGAATATTGGGATAGACAATATATATCATTGAGGGGTTTCTTAAGCTACTGTAGGGGGATTATCACAGTTGTCCATTCTGCCATGTCTGCGTTGTATTTTATATTGGTCGGCAGCTGTTGATATTCTACTCTCAGTTATATTTTTTGAGCCCTCCCCTTTTATTTCTTATCCTACTGCCTGCCACTGATTCTATTCTATTTTTCTTCTTCTGTTGATGAGAGGGGGCTAGGCTGAACTCTCCAGTAGTACCTATTTCTATCTCTCTTTTCCATCCACATATTTTGAGGTATCGCTCCTCCCTTGTTGCAGTGTCTATAATTGTACCATATCCTCATGCTCTTCAATACAGATCAACAACCAATTGTTTTCTTAAATGCTGTCTGGTAATACTTTTCTTTGTCGCAAATTTCCATGTTAATGTAGTAAACTGTATCTGATTGAATAACTTTGAAATTAATTTCCAAATTAATATATACACTATCATACCATATTATAGTAGAGTAAAACTTCCAATTACTTTCATATCAGAATGTCGAAGGCCTATGGATGATAAAAAGCTTGTTAATGACATGTCACAAACAAGATTTATTAAAAGTAATGTTAGAAAATGAGAAATTTAATTTGTGTTGTAATATACAGAATATTTATTGAATATGAATCATAATTGTTAGACTATTATAATCTTTCATATTGTTTCTTTTACGTCATTCTACTAGTGTTTGATCATTCATGGTGACACAACATAACACTGAATATTTGTGTAGGAATTTATACTGAGCTGAACAGTAAAGCCTATGTAATAATTTCAGATAAAGAACCCACCAGCTAAGAGGAACTATGTAAAGGGAATACCTATGGACCTCTTATTAGAGGAAAAACTTAACTAGGAGAACAGGAACTACAGTGGTGAAATGGACAGTGAGTTATATATAAATGATGGACTGAAAATAACAATTGGACTCTTGTCTGAAAAAAAATTTAATACTTTTCATATTATATTGCCAGGAGACATAGTCTACACTCATGTACATAGTTGTAACTAATATTCAAAAATTTTGTGAGTTTTTCTTTGCATACAATATGTTAGAGATTAACAGATAACATTTTGATATATGTGTGTACTGTTCTAAAGAGAGTGAAGGGAGGCCTGTTGTAAAATTTAGTAATTTTTGCAAGTTTAAAAATATATGGCTAAAGCAACTTTTAATCTATTACATTTCATTTCTCTAATGTTATACCACGAGGATCAATAATCTCTATGTAATGTTTCAAAGATACTATTATTTTATATAATGATTACTGGAACGTACTACCTTATTATCTTGCTGTTTGGGACACCCAATCCCATGCAGCTTGTGCATGGAATTGTGTGTGTGTGGGGGGGGGGGGGGGGGGGTGTTGTAATGATACTTGAATTACGTAACCATTATGGCATCTCATCTGAAACTCTCGATACCTGTAATATTCTACTGTGTTTCTGTTAAGTACATATTTCTGAGACAACATTCAGATTTGATTTCATTTGTGATACATCAACATATTTATATTACAATGATATTATTCTTATGCGTATTCTTTCTTTTGTCACTATGATCTTTGACATACTTGTAACTCTGATTTTTGGGCACGTAAACGATAGTTAGTTTGTTGTTAAGTTGTTAGAGAGTCGGATGTTGATAAGGTCAAGTCTTGGACGTCATGTTGTAAAGACGCCTAACGTAGTCAGCTTATAAAATGTGAACTTTAACAGTGACTGTGAGGAAGATGTTTTCAAGTATGTTTTATATTGTGAAGTGATGTTTTGTATTTACGTGATATTGCAATTAAAAGGAAGTGTAACTTAAATTCGGAGTGCTGATTACTTTTTTTACATCACCATTGTGCAGCAAAAGTGTAATCTTTAATAATGGTTTGTGAAGCGCATCTACAAAACGTTTGAACATAGCAGAATAAAACCTAGGCCTCTTTGCATCCGAGCTTGGAATCATAATCACCTAGATTTTCAACGATTGAGCCTTGATTTTACGACGAGACCAGCGTGGGGAACACAAAAAGATGAGTGCCTAGTTTTTTGATCAATACATGAAATGACTATTAACTGTGCTCTAATGACACCTGCCACATAATATGACTGTTGTTGCCTGAGAATGCAGTATTTAGCAGTGTGAGCAACACCACAATCGTTATTAAAATTTTGACCTTTGTTGTGGTAGGGTTGTTAGAATATGTTGTAAGTAGGCTGTTTAGGTTCTTTTATTGGTAACGCCACCTCTGTATGAAAATCACTGTCTGTGCTGTGTGCAGTCTGTGGCTGCTTTGCATTGTTGTAATACTCGCCATTGTAGTGTTAGGCAGCTGACTGTGAACAGCACGTAGCGTTGCGCAGTTGGAGGTGAGCCGCCAGCAGTGGTGGATGTGGGGAGAGAGATGGCGGAGTTTTGTAATTTGTCATGAACTGCTATATATATTATGACTATTAAGGTAAATACATTGTTTGTTCTCTATTAAAATCTTTCATTTGCTAACTATGCCTATCAGTAGTTAGTGCCTTCCGTAGTTTGAATCTTTCATTTAGCTGGCAGTTGTGGCGCTCGCTGTATTGCAGTAGCTTGAGTAACGAAGATTTTTGTGAGGTAAGTGATTTGCGAAAGGTACAGGTTAATGTTAGTCAGGGCCATTCTTTTGTAGGGTTATTGAAAGTCAGATTGCGTTGCGCTAAAAATATTGTGTGTCAGGTTAAGCACAGTCCTGTATAAATTGTTCAAAGGGGACGTTTCATATGTCGACCCTTAGCTGAGGATACCTCACTGTAATCTTCTGATTTTTTTTCTTGTAGTTTGTGTAATTAGTGTAGATTTTGTTTATTGCTGGCGCGTAATTGTAGAGAGAATCTCCTTTGTAGTTGCAGTCTTTCATTGTTGTACAGTAAAACAGTTGTGGCATGCATGTAGATTTGCACCAAGTATTTTGCAGCTGCAATTAACTAGGTATTATTTTCAGTGTTATGTTAATGTGTTCTCTTATTTTTGCTCTTCAAATTGTGTTTTTCTGTGTTATCATGTGAAATATTGTGACAATAATGGCGTGTGAAAAACGTAACACTAGGCTCCACAGTAAACTGAGAAATAATAGTGACGACGAGCGTAGCTTATCAGCACCACTGTGTAATGAAGTAACAGACATTCAAAGTAGTAATTTGGTAATTGTGCATAGGGAAATGGAGCGGGCTGCAAGCAATGGTGTAGACAGTGAAACAGGTAGTGAACAGGGAAGCATTATCGATCGATCGGTCGGCAACAGCTTGTCTCAGGAATCCGAAATGACAGGACACAATTTCGCAAATACTGTAGATTCAGGTTTAGGGTCATCACCGTTTTCTCAAATAAGTCAAGACACATTTTATGCTTGTCGAAATGTGAATGTTGCCGGTGCAAATGCACTGCCGAAAAGCGTAGAGAAACAGATTCCAGACACTAATACATTATTATTGCAATTAATGCAACAAATGGAACAAAATCAGAGACAAATGGGACAAAATCTTAAAAAGTTAGACACAGTGGAACAAAATCTTAAAAAGTTAGACACAATGGAACAAAATCTTCAAAAGTTAGACACAATGGAACAACACCAGAGACAAACACAGCAACAGTTAGACACAATGGAACAAAATCTTCAAAAGTTAGACAACACGCTTGAACAAACACGTGAAGATTTAACTAATGAGTTACATAACATCGAATCGAAATGTCAAAAAGTCTGTATTGACGTAAAAACTCAAATTTGTGAGCATTTTCAACCTATTTTTTCGCGGCATGAAAATGCATTACAGAATCACAAAGCAGCCATAAAAGAACTGCAAGCTATTGTTCATGAAAATCATGAGACCTTGCAAGCTAAATTTGACTCAGTTGCATCTACTGATTCGGTTACGCAACTTGCAAAAACTCAGGAAAACTTAAAGGACACAGTAGATACTCTGAAACTTGGTTCAGAAAAACACACTGAGGAAATAAGTACACTATTGGAGAAAGTAGCCGAACTTTCGGATCAGGTCACTAACTTATCTACAAAGGTAGATGATGATCTGAATGACACAAGACCTGTAGCCTTCACTGACACAGAAGAGTATGAACAAATTAGAAAATTCAAACAGAATCAAAATCAAATCAATACACAGTACAAAAGAGAAATCCGGGAAGTACAAGATCAGCTGACACAGGTAATACAAGAATTACGTATTTCAGAGGACACTCGCGCCCCAATACAGGAAGAAGGACATAGAAATACGGAACAGCCACAAAATAATAACACAGGGGATTTCGGAAGTTATGAAAGAAATTGGCAATGTGCACCGAATTTTGAAATGGAACGGCCGACACGACCTAACAATGACTGATATGCTACTCGCCGACATGATGATTTTGACTATAAGCTGTTCATTACTACATGTAAATTTAAAACATTTAAGAATTCTGGCAACGACATTCATCCACAAGCATGGCTCCATCAATTCTCTCATTGTTTTCCTCCCAACTGGTCGTTAGAACACAGATTAGAATTTATGTGTGGCTACTTGGAGAATGAACCAGCTGTAAGAATGCGATCGGTCATTCACGATTGCCACAGTGAAGGAGAATTTTACCATGCCTTCCTCTCAGCATATTGGTCTCAAGCTACACAAGACTGAGTAAAACATAGCATCATAATGATGAAACGTTTCGAGCAATCTGAATTTTCCAGTCTTATGAAATATTTTGAAGACATGTTGCATAAGAATCAGTATCTTTCAAACCCATACAGCCCCTCAGAACTCATCCGCATTTGCTTAATCAAATTACCTGAACATTTACGGCATATTATTTTAGCAGGACGTTGCAAAGACGGCATTGAAGCTTTTCAGGGACTGTTACAAGAACTGGAAATTGACACTGACAATCGGGGAACGCGGAAACAGGAGCACAACAATTACAGGTTTCATCTGTCACAATTCCGCGATGAAAGAAATAATAACTGGACACGACAGGGCTATTCTTACAACGTAAATCGTGACCAAAACAGACACCACCCATCTGACAACCGTTGGCAGAGTAGTAATAGTTACAGAGAAAGATCGCACTTCCGTAGTAATGAATATGACAGAGATAACCACAGAAACAGACAATATGGGAACCAAAACAATTATTACCAGGGGAGACAGAATAACTTCAGACGCAACAGTTCAGCGCGGAGTTACGATTCAGGGAGAAATTCTCCACCACGTGACCGACAAGGAAGAAACTACGGAATCTACCGACATGACGACAGACGATATAATCATAACGACAGACGTCAATTTCATCAGAACTGACGGGATTCTAACATGGCTGGGCCCTCTCGGCAAGGCGAATTTGTAGAAGTTAGGTCTCCTAATCCCAATAACGACGCGCGCCGACAAAGAGACAGACAATGACTCGCACAGCAGGCAGCCGCGTGCGCCAGGTGGCTCAGAGAAAAATAACATAGGCGCTAACCTTGAGAAAAATTCCAGTATTCTTTACCGACATATACCGCCTGACAATTGCATTCAAGTTCAAACTCTGAGTACTATGAAGAGTAAAGGATTGCACCACACTTCACATGTAAAACCGCTCATTGAGAGATAATCTGCTTTTTAACTTTGTCTTTGCCATAAAACTCTTAACTTCACATTTCTAGTATGCATTGTCAGACTTAGAATCTGTTAATATGCAACAATGTTTGAAGTTAAATATCCAGTCAAGAACCAAGAGAACTTATTTAAACAGAAATTACGAATGCATTGATATTGTGAACAGACGACACAGTGTTATTGTGTGTGTACATTCTTGCTTGTTAGTTGCATGATTATGTAACGACTATAAGGCTTACATACTTAGAACATTTACCAGTACTGGTAATGAGATTTTAATGCAACATTTTGGTTTACTTGAAAATACGTTCTGGATTTAAAGCACTTTCAGTGAGATACCAGATGACACAGTGGTTAGATTATGTGACAGCTACACGATTTTATCACGATGCTACTAATGAGTGACAATTTACAATGTTGCTTTTGTGGTGTTTCTGTTTTATGTCTGTACAGTTTTATGTATTATTCTGGAAAGTAAAACATGTTTTAGTAGTAACTTTTGTGGTGTAGCTACAATGAGACAGCCTTTTCCGTAGCACAACAATACGTTACATTATAGTACTTTCTTGATTACGATAAGGTACGTAATAACTACGATATCTATACGCAAAGCATTTCACTTTTGTTTATCATGAGGTAGGTACATTGACTTCTGCAGAACTTAGCTTTCGGAGGACGATAACTACGACACTTCCACAGAGATTATCTTACAGCAAGACGCACGTTTAGCGCTACAGGACACGTATTTGAGTGATTAATTTTGTACTTAAAACATTTATTTTTAAAGGTTTTTGAATTACAAAGAAAGTTTTCCGTGATACATTTTATTCCATTGCAATAATCTGTAACACCTGAGGGTATAATTACATTAATCCTCAGGGGGTACACGCTTACTTTGTGTACCATGTGTGTGGCAAGCACAAGGAGCCCTAGCTAATACGGTATTTGCTTATACAACTTTACACATCGGTACCATATTTCTCCAACACAGAATTACACAGCTATCTGATTATTTAACAGAGAAACAAAAATTTTTTTTATGTCAGTGACACGTGTTTACGCAATTACACCATTGGATAACTTCACATTTATGAAATTGTATTTTGTCTGTACTTTGTGAACTGTTCATATTTTTTTGGAACCATTGTGATACTATGAGAGCGTTGAATGATATATTTGGCATGGGATCATGATTTTTGAAGTGTGTTTGAGGCAGATGACACTTTTGACATGAGCAGAGAATTCTTTTAGGTTTTGAAATTATTGGAGGAAGCTACGACGATTTTGAGAGTTGACTGAGGTGTTATGATGTTATTATCATGATGACTATGTGAATTATGCTGTTGCGGTATGTTTATGATCAGTAAGCTGATGCTATATGAGTTATTTGATTATGCTACATATCTGTAATGATGAAATATTGAAGAAGTGTCGACAAACAAGGTAAGGAATAATGAGTAGTGGTTAGGGACTCTGGTTTGTGAAAAAGGTTGTTGGAAACCAAGAATCGTACTTTAAGAGTTATGAAATGTGTGTAAATGCGTGAATGTATCACAATGCAGGCGAAAATTTTTTACACACTGTTATATTCACAGGATTTTGTTTCTACACATTTGCAACGCAAATTCTCGACCGGTGAAATTTTTTTATATGAGACTGTCACTGTAATCGAAACTGGTGTCGTAAATATTTCGGTAAGAAAGTTAAGAGACCACCTGCACCTAATGCGTCGTGGGCACCCAGCTGGGCGACAGTCGCCTTGAAAAAAGCCATTAGCGTGTGCCTTCCTGAGCCACAGGTGAAAAAAAAAAGGGAGGCCATTATCCTTGCTATTGACGTTCCTTTGTAGAAAGCATCGGAAAAACGACACGGTCGAACTTGATAACATATGATTACACTGTGGAGCTCTTAATTTATGATTTACTGAAATGCCTAATGAAATGACGAGAAATATTTTTATGTCTATACACCTGATTATGACTACTGTCTCTCTAATTGAGAGATTTTTCTACTAACTTATGAAATGCCTAATGACTACTGAATGATGTTCTTATGCTTTACTTTGTACATAGTTGCTTATTTCATTTGATATCTAGTTTCTAGCTGCACTGCAGCATTGGTTAAAATAAAATTTTATAGATGTACTAATATAAATATTTTCTGTCTACAGATCGAGTAAATAATAATTTTTTCAAAAAAATGAGGGAGCACAAAATGACATTTACCTTCACAGGAACTGCATTCATAATTTTCTTTTCAAGTACTTGGTAACTTTTTGGTAGAATAACTTCTTGTGGTGCACCACTTTATTGACATAGATATTGAGATGTGAATAGACTTTTCCTTTATCTGCATTGTTGTCTTTAGTGTACTATTTTTTCTGCTTGAGCTATGTCATATTTAGGTATTTCATTTTCTGCTGCTGTTTGCCAGGCATAGTGCTACTGAATTTTAATTTGTGTTACTCTGCTAAGCCAGATTTATTTTTCTTGTTTGCTGCACATTGCCTTATATCAGTTGTAATATTGCAATTGCTTTGCTAATTTGTGTAATGCTGCTTCCTTTGCAAATCTGCATTTTTTTATCATTGCTGTTTGTGTTAACTGTTTTGTGCTGCTGCATTGCCTCGTCCCTTAGTTTAGCATCTGAGCTCAGTATATTTAAGTTAGCTTAAGAGGGGGTAGACTATATAAGAGAATGAGTTGCGATGAATTGGAAGAAACGCATTGAGAAGATATAAGAAACAGATTTGGCAAAAATGAGTGTTGTGCAATGAGAAATAATTATTTTGAAAGAAATATGAATAGAGTACAGAAAGCAGGTATAGATAGGACTTTTTGGGAATAATGATGAATGAAGGGAGATCTCCAAGAAGTAAAGGAAGTTTTGTTTGCAAAATACTGCAGTAAAACAAACCCTATCCTTTCCTTTTGTATTATTATGCTATGTGTTTGTGTACCCTTGTGTATCTGTGTACTTCCTGTCTTTATGTGTTTATCTGATAAGACTTATGTTGTAGAATTTTTCTAGTACTAAGCTACATTCACTATGATGAGGAATACTGTTATCCTCAAATATAATTTGCATTTATAATATGTTATTTACTTTGTAAAGATGTTTAGACATTATTTATTCTGTTCTGTTTTAATGCTCATCTGTAAAGTTGATGTTTCGAAAGTTTTTCGATCGTTTATGTATGTACTTATGTCGTAATTCCTGTAACACTGATGTATATGTTATTTCGATACAAATGTTATCTGTACTGTTACGTTCTTTAATGATGTATTTTGTACCTTTGTATTTGTATTTTCATGTTGTAAATTTATAATTGTATAGACACCAGTTCTTCAAATTAAGTTACGTTTCACTGCACACGTTTCTGTTGGTCATAGTATATGGACAATATGTGAGAAGTAGGGACTGTTAGTGTTTGCACGTGTGTTAATAATTCTGCAAGGGACTGGATAACAGCATTGCTGGTTCTAAGGACAATTCCAAAAACTTTGTGAGTGCACAAGTGGTGGTTATGGACTTGCTATATTCTCCGCAAGAATCTTCGATGGTGATTGTGCACCTGCACAGTCGCAACAGATGGCTGCTGGCCATTTCTACAAGCACTACAGTGGGTCTACACCTTTGCTGACTCACCAGTACCATTATTTCTACAAGGGCTGCAGTGGGTCTGCACCTCTGGTGGCCCACCAATACCGTAATCTCTACCAGGACTACAATGGGTATGCTCTGTGACGACTTACCTACCAATATTCTTCAAAACTTCGACTGACTCTGTGGTGGGTTTGCTCTGTTGTGGCCCATTATCTGTCTTCATGTCGAGAGTCAGCACTGTCTTTCCATTGGAAGGACAACACTACTTCTTCAAGACTGCATGGAAATCCACTACTTCCGTGTGCATTTTCTTTTACTGCTCAGACTTTGAGAAAAACACTGCAATTTTACTATGATGAACGATTAGGACTGTCTTTATGGACTGTGAGAAAGTTTAGCTTTTGACCAACATTGTATCAATAAGTGTGTGCATTTGATTTCTTTGTTATTGTAATTACGATTATGAAAAATTTTAACAAATATGTATTGCCCAGTGCCCAAAACAATTTGTAAAATTTTTTGTGGGGAGCATGGGGGCTATGTAAGAAGGCTGTTTAGGTTCTTTTATTGGTAACGCCACCTCTGTATGAAAATCACTGTCTGTGCTGTGTGCAGTCTGTGGCTGCTTTGCATTGTTGTAATACTCGCCATTGTAGTGTTAGGCAGCTGACTGTGAACAGCGCGTAGCGTTGCGCAGTTGGAGGTGAGCCGCCAGCAGTGGTGGATGTGGGGAGAGAGATGGCGGAGTTTTGTAATTTGTCATGAATTGCTATATATATTATGACTATTAAGGTAAATACATTGTTTGTTCTCTATTAAAATCTTTCATTTGCTAACTATGCCTATCAGTAGTTAGTGCCTTCTGTAGTTTGAATCTTTCATTTAGCTGGCAGTTGTGGCGCTCGCTGTATTGCAGTAGCTTGAGTAACGAAGATTTTTGTGAGGTAAGTGATTTGTGAAAGGTACAGGTTAATGTTAGTCAGGGCCATTCTTTCGTAGGGTTATTGAAAGTCAGATTGCGTTGCGCTAAAAATATTGTGTGTCAGGTTAAGCACAGTCCTGTATAAATTGTTCAAAGGGGACGTTTCAATGTAGATACAAATATCTGCTCCTGAAAATTTACTCTCAGAACAGGAATTTGAGAGGCTTAGTGTGGAAGTAGGTTACCTGATGAAAACTATAGAAATAGAGATTCAGGGTGAATGTAAAAAAAATAGTTCATTAATTCCAGGAGAAAGAAGTGAATTGAACACATTCATAATACAATTTTGTACAGCTTTCTTGGATAGCCCAAAAGTTATCAGAAAATACATGTGTAAGTTAAAAATTAAGAGTACCATATATTTCTTTAAATGTGTTTGTACGAGGGCGGTTCAGAAAGTAACCTCCGATTGGTCACAGTGCAGGTTGTGGGGGGAGTAGCGACGCCATCTGTGCGTTCACGCACTCAACAGGTCAGTCGGCATCAAGCTGTGGTCGAGTGAACGTTGTATCTGCGCTAGTTTAGTTTCTGTGGCAGTTTGAAATGTGTGCTGCAATAGAAAACCCCGCCAAATGTGAAGTGCGTGCTGTCATAAGGTTTTTTACAGCCAAAGGATATTCTGCAGCAGCTATTCATCGTGAGCTTTGTGCCGTGTACAGACCAAGAGTTATGAGTGAAGGAGTTGTCCGTGAATGGGTACGTTTATTTAAAAGTGGACGAGAAAACGTTCATGATGAAGAGAGGAGTGGTAGACCATCATTGGTGACTGACTAACTCGTTCAGACAGTTGATGCAAAAGTTCGTGAAAATCGACTTTCTCGGTGTCGGAGTTGTCTACTGGTTTTCCACAGATTTCTAAGACTCTCTTGTACGAGATAGTGACAGCAAGATTGGGTTACCGTAAGTTCTGTGCACGATGGGTGCCCAAAATTCTTACCGACCACCACAAAACTCAAAGAATGGCCTCTGCATTAGACTTTCTGTCACGTTATGAGGACGAAGGAGAACCATTGTTAAACAGAATCGTGACCGGTGACGAAACCTGGATTAAGTACGTGAACCCTGAGACAAAAGAACAATCAAAGATGTGGGCACATTCAAATTCGCCTACCAAACCAAGAAAAGCCTCGCAAGATTTTTCTGCCAGAAAACTGATGGCAACGGTGTTTTGGGATGGCAAAGGGGTGTTGTTGGTTGAATTCATGGAACGTGGTACGACCATTAATTTAGACGTGTACTGTGAAACAATAAAAAAGTTACGACGGGCTATACAGAACAAACGCCGTGGTATGCTGACTTCCGGTATCGTTTTTTTGCACGATAACGCCCGTCCTCACTCTGCTCGCAGAACAACGGCCCTTCTTGAGTCCTTCAAGTGGGACGTTATCAACCATCCACCTTACAGCCCAGACCTGGCGCCAAGTGATTATCACCTCTTCATGAATTTGAAGAAATGGCTAGGGTCACAGCGGTTTGATGACGACGAAGAGCTCAAAGATGCGGTCACAGGCTGGCTCCAGGCACAAGCGGGTGATTTTTATGCAGAAGGAATTTCAAAGCTTGTGATGAGATACGATAAGTGCCTCAATCGCTATGGAGACTATGTAGAAAAATAGTGCAAAGATGTAGTTGTAAGATGTATATATTAAAATATTTTTATTTAACTTGGTGTATTTTTTTAAATCAACCGGAGGTTACTTTCTGAACGGCCCTCGTACTATACCCTCATAGTTGAAAGAAGCTATGGTAAGAGAAACACAAAAATGTTGAATGGGGGAGTATCGAAAAGTCACTGATACTTTTCAATACAAAATTAATACTGGAGGAGTTGTATGGTTGTGTTTGGATGGCAGAGCCTTAAATCATATTTTTGAAATGGAGGGGGACTACTCAGTTCCTACAGAAGAAATTATGATTAAGATCGATGGAGGACAGTACAGTGGTATCATGGATCCCACCAGGAGGTACTGGCAGATCACCTTGCATCCAGATTCAAGAAACTAAACAGCCTTTCTTCTTGAACACAGTTCTTACTAGCTCAGGATTCCACCTCTTCGAGTGAATACTTCAGTTGGTGTTTTCATAAGGGCATTAGATTTGATCTTTTCAGGACAGCTGTTTCAGAAATGAATAACCAAATTGTATGTGGTATGCAGTTGACTTCTGGCTTCACAAGCAGTTGATTTATATTACATGAAGAAATAAATTGCTTAGACCTGAATCGACAGGATGTTGGATTAAAAATAGGTAAACTCTAATGCTGAGGTTAGACTTATGTGATGAATTGGTCATTACATACATGCTCACACACACAAACACACACACACACACACACACACACACACACACACACACACACACACACACACACAGCCACATGAATTAGGGTGTGTGTTTTATCTTGAGACAAGTAAATATCTCGAAAAAGATGCATCATTCGAAAAAAAAAAGTTCTAAGTGAAGAGTTAATATTAGTAAAGGGGCAGCTGTCTGTGCTCTTAACCATCCATCCGATGTGGGCTGGATTAACTTTGTATTTTCCGATGGATACCCCATCTTTCTCTTCATATTTAAATTCAGTCTTAAAAAACACTTGTAAACGATCAACACGTAGGCATATTTGCAAAATAATCTGCAATGTGGATATAAAATTACCCATTTCACAGCATTATGATCTATTGTGAAAATGATCCATGGAACATGAAACTAGCTAAATACCACAATAACAGCATCCAAATCTACATATTTACTCTGCAAACCCCCATGAATCCATGGCAGAGGGTACATCCCATTGCACCAACAATGTCAGCAATAATCCTGACACTTTCAGACGAAACTGAGGGATTTCCTAATGGCTCACTCCTTCTATTCTGGTGGAGTGTCCCTGGAAAAAATTAAGCTTATTTGCGTGTTATATTTCTGATTATTGTAATACATACTCACAGCTTGACATGTGCATAGAAGTCATGTACATTTTTTGTGTCTATTATTACTTTCCTTATGTTAATTTCATATACTGATTTTTTTTTTGTGACAATGGAGATTTGCTCCTCAATCTGGTCCTATAAAACCAGATGTGTACATCACTGTTCCTTTTGGACTGCAGTGGATTAATTACAAGAAAAATCTTATGAGGGGATAAATATACTGTAAAGTAGTAGTCAAAATGCTTCATTTCTGAAATAGATATCTGCAACGCGACCATTGGTGAGGACCAAATATTTTTCTTACCGCACACTTCTGAGCAAAGAAGATTTTCTTTCTTGAAGGTTGGTTACCCCAGAACACCAATCCACATGATGTTACCGAATGAAGATGCACAGTATACATCACACTAAATTTTGTTTTAATTTGTGCCAAGATTTACAATGGTTTGAAGTTCAAATGTAGCTGAACTAAATTGTTTTAGGCCTTCCCAACTTCTCATCATAATTTAAACCTAAAAAGTTTGAAGCTTTGTTATGTTACTGAGTCATAAAAATTTGTAAAGAAAATTATCGTTCTAAAAATTTGTAAAGAGAGGCACTTATTTATTGGGGAAATTAACTGCAACAGTATGATCATTGACACTGTCAGAAAATTGTTGACGTAAAAGAAAAAATTTTACAATCCTGTTTTGTTACACTCTCCTTGAGATGGTTGTCTTTCTTCTTGTAGTGATTATGACAGCTGAGCAAAACTAAGCCATAGGCAAAATATACATAGTATGAAGTATACACATGTTTGCGTGTCAATTAATCATAACATATAATAATCCAAACCAATCTTAAGTCAAGAATTTAGCAACGTAATGTCCAATTCACCTCCATTACGACTAATACAAGAATAACTGTTGAAAGAGATGGGAACATAATAAACCACACAATGAAACATAAGAAACAAAAACATAAAGATCGAACTTTATAATATTTATGAACACTGGCCTGTTTGAGTCCCTCAATGAACTGATATACAGAGCTTCCCATGATAGGTGACTGACCATCACCTCATAAGTTACGTAAAAAAATGAACATTTCTGTTATTAGCCACAACTTGATTTACTTATTATGTATGAATGTGTTTTCCTTGTTTGGCTGTCAATATTATTTTATCAATATGTTATACATGGCGCCCTTAAGGGACTGTGCCTGTAACAAGAGTCACCTACTTATATATGTTTGTGAAAGATTGATTATTCATACAATAATGGATGTAAATTTTCTTTCTTGTTAGAAGCCAAAAAAGAAATGAAAAAAATTAATAAACGTAGAGAACTGAGGTCAAGAAAGAATAAGAAATATGAAAAAAATGTTTTTACGAAATTATTATAAAAAGGATAAGTAGTATTTGAAACAGCAAATGAATGAGACGCCATCATTAAAGGTAGATCAAAGGCTTGGTACTTTTTTGCCTGTAGTCATTCAAACAATGTTCAGTTAGATTCAACAGCAAGAATATTTCTTTTCTATGCAGTTTTTCTGGTATTAACGTTCAGTAGGACATATTACTCTGGCTTAGCAATACACAAAACATTCTCATAGAAAGTAGCAGCCATCTTGTTGCACATGAATTTTCCAGTATATAAAGAATACTTATGACCCACATTAATAGTTTCTCAAGCAGATATCTGTTGCCATTTGAGAATGGAACAAACTTAAAGAGAGCAAATCAATGTAAATACTTTAAATAATCAGACTAAGGGAGTAGTATATGTGAATATGCTGGGGCAAACAATCGATTTGGTTAATCATCAGAGTGAAGGCACTGTTAGGGGCACTCATGATACGGCTTTAACACGAAACGTAAACAGAGAATTTTTATAAGTAATATTTCAACGCAGACAGTGGACGAATTACCACCCTAGTCAACACAGAATAGTTACGAATTAAGTACAGCAGAACGACAGGAAATTTCAGACAGTCTAAGGTCATGCAAACAGAGATGTTTGTGAGTAGGCAACATTACCTCAATTGCTACACACAGGGTGAATGGTATGGTGCAGTTTGGGAAAAATATGTTTGACACATTCGATCAAAAATTTACTAATATTGCCCAAAGATGTAAAAAACTTGATCAAAAATTCGATCAAAAATTTTTCGCCAATATTAGTAAGGACAAAAGCAAACTGCAACTATGTTAGATAAGCTAACTACAAGACAAGACGAATTGCAGACTATGCACAATGAATTAGCAAAAACTGAGAGACAGAAGTTCAAACAGGTGTTTCTGAACTGAAATCTGTTTGCGAAGATCTTTCTGACAAGATACAAAAACTGGTGAAGGAGGTCAGATTTATAAAGCTTGAACAAAAGAGTGTTAGTACCGACGTAAAGGAATCGGACGACCGTTCTGAAGTAGGAGTGTTTCACAGTGATACCACACCTGCAAAAAGAAATTGTAATACACCGCAGAAGCACAGAAATTACATCGAGGACATAGAAAGTTCTATGTCCAGGAAAGAAAACTGCATATCTGATATCAAAAAATTCAGACAAACCAATTTCTTACGAATTCAACAGTAATAGGATTAGTACGAACGAATCAAATAAAGTTAACATAGGAATCATATTAGATGGTTTGCTAGGCAGAGGCGAGTATAAGTCCCCACCATTGCAGATTCGTGACATCAACGGGAGAAATTCCGGCACGCATAAGCAGTTGCTGTCGGTAACGACGAATCGAACAAGTGGTCATACACCACCATACTTGTCAGTATTACATACACCAGGAGCAGGTTTTTATCTCTTGTCGGTACTAGCTGATGGAACCCTCTGGAAGCAATGAGAATTTCAGATGTCTGATACACAATTGAAGAAAGTACATCCAGTCACATTCATAGGAGAATTTCGTAATGTACTGTCACGTAGCCGGTCTGAACAACAAAAAGTGTGCTATGGTGGGGGGGGATTTACTTAAGGCGACGTCTTAACCTGAGCTGCAGATACAGCCGAGAGATGTAAAATGTACAAAAAACGTCATAATTCTGGTGTGATCAAGACTTCATCACGGATGCCTCGTTGCAGGAAGTGGGTTCATCCCTGTTTCAAATTAAAAAACAAAAAAAAACAAAAAAGAAAGAAAGAAAAGAAAACGAAGCAAAATCTATAGTATGTGCGATTAGTTTCTCAAGTAGGGAATCCTGAAAGAATGCCAAATATCTTATTTGGTAATGGAAGTGGAAGCCTTAACGGTCGTTTGGACTTTTAAATAATTTCAGAACTGTTTGTGGAGGAAGAACACAAAAGTCTTTAGCGATCGTCAAGACCTCTCCTTTCTACCGACCTGCACACTGTTACAAAGGCGTGTAGCCTGCTGGTATCTTTTCTTGAAAGATTTCATATCTGAGATAGTGTACATACAAGGAGGACAGAGTAATATAGCAGGTGCTCTTTCACACCTGCTACAAAGTTGACACGAGTCCAGGAAGTTGATAGACAAACTTCCGATTTTCGTATTTTTCTTATATACGACGACACCTACCGACCACACTATTTAACTATGTGTCGTAATATGTGTGAGTTACAGGAAGAAGATGCACAGTACCGGAATGCAAAGTGGAGACTCCAAGAAACTGACAGTGAGGAACTGGGTAAGTACTGTACTCTGCATGAAGATGTCTCCCGCAGCTGGAGAAGAAACGTCACGGTCTCTCAGCCCGGAAGTTTTAACTGAAGACAACACCGGCCGTGAAAACCTACATTGTATGACAAAATACACTGTTATCTGAATGAAGCTGTTTGAAATCAGAAGACTTAATAAACTGAACAAATTTTTGGTTCCAACATCAAGGGGACTGCTTCAGTCCACGAAGGCTATTGTTTAATTTGCATACTAAATTTGTGTTTTCATTAATGAAGCTTTCAGTCTGTTCCATGAACATATTTTCTTTCAAATCATCACTGAGAAAACCAGTTTACATCTCAGATTCCTTCATGCCAAAGCCAAACGAATGTGAACTGAGTCATACAAAATTGAATCATATCAACCAACAGGTGACAAGTTTCTTCATAATCAAGTCCAGGTTTCTGAGAACGATCGTTTGCACATACCACATGATGTTACCACCTTATTTACTTTTAATTTTGTAAACCCACTTATAGCCAATAGCTTAGCGATCTCGAGGTAGATCCACTATATCTCAGGTATGAAGATATCTCATCTTTCATTGTTTCATACCACGTCTCAGAGTCTCTGGATGCCTTCACATTCCTAAAGTAAGCGATTCATCAACGATTGCTGTATAAGTTTTGGAAATAAACTGAATGGCAAATGTCATCACAGTTTCTTGGATTCATTCCTGACTGAGCAGCTATCTCAGTAGCTTAGGGTCATTCGTCTTGCACAAATTCCTCTCCATTTCCATTAAGATATTGAACTTCAGTTCCTTCTGCATCTGTCAGGAACTTGTACTCGTATATAATGTTGGCAGGCCTGCGTTCTGTTGGATACCCTGAGGCGTTTTCATTGAAAACTAAGTCTCATGAAACAATTATCTTCTTCTTTCTTAGAGGACCACAATGCCTATAATTGTTACTATAACTAAACATTAGCGTCCTCTTTGACTGAATTTAAAATTTGGATTGGTACTCTTTGGGAGTACGCATAAAGCATTCACACGAAATCTACTTGTATGTTTTAATGAAGTTCCCTTCCTGCACCATATCTCATAAGGCACTTCATCACAATTAGTTATACAAAGTCAGCAACTGAATGTATAAAGTGCTGTGTTGTCAGATTCTGCTCAAAGGGTGTGTGTAAGACGAGAATCGATAAGCATTGTGTAAGCATTTTCCACCATAGATTTAATGTCACATTAAGGTTTACCATTCTGCACTGGTGTAGATGGCGAACAGGTTTCATGGATGATACTAGATTTCTTGAAAATATTATTAAGTTGATCATTAACAATCTTTGTCCCATTATCAGTCCTCATTAACAAACTTTGTCTCATTATCAGTCGTAACAACTATAAATTTATTCCTTGTGTGCCTCTCCAACAACTGTTGACATTCTAAGAACACAAATGCAGCATTACTTCTGTTTCTGAGAATGTATACAAACTTATGTGAAGTTCAGTCATCTTCAAATACAGCGAAATGCTGAGCTCGACCTTCGATGGGTGTGACATCTTTCCACATTCATCAGCATGAATAAACTCTCCTGGAGCTCAGGCACAAGTCTGAAAACTTGCTCTAAATCCTTTCCTATGCCGCTTACCGCGCTAACATTACCCACAGAAAATCTTACGAAACGTATTCGATTTTATTTCTGAAATAAAACCAGTCAGACATTTTCTTCAAATTTTCCAAACTTACATGTCCCAACCTCTCGTGCCATAGCAGTGCTAAGTCAGATGATGCACTGTTTTCTCGTTCCACATTTTCTGCACACAGTAGCATTCTGTAATATTGATTTTCAGCTTTTACACCACTTGCCAGTAGTCTCTCACGAAATACCATGACATTATTATTATTAAATGTGACTTCCAAATCTTTGTTGGCTACTTTTACACTGTAATAAAGCACTCCGTCTTCAGGCCACAAGTGGCCCATCGGCACCACCCGACCGCCGTGTCATCCTCACCGAGGGTGCGGATAAGAGGGGCGTGTGGTCAGCACACCGCTCTTACAGTCGTTATGATGGTTTTCTTTCACCGGAGCCGCTACTATTCCGTCGAGTAGCTCCTCAATTGGCATCACGAGGCTGAGTGCACCCCGAAAAATTGCAACAGCGTATGGCGGCTGGATGGTCACCCATCCAAGTGCCAGCCACGCCCGACAGCGCTTAACTTCGGTGATCTCACGGGAACCGGTGTATCCACTGCGGCAAGGCCATTGCCGCTACACTGTAATAAGATCTTTTTCAAACATGGTACATACAATACATACACCATTTGCTAGTGCATTGAATTCGACTAATGCAATACCTTCACCATAGACAACTGAATTATCTCGTACATGAACAGGAATTCCAAACTTCACAACTGGGTTAAGCATGAAAAACCATTCCTTGTGTGATGTCACATATTTCGATGCAGCACTATCATAAAGCCAGACTTTATCACAATTAGTGGCCAAAATAACAAGTTTGCTTATACATGTACTTTTACAGTGTAAAATTTGTGATGGCAGATACATAGGACTAACAGGCAGAATATCTGGTGTCAGTTACAAAGAACACATGAGAGCCTTGTAGTATGGGATAAACCACTCCACATTTGTGGACCACCTAAGAGAACACAATCACAAATTAACCAGTAGAGAAGAAGAAATGAAAACAATTAGAAACAACAATGAGAAAAAACACCTCCTAGCCCTGCAAGAATATAACATCACACATAAGACCAAATCAGAAAAGAAATCCCTGTTGAAAGATCGAGTACCTATACTAAACAATTAATTATTTACACTAACATCTAAAATAATAGAGTAACATTACAACAGAGGACTATTATCGTAATAATAATAATATGACCCAACCCCTTTCCACTCGTTTGTCCATGAACCTCTCCTCAAAACGTTAAACAAAACTCAAATCAGCTGATCATGAAAACTTTCTACCATTATCTGACCGCAATTATAATCATATTCAGCATCCTACAACTCGAGCTGACTAACCACCAACACACACACCCCACAAAAAAGTTTCATACATATGTAGGGGAAGGTGGGGGAATTACACGCATGTGGGTAATCCCACGCAGGCTGATTTATGCACTTTGAATGGCGGAAGCTGTTCCCAGTTGGTGCTATAACCTGGCGGCAGGAGTAACAACTACTATGCAGCTTACGCCAGCCATTTTCCAGTGGCATTTTTGGAGCAGTGAAGTATTGTTTATTTTCGGCGTGTCTCTTGTAATTTTGGTCAGCTGTATTTTGCAAGATAGGTGCTACTATAAGTTGCTTTAATGTAATTCTTGCATATCAACTACTAATCCAAGATGAAACCTTTAATTTATCGTAGATTTGTCCCACTATTTGAATTAGGTGCCGAGTTATGCTTAGGTTAGTCATCGAACTTACGGTGGGGTAATGCCACGCAGCTGTTGAAGTGCGTGGTATTCCCCCTTGCAGGTTATATTTTCAATACTAACAAGGTTTTTTTTTTAAATTTAAGATGGGTAGATATTATAAAAGAAAAACCCAGAAAGCAAAATGGATGCAAGAGGAACTTTGTAAGGCTCTTGATGCCATCAAATCTGGAAGAAAAATAAGAGAAGTATCAAGAGCTTTTGGGATTCATGAAGCTACACTGCGAACGAGAATGAAGGTTAAAAATACCGAGGGTCCAAAACTTTGAAGAAACCCAACATTTTCGACAGAGATTGCATTTGAGTATGCAGAGGCTAACAACATTGCAAACAATTTTGATAAATCATCTAGGTTAGCTGGAAAGGATTGGCTAGCTCTATTTTTAAAAAGAAACCCAAGTATTAGCTTGAGAAAACCTGAAGCAACTAGCATTATCAGAATACAGGCATTTAATGAAGAAGAGGTTAATGCATATTTTAAAAATTTAGAACGCGTCTTTGAAAAATATAAATTTAAAGAGGGGCGAGTGTTCAACGTCGTTGAAACGGGCATAAATACTGTACAAAAGCCCGACAGAATTTTGGCTCCTAAAGGTGTTAAACAAATAGGTGGGGCCGCGTCTTGGGAAAGGGGGAAAAACGTGACCGTGATATGTTGTTTCAGTGCTGCTGGTACCTACACCCCCCCCTACGTTTATCTTCCCCAGGAAGAGGATGTCAAATCTCTTAAGTAAAGGTGGACCAGTTGGAGCAATATATGGTTGTTCTGTCAATGGCTCGTCCAATGAGTCATTATTTTTCGAATGGATCCAACATTTTCAGAACAATGTAAAATCAACTATTGATGACCCTGTGCTGCTTATTTTAGATAATCACAGCAGCCATATGTCACTTGATATTTTTGAATTTTGTAAAAAACATTCTATTGTCATGGTAACCATACCTCCACACACTTCTCACAAGCTTCAACCACTAGATGTTACATTCTTTTCCTCTTTGAAATTAGTCTTCAGTCGTGAATGTGACATGTATATGAAGTCACAGGTGTATCACAAAATTACACCATATGAGTTAGCAGAACTTTTTAATAAGGCATATAATAAGGTCACTACCATGGACAATGGGCAGTCAGGGTTTAAGGCATGTGGGATTTGCCCTTTCAATCCAAACAAATTTCAGCGTGACGACTTACAACAATGTGAGATCTTCAGAGATGTTGTCCTTGAAGATGAAGAGGTTCCCAATGCAAGAAATGGAAATGAAGTGGTTGCATCTACAAACGAGCCACATATCCCCAAAAGGAGTCAAGAACGAATTCTTGAATCTTCAGCAGAAGATGTTCCACTTCTAGTAGGCCTAGAAGAGGTCACAACAACATCAACTAAAAGTGCATGTGTCAAGCACGTTAGTGTATTTGACATATCTCCTGTTCCACAACAAAAACAATTCTTCCTAAGACGAAACAAGCCAAGGGAAAGCCTAAGGGAAAGTCAGTGATCCTTACAGCAACTCCAGAGAAGAATAAACTGCTAACGGAGTTATCAATAAAGAAACAAAAAGAAGCCATGAAAAAGAAAGCTGAAGGAAACAAGAAAAGAAATCGTAAGGATAAAGCAGATAAGTGCAGAAATCTGCAACTTAAAAGTCTCAAAGAAGAAATAGACATTGTGTAAGAAGAAACACCACCAAGAAAGTGAAAGTAGCAGCGAGGATGACCTAAATCTGGACTTGCAGAACATTTGTGATGACGATGAAATGGATGATATTGATCCATTGGCGATTTCAGAAGATGTCTGTTTCGTTTGTGGAGAGTTTGGGAAAGATGGAGAACTGAGGTACCGATGTATTTCTTGTAGCAGATGGAGTCATGAACAATGTAGTGGCTGGAACACTCCAAAAGGTTACAAGTGCGATCTTTGCTGTATGAGAAAATGAACTCTTTTCACACCAATAAAGATCTAAAGAACGAAAATTATAAGAGATGTTTGTAGAATTACATTATTTCGTTCTTAAATATACTGTTTACTATTTGTAGTAACTAATAAGCAAATAAAAATAGCAATTATTGTACATTTTTATGGTTTGTTTGTTTTACGTGTTATTACCCAGTACTTTGCGTGTCATTACCCTCAGGGGTGGGGAACACTACGCATTTGCACTTTTTTTTATTTTAATGTTCAAAATTAAGTTACTGTTTATAACTATTTACAGACGATTGGAATATGGGGAGAAATGTCCATTGTATGGTATGAACTTATTTTCGTAGGTTTTAATGACGTAACGAATGGTTCACATCGATTTTTCCTTAGGTGCGTGTATTTCCCCCACTCTCCCCTACACTCTCTCTGTCTTACTCTTTCTCTCTCTCACACACACAGTAGTTACGTCTTGAAATCAAAGGACATTGAAAATGAAAAATGGGAGCAAAATGGTCTGAACGTAAGAAACATGCCTATTTTTCAGCGTGTCTCTCGCATGTGAACTAGATGAGAGGAAACGCAGATGCCAACCAAACGGGAAGAACTGTATATAATCACTTATTTAAATAAAAAATGAGACACGAACAGTTTTATAATCCACAAATAACACATATCAAATCAAAATTCTATCATTCTAGATCCCACTGATGATGCCTTGAAGTTAAAAAGTGAAACATGTTTGGAAGAAGTAAAATACAGTGCAGCAAGAAAACGTGGTTTTTATTTACAAAAAAATATTGGCTGAAATGTTCTTGAGTTCTGTACTCAGAGCCAGATGTTTAGATTTTTGATGTTCTCTTAACTGTTCCATCAGTCTTTTCTTGGACTCAGCCTTATACCGGCATTTCTTATGACAATAATACCACTCAACATTATTCACATTCACAGCACTTTTCCTTAAATTGGTTTGCAAACACTGATCCTTGCCTTTATCCCTTTTGTGATTACCATTAACAGCAGCGAATGCAGTTGCCGTTTCCTCAATCTGTGACAAACTTTGCTCTTCTTTCAGTAACCTTGCTGCTAAATTATCGAAAGGGTGTCTGCTTTCGTCGTATGAGTCCCAAGCTGTAATAAATCAACTATATATTTTCGGAAGACTGTCTAACACTTTGGCAGTCTTATCAGTATATCCCACTGGTTCACCAGCGTCTGCAAGAGACTGTGATAATGCTTCACCTTTATTAACATGTTGCGCAATAATATCACAAAGTGATATAACTAAAGAACGGTTGTTTCATTAGTACTACTTTATTTATTGCAGAACGGTGATCGTGAACTATCTTCAGCCGATTCCACATGCCAGTCGCTGGTAGGACATGCCACGACAGTTTACAACTCGTCAAATTCCATACCAGATGAAATAAAAAGCACTGGTTTTGCATTACGCTCATCTCACACGTTCTGTGCATCTGGGCCTTCAACTGGTCTTGCTTCACTTCCTTTAACAATGTCCAGTAATTTCTCAGCTCGAAAGATAATTTTCCTGTAATACTTCGATAACTGAAAATTGCTTCTTTCAGATTTTGGATACTGTAAAGGTTTCTTCGATCCATCTTTCACCTTCTCACTTTCCAGGTAAAACCCTTGATGTAACTGGAAGTACTTTGGTGACTTAAAACGACGCGACGAAAGTAAAACGTTAACCAGACAAATTGAAACGTTTTTCTGGGCCCATAGCCTGTTGGGCAGGCTGTAATTAAATTATAACAGGATATGATGAACGAGTTTTATTTCTTGGATAAATAGATGGGACTTTAAAAACTAAAGATATAGAAGATTTCCTTGAAAAGCATATGCAAATAACGAGAAGAAAAAAGACTGTGACAAAGTTAATGAAACAACAAAATACAAAGACCGTATATCAGCACAATAAGCTTTGTTGTGGAGAATATACTTTTGAAACCTTTGAAAGACAAATATTTCACCCTAGGATAAGTTTAGGGATATATTTTTGGTCGTTTTCTATTTTACTCATGTTCTGCTATGTCTCTAAAACCCAACAATACTCTGCCAACTGCTGCGTTCCACCACCTCAAAAACTGCTTTTCCATTACAAAAATGTACTGTTGAAAATCTCTGTGTTCATCACTTGTATACTCCAAGTTCTGAGAGAAAAAGTCAACATAGCAATCAAAGAAATGCGACTTCGGTGACATATGACACTTCAAATATTGCAAACATTTTCTCATTTTATTCAGAATCGGTTTATAGCTTTCCACGAAAGTGTATGCACACTGACTTCAAGGAATACCATGCATCGTTTTGAGTCTCGCTTAACTAGGTGGTGTAATCTGTGTCTTTCATAAACTGTCGTATTTAGGGGGCCACTAAATAGTCCCTGTTTAATCTTCGCACCGCTGATTTTGGTAAACTTCGTCTTCACGTGTGCAGAAGCTTTCCCTTCTCTGTCCAACCCTTTCAAAAAAACTTCATTAACAACATTTTAGAAAAAAGGGGAGAGGGGCGGTGTACACCTACAGAGTTTACTAATGGATCATATTACCAACTTATTTTACTTGGAATGTAGGCATTTCGGCTAGGCCATTCTTTCTTTCTTGTTGCGACTATTACGTGCACAGAGAGCAGCAGTACTTAGTGTAATCTGGCTGCAAGCCAGTCAGTAGCCCTATCAGACCTACACAATTTCCTGTTGTACAAACTGTAGTGTAAGTAACTGAGCAAATAACATGTGGTTTTATAAGTCTGTTTCTT
Source organism: Schistocerca serialis cubense (assembly GCF_023864345.2). Lineage (NCBI taxonomy): Eukaryota > Metazoa > Arthropoda > Insecta > Orthoptera > Acrididae > Schistocerca > Schistocerca serialis. The sequence continues at coordinate 185,224,570 of NC_064642.1, forward strand.
GTTAACCAAATATCTGGCTGGAAGAAAGAGATATCTGTGAAGCTAGTACTATGCAGGAGGACTTGATTACGAGTAATCAATAAAGAGCTTCCATTCTTCAAGGTTGTGAAAATGAAGCAGTGCTGCAAACAAACCATTGCTGTCACTACAGTACACAAACCTGGTGGAGACAGAGAAAAAGGTTTCAGCCGCACTTTGGCACCTCCTACAGGAAGTCAGTTT